>NW_024387209.1:5529213-6729213 GCF_900408965.1 Simochromis diagramma | reverse complement strand
TCTACTAGTCTGTTTTACTTTGGATGCTGCTCTTCTGTAACATATATAATTTATTTTAAAAGCATCAGATGTCACATTCGGATCGCCCTGACAGTAAATCTAACCACTGCAGAAACAATAGCTTCTTTGTGACCAAGACGTCTTAACGAATAGAACGATCATTAATCTCAATTTGAAATCAGGGGAAATTTACCCCTGTTTTTCCTGGATACACTAACAAAACTTTGTTTAAATCCTGCAAGTGATTTCAACAATGACGTTAGTGAGTCATTTATCAAAACCAACAGGAATGATAACCAAAACTACCAAAACAGTGTAGGTTTCCATGTTGGATGCGTCATTTCCCACCATCGCAAATAAATAGTTATAGCTTTCATATCCGTTAGTCACTGCTGTAAAATCTCTGACGTTTTCACTGTGCGCTGACAGGAGGCAAAAAAAAAAAAGTTGAACCTGACGAGGTTTAGGCCTGCAGCACTGAAAGTGACGTTGGTTTTACTGTGCCCAGTCTAATAAAATCCAAGTCTGACAGACACAAAGGAGCAGAGTTCAGTGGAAATGGAATTTTTGGAGCTGAGCAGCACCTTGGTGTGTTTTCATTCTGTCCTCTGAAGTCATAAAAAGACACTCATTTCATCGCTTACCAAAAATCTCTGGATTCATTTTCCAGATGGTTTTATGTTGGCTGGGAATGAGTCATCAAAACTTCAAGGTTTGGGAAGCAGTTGGAAAAGTAGACCTGCTGACGAAAACATTTCCCAGCATGCTCAGTTAGTCACACAAGAGGATGATGGACTGAAGCTCATCTGAATAAATACATGAAAACAAATCTTCCACTTCCCTGGTTGGCGATGAGGTTTTTATCCAACCAGTTATTTATCCAGGGTACATTCACTCTCTCTCTCAACAATGCCGTGATTAAGTACCATAAAGCTGCGCACAATATCATCTGGGAGCTACCCAACGCAACCACAGACTCCCACTGTCAGCTACTGGGAGCTGCCTGGTTTACAACCACAGCCTGCTGCAGCCTCAGAGCTAATTGGAAGTTAAGTACCTCATTCAAGGGCGCAACTGTGGCATCAGAGGCTGGGTCTAATTCTGACCTGCTTCTTCCTGTATACTTTGTGTGATAAATGTAGTGTAACGATTCTTTTTGGAATAATCTAAGGATGACAAAGTGCTTTGAATCTGATTTCCAAGAACTATTTTTCATGTTGAGGCCCAATTTTGTCCTGAACAGTCCTGAAAACCTTGTAAATTGATTGACAATGAGCTGGATAATTTATATATTCCATGGGAGATTTTTTTTTATTAGCACTATTAGTGTTTATCCAACCAATAACAATATTAGACTTTATTGAAGAGCCCCAACTGCTTCCCAATCCACAAAGCACCTTACCTCCTTTCCTTCATATAGGGGTCCCACATGTAGCCCTTTTTAAACTCAGCCCACTCTCTAGGTGAGGGAAGAGAAACTAATACACATCAAAATAAGCCAGTTCAGTTAGCTTGGACATCTTGGAAGCCTTGTGGATGCCTCTTAGGTGAGGTGTTTAAAGCAAGCTGTATGGAGAGGAGGCCCCGATGTAGACCTAGGATACACTGGAGAGATTAGGGCTCTTAGATGGCTGGGAACAACACAGAGGTGTAAAAGTGAATTTTTCTTTAGTTGAATTATGCCTCTTGTTGTATTGTCAGACTTTAGGATTATCAACAATTGAGTTTTTACTTTGGGTCAGCTGGGACATTAATTGATGGGTGGAGGGAATTCTCTCTCAGTTTCAGAAATCCTAAACAGGCAATGGGAATGTAACTACAAAGGATCACTGTCCAGCAAAAAATAAAAGACAATAAGGTTTCATTTCACAGGTAATATGGTCCTGTATCTTTAAAATGTGAATCTTTGTAATGAAGAGATTTCTTTTATTGGTGCTTCTTGTTTAAATGCCTTATATTAGCGAAAATGTACATCTGCTGTAAGACAAAGCGTCTAGCGTAAGCACCAAGCTGCTCTTTTTCTAAGTCCTTACTCATTGTCCTTCACACCTTTCCTTCACTTCATTATGTTTTCCAGTGAGGTCAAGGAAAAGTGGTTAGGAAAATCAGATAGGTGGTAATTGTTTGGACTGTTTGACCACACCCAAGTCTATTTATACACAGAGGGCTGACTGGGAACAAGACACAGAAGAAAGTAATCAAGACGATCAGAGAGCGAAGAATTTAAAACAGGAACAAGACACTAGAGAAAACAATTTATCAAAGTAAAAGAGGAAACAACCCCAAGAGACAAACGCAAAACATGAAGACAGAGGACAATGTCATAAGCATAGAAAGACGAGAAAGTGGGGGGAACTGATGCTGGGACAGTGTACTCATCCAAACTCGTTATACATCAACTACAAAAGGATCTAATGCTCAAACATAATGAAAACAAAAAAGGAATCAAAATCTCAGCCCAAATATAAGAAGAAACTTCAAAGAGACTTAACAATTATAGGTCACATTTTCTTTACAGTTTTATTCCACTGTGCACTCTTTGTGTTGTTTGTTTCTAACCACCTTGTTACTCATCCCTCTGACATTCCTTCTGGCTTTATTTCCACATACAGACAAACCCCGAAGAGTTACTCCCATGAATTGCTCAGCTCTGATGCTGATGGGCAGTGAAGCGTTAGATATCTGAGGAATGAAGTGGGAGAAGAAAAATAAGACGCTCTCCATCATATTACTCATAAATTTACTTCCTTCTTTTTGTCAGAGCTGGCTGGAGAAGAGACGCTCACAGACTGCTGGCTGTTTGATATCGCTGCACGAGCGTCCAACAGGCTTGTGCAGAGATGGGCTTAGGTTGCTCAGGCCTGGTTTTATTCTCCGTCTTGAAACTGTGAACATTTTTTCTGGGAGCTATCTCTGGTATCTCAAACATGGCATCAAAAATTCCACAAGTCCATCGGATGCCACGATCAGCAAACACAGATACAAGCGATTTTCTCACAGTAGTCTTGAAGAGCAATGCCACTTAAGGAATCCCAAATAGGGAGACTGCAGTCTTCCTATTTGGGATTCTGTGCATATGCCATGACACTGTATTATGGCTATTTTATGAATAAACAATTTAGAATTTGGAGTGAGCCCTTTGTGGAAGGCGCAGTTTCAGATGAAACACTTGGGGGGAGGAAAGAAAACACAGATATCCTCTGAGTTTTAATAAACATCTCTTTGCTGTATTTCCTTCCAGTTTACAGCCTGTCTTTTCAACTCTTTCAAAGCTTTTGATAATGGGCTAAAACCAGAAGTGCTTCCTGATTATTAAAGCTCATTGCAAAGTCTAATTTGATTATGTGAAGTGGAAATTGCTATGATGTGATCAAGTTTATCCAACTTTGCAAAACAAGCCAATTCTCCCAGGTTTTTGTTTGTTTGTTTGTTTGTTTGTTTTTTTCAGGTTTACTTGTAAATGAACCACATTGATCTCGGATTACGTTGAAGGTTTTTGTAAATTTAAAGAATTCATTCTTTTAAACTTCAAAATTCTGAGTGATTTTTCCCCCTCTGAGTAATAACCTCTCTCAGGCCTCTGGAGAAATCTCTATATGCATGGGACAATGTCAGAAATCAGCAGTGAATGCTGGTGATCTTTATCGGGAAAACCACCGTCAGTGAGCACAGTTCACTGTTGCATCAAGGAAAACTCAAACATCAAAGGACTGAACAGGTACAAACAAGATCCAGACACAAGACAGACATAGACGAAGTAGAAAACTGTCAAAAATTTAAACTGCTTTTGGAAAACCTGAAATGTTTCCTCCAGGCTAAAAGAAGACGAGGGGGGACCATCCAGCATCAAAGCCAGCATCTCTGATGGTATTAGGGAACACATGGCAAGTAACACATGAAGCCATCCTGGCAACATCTTTCATATAAATCCGCCTTCAGCACATACAGTAGATGTGAGCAGATACACAGCATGTCTCTGTAGTAGGAATCCAGGTGCTAAACTGGCCAGTATACATGGGGGGTAAATTATCAGTGTTGTTTTCACACAGTTAGTTTCTGTTATAAATGTTAAACTTATACTTGTGGTACACAGTGTTGGATCATGTTGACAGAGAACAGAACAAAAGGCAGAAACATCCAAAGAAGAGCTTTGAATGTCCTTCAAGAAGCCTGGAGAACTATTCCTGGAGACGACTTAAAGACATGACAAAAAAGCTGCCTAAGAGAGTTCAGACGGTGCTGAAGAATAAAGGTGGTCACACCAAATATTGACTTTCAAACTCAGCAATATTTCCATGTATGCTTGCCATTTTCCTAGCAACATAAAAAGGAATGGGGGGACTCAACACCTTTATTCACTGCTCTATAATCCTTATTTGCTGAATTAGATGTTAATGTTGTGAAATGAAAAAAAATATAATGACTGACGGTATCATTGCTCAAAAACTGGTCAAATTATTCTGTTGGTAGGTGGTTCTTTGGCAACTTGATGAGATCATAATATGTGATATGGAGGGAAACCTTCAGGGGTCTAAGATGTGCTCGTGTGCCACGTTATTGAGTTATTCAGAACTACTTAAAACAATAAAACCTACCTGATCGGACACTTCAGACTGGTTATTCTCACATCTTAGTAACACTTTAATCAAAATAGCATACTTTTTAAATTCTACATGATATAAATTAACATTAGCCTGATTTGGTGTCTTGGCAGTCATTTAATATTAACACATCTTAGTTACTGTGCTGTATCAAATGACACACATTTTGGTGAATAACATAAAACAGCTTCTCTTGGTTGGACAGTTATTTCCCATTGCTAGTTTGGGAATTTCTTCCTTTAGAGCATCAAAAAGCAGCACAAAAGGTTTGCGTTTTCTCAAGAAAAATGTTTAAACCCCTTGTCAGAGCCTCTGAGTATGATGGCAGCAGCAGAAATGCTTCCCACAAGTCCAGATGTGGCATCTAAGTGTATATATCCATGTCAGTCCAGATCTGTCACCCACAAATATGAAAAAGAAATACAAAAATGGAGGCCACAAACTGCTGAGCAGATGAAATCTTATATCTTCTACGAAATTCTCAGTCTCTAACTCTTACAGAGATAATGCAACACACTCGTCCTTGAATTGTGTTGCTGGCATTAAAATCAAAATGAGCAGATCTTTTTTTTTTTTATTTCATATAATTTAGAAATGATTGCTTTATTTTATTCAGGTTTGCAAAACATCCCCAGTTTTGGGGGAACAGCATTATAGAATCATAAGAGTTAATACTCTATGTAATGAATAGTGACTGTTTTACATTTGAGGGGGGATTTTTTTTTCTCTATTTTGAGGCTGAAATTATTATATTGCCTATGAATGTTAAAGATAAAAGGCCTAATGTGTGTTTCTTGTTCTTCCAGACTATGCCAAAGCGATGACAGGCATCAAGCACAAGGCAGCATATGAACCACAATAACAGTTTTTATAACTATACAGTAAATTCTGCAAACAATAGAGATGTATTAGAGTGGGAAACAGATGAGTTCCATGAGCTCAGTGGCAGGTCAGTTCCCCCTCCAACGCTCAGGGTTTGTGGATATTTTTACTGTGATGTTGCAGTTTGTTCAGCTGCAGAGTTGAGTAGTCGCTGTTGTTGATGAAACCTCAGAATTTTTGTGGACGATCTCAGCGAGCGTTCTTGTGGGTTGTAGTGAGCTAAAGGGCTTTTGTCTTTCTGCTGATGTTGTGGAAACATCAACAAAGATGGATTTCAAGAGTTTCTATGAATGTTTATGTGTGTTACAGAAAAAATGAATGGTTACTGTGTTTTACTACACCAAATCTCTGCTTGCAAACTTGTCCTACATGATCAGAATCTGAGTAGCTAAACTTGGCATATAATTCAAAACAATAACATATAATTCAGCAAATAATGACCACAGAGTACTGAACAAAGGTTTTGAGTCCCCCCCCCCTTTCTTTTTATGTTGATAGGAAAATGGCAAACATACATAGAAATACAGCATATGAAGCAAACAGAGTTTGTACAGTCTGAACGCTCTTAGGCAGCTTTCTTGTCATGTCTTTAAGTCGTCTTCAGGAATAGTTCAGACCATACAATGCTCAGAAAACTGCAAAAAATGCCTGTTTGTTTTTTTCAATTCACATTAATAAATACAGTTCACTTTTACACCGTGATAATCTCACTTACCTTCAAGATCTTCCACTTTAACAAACTTACTTCATCTCTGCTGCAGCTGAAGCTCATACAATGAGGAGGTTTTATTTATTTTTTCTTTGATTCGTGATCTCTCTAGGCATGCTGCCGCTTACGGGACGGCAGAAAAATGCTCCTATTTCAAATAGCTGGGAGGCTGTCTGGGCCACAAATCATTTCTCTAACCAGCCAGCATCCTTCCTTCCAGGAGTTTCATTCCAACCTGATAAAAGTCCAACACCTGCTTTTCCTTAAATTAGACACTTTTAGTTCAATCATTGGAGGAAATGGTTCTTAACTAACAAGCCAAGTAAGTGTCGGTATAATCGACCGACATGCTTTAAATAATTCTAACATGTTGTGTGGTAACATGTCGTTATTTGGTTAGAGCTCTGATCTGTATCAGAATGAGCTGTTTTATTGGAAATCAGGTCAGTATTCATGAGACGCACGCTCAGATGCAAACAGCTAAAACGCTGATGCTTCAACACTGAGCTCTCTGTACTGTAAAGATCTTCCACAAGGATTTGAATATCTTCTGATTATGATTTACATGCAGCGAAGATCAAAAGGGCTTCCAAATTTATGTGCAGCTTGCAGCCTGATAACTCCTCCACCAAACAAATTGCTAACAAGCTGGCTGTGCACCACAGGAGTGCCTTTAACAAGCACTAATGTTCAGCTGTGTGAGCCGGCAGTATAAATAAGTGCAGAGGTTTTTCAGAGGCTGCTGGGTTAAAGTACAGGGTAGGAGGTAGTTAGGTCAGAGGTCCAGACGATTTCATGAGAAGCGTCTGGCAGTCTATTTGTCGGCTTTGTGGGAGGCCGAATGCAAAACTTCTCTTTATTTAGTCTGACGCAGACAAACAAATCTGTCAATAAGGTGTTTTTTCTGTTTCCATAAATTTAGGATCACATGACTTCTGGGAAATGGGTTCTGAATGGAGCTTTCCTGAACTGAGTAATATGAATGAAATTGTGGGACTTTTTTAATCATTGGATCCTACTGAGTGTTAAATTCCACGATACAATCATGGGATTTTTTTTTCTATTACAAGTAGCAAGTTCTCCACAAAGATCACAATAAGACCGCAGGGAGAAATAAGCAAGCATGACCAGGTCTTCCTAGAAATTTTATTTACAGGGTGCAGGTGTGGCAACATTCACATGCAGCACTCTTACGATTCTCGTAAGCCTCTTGCCTTTTTAAGAGGTCTCCAACCCAAATATTTGGTCTAATGTACAACCTCAGTTTCAGTAAACTTAGCATGCTGTGTCAAATGTAAAAATAAATACAGAATTCAATGATTTGTGAGAAAATGTACCAGTCTAAGAAAAATATGATCTCATACTGAATTTCAAAAGTTGCGACAAGGGTAAAAAAAGGCTGGAAAAGTAAGTGGTACTTAGCAGAAACAGCTGGAGGAACATTTTGTAGCTAGTTGGGCTAATTGGCAGGAGCAGTTTCTCATAAGTAGAGATGTAAACTTTCTCAGAAGTAAAATTGGGGAGGCTTTGAATATCTCATCTGGAGAAATCTGTGTGTAAGAGGCAAAGCTCAAAATCGGTATTTATCTTGACGTTTTCTGCTTTAAAATTAGTGGTGATTCTGTCGTGGAAATCAGTGCTAGGACTCAGGAACACTTCTATCAATCATTGTCTGTGAACACCCTTTGTCCTGCCATCCACAAAAACAGGTTAAAGCTCTATCATGCAAAGAAGCCATGTGCAAACATGATCCTGAAAGGCTGCTGTCCTCTCTGGGCCAAAACTCATTTAAAATGCACTGAGGCAAAGTGGAAACCTGTTCTGAGTCAGGTTAATACAGATACGAAATTGTCTTTGGAAAAAATCGACGCCACAGCCTATCAAATTGAAAGCTTATACATCTGGAAGCTGCCTCGTCTCTGTCAGTGCGCCCCAGGGCAGCTGTGGCTACAATGTAGCTTGCCATCACCAGTGTGTGAATGTGTGTGTGGATGACTGAATGTAGTGTAAAGCGCTTTGGGGTCCTTAGGGACTAAGTCAAGCGCTATAAAAATACAGGGCATTTACTATTTTACCATTTAAAAGGTATAAACAGGTTTTGAAGCAACATATACTCCCATCCAGGCAACTTCTTTTTCAGGGAAGGCCTTGCATATTTCACCAGGACAATGTTAAACAGCATGCTGCATCTATTACAGCAGCATGGCTTCATAGTAGAAACGTCTGGGTGCTGAACTGTCCCGCCTGCAGTCCAGACCTTTCACCAACTGAAATAATGTGGAGCAGCGTGAAATAAACAAAGACTCACCCGCACTGTTGAGCAGCTGGACTCCTATATCAGGCAAGAATGGACCAACATTCATCTGCCAAAAGTCTAGCAACTGGTCTCCTCAGTTCCCAGATGTTTACAAAATAATTATGAACTTTAACTAAAACAGTTCAGAACTTAAGCATATAACCACAGCATTTAAGAATACTGTGTGACATTACAACTTGTGCAATATTCTCAACCTCACTTTTGTTTCACTCTCTCTCTCTCTCTCTCTCTTCAGATACAGGTGATCCAGTCATGCATAACAATACAAACAGTTTAACATTTAAGTTCACCTTTCACTATGAAATAATATCAAATTTCATAATAATAATAACAATAATAATAAATGTCTGTCATAAATTTCCTAACTGCAGCATGTCACCAAGATCATTCCTGATGAAAAACTGTGATTTTACAAGTTGAAATAAGAAAATAAGAAGTTGCAGATCTCACCTTGTGTAGGTGGGCTCAAAGGCACCAACAGCACAAACATGGTCAAAAGGTCCAGTTCAAGGACTATAGCTCCTTATTTTAGCACAAATCAAAGCAGCCATGTCCTCAATAAAGACAGATTGATGCTATATTTAAAAAATGGACCATACATTGCTACATTTATAATGACGGGTGAAACTATGAATAGTTTCACCCTTCATGAAGGGGGGGTTAGGTTAGTTACGAACATTTGCAGCAGGATGTAAACAAGTTAAACATTTTTACATGGGACTCTGTGGGGACTCACTCCCTTTGGAGCCAGCCTCAAGTGGCCACTAGAGGAACCACTATTTTTGGCACTTTGACATATGCTTTTTTACATCTGCTTGATAAAAAAGAAACTATTCCAAACTATTTCTTGAAAGAAATGAATAGTTTTGCTCAGTTAGACAATGGTGCCTGCCAAACTGCTTTTGTAGCAGTGGATGTTTTGATTGGAAAAATAAGCTACTGCCACATTAGAGTGTTGCTTTTTACAAAGGGTATTACCATCACAAATTACTGGAACACTTAATGGTCACATGTTTGAGTGTTATAAGCACATTAAACAGGGGTTATTCACTGAGGTTTTTCTACTTTCAAATATAAATTCTTGATATAACAAAGTTGTTATAGTGGTCATGTTACCAAGAAGACTAGTTTGAGTCCCATATGGATATGGAACACAACTTCTTCTTCTTTTCTTTTTCTTTTTTACTGGTTTTCCTATTGTATATGGATTTCAACTTTTACTGGATGTTTGGATAGATGGGGCTTCCAGACCACAACACGACTCTGAAATTGGTTATTTCCAGTGGTTTGCACCAAACCATGACATCGTGTCAAAATACACAAGCTTTGGAACACCAACCATCCAAGTAGGCATATCATGTGTGTTTTAAAAGTCATGGCAATTGTTGTGGGTTGGCAATATGCATACATATGACTAAGGGATTATTATGTGCTCTCTCTCAATAGCCCAAATCAAGGTTCTTAATCGAGGTAATGCGGTAAAGAGGTTTCGTTTCCATGCAGAAGAATGTACTGTTGCTTGCAAGAAGTTTTGAAAAACTTTCCTGAAATCAGTATTGTCTAAAAACGCCACTAGGTTGGGCAAAGAAAAGATTGTGGCTGGTGTCCCAGGCAGGAATTTTAAGTTGGCGTGCTAATCAGTGAAAACTAGCTCATTGTATTACTTTTTGTATTTTGTATTTTATTACTGGTCACAATTAATGATAACAGATTAGGCCTTCTAGTAAAATCGTGCAGTGATTACAGCAAACTAAATAAATTTAAAGTGGGCGGACATGATAAATCTTACTTAAAATATTAAGCAATTGTTATTGTATTAAGCAATTTTGAAACAATGAAATCTCCATTTCATTATTAATTCTTTCTATCTCCAGCTTACTTGAACGGTAAACTACTGTGCAAAAGTCTTGAGCCACCATTCATTTCTTTCTACGTTGTGTTCAAGGAGACAGACTTTCTCGTCATTGTCAGGGTCTTGAGCAATAGTTTTCCAGGCTTTCTGATTGTCTTTTTTATTTCTTTGACACTGACTGCTTTTTCACTCATTTGTCAGTCCAGCTTCTTTAGTTGAGTCTATGAAAACTGCCAAAGATAACAGTTTGACAGACATAAAATTATATTCTTGTAACAACAACGTGATTCCCAAAGAGCTATTGGCTAGAAATTTGGCCAATTTCAACATGGGGTACAGTGTTTTCTTAAAAAGGTGAAGAAACTGAAAATTTGGAGAACAAAGGAAAAAATGTCAGGCCTAGAAAAACATCTACATCAGATTAACAGTATCTGAAAGTAATAACCTTAAGAAACAGGGAGATTTTTAAGCAAAAAAAAAAAAACTGATACGGGACCTTAACGATGCATCTGGAAATTCAACAGATCCATCATTAATCAAAAATGATCTCAGTGGAAGCCTGGCTGTCAAGAAGCCAATCTTAACAGGGAGATGAAACAGAGAAAAGGCTGAGGTCTGCCAATGGCAACAGGCCTGTTATCTCCTGACCTCTCCATACAGAGGAGGTCAGGACAGAGCTACAACAGTGAGTGTTTACAGGCATTTGTAAATCACGGTGGAGCCTCTGTCATGGTTTGGGGCTGCATTTCAACCTGTGGTGTTGGAAAACTTGGAAACGTACCATCAGATTTTGATCCACAATGTGAAACCTGGATAGAAAAACACACAGCAGAACACCATCAGTCATGGATCGGCCTCCCCAGACCTCAACATTACTGAAGCAGTGTGGGATCATGTTGACAGAGAACAGAACAAAAGGCAGAAACATCCAAAGAAGAGCTTTGACTGTCCTTCAAGAAGCCTGCAAAACTATTCCTGAAGACTCGGTAGTATTGTACAAACTCAGTGTTTGCTTAATAAGCTGTATTTCTATGTATGTTTGTACATATTTCAACAAAATATTGCACATATCTTCCATTTTCCTATCAAACATACTCTATGAGCGGTGTTTCAAGGCTTTGACACAGTACTATGTGTCAGAAAAACTGAAACCAAAATCCAACCCTTTCACTTTCAGACCCACTTGGCTGACTTTTCACAATCACCAGGTGTCTTGTTAGTGGCTTAGGGTTAAAGCAATGAAAGCGTTTTGGTTAATGTTAGAGGAAGGCTGTGGTTTTATCACTGTGAATATCGCCTTCTTTCTCCAACCTCACACAACAGCTGCCAATGAGTGAACGTAACCAGTGAAACCAGATGACATGATGCAATCAGATGTTTTACCAGAAAACAAATGAGACCAGACCATATCTGTATCATAGCAAGCACTTTTTTACTGGAAGGCTGCAAAGCCTTGCACAGATGAAGATTTCACCTGCGATATGATGGATGACGAACCTGTTGGGCTGCGTTTCTGCTGCGTAAACATTTTGTGCATAACAAAAAATGCTCAAAAATTCTCCAATTAATCATTTGGAAGTCTCAATCTGGACAGGTGGTGTGGATAATTCTCTCAAGTGTCTCCAATCCAGAGAGCCCCAGGTTGTTCATTTTGTCATTGTGATTTTGCCTCTGTTGCTAAGATGTTTTTCAGTGGAAATTTGAAAATATAGCCTAGGGCTTACTGTCTCAGGTTTAGGTATGAGGTCTTTAGTAAACTGAAAGCTGTGGTCTTGTCATTAAAGTCTCCGTTAACCAGAATGTTTTTCCTCTAACCTCAACTAATAGCAGCCAATGTACAAATGGAACCATAAAAAATGGCTATGATCCTCCAAGATGGCCCATCTGGCAGGATCGTATTCACTTCCCTTTGTACGCCTGAACACAAATCACTGGATATGAGACTGGTGTGATGAAATATTGTGGTCATGTAAATGAAAATGTCCATCAACGCATAATGTTCGTGAATCAGTGTATTTGTCATAGAAAATGTTTTATATCTACATTCTCGTAGTCCCAGGCTTTGTGCTGTCTCTGAGTTGTTGAAGTTGAATGATGTAAATCTCCCAAAATCTCTCCTGAATTGACATCTGGTCACAGTGGAGGCCATTTGTGTACAGTGAACTCATTGTCACCTGTCGTGGTCTTCTGCCGCTGTAGCCCATCTGTTTCGAGGTTCAACGCGTTGTGTTCAGACATGCTTTTCTGCATACCTTGGTTATTAGCAGAAGTAGTCCGGCCTCCTCTGGCCTCTGACATCAACAAGGCATTTTCACTGGATATTTTCTCTTTTTCAGACCATTCTTTGTAAACTCTGAAATACTCAGACCAACAACCGTGCCACATCTGTCTTCCTCAGTCAGATGCTCAGTTTGAACATAGGCAGGACTTCTATTTGTTCACATTTTGCATCCAATCTAATAAAGGTTTGTGTTTTGTTTGCTTACTTTCTGCACTCGGGTTCTTGTTTTTGTAACCCTGGCGATCTTGAGGCAACGCTTAGTCACCTTTAAAATGTACTTTAGTAAATTGTGAAAAAATAAAAATTTCAAGAGTTTCAGACACAAACACTGATCATGATTCATTTAGTTTTTACTATTCAGGAGTTGAGCAGCCACGGGGATCATCATTCCTTCGGATAGCTCACTATTTAAAACAAGCGCATGTATTTATCTTCCCAGAGGGCATTTCCTCAATGACAATAGCTGAACTATTTTAACATCATGTCTGTTTTTAATACCTGATCTTGTCAATGTAATATACCTGGTTCTTTAAAACCACTGGTATTTCTTCAAAGATTATCAGACTTTTTTTTCTTTTTTCCTCATGCAGCTGTCAACCTCTCATCCCGCAAAAACAATGACTAACAGCTTAGAGTGACTCATCAGCCCACAGATATCTGACACCGAGCTGCAAAATAAAACATATCAGACTGCATCATTAGAGTGCTGAAATATTGTTGTGTGAGTTTATTCTTCTAAAACATTACTTCACCCACGATGTAAATCCACTCTGTAATCTGTTAGAAATTCATTAAAGTCTTCTTGATTCAAATTCCCAGCACTGTTTCTGCAGGCAGGAGTTTCCAGTGGTAAAAGCATGTTATAAAGACAATAAAATCCACAGTGAATGAGCTATAAAAGCACAATAAACAAGCCACAAACTACCAGACGATGCAGACATGGCTTGCAGACACCAGCTAAAACACCAGCTGATAAGAATAGGGAATCCAAAGACCACTTTCCAGAGAGAAAGACTAATAAAGGTGTGGGGTGCCTCTTCATTTTATGTGCAGATTATTCTGTCTAATTGCAGTAAATACAGTGAGAAAGAGCCTGTTTCCTGGCTCCTAATTATATTCTCTCTGGAGGTCAAATCAGGGCAAAGAAAAGAGGTAATTTTCTCATTTGGTGAAGTGCTGGAGACTAAACTGTTATGAATAAAGACAGAGCAGCTGTTATTTATGAAAAAAATGCTGTCACTGTTGATTGAAAACCTCTTGACGCCAGTTCCAGTAATCTTCTCCACTTAAATTACAGTAAAGCGGTCAATGACGCACTCCTCTCGGGGTTCAGAACATTTTACCCCATTCAAAGTAACAGAGCCATTTTTCGGGCCTGCTGCAGAAGGACTGTCAGCGTACCTGGTCTGGTTCCATGGCCTTTCTGTTGCTTTTGAGTTTTTTTGGTTCTTGTTTATTACTCAAGCATTTTTGATTCATTTTCATTGACGTATCAGTGCTTTGAGTGATTTTGAGTATTACTTGTTGTAAGCAACCTTTAAGCAACTTTTTTCACATTTAGTTTTGGATGCCTTATTGCTGTTCTTACATAGGTTTAGCCCCATGTTTTTTATTGTAAGTTTGTCATAGTTTCCTCTGTGTTTCCTATGTGCTCCTTCCTTGGTCTCAATTTTAGGTGTTCCCCTTCCCAATCTACTTCCTGTCTGTGGATATTGACTATGTTCAGCTGTGCTCTGTCGCCTCTTCCTCCACCACACCACCCAGTCACTTTCCTTGTTCCTGTGTTCTTTCGGGCGTCTGCATTTTTTGTATTCCTGTTCCTCCTGACCTTAAATGCTCCATTTGTTGGTCTGCTTTTTGAACTGATTCATGAGGAAAAACTCATTCAGAGGGGCGAATTCCACTTCAGACTTATGGACCCTATTGAGCCTTCAGTCCTTCGTGATTTATTTGTATTATATCCAAAGTTTCAAAGAATTAAGTCTGAAGCAAAATTTCAGACTTAATATTTCTTTAAAAACTAATTAGCATAAGTAATCACTGTATTGAATTCAATTTATTTATATGGTACTAAATCATAACAAGAGCACCTAAAGGTAATCTATATATTGTAAGGTAAAAACCCCGCAATAAGAGAGAGAAAACCCCAACAATTAGATGATCTCCTATGAGGAAGCTCTTGGCGAAAGTGGTACAGAAAAACTTATTAGCCCTTTACATGACAAAATGTAAGAGTGAGTGCCCATAAGTACTGAAGAATGCATGGTTTTATTCTGTTTTTTGTGACTTTTTGTCATGACTAAGCTGTCTGTATATATTAGCCTATTGAGAGATAACCGGCACTCCCCAATGTTTAAAACTGAGCTAAAACAAAGCTGTATTAAATGATCAGAAAGGGATTATTATTATTATGTTGAAATGAGGCTTAAAGGTCAACAGAGGCTCTTTGGGATTTTAAGTTATTCAGAATTGAAACTGAAATCATCCAAAAATGGCCGTCTGATTGACTTTTTCTTCAAAATAATTCTGTCCTCAGCAGGTATCTTCAAGATGGCTTCGGATGGCCTTGATTCTTGAAATGCCACAGGCTTTATAAAAGCTGACATATAAACTTTTAAAGTTTATATGTCAGCTTTAATACTTGTAGCTACTTCTGAAAGATTACCCTGCTGTAATAAAGCATCTGCTGTGTTGTAAAAGAGGCTGTTTCTCTTTTATCCAGACAAAGACCATAGTTCAACTTCATGGGCGGGTGTAAAAGTGAGGAAGAAAAAAAAAGCTGAATTTTTGGCTCAAAGAATCTATGTTTCCATATGTTTGACTCATTATTTGAAATACTGGTGATGCTCATTGTTAACAGGCAACAATGTAACCTTATCAATGGCTAAATATGTTCCTCTTAAGATCCTGCAGTCAGAAGGAATGAGTTAAAGAGTTTAGTGGCTGAAATAGGTACAAGTGCAAGCACAAAGAGCTTCTGCTGGTTTCCTGTAAATGAAAAGCTGTTTTAATTCCTCACTTCCATGATGGAAACCAACGCTGCATCCAAACTTGCCAACATCTGCCACTAATTTACCAGAGCATCCGCTCCCGGATACAGCTATTAACCAGAGCTGCTGCTCGCCGTGTCCCCTTCGACTGCACAGCTTTCACCACTAACCAGCCACTCATCCTCGAGCCGCTGGTGCTAGTGACTGGCCTGACATGGAAAATAACATGACTCCAGCAGGCCTGTAATTTCCAATGGCTGTGACCTTTAATCATATCTTGATCTACATCCTTTATCCTTCTGTCTGTCGGTGGCCCGATGTTAATTTGAGACCTCATATGTCTGAAAGAGTCGACCGGATTCTGTGTTTCATATTTTGGAGACGTGTCAAAGCACGAGGATGGGCAAAAGGAAGCAGATGTTTACGCATTCTGACATCTGCGAAACCAAACAACATTCGAGCTGAGTTGAATAATATTGTTTCATTGCAAAAATGAGGTTTGCTCTTAATGGAGACCAGATCTGAGATGTTCATTATCATCACACGTGGTTTAAAGAGACTTTAGAAACAAAAGTAACCTCGTGTTCTCATTCTGCCACAACATTAGTGAGTTTCCAACCTGGAGAGGAGTTCTGGCTCATTTCCATTCATCCTCAAGGTGCTGGCGAGGAGCTGAGATCGAGGCTCTGCTTGATTCTTCCTTCTTCTGTTTCTTTACTCTCATAAACAAGGCAGACAGTCCATCTCTGTCCCTGCAGGTACAACAAACCCAGACTCAACTCAGAGGGCTAATTATTGGATGATAAGGTAATGATATAAACTGCTCAAACACTCTGAAAACACATCAAATCTCAGTGGGAAATGAAATCGTGCATGATATCTATACTGATATGGACAGGGTGGGTAAGGTGTTAGGAATGAATCCTATAGAGCCTGAATCTCAGAATGGTACACAGTAGTTTGTATGCACGCCTGACAAGACTGGGGCATGCTCCTAATGAGACAACAGATGGTGTCCTGGAATCTCCCAGATCTGGACCAGGCCATCACTGAGCTCTTGTACAGTCTTTGGTGCAACCTGGCAGTGTCAGATGGACCAAAACTTAATGTCCCAGAGGTCGTCTACTGGATTTAGTTTACGCAAGTGTGACGCCCAGTCAGTGGTATCAGTTGCTTAATCCTACAGGAACTGCTGGCATACTCTCGCCGCATCAGGTTGGGCATGGTTGTGAGAAACCCAGGACCCACTGCGCCAGTGTAGGGTCTGACATTGAGCCCAGGACTCCATCCTGATACCTAATGGCAGTTAGGGTGTTGTTGCCCAGCCTGTAGAAGTCTGTGTGTCCCTCCATGGATATGCCTCCCCAGACCATCACTGACCCACCACCAAACCAGTCATGCTGAGCAATGTTACAGGCAGCACAATGAACTCCACAGCTGACTGTGCTTTTGAGACTGTGCTGGTAGATACAGCAAACCTTCTGGCAATGACACATATTGATGTGCCATCATGGAGGAGTTGGACTACCTGTGCAAGCTCTTTAGGGTCCATGTAAATCCAAATAAAACAGATGAGGAGGGAAAATCTGTGACTGGCCTCCACCTGCAAAACCTTTCCTGTGTTGGGGGTTGTCTCATTGTTGTCCCTCTAGTACACCTGTTATTAATTTCATGAATGCCAAAGCAGCTGAAACTGATTAACAACCCCCTCTGCGATTTAACCAACAAGATCAATATCTCAGAGGTTTAACTGACTTGATGCTATGCTCTCATTAAAAAGTGTGGGTTTGAGTCCAGATAAGTCAGGACAAATGTTGATTATCTATTGCAAAAAAGCCCAAGGGATCTTTAAATATATATTAAGCTGGACTATGGTGTGAAAAGTGTTAATCCATGAAATCTAACGACTGCAGCTGTGATTCGATTATTCTGCCGTTCAAAGGAAGGACGGGATAAACATCACGAAGCAATAAACTGAAGTTTTTACTAAATCGGCGATGATTTGCTGTCTTTTCGCTGTGCGGGGCTGGGAGCTGACAGAGGGCGTCAGCTTTAAAATCCAGCTTTTAAATCGGAGAAAGTTCACAAGTTGTCGTCAGACTTTGGGAGCGTGTTTACTGCTGTGTAAATGCCACCTCTGCGTGTCGCAATAAAAAAAAAGCTGCAGCAGCCTGCGGTGGCACAGTGGAAAGTTACCCAGGCTTTCTCTGGGCCTGTTTTGGTGCTGCTAAATGTTTAAACCGGTGGAGTTGAGTCATGAAGAACACTAATAATGAGGCACAACGGCTGCTGGCTGGCTGACCCCCTCTGTTCTCTGTAACATTAATCCCAGCAACAGAAAGCAGAAGCTGGACTTTAATTTTAAAACAAGACGTAATCAGAGAAAAAGCTCCAAAAGAAACTGCAGATTCATAAGCACGCTGTCAGCCAAGGACCTATCATCCTTTACAAAGGACTATCATTTGCTTTAATTACCTGCTGTAAATCAATTTGTGGATGTCTCAATTAGCCTCTCTACATCACAAAGCCATTAAATCCAAGCTCCGCAGGCACAAATCAAGCCGTCATCATCTTCAAAATGCTACAACTTCACAGGAAAAAAACAAAACCAACAGAGCTCCAGAAACAGAAACGCTGTAGCTCTTAAAAATCTCCCCATAAAGACGAGAGGGTTGCAGCTCAGCTGCCAGGCCCTCGGGGTCCGAGCCAAGCAGCTTTAAAACCTGGTGTGTTTTAAAAACAAAGCTTACTTTCGAACCGGCCCTAGAGGTGGCACATCCCGGGTAAATGCTCACATGTAACTGCCATGTTTGAGGCAACACCCTGCCATGGCAACGTAGCGGCCAAAAAGTTCCCCTTCGGCTTTGCCAGCAAGCCAGCCAACTTGCAGCGATTTTGTATGTAAAGTAAACGAGAAGTGCTTTTTAATCACAGGGAAGAAAAACAGAGGCTTCACAAACGATCGTTTATATACTATAAGTGTCTCAGATCAGTCTGCACAGGTTTCACCAGCGCTGCTCTAACAAAAAAGCAACAGGTTGCCTACAGGTTAGAGGCGTATCCACATATCACTACTATTGATACCAGCTTCGGTATCGATAGTAGTGATATGTGGATCAATATCAATGTGCTGTAGAGATATTCCCCAGTCATATTTTAAAAAGCTGGATTTTATTGTATCCTCCTTTGTGTGGTTGGGTAAGGTTCCTAGAATTTCCAAAAAAACATCTTGTTAAACATAAGACTTGTGGTGGCCTTGGACTCCCAAATTTTAGAGTATATTATATGGCTGCACACTTAAAGATTTTTTCATTTTGGCTGTGCTGATTTGGAAGGACAGCCTTCATGGTTGATGATGGAACACCTGTCTTGTAGACAAACTTGTCTTCCAGCCCTGCTTAATAGCCCGATAAAAGTGAAGAATACAATATATGGCAGAAATCCTGTGATTCAAAATTCAATTAAGGTCTGGAACCAACTATTGGGCACAGTAAAGGCTCCTAAAATGTATCTGGATGCTCCAATATGTAACAATCATGCCTTCAGACCTGGGCTGGAGGACATCACGTTTGTGACATGGCAAGGAAGAGGGATTTGTTCTCTCAGATATTTACATTGATGGACATTTTCCATCTTTTCAGCAATTGCGGGTGAAATTTAATCTTCCAAATTCACATTTTTTCAGATTTTTACAGTTGAGACATTTCATCAAAGCATCTATTCCACAATATGATTTGATTCCTCGAAACTCAGTGCTTGACAGCTTCGTGTCAGTCGAGCTCTACACTAGAGGTGCTGTGTCTCGCTTTTACAGGGCCTTACAGTCCTTCATCTGATACTTTTAGGGAGCAGTGGCAGGAAGAACTGGGGGTGGATGTTACTGATGATGTTTGGCAAGAGCGCATTAAGAATATATATTGAGGTTCTATAAATGCTAGACATAATCTGATCCAATTCAAAGTTGTGTATCGGTTGCATTATATAAGAACGTTGCAGCCGTCTGTGTCAAGTGTTCAAGTGATCGAGGAACTTTATCTCACCTTGTCACGGCCCGTGGCTCTGCATCCAGGGAGCCGTGGGAGGCTGCGGTGGCCACACCCTTGGGCTGGGCCGCCTCCAAATCACCTGCGTCTCATCTGAGGCAATCACCGGAGGACTACTTCAGCCAGCTCTGACGGCTTCTCCTCGCCAGTCTGTAAGTCTCCTCCCAGTGTGACCAGCATTCGGCAGCATTACGGTGCTCCTGGGCTCCACACTCCTCGTTTTCCCCCGTGGCATGAGCCATAGTTTTTCGTTTCCTTAACGTTGTTAAAAGATTCTTCAGTTCAATAAAAATGTGTACCCAGTTCTGAGCTGCGGTGTGCTGAGTCTGCTTTGGGGTCCTGTTACCTGAACACTCCGTGTTCTGTGACACGCCTTTTCTTTCAATGCCAAAAACTACAGCTTTTTTGGAATCATCTGTTTGATTTTCTGACCAAAGCCATTGGCAGGGAGGTCCCATGTACCCCCTTTGCAGCATTGTTCGGGGTCTCTGAACCGGGATTGTCTTTTTTTCTTTTTCTTCTTTAAAGAAAAAGAAACACAGCATCTGGGGAAAAGTCGTCCTCACCACAGTCCTGCTAAAAATATCAAATTTACATATTTTTCCCTCTGGCCTGTAACCATCTAGACTGTTTTGGTGTGAGTTACCCAGTTTTGCAGATATCTGCCTTTGAGAACCACAAGGCAAGTTCCATTAGGTTCGCGCACAAAAACACATTAAAAAAACCTTTTTCCATAAATCATGACCTAGTTACTCCAAAAAAAAAACCCCAAAAAGCTGCAGCGCTGCTCACATAGGAATACAAACTGAAAGTGCCTCGAATCTGCATTCTTTCAAATGGCCGGCAGGGGGCCACTCCTGTCAGATTGCATAGAAGTCTATGAGAAAAAATAACCTTATTTTTCAGTTGATCTGTGACTTCAGTAAATACTGTCCTGATGGGTTTGTGGTCTTAATTGCAGATTTAAACTCTTCAGCTCAAGTCACTTTATTTTATATCTTTAACAAACATGAAAAATATAGTAAAAATTAAAAAAAAGGGGACTTAGCGCACAATATTCTTGTCATATTTCCATTTGTTTTGCCATATTTTAGTTGCTTTAAATGCTTTAAAACCAGCTGCACAAGCTGAAGAATGAGTTTTTAGTTTCAAAGACACGTAAGGTTTACTTCTACCTGCACAGTCCCAGCCACTCAGTGAAGTCCTCAGTCATGCTGCAGAAGCACTAAACTCCTGTGCACCAAGCAATTAAACTGAGCTTGTACTACAACTTATCTGCGATGTGGGTGTGGTCATACCAAATTGTACGAATTTGTGTAACCCCTTTTAGAAGTGTTACTGACATCTAATTCAAAATGAGCGTATATTTTTCAGGACGTAGTAAAATATCTCAGTTCAACTATCTTCTTCTGTGTTTTCTGTGTTCTATTGTGAATACAATATGGGTTTATGAGGTTTTCAGATCACTGCATTCTGTTTTTATTTACATTTTTACACAGCGTCCCAACCAATAGGGTTGTAAGTCAGGGTTTTTAAAGTGCCTTGAGACTGCTTCTGTGGTGTATGAGTGCTATACGAATGAAAGTGACCGCACATCAGGCACATTTCCCAGTGGCCTGAGGGGCCTATTTAGCCTCCCATGAACAGTAAACTTAATTTTATAGCAAACAGTCTGACCTCAATCAAAGCTGTCACAATATTTCCCCCTCGCTCAAAGTCCCATGATTTGCAGTAAACATCCATGCACACTGTAATGTCTCAATAACTATGAGTGATGCACATACTAACAAAACGTGGCAACAGGTAATAAATTCATTATCTGGGATGTTTATCATTGTGTTGCTGGACTTCACAAAAGTGACATTTCACAGAACTAGTTTGCCGTCTGAGCTGTTTAAAGGGCCAGTTCATGCATTTTCCAAAGCTGACTACATACTGGATGCTGACAGCCGTCTAATGACAGGAAAATGCAGACAAGTGGCTGACTAAGGTGAATAACACGACAATGTGGACTAGTGTCCAAATAACGTTAAAAGTATCAAAGCCACAATCAAGTCTTATGGCTACAATAATAATTTAGTTAATAGATTATTGTTACAGTTTCTGTACTCAGGTGCTGTCCATCTTTCATATACGGTTTATATCTAGGGACTCTTTCCTTTTACTGAGCTGCATCCTTCATCCACTGGCTATTGCCATCTTTCATATACAGTCTATATATAGGGACTATTTTACTTCTACTGAGCTTCAGCAATCAACTATCACCATCTTTCATATACAGCTTATGTATAGTGACTACTTGCCATCTACTGAGCTTTATTCACTTTCTCAATTCAATTAAATTTCATTTATAGTTATAGTTTAAAGCATTTATTTATTTCTGTCACCATCTATCATATACAGTCTATGTCTAAGGACTATTTTTCCTTCTACTCAGCTTTTTCCAGTTTTCATCACCATCTTTCATATACAGTCTATACGTCAGGACCATTTTCCTTCTACTGAGCTTCATCGAGCAGCTATCATCATCTTCCATATACAGTCTACGTGTAGGGACAATTTTCCTTCCGTTGACCTGTATCCTTCATCTAGGACTAGAGTGCAGCAGTGACCACAGGATCACCATCGACATCTGCAAGAGCCTCTCGTCGGGGGGTGGATGCACACTTCCTTCTGGTCAGCATTACGGTTTGTGGATTTTCTTTTTGAGTAAGTGAGTCATGAGACTCTGCTGCTGAGTTTTTCAAATGTCCTTTGAACAGCACAGGGTGTGGGAACATAAGGCAGACAACTGACACCAAACCAATCTCAGTGGCACTACGGAACAGTGGTTTTTATATGTGTGTGTTTTTTAACACCTATGTGTTGCCCCACTCTGCCATTTTAGTCACTAAATAGATCAGCTGCTTGCGAGTTAAAGCAAAATAACTTAGTGTCCAAAGTGAGTCCTTTTGGTTTCTTTCCAGACAGTTTCAGTTCCACTCTGAGGTTCCCACATCATCAGAGGCTCCTGTAACCAACAACACCAGCCACCAGCAGAGCGGCTTCTGTGAAGACGTCCTACATTACAGGCTGCAAAACGGGTAACGAAAGCTTCAGTTCCAGGATCAGTTCATTGACAAAACAGCATGCAAAAGAAAGCAGCTCATTGTTAAAAGTGAGATATTAGTAACCAGTACCTGGCCTGAGAGGGCTCATTAACACCCTGTGTGGTGACAAACATCTGGAAAAATCTGCCTTAAATAAGTTTGTCTCTCCATGAAGTAAGGGAAATAAAGTTAGGTGCGTGCTTTGGCTAATTCTTGCACATAAAGCTGCACCACGTTTGTCTGTCAATGCACATTCTGTGTGTTTGTCTCTGCATAAGTATGAATCAGGCTTTTCTTGCTGGGGTTTTGCTTTAAATAAATTACGTGTATTAGGCCCGAGGTGCATTTTCTGCAGCACAAAGCGAGCTGAGCTTCGAGCTCTAAATAAAAACCTCGCCTTTTGTTTGGTGCTGCTTTTTGTCATTGTTTCCATCCAGCAGAATCCCGATGCGTGACAGTTCATATTTACAACTGCAGTCTTGGAAGTCAGCGGTGTGTTACACAACCTGAACCATCGTGTTGAGAAGTCACAAATAAAAAATCGACCCCAAAAGTTCCAGTTTACTTTATACCAGACAGATGTTGTGATTGAACCAGTGGAGCTTCTGAGCTTCTTATTTTCAGGCAAAAAGTTCACAAGGAATGGATTTGGTGTGCCGAAACAAGCCCCTCGCTTAGCACAAAACACCATGATATATCATGCTGACAGTGGTTACACCGAAACGATAAACAATACACGAATCGTTCACTTTCACAATCCTGTAACGCCTGGATCACCTACCTCTGACAGACCGTAGGAGGACACGGGCTGTCAAATGACCCAAACATTGAGTAAACATGTACACGCACCTTGTTCTAACTGCAAACCTCTGTCAGTACAGGCAGAGTTCAGCCACATGACAAAGAAACCGGCCTTCAACTTCAAATAACACCCAGTTAGTGACGGTTTTACAGTTTGTGCTGCCAAATCATTCATTTTTATGTAAAACCCGAGTGATTTTTAAACATTTCAAATTGCACGGCCCTGGGAAAATCTCCCAAATTTCATGTTTTTAGTTTGAGCTCGACCACTAGCTATTTTAAGGCTGTGTAAACAAACTTGATGTTTTATAAGCTGGGCTGCACTTCAGGGTCTGGATTCTCTGAAGGGCACAAAAAATGTCCTCAGATGACCTGAAGGACAGGCCAAACCAGCATGTCCTGTCCAAACTGAGCCAGTGTGGCCTTCAAAAGTTTGTGTAGCTTGAGTAAGCCTCTGGTGATTGATGGAGTAAGTGAAACCACTAGATAAAAAAGGAAGGGGGGGGGGAAATAAATCCTAAGTGCAAAATCAACATCAGCTTAATGATGATAAAGGTAAAGATGTCCAAAAGTATGCAGCCCCCTTTAAACCAGTATTTTTAAATCTAAACATTGTTTCTAAAAACAAATAAATAAATAAATAAGTAAAAACAGCCTGTGTGTGGTCCTGGGTCGGTTGTCCCAGTGTTTGAGCTTTTTGACTTTCTAATCTTCATTCGATTATTCCTTGCTTGCTGAATATTCGTGTATTTCGTGCACTGAGTATTCATTTATCTCAGAGTTTTGTCTCCTGTGTTTAGTAAATCGTGTCCCCTGTGTTTATTCAGTCTTGTCGCTACGTTTTGTTTCCCTTTTTTTGTGTGTGTGTCAGTTTGCAGTCTGTGTTTCTGTTCTCGTTTAGTTTCTTCCTGTTTTATTTTGGTATCCCGTGTTCCCTTTGTCTCATTAGTTATTATTCAGTTCAGCTGTGTTCCCATTTGTCACCACTTTCTAATACAGATGTTTTAAGACTGCATTGAGTTTTTTGTGATTTCTTTTGCTGCTGATGTGCTAAATCTTTCATTAGGTGTGTTTTGGCTGCAAATTTATTTAAAGTTGTCTCACATCCTTATTGGTGAATCACTTAATTCTTGAATTTGGTAACTTGGTGATTCTCTGTTAGCAGCCTTACCGACATTTATCAAATCTTTTCTGCTCAAGAGAGATTTTTGTGGGAGGAATTTTGGACCAGACAGTGAACAAAACTGTCTTAGTTTTTTTTTTTTTTTTGTATAAATGAACAGCCCTGTTAAGTAGCCAGGATCTCAGTTGGATCAGTGACTTATACGGTGAACAGATACTGACGTAGCAAATCAGCCTGAACTGATGTTCCCTCCTGGGATTTAAATATATCATTTCTAGTCTCACTGACCGCTCAAAGCTCTTCAAGACTAAAAAACAAGGGGACAAGTGTTGGTGTGTTTTTTGTTATGGTTGTTTTTCATTTTTCTGATCAAATGTTTTTTTCCAATAAAATCTAAAAAATATTTTGAAATTTTTAATAGAATAGACAGATAGACATAAAATTTGGTTATTTAATTCAGTTTTTGTGCTTTTGAAGATTTAGTGGAGTCTATAAATTTCATTGTGGATGAAATATTCCTTCAGAATATTTTGTACTATTAATCTTTTGAATGGTTCATACATTTCAGAATAGTACATGCTTACAATTAAAAAAGGGTGGAAGTCCAACAATGTGGAAAAAATGACATCTTCATAGGATTCTTCACAGTCCAATGAAAAATGCCACAGTCTTCCCGGAGTGGATGTGCCAGCAATTTCACCCCAAGATCCAGACCAATCGTGCAATGCTCAGAAACTGCAAAAAATCCAAGAGCTATATCTCGGACTCAATAGTCCTCGGGTAGCAGGGTAAATGTTACAGTCGCATGATGCTTTCATCACTTCCAGGAGAAAGCTGCTTCTTTGTAAAACAAACACAACCGCACAGCTTAGGCTGATGCAAAGCTGTGCTACAAACCACAAGACTTCAGGAACAATGTGCTTTGGACAGATGACACCAGAGTGGGGATGTGTGGCCATAATGCACAAAGCCAAACACAGTATATCAGCACAAACACTTCATGCCAGCTGTCAGCACGGTGGTGGAGGGGCTTGTTTTGCAGTCACACAACCTGGGCACCTTGCAGTCACCGAGTCGACCATGAACTCCTCTGTATACCAAAATATTCTAGAGTCAAATGTGATGCCGTCTGTCTGACAGCTAAAGTTTGGCCGAAACTGGGTTCCAGACACTGCAATAACATCTACAACTAAAAGTCTGAAAAAGAAACAAGGTGCTGCAATGGCAGAGTCAAAGTCTAAACCTTGACCTCATTTGCCAAGACCTTAAGAGAGGTGTAATTAAACAAACGCCCACAAACATCAATGAACTGATGCAACATTGTAAAGAGGAGTGGGCCAAAATTCCCCCACAGTGATGTGAGAGACTGATAGTCATACAGAAAACGACTGCTTCAAGTTGTTTCTGCTAAAGGTGGTTTTACGAGCTACTGAATTATGAGGTGTACTTAGTTTTCCATAAGACTGTACTGAGTCCTGTGGAAACTCTCTTTCTCTGAAGACTGAATGTGGACCTATGGTTCATATTTGTTCGGCCCACTGGTGATCAAAATGGGTTTTACATCCTTGTTATAAAGCTTATGTGTATGTTCAATGAAACAGATATGCATTCATTCATATACCTGCATTCCTGGGTGTTTGGGACACCAGTCTGTCCTTTACACCACTTACACTTTGCCACACTGTCAGATTCTGACCTAATCCTTTTCTTGCCCACTTTTTGCAAGCCAATCAGTCACTTCTATGCTCTTTATATATCAGCTATCTTCTGTTATCCTGCCATTCAGACTCCGAACTCCACTTCATCCTGGCCAGATGGAGATCCTCGTCCAAGTCTCCACTTGCTCCATCTCTGCCCCCACCAGCGTCTAGTATCTGAAGGATCCTGTCCTACTTCTACCATCAATGGACTCCACTATAGGAAATGTTGTACATGCCAGAAATAAGAAATAAACAAAAAATACATGACTAAATGTAAAGTATAATAGTTGTTTAATTTTTTTTAAATTAATTTGTATTTAATTTTTTGTACGTTTTAAGATTTATAATCCATTGATATTTTTAATTTCATTTGTGTTTACATTGATTGAATTTTTAATTATGACTTTCTTTATGAAATTATGTTAGACATTAGAGTAATGAGTTCAAATAATTTTAGAACTTTTAAATTCTGTTTATTTAACCAATATAATCGTTGTAGATATACTAGTGCCTATAGGAAAATTTTAAATAAATTTATAACTAGTTGTTGCTTATAGGCAAAACAAATGCCATATATATGGCCATGTATATGTATTTTTCTCAGTAATATTACTGTTTGATGTAATTTTAAGTTATTTATTTACTGGAATGTATGGAGCATTTGCAATAGGGGAGACCGGGGATAGTTGTAACATTTTTGACATTTCTGTCTGTAAATTGGAGCTCTTTTAAGGTAGTGGATTCAAAATGTAATGCAAAGTATTTACATGTCTCGGCTATTAAATAGTGCAGCTATTTTCTCTGCAGCACAATTACTCATTGCATGATATGGCCTCAAACACAAAGAGTGAAATGTTACAATTAACCCCATAGTCTGGGTTAGTTGTAACATATCCTGGGGTGAGATGTAACACAATGAAATAAGGGTACTAACAAAACATTAACATGTAATCTTTGTTTATTCAACACATGAATGCACTTAGAGCCATTTATGTAGCTGTGTGTGTGTGACAGAATGCAGAAATCTAGCTTTTGAACATATTCCAACCCCCCAAAAAAGACAAGTTATGGAATTTTCTGCAACTGAATATTTCATTAATTTTGGTTGGTCTTTCTTGAGTTTGGCCTCATTGGCTCAGTGGGCATTATAACCTACAACTCTTGCACCAATTTTGAACATAACAATGAAGCTGAAAAAATGTAGTTGTTCACCAGCATCGCAATTCCATTACTTTTTATCATGGCTTACCTTGGTGTGGTTTGCAAAGTGCTTCAGAAAGGTGAGGAAATCTGTTTCTTGCACCCATCCTGATTTATTTCCACTACCAGTACTTCCTACTGGTCCATCTCTGACACAGTGGTCTGCATAATGTATGTGTGGGAACACAAACAGTGGAGGAATTGTGTTGCCAATGGCATTAACCGCATATACAAAAGCGACCAGTGAACCTCTCTCTGCTGATGTCGTTGCCCCAACTTGTTTAATATAAGTTAAAGTAATAGTGTGGTAAGTTGTAACATCTGCATTATTGTTACAACTAACCCAGACTATTGCTGTTACAACTGACCCAGACTCCTATAGCCATGAACTAGCTAACATTACAGCCAACGGCTAAAACATTAGCACTAAAGACCTACACAGAATATATCCCCATAGACATACAAATAACATCATTTAAGTTTGATGAGTTTAACTGCAAAGCAGATAATGCTATTAGAAATTGAAATAAAGTAGAAAAACTTACTTTTTGGCATACAAATTGCTTTTTTTCGTGTTAAATTGTCTGTGTTTGACAAAATGTGCTGATTTTTCACATGTGATAGCAGAACTGAGTTGGGCATGCACAGGATGAATCACATCATTTGAAACTTAGCCCTGATTGGAGAAATTGGAAGTGTTACAACTGACCCACGTTACAACTATCCCCGGTCTCCCCTACTGAACAATTTATTAAAATTTAATGTAAGTATACATTTAAGTCCACAAAATGTAAGCATAATGGAAGAATATGCTATAGTATTAATTTAGATGTATTCCTTTATAATCTTACATAAATTTATATAATGTAAGTGTACTTTTAAGTAAACATAATGTAAGTGTAAAGTAAGTATAGATTATAGTATCAATTTTTAAGTATTACATCATAAGTTTACATAATATAAGTAAATATTAAATTTTATTTTGTCTGTTGGGCTTCATAAAAATGTTAACAGTATTGAAGAATTTGTACATAAATGCAAATATCAGAAAATATTTCTCTCTCTCTCTCTCTATACATATATATATATATATATATATTAACATATATAGCTTTTCAATAACTGTAATTGTAATTATGAGCATAAATATTATTTAAAGACTAACTTTTTATTTATTTTGTTAATAAACGCCTTATACAAGCGTTACAATAAAAAAAAAAACAGTCCTTAAGGTCTTCCCGGTTGGAATGCGGTTTCCTAACCATTCCTCGGCTGCGGTGTGTATTTCAGTTGGCCCACATTTGGACCACCTTAAATATTCTGCTCTCTCATTACAGTGACACACACACACACATACATTCACACTCACCGCCACGGGAGCGCGCGGCGGCTGAGCGGCCCTGTCAAATCACTACGGAGGTGACGCGCAGCCCGAGGACTTACATAAAACTACTCCGAGGACTTTTCACTCTTTTAACGCCTAAAAGTCGCTTTACTCGCCCGTATCTCGGACGAGGAGGCCTACACGTCGTGGAAATAAAAAGTTGTGGTAGTTTTGAACTTCTACCAGAGGCTTGTTTCGATTAAAGACAACAAAAAGTTTTTTTTCGGCTGAGAGGCACTCGGGACGCGAAGCTGTCGAGGACCGAGAGGAGGGGGGATTTCTAATCGTCTCCTTTTCAGTTTTTTCGAGGCCATGCGAGTCTTCTGAACACGCCCGGACCTGTTAACGCGCACATAAAGCCGGGATAAAGCCACTTGTAGCTCACTTTGTTTCTTCTGAATTCAACATGCTGCCGAATACGGCGCTTTACGCCGCGAAGAAACGGAAGAAGCCCGTCCAGAAAATGTAAGTCAACTCCCCAAACACCGCAAAGCAAAACCTCCGAGCACTCTGAGGTGTCTGAGGTGACCGGAGAGCTAAAGACAGACGTTTTATTGCACTTCATGAGCTCCGTGGTGTGGTTTATACCAGCTTTATAACGCTTTTTACTGTTTACTAATGTAATACTACAGTTGTGCCAGTACGGGCAGTCCCTTTGACCTTCCATAGAAGCTAGGACGTGTAATCCTGTTAAAACACCTCGCTTTGGTGGCTTTTAATGTTTATATTGAGCAACAATCTATGTGTTTTTCTCCCCAAAGCATGCATACATGTCACAGTAAAGCTTTCTAACACCAGGGATCTCTTTTTCCTTTTTTTTAGGTGCAGCTGTGCAAACATCCCTGCACTACTCCTGTATTATAGCCTGCGTTACATTGCAATAAGCGTGTTTGTGCCCTCTATGTGTGTGTGTGCAATAGTAGCTGGCTTGTTGAATCCATAAGGCTATAAAGTCTATTTTTCCCTGCAGTGGTTATGCAATGCTGGCCAGCCACCCCGAGGTAATGTGAAGTGCTGAGGTCCAGCAGCACTGCGTGGAGAATAAAGTTAACTGTTGCTTCAGTATCATTTAAATCTAATTATACCATCTAGGACAGTTGGCCTTCCCAGACTGATCTGTGGCCTTTAAAAACTCCTTAAAGGACTCCTCAGAAGTGGATGGTGCTGAACTGGAATTTATCTTTTGAGTTTTTGTTTGAGTGTGCCCTGTAGGCGGGGAGGTTGACACTGTAAAGACTGAAACCCCACATCAGAAATCTCATCGTACCACCTTCCTGTGATTCTACTTATGATTTTAATATATGTATAGTATCTTTGTTTCCCTCTTGATTCCCCAATCAGGACGCCTCAGAAACCCCCCCCCCCCAACGGCGCAATTTGAAAACTACCTCTGCATAGAGAAGGAACCGTTTTTGGACGGAGTTTTGCTCATTTCATTATCCCGTTTTTGTAGGGAAGCCAAGCACAGTGAATCTTTGTTCTTCTGTGCTTTGTCAGAGATGATGTTTCAGGACTTGTTAGAAGCCCTTCGAGCGCCGCTGCAGGTCCCTGAGGTCTTCAGTTTGGGAACCACAAAGTTATTCTTTGCACAAAAACAGAAGAACAGAGCCCTCAGATTGCCCAGCCCTCTAAAGTGAAAAAAAATAGAGATATTACTAATGATAGGCTTATTGCTCATGAATTTTACTGTGAATAAACCACTAGAAGTGGACTTTTCTCTTGCCACTGAACTAGAATGTTCTTAAAGAAACAACAATTCAAACTGGATGTAAACTAGTGGGAAAAAAATCTCTTCATTGACACTTAAACCAACTGGTGCTCATGTGATTTCTTTAGACTGGAGGAGCCGGGACTCTAACCATCAACCTTCCGATTGTAATCCAGTACTCTGGTACGCAATGGCCACATAGTTTAAAAAACATTAATAAATCTGCTTCAAAGATCCTTTAGAGGCCCCCTGTGGTACTGATGGATGGAAGATACTGTATAGGAGTGAGGATGTCTAAAGGATCAAGTAGATGGTGTTGCTGTTTCCAAAGTCACCACAAGTATGTAAGTCTATTTTAGACCCTTTGGGAAAGAACCCTTTAGAGGTTATATAAAGCATCAGGCTCTAATTGTTCTACTTATATTATTCAAGGTGCTTTTCTAGAGGTTCTCCAAAACACCATCCTGAAGTGTCCTCATCAGACCTCTCATAGGGGTGTAAATAACTTTGGAGAGTTTTTATAAAGCACTGTATTTGAGTCTTGGACACATTACGCTGCTCTGCAGGCTCTCCAGAGAACAATGCTCAGTAAGTTAATAATAGACCCTTAACCATACTGTTAAGACTTAGTAGCACCATGGGCCACTGTATGGGAGTCCTCTAAGGCATCATGGGGCACCATAACATCCTGTTGCATTTCAGCTGATATCCTTAGTTGTGTTGTTGCCTTTGTAGAGGATCTTCTATAACCTTCTATCACCATATTTAAAGTGCTGTAAAGAGCCTTTAAAGAAGTTCTGTATAGCACCATGGTTCAGTTTAAACAACTCCCATGAAGAACTTTCAGAGGGATTCTCCAGGGGGGATATAGTTAATTCGAAACACTGAAAATCGAGGAAAGAACTTTAGATTGGTTCTCTATAGAATCAGTGTTAATTTTCAACACTTAAACATGCAGGAGAGAACCTTTAGAGGGTTCTTTGTAGATTCTATATAGCCCCGTTGATCATTTACACCCTTAAAAGTGCTTTAAGGACCTTGTAGAAGGGTTCTCTGTATCAAAGTGGTTGCTTTAAACTCTTGAAAGTGCAGCACAGAACCTTTAGAAAGGTTCTCCATAACAGCATGGACATTTCAATCCATTAAAAGTGCTATAAAGAACTTTTAGAAGGGTTCTCTAAAGCGTCCTGGGGATATATATTGTTTGAGACCCTTTGCTGTGCCATAAAGAACTCTTTGCTCTCAGCCACGCTGGCCTCCTCACTGTGATTTTTACCAGTTTGTGATTTTTAGCTTTAACAAGCCAGACGGAGTGTTAACTGCCCCGTACAGAACCACAGGCCTGAGCAGGGACCCACGGCAGAACCCAGCCAGAACCGCAGTTTCAGTGTATGTGTGCGTATGTGTGTGGCACTACCTGCATTAATCATAATCAGGACGTAGAGCGCTCTCACGCAATGTTTCCACGAGGGAGGAGGGAGGGAGGGAGGGAGGGAGGATGGCGTAATCTGAGACTCGCTCTGTTTTTTCTCCTCCTCCTCCTCCGACTGCCACAACATACTTTTTTCCTGTCTTTTTCCTTCTCTCTCTATGTGTTTTAGGGGAGTTTGTTTTTTCCCTCCCTCCACTCAAATTAACATAGTTCAGTGTCACGCAAAGGGTTACGTAAGTCTGCCATGTTCAGTTTTTAGGAAAAGTTTGTCTTTCTTTTCTTTTTTCTTTCAGGAAACAGTGTTGAGTGAGGGAGTTGTGAGTGTGAGAGTCAGTTAAGCCCACAGAGAGGTCTGGAGGCGGCGTTACAGCAGCCTGCCCTGCGGCAGTGTACCTTTATGTTTACACTGTATTGTACAAGGGAAGAATTTAAATTTATGTTAATGTCCATGTGTGACAGAGACAAAGAGACGGCGGATGGATTGTACAAAGTTGTAAAACAATAACAAGAAGGTTGAATTGCACAACGAGTAGCCAGAAGTATTTGGACATCTGCATGAGAAATGCTTGCAGGCGTTCTTGACGTATCAGCCTCCACATTTTGGAGCCGGCTGCAGAAACTTGCAGTGATGTTAGGAAACGAGGGCCTGCCCTGTTTTGGGGTTAAACTCCGTCCCAGAGGTGTTGGAGGAGGCTACTTGACTCCTTCCCACAAATGTTTTATTGCAGCTGGATACTGGACTTCAAAGTGGTGCCAATTCAGTTGAATAACGGTTACTTTTTAGGTGCGTCAAAGCAAAAAAAAAAAAAACTTTCCTGGACTTTACAAATTGCCTTGTGAATGTAAAACTAAGGCATTCCAAATTCAGCATAATAGAAGCTTGGGAATTTCTTTCATTGCAGTACCGCTGGCTGCCACTGGGACATACTAGTGTCACATCCGGCTCTCTCGCTCCAGGACGGGAAAACACCAAAGCATTCTTGAGGGGTTCTCCAATGAACGATGACCCATTTTAAACTCTTTAAAGAGCAATGAAGAACCTTCAAGAGGTTCTCTGTAGCACCGTGGGTCATTAAAACCTTTAAAAAGGTTTTTTCTGTAGCATTTCAGTCCCTTAATACCCTGAAATATCCAGTAAAGAACCTATTATTTATGGTTATTCTCATAGTAGTACAATAATGAAACTTTAGGAGGTAGCACCATGGTTCATTCTAAACCCTTAAAAATCCTTTAGATTGGTTCTCTATAGCACCACTGTTGATTTTAAATTGTCAAAAGTGCACTAAGATAATTCAGACCGGTCCTCTTTAGCACTATGGTTCCTTTTAAACCCTGAAAGTCCAGGAAAGAACCTTTAGAAGGGGGTCTTTGGATTACAGCCATACCACCCTGAACCTGCCGATCTCTAAGCAGAGTCGACCCTGGTTAGTAGTGGATGGGGTGTAAAGTTTTGGGTGGCTGTGACTCAAGAGGTGGAGTGGGTCATTTACCAATCAGAACGTTGCTAGTTTGATCCCTGGCTCCTCTAGCCTGCACGTTGAAGTATGTTTGGGTAAAATACTGATCCCTGAGCTGCCTTTGATGCATCCATTTGAGTACGAGTGTGTGAATTTTAAGTTAAAAAGCACTTGTGTGAAAGAGGCATGTGAGAGAGTGCTTTGAGCACTAAAAATTAAGTAGGAGAGCACAATGTAAATACCAGTCTGTTTACCTTCTCTACAGCAGCATGGTTTGTGGTTCAAGTTGTAAAAAAAAAACAGTGTAAACAAGCTAAGGATATTAAGGATTCTGCTAACTGCTCTGAGACTGAACTCACATGGGAATAAAATGGTTAGATGTTGCTGCTAAGGTTTTGTTGCTCTATGCGATGGGCCAGCTTTCAGCAGAGGCACTGTTTCTTCTTAGGACTGACATGTGACGAACATGAGCATCCCAACTTTCACTTCCTGGTTGTCATATCAAGGTCAAAACATCATGATGCCACTGAGTCCTTGGAGTAAAAGCATATAAAAAGGCATATTTATGTTGGCTAATAAAGCCAACATTTGGATTAATGGGACTTTTGGAGCAGGTAATTTGAGAAAGTCCCACTTCATTTCTTATGAGTATGCGATGTGTTGTGTTGCATTAAATAAGTGTTAAAAACAGTGTGATGAGTGTGATGAAGAACTGAAAGTCTCTAAAAAACAGTTCCAGATTTGTATTTTTTATTTTTCCTGGAACAGTGGGAAAATATCCTTAACAGCTGTAGCTTGTGCCTAACAAAAAGTCTTAAAAATGCCAAATTATCCCGTGCTTAAGCCTGTCGGGATGTCAGTTTAGGCCTGGAATAATTTAAAAACAACTGTGTGGTTATAATGGCATAAGTTTATAAAGTACTTTTCTTAAAGTTACAAACCGCTTCATAGAGATAAACTAGAAAAACCTATTTCAATTTTTAAAAAAGTTACAGCCCAATTTAAGTTTTTTAAGACCAATATCGATATTTGATTATCATAAAAACCTGATATATCAGCCGATATTTTTTTTGTCTTTCAGACACATGAAACATAAACAGATCTCCCTCACATTTCTAATGTTGTTTAAAAAAATTTGTTCATGCTTTTCTCAACTTTGCTCTCGTCAGCTGGTTGTTTGTAGCGTTCCAAACCCGTGCGCCCAACAGGGAAGTTGTGCAATGCCAAAACTACATAACATAAACATTCATAACATGCCTAAAGGATGTTTCTCTTGTCTTTTTTTGCCTTTTAAATTTTCATTTAATTTCCGTTATAAATGCTGATACAGGTACGTCGTTAATAACTAATATGGGCTTACATATCGACCCTGCTAATATATCGATCAGTTTCTAAAAAATAAAATCCCTGGGAAGAACAAAAAAGAGCAGAATATCTAAAATAAATAAGGCTATTAGTGACAAACCAAGGACTAAAACTACCGTAAACAATCATAACAGCCTTTCACTAAATTAATGTTTCACAGTTAAAGTCACAGTTCTGGTCTCAGTGTGGAGTCTGTCAACCAGCAAAGGCGAGCTGAGACATCAGAGTAACCAACAGAGCCCATGGGGGTTAATAAATCCTGCACGTACTTAAGAACAAGGACATCTTTATGTTGAAGAGTTTTCCTCAATTTTAACCGCAGTAGTAGGAACAAAGACAAGGAGAGGTTGGGGCAGATAGGGAAGATGCTGGAAAAGTACTAAGAAACACAAGAAATGACCCCAAAAGAAAACTATGAACAGACACTGAACTTGGCAAACGACTCCAGATCAACTCGGGTGCTTCTTTCACTGAGCTCTTTCATACTTGGGTTGTGAAACAGGTGTTAAATTGCAGGTATGATATTGGCTCTGGTGTCTTAATTCCAGCAGGGAACAGGCGCCAAAATCATCTTTAGTTTCTATTGTTCTGAAAAGGTGTCGTTGGCGCGTCTGAGACAAAAGTGCCTTTGTGTGAATGCAGGGGAGTGTTTCTCTGAGTCCAGCACACCCCCTCCCGACCCCCCCCCCCCCCCTCTCTCTCTCTCAGACACAAACACACGTAACACACACTCATATTTACAGTCCACGCCCCTTCCAGGACAGATCTGGCAGATAAAGCGAGCGGCAACAACACTGGCCGCTCATTGTTCTTGCAGGGAGCTGTGCTGTGAGGAATGCAGCGATAGCCATCTCGCCTCGATTTCAGATATGTCGTGTTTTGGAGTATTATTGGAAGCAGATGTCTTATTTACAGCAGGGTCAGCCAAGCAGGGCTTCATCAGGGGCTGTGCTTTACACATACGTGTTACACTTACAGCTCATCCATTCAGCCTACAGCCATTCCCACAGAGGCTGCAGGCTTTTAATAGTTACAGCAAAGTCACTTTTCCTGCACCCCCTTGCTGTATTTCACATTTTAGACTGCAAGCGTGTTTACAAAATTAACGTCTAAGATCACAGCAAAGTTTAGAGATGCAGGCTGTTTGGTTCCTAATGTCATTTCTAGATATAGATAGTTGTTATTTTTAAACAGTAACACAGTGAAGTCATGCTGCACTCACTTTAAGGTCAGTCCACATGAAATCAGTCATAGCTGAGCAAAGCTGCCGCTTGACTTTCTCATAATCAGCTGATTTTTTCGTTTTTGTTTAAAAAAGCACAATATCCATGTTAAATTTTAGCTTCACGCTATGAATATTTTCCAAGTTGAAGGCCCTGAGAGTTTGAAAGGATGGGGGAAGGTTTTCTCAACTTTGTTGGGGGGAAAAAGGGAGTTTTGAGACCTCATATCCATATTCAGGGCTAAAAGACAAGCACCTTTACCCTGGACGTTTGAACAGTTTTCTCATAAGTCACTGGAGAAAAATACAAAAGCTATAGTTTGGGTAAACATGTGGGATAGGCGGTGGCTCAAAACAAGTTACAGCATATGAAAGGTCTCCCTTTTACCTACCACACTCATCTTGCTGCAGTTCCTTCTGGGTCACAGTGGTTTTCTAACATAGTCAGATTTGAGCTCTGTGTAATGTTTCAAAGGTTAAAATCAGCTGATTGTGAGGGGTCAGGTGGGAGCTGCTGACTGATTTTTTTTTCTTGAAATGACCATGGCTTATGATTAATATTTGATGTCATGTTTTCTTTTATATTGCTAAAGGAAATTTGTCAACTTTAATCTTGAGTCCAGCCTCTAGCAAGCAAATATGGAGTATTTATTTATGTATAACGCTGTATAGACGGGAATCACACAGCAATTCAACCCCACCTTATTTAACTTGTTTAAAACACACAATAGACAAATCTATGGTTAAAAGCCTACGAGATGAAATTATTGCACAAAAGCAGAACTGGTGCAAACATGATGTAACTCAGACATAAACAGACACTAAAGCCTTGTCTCAGCACAGTTTCATTGAGTCTGAATTTAGCATAATTCATAGTAGCCTGCTCTTATTGTTGAAATGCAGTTTAGTCTTTTATGAGTAAACATGTAAAAAGAACACTATGTGGAAAAAAACATTCACTTATGTGCACATTACACCTGTAGGGGCTGCTTGGTAAAAGAAAGCCATGCTCCTGGTGCACAGACTTTGCGCTGATGTTAATGCCAGAGGAGGCTTTGGAGAGTTTTATGCACGATGCAGCTCAGCACTCGCCCACTCTGCTCTACAATGGCATGTGGTCTAAGTGGCTGTGGTTCTAAAAACTTCTGCTTTGCAATAACGTTGATGGTGGGTTTAATAATAAGTAGGGAAATATTACATAAACTAAATTGTTGCAACACTGGCACGCTGTTACAGCATCGCACTCAAATTCATTGAGCTCTTTAGAATGATCCCTTCTTTCACAAATGTTTGTAAAGGCAGACTGCATGGCTAGCTACTTGGTTTCTACACCTGTGCAGTGCAATACTTTTGTACTTGTAATGAATTTCAGTCATGACTTTGTCATTTTGATCTGTTTTTGACTCAAGAGCAAGAAGAAAACTTTCTAGCTGCTATGCTGTAGTTAAAGCACTGGGTCAGTTGGGATGTGATGGTTTGTTAGTATAATTAGTGGACCATGTCGATCTGTTGATGCATGCTCAGGTATCCAGATAAGGAAATCCTAGAAAGTTGATCCTGTTCATCAGTGAGAGAAATGTTCCATCACTCATCTAAATAACTTCTTCAATCTAAGCTCACTGCGGGTTTCCTTGTAAACAGTACATGACTACAAACTAGCACCATTGCTGCGAGCTCAGTATCTGTTTCAGTTTTCTGGGACTTTGTTGGTGTTTTCAAACGGCCTCGGTCTAAAACATTTTTATCATGGGTTAAGATGCGCCCAGAGTTTGGGGAGTTTTGGGCAAGGTAATCTCCAATTAACCTGTCATGACATGTGAAGTGCAAACCTGCTGTGGGACTTTGGTGTGCATGTTTGTGTAGTTGTGCTGTTAATGAGAGGGTTTTGCAATTCCACACATTGGTAAACTTTAACAACAGCCAATCAGAGCCTGCAAGGAGACAGATGACAAAGAGAGTTTTCAGCCTCTCGGTTTTTGGAGTGCGCTGTCATGTAGCTTTTCTGGAGCCAGAAGTGACCATATTTGGATGAGTGGCTGAAATACTAAGCTAATTCTTGTTAGCTTTATAGATATCTGTTAATAAGTAAGGTTTAAGACTAACCAAAAACTAAAATTTCACTCATCAACACTCATGCACAGACTTCTTGCATGATCTGTTAGTGCATATAGCCTCACAGGAACCAGGTTATCAATCTGGTAATTGCATTAAAATGCTTTACAAGGCACGATTGAGCGGTCCAGCTCACCGACTCCAGCTCCTTTAGCACACCTAGATTTAAATTTAATCAGAGTGACCCTTACCTTTGAGCCTTAACAAAAGCCACATGAGTAAGTTTAAGAAAGCAAAAGAAAAAATAGGAAGTAACGAAATTAAAACGATGTAACAGAAGGAGAGAAAAGTAGAAGACGACGGTTTGAAAGTAAAAGGGAGAAAGAGAAACCACAGCAACGACCAAAATATGCATAAATAACAGTGACAATGTTACTAAACATCACACAGTGCTAATAATATGAAATATTTTTAGAGGCAGAGGCAGCCCAAGATACTGTGTGTCTGTGCGAACCTGCGTGTGTGAGCCTGCTTGTATTCATAAGGTTTCTCCATGTAGTGTCTAATAGTGGGTGTAGGGAGCCACAGCCCCACCCCAGGAACAGAAGCAGGCAGGGAGGAGGCCCGGGCCCCAGTTATCCAGCGAGCCAGTGCATATGGCGCAGAAGAACCTCTGCCAGACAATATCGGGCGTCAGCTCCTCTCCAGAACCCTCAATGTCCACACGCAATTTAAATCTAAAAAGGGGCACTGGCACCGGAGGTGAGGCTGAAGATGTGCATCGTGTCTATCCCCAAGGCCCTATATGTGCCAAAGTTAAAATAACTCACCTCCCTACAGGTGTAAAGGAGGGAGAACTCAGCTAAAGAGACCAAAGCTGTTCATTAGAGTCAACCTGTAAACATAAAGTTGGACTTCTTAACACGAGAGGTTATCGGGGGACTGCCCTGGAGGTCAACTCCTTACTACGGGAGCTGATTGAAGGGCTGAGATAGAGAGAGAGAGAGAACTTGTAGATGTGTGACAAGATCACAACAAAGTAATCACACCGACAGTTTTCTGAGTTACAGATGAGTATCTTTAGCATGTACCCAGTCCGTATTTTCTTCAAGTGTATGTATGTTTGAGATGTGAGAGCAGGAAGTCCAGGAATAACGGCTCTGCAGGTTTTGCTATTTTTAGAGTCACGTTTGTCATTTTTTTGTTACACTTCATCTCATCAATCACAGTCACACAGATATCACAGATGGCTTTGCTCAGTCTGTGTTTGAGCACATGTGCCCTTTAATTATATGTTTAGAACTGCAAAACCAGGCTTTTAAGGCTTTATAGAAAATAAATACTCTCTTGAAACTCGTGGGTTGATCTGTGGTATATTTTTGGCTTGTTTTTGCTTTTTAGTCCTTTAACCTGTTGTTGCTTTTTCCTATAAGGACATAAAAGTTAACCCCACCAGGTAAAGTGAGAGTCTAGCAAATAAAACCCCATCAATTTACATTTAATTTACATTTCAGACACCAAGCTAGCAGTTCCCTAGAGATGTTTAAAAGAAGCCGAAGCTGAAAATGCAAAGCAAAGTGAGTAGCGAACAGGGAGAGATTTCTGTCCTTTCATCTCATAATTTGAATCAAATTTTTCTGTGTGACAGGTGGTTTTATTCTACTACTTTTTGCATATGAGATATCAGCTAATAACCAGTCTACGAACTTCCTGCTTGGTACTTTGTGTTTCTACGCGGTTTGTGTTGGCTTGTGTTTTTCTGCAACCTCAGACCAGAAATCAGGAGGTTAAAGGGTCGAACGCCACAGTTTTAACACATAGAGCACGCTCAGTGTCATTCAGGTGCACCCACACTCTGCAGGCGGCTTCTCAAGTGGCCTCGCATGACCTGAAATCCTCGGCGGAGTCATCGGCAGGAACATCTGAACCAGATTTAAATCTGAGCAGCAGCAGAAGCGCAGCTAGTCTGTGTGAGATCAACCTTTGAGTGGGAGGTTGCAGGTTTGCGTTCCCACAACAACCAGATGCTCTCCTTGAGTGTCCCCGGGCAAAACGCCAGTGCCTCTCCCAGTGCTCACTTTAAGGTCAGAGCTGCTGTCACTGACCTGCTTTGAAACTTGTTTTCACTGAGTGCCACACTGGGAAATGAGAATCACATCAGGGGCCAGCGTGGATGTAAAGAGGGCTTGCAGGGATTTCCTGTTTCACAGTGGACCTTTGGCGGCTTCATTCAGGATACTTTGAATATGTATTGCATTATTTGTCAGAAACCTGCATCTCTGGCCTCTCTCTGAGTGGTTTCCACAAAATGCCTACCTGACAAAGACAAGTAAAGACCATCAGTATTATACAGTGTGTCAGGTGTGGAGCTGAGTTTTAAAATAGAAGATCTTCTAAATTTCCCCTCAGGGAGGCTTTTTAGCAGGTGGCATTTAGTGAATTGTCCGTTTAATGTTTAAAAAAACCTCAAAAAAACCTCAAATCACATCTGTAATTTAGCTTTTCACAGCATATACATCATGTACAATACTTGGAGTTTACTTAAATTCCCTCTCCTTGTATACTGAACATTGTTAATTTCAAGCCATTTAGCAGAGCCGTTAACAGAAGATTGGCAGTCAAGGTCAAATGCTTAGCTAACCTAGGTACTTATGTCCCCTGAGGCCTGGTATATTGCTGTGAAGTTTTAAGACGATCCATAAAAATTGTGGGTTCATATAAAGTTTTTACTTATTTTAAGATTTGGTGTGACTTTCACCAAAATTACCATCACACAAAACTTGAACACAGTATCTTGAAAACTGGATGTTAGATCACTAACAAACAGAACTGATTTTACTCCCTCTGTTCGGGGGGACAGTGATGTGATAGCTTGAAGTTTTACTTTGCTGCATAGCACTTGTGTCCTTTTAAACAGTCATCTTGATTTCTTATTGCTGAATGAGATTCATTTTTGCCAGATATGACTGTTTGCAAGTCTCCTTGACGCCTCAGTGGACACAACTTTATTTCTGTACTTCACCAAAGACAGCAACCTGTGAACTGTGACAGATCATGAGTTGGATGAGCTTATATTGAAAATTTCTGCAGGACCTCCTTTCATCTTCTATCTGAAATCTTCCGCTTTAGAGTTTGTTTCTCAGAAAGTCTGAGTGAAAAAAAACAAGGCAGTGTTGGTTACATATGTAACCACTGACCGCTGAAGAAGGATCAGTATGTCCATTAGCAGTTGTGAATTCGGTTGAGCTGAAATACAGATGATGTGTGAAAAAATAGCTCCTTGTGCTAAACATATATCAGTTTCTCTAGTGCTGCAGAGACATTTCCAGTGGATTAACTTTTATTTCTTATAGCAATGTGCAGCACTCCACCCAATTTATCAAAAATTGTAATGTCTGGCTCCAAAATTCGACATAGCAGTGGCCAAAAAGGTAACTTTGGGTAAAGAGGTCTGGCGCGAACCTGTCTCAAGTTTGCTAAAAATACAGCTCTTTTTAGATGTGCTTTTTTCATGTAGAAAGCAGAAGTTAAACAGACAGACGCATGTCTCAGTTTTAAAAAGTGAGGTGTATCTAATCGCAGAACATGTCTGACTTTAGGGAAGTCTGTGGTTGGCGTCTGTGCTGTGTTATACTTAAATGAGTATGAATATTGAAGTTTGCCTATTTGGGCTGTAAAAACCGACTTAAAAAAAGTCACTCAGAAAACTCAAAAGCGACCACAGTGAACCAAAAGAATCTCCAGGGACAGTTTTAAGGTGCTCCACAGTGTCACACCTTCTCAGGGAAAAAGAAAAGCTCCTCTGTGCTCTGGACGTCTGGTTCGAGTTTTAGACGAGATGCCGGGCGGGTTTGCTGCTGGAGTTCAGTTACAGATACCTGCTTTCAATGGCGCTGACCTGCAGCCATCAAGGTTTATTTACCACTTTGCACAAGTCCTTACCAAGCCAGCGTGAGCAACAGGACTGATGGGTTTATTGTAAATTAAACACCCCGCATTCTGATCGGCTCTGGAATAGAGAAGTGAACACGTGTCACAAGGGAAGAAGATTATCTCACACCCAGAGATAATCACCAGCCACAACAGCAGCTGGAGCAACAGTTTAAACAGCTATTTAAGTAGAAAAAGAACCTTAAAAACCAACTTTAACATTAATGAAGTCGGGAAGTTGCGTTCATATGAAATATGATGCCAAGCTTTATCACACAAGGTTACATATCAGATACTCAGAGAAGCTCTCAGCATTAGCCCTACGTTGTTCTCACACAGTCATCCTCTTTGTCCTACTTTCAGTTAAAACATTAGACCATTAGATGTACAGAGTGATATGGATACCCAAGATCATGTCTTGATATTTGCTGGTTGAATGGTGACAGAAGATAATTATCTGCCTTTTCTATGAAAGCGATATGTGAGATATCACAGCTACTTAGTTGGCATGGTAAAAAAAGCGAGGCTTCCTCTTCAGAAACATCAGTATGTCCGCTAACAGGAGCGTTAGATATTAAAAATACAAGTTAATCAGCTGGAAATTCATGAACTTATATCTATATCTATATATATGCTGCTACAGTTTTACAAAATCAGAAACAGGAGCACCAACCATAACAGAAAGTAAAGCCTTATTCTGCTGTGGCCTTTTCACTGCTTTACCTGCAGCCGTACAGCTTTATCTAATGAGGAACTGAAACTGTTACACTCCATCAGAGTCCACTGGAAGAAACTGCAATTTTACCTCAGAGAATACACACAATATTTGCCCACCACAGCCTTGTTGTTAGATGCACAAAGTGACCAGAAACTGTGGTTTTGTGTCATGTAAATATCTGTGTTTCTGTTGGTGGAGGTTTTGAAAAGACACAACACATAATTGCACAAGGGGTGCAGTTATGTGTTAGGTAAGTTTTTTTGTTAGGTGACATTTTTTCATTTAAATGCATTTTATTGCTAATGTCCGATCAGATTGTAAAATAACTTAGTGAGACCTCGCCTGGCTCTATCTGTTGCTTCTAACAGCCTGTATGCTGATTTCTATGTACAGGACTCAGGTTGGATTTTTAGTTGTTCTCTTCAGGGGTCATTGTCAGCAATTAGTCAACATTAGCTTAGAAAAGCTTGGAAATTAAATTGATGCTTTTGTAGCCTGAAGAACTGCTGATGGCTAAATTGCCCCCCTTCGTAAGTTGCCTCAGGCCTCACTCAGGCCTAGAGACTGATCGGCAGCCACATGGCAATTTACAGTTGCTGGGGAGAAGCGTGCATTCCCTGAACGTTTGAGCAAAGAGGATGATGTAGCAAAACCCCCATTGTGACTGCGTGGAAGACTTGTCTGTAAACATTTGCAGTTTGCTCTCAGGTCTGCAGTGAAAGTTGAAAAAGTTCAAGATAACCTGGAAATATGGATTATTCACCTTCGAAGTAAAAGTTGCACCTTTTGAAATGTGTTGGTTTCAGTGGTCAGGAACAATCTTTTTTTTTTCAGGTTGTAGTAGTTTAGTCAAGAGCAGATTGCTGCGGTTGCCTGGAAGATACAATCCTGTCTGTAAAGAGTTGACAAATTCTTACTCAGTGAGAAACCGGAAACGGGGAATGTTCTCCTTCAAAGTAAAAGTTGTGCCTTCTTGCTGCAGAAGAGCGTCTGTTTGTGCTGCATATTAAGTGCCTTGAGTGCCAAAATTAATTAAATAGATAGATCACTGAATAATAAATTAAATATCCCATTAATTAATTAAAATGGGAAATAATTCATTAAATATATAGGTAATCATAAAATGTCATTTCATTTCATTTAAAACATTTTTACAATTATTTATTTCCCGTTATAATTAATTAACACATTTAATTTATTATTTGATTGTGTATTTAGTTAATTCATTTTGGCACTCAAGGCCCTCCACTGTCACACTTTTCACGGTTTCATTACCACTCGGCAAGTAGTTAGCAACTTCCAGCAACCTTCAGAAGCCACTTGCCATCTCACCACAGAATACACACTGTTCCCTAGCAACTGGTGGTTACCGGGGAGTCACTGCCATCTTCTAGGCCTGTTTCACAACAACTGGAATCAACTTCCAGCAACCACTTACAACTGATCTTTGATCACACATTTTCTTCTTGTGACCGATGGTTGCTGAGTAGTCTCGAGACCTGTGACTGAAACTCAGGCTCACATGATTCAGCTAAATATTTTTTCGCGCTCTCAAAAGAAAGCAGTAAAGACTAATACCTCTGTTCACGCCTTTCAGTTTCAAAATTCACACGGCGTCTCTTAAGTAAATACAGACAGCAGCTTTTCAATGCCGAAAGAACTTTCTGCACTGATGCAGGCAGTAGTTAAGTGATCCGAAAAATTGGTTTAAACCTTCAGCTTGTGTTTATTGGCTCTCTTGCATGTTATGCTTTCGTAGTGACGACTGAGTGAGCAGCCACCGACACCTATGGCGGTGAAGGTGATCGTCACTTCCAGCACTTCATTTGTCAACAGCTGGGGTTGCCTTTGCTAATTTGCACATTTTAACCCAAACCGCAGTCCTTCCCCAACCATAACCAAGCAACCTTTGGTCCCAAAATTTAAGCAGTAACCAGAAGTGAAAAATGAAACTAGGTGCAAATAAAAAAAAAGATCCAAATGGGAAGTGAAACAGGGTCCCTGGGCTGTTCACCCTTTAACAAGTAACCACTGTCCATTGTACCTCCAATATGGCCATAATTCACGAGCACTGGTAAATCATGTGATGGCAGTGATGGGGGCAGTTGCATCATTAAAAGGAGTTTGTTATAGTAGATACACTGCCCAGCTTTAGACTGAAGCTGCTAATGTCTGTGTATGGATGTGTAGCCAAAGAGGAGTGTGGTCAGTCTAGATTTCAGCTGTGCAGTCTTGGATTTGTGCAGATCTGATTTAAAATCTTCCCCCTATCATAATAGATAAGTCTGATGAAGCCCTGTATTAGGCAAACATCTTTATACAGAGTTACACCTGCTTTTCATGACCTGATGCTCTAGTTTATTCAGAGTGTGTGAAGTCTGCACCTTTTAGTTTCATGTTTTCTGTAAATAAAATTGACCTTTTGAAATGGAAGAAACCTCATTTAGGAAGGAAGCTCTCCATTTCCTGTCACATTGAAAGTATATAAACCTCCTCAGCCTCTAAACTCTCACACTCGCACTAAAGTGGATCATCTTTGATCGCTGTCGCTGTCCCAAAGCAAGCGAGCTTACTGAACAGGGCTGAGCACACACGCTTGGTAAACAAGTCTGGCAACAGGTTACATCACTCTTCGGCTCACCTGGTTCCCATGGCAAGAGTGGATGGAGCAGATTAGACTCTGGAGAGCAGAGGTGGTCGGGGCTTTGTTATTTTTCCACTCAGCCAACTGTCAGCAGCTCTGAAGGAAAACAACCGCGCTGAACTGATCAGTGTGTGATACCTGACCCATAATCCAGCACGCAAACTCAATTTCAGCTCATGGATTTCTTCCATTTGATAGAATAGCTGCCCTTTTGAATCACCTCTTCTCTATTCAAATGATGTAAAACAGAGGAATTGCAGTATTTCTGATGCTGTATAATAAGTTTTTCAACAAGTACAAGTACTTCTGAACAGTTCTGGAAGCTCATGATGGGAAAATGCCATACAAACACATTTATTTTAGGATGTTTTCCCTTACGTCCTTGGAATTTCTTTTGCTTAGTACAAACAATTCGAGTGAACTGAGAATCTGGAAAACATGGAACAGAGTGTTTTGGTCACCTTGTCAACAGCCTGAGACAAGGTGGACCTGAGACTATTCTGAATGCTCTAGAAAATGTGTTTTCTTTCTTAATGTGGATTTTGTTGATCTATGAGTTGATTAGTTGAGTGCTTGTTTAGTCGATTTTATTTGATGTGAGTAAAAGAATTCACAAATCCATTGTGAGGTTTGATTTTTAGTGGATTTCAGCTCGCTGTGAGGTCTTCACCGTGTCTTCACTTCACTTGTGTTGGCCCAGGTTCATATTGCTATCATGTCATAGTTTAGTTATGTGGAAAAAATCTGCCAATGTCCACTTAGGGAAAAAAAATCCCCAAAAAGGGGGTGGTTAGGGTTGGGGTTGGAGTTGGGGGTTAGGATGTGGATCGTGGTTAGGGTTACAGGGCTGTAGTTAGGGTTATGGTTATGGGGTTTGGGTTTGGTGTGATGGTGTTTCCATTTTGCAGAACTGTGATGTCACAACAGCAATGACTGGTCAGTTGCAATGTTGAACCTGGACCAACATTAATTATGATGATCCAGGAACAACACTAACACGAGGATATCGGATCGTGCATTTTGACTGTGTTTGCACTTCCTCACACATGGGGTGGTGCAGATAGAGTGCTGAATCAATTCAACCAAACAGCTTGTTATTGGAGTTTTTTGTGATGGTTAACTCTTTGAATATCAGTTTGAGGTTGAGTCAGCTATTATAGCATACAAAAAAATCAGGTAGTGTAGCAGGTATTAAACAACTTCAAACTGCTGACCCTGACATAGCTTCCTCCATGCCTGTATCTTAATTGCCCCTTGGGGATAAATAAAGTCTCTCTCTCTCTGACTCTGTGTCATAGCACAGTAAACACAGAACTCACAATCCACATTATTACACCTTTTCTGGGTGGGATCCACTTTTTGCCTTCAGAACAGTCTTAGTTCTTCATGTCACAGATTCAAAAAGGTGATGGAAACATTCCTCACAGATTTATGTCCATATTGACATGACAGCATCACACTGTTACACATGATGTGAATGTGCTTTTCCACAATGTCCCAAAGGTGCTCTACTGGACTGAGATCTGGTAACTGTGGAGGCCGTTTGAGTGCAGTGAACTTTTGAGTTCTGTGACATGGTGCGTTATCCTGCTGCTATCCTGCTTGAACTATTAATACAAGGCCGGATGTATCCATGATTATTTAAGTTGTTTATGCCAAAGTCTGACCCTGCAATCTGAAACTGAAACTCATCACCAGGCAGCATAATGCAGCTTTCTGTTGTTCGGTTTTGTAAGCCTGTCTGAATTGTAGCTTCAGTTTCCTGTTCTTAGCTGACACACCCTCTGTGCTCTTCAGTTTCAAGGTTCAGTGTGTTTTGTGCATTCAGAGATGCTCTTCTGCATACTTTTGTTGTAACGAGTGGTTATTTGAGTGGCCGTTGCCTTCCTGCCTTCTCAGTCATGCTTCATTTGGTCCCTAATGTAGACATAGAGGGAGCCATGGTTTACTCAAGGATGTCTGATGCTTGTTCGGCAGTGTCTTTTCTGTCTGTATGTCATCTCAGTTTATCCCAGCTGCTCTTATACTGACGCACACACACGTCAGTATACAGAACACATGCAGCTCCCAACTTTGTTTGTTGGGCTTCTCATGACCTCTCTCATTCTCAAACCAACGTTTTGACTCTGAAGAGAAACCGACCTTTTCCAAGAGTCACTTGAGATGTGGAGTTTCTCGGTCGTCAACCTGTCCTTTTAAAATAACCCCCTTTGTCTCTTTTTGTATGCACAGGCCCAAACCTCCACCTCCCGAGGGCGCCAAGTCCAACCCGTCCAAACGCCATCGCGACAGGCTCAACGGCGAGCTGGACAAGCTCACCAGCCTGCTGCCCTTCACAGAGGAGGTGCGGTCCCGGCTGGACAAGCTGTCCGTCCTCCGCCTCAGCGTTGGGTACCTGAAGGTCAAGGGCTACTTCAACGGTAAGTCTTTGATCAACTCCCACGTCTGACAAATGCAGTCCCTCAAATCAGAGTTTGTAGGATTTGTTTCAGATATGACAGGATATATATTATATATATAAGTCTTTGCGCAATGTTTGGCACCTAGTGAGTGAAAGGATGCTGTGTCACTGCTTCAGACACGTAACAATATATGAGTACGTGATGATTTAAAAAAAAAACAAAAAACTTTTTTTCCCCAGATGCGCTATTTTGAAATGCCACGAGATGCTTCAGGCTTTTATGTTAATGCGATGGCATCAGATTTGTGCTGTGTTGAAATGTTTAATGGTGTATGCCTTTACCATGGAGTCAGCTGTTCAATGGGACTTAATCCAGAAACTAATCGAGCTGCAAGATGAAGCAAGTCAGCATCATTTTGAATCCGACATTTATGTTTAATAGCAGCAATGTTGGGAAAGCTGTGCTTATCCGAGCTTGATGTAAAGTCAGTGCAATACTGAGCTGGCTAATTAGATGTAATTATTAGATGTGGTCATATGTAACTCTGGAGATTACAGTTGTTTTGTTGGGTTGGGATGTTTCAGTGGGTGTACAAATATAGTGGCTGTAAATCTGCAGATAAGTCAGCATTTATTGATGGATGTGTCACAGCGATTTTGTGCCAGATCAGTGTTCAGACACGTTGTGATGAAGAGCCAGAAAAGGCCAGGACAGGACACAAAAGGAAGAATTTTTGGGGGCCCTGAAACAGTGGAAATAATTAACATCCATCCATATATACAAGAGAGGAAGACATCATTGTGAAGCACTAAGATATCGTCCATGGTACCGGTTTGGTACAATAAATGGCTAAATCTAATAACAAAGTAGGGCCTGATTACAGCAACAAGTCATAACCACAGTTATTTAATTGACTGTAGAAAATCTTGAGTCACTGAACCCAAAAACTCCTTTTTTAACGGTAGACCATGAACTTGAAGTTGGACCGAAGTCCGATGATGTTTGCACGTCTTCTTCTATCGCTTTCATTCAGTCATTTTCACCACTCTTGATACGTTTTTCCAAACAGTTAATGAATAAAAACATCTCACCACCATTTCAAGACCTGAACAACAAATGGTTGTACTCTTCCATTGAAACCTCACTGACTCTGAAAAAGTGCTGCAAGAACCTGTGGGCGTGATTTAGGGTAAAGAGTGTTCAGACACAAAAATGAAATGGGAAGGGTTCATTTGACGCTCGGTACGATGTAACTGCTGGAACTGAGAAAATCAAGATGATAAATGTGAAACTATAGGCATCAGGAAAAAAAGAAAAAATACACAAACTTTGCAGCAACTACTGCATATTACAGCAAAATTACACTACGTAGATTGACAGCACATGCTCGTGCGTAAGAAGCAGTGCAATGCTGGATTGTGGGCTTGTGACTTTTGCTCTTCGACACCTGTTTGAATGAAAGTTTGACGTGGTTTGATTGAAAACAGTCACTCGGTGCTGCACAGCGTTATGGAAAGTGAGAAATCCGTTCTCTTATGAGGAGCTGTGAGATTCAGATGAGAAATGACAAAACGTTGAGGGGTGAGGTGCGCGTAGCAACAATAACAGCGTGTACACAAACACGACGAGTAAGGATAATGTGGGTGGGGAAATTCGCTCCTGATGTGAGAACTGCATCAAAGCAACCGAGAAAGACTGAAACTAAATAAATAATATGCAGATAGGGATGGGCTTTTCAAGCAGGAACAATTTCAGGATTCACCGGGAACCATTCAGCTATTCTTCGACGATCGCTCCCCCACCTGAACTGCCCTCACCCGACTTAGATGTGGCAGACTTACGACATGTTCGGATTACCTGGAGTGGCTTGCACACAAGACTTGTTGACAGCTGTAGTCTTTGGCCGTCTGTGTTTCTCTTATTTGTGCAGGCCTACTTAATCTCACTGCACCACACATATTCTTGACTGGCAAAAAGCCTGGATACGCACAGCCACCACCTCCTGGCTAAAGTTACATCTTTACCGAGTGCTGGTAACAAATATGTGAGTAGCTAATAAATTGGTAAAGCAGTGTCAGGTTAATGTCCACACACCTTTGCGTGGGGTTAGACCACACTGGGTTCTGACACAGCCTGCATATAGCAGCTTACTTCGGTTTACTGATAGATGCTGGACACTTAGCTAGTGCTGTGCCTTGATGAAATATGAATAATTTATTTAAGCAGTCTAATATTTTTGCTGCTGTAGAGTCCCACAAAACTCACAATGAGGCCTCAGTGTTTCTCTGATATAAAATCTGATATTTTATGGATCTTATGCTGTATTTAACCTCGTGGCAATGAATTAGAGCAGTTTGAGAGTTACAGCGAGATAGATTTATTTGTTCTCTGCAGTGTTCTGTGATTCTGCAGTATACCTGCATTTTGTTTCCTACTATATATGAAAGGTTTTTTTTTACCTCCTCTGTTGGTTTCCTGTGTGGAAACTCCACTAAAACACACTCCACTAGTCAGACACACTTCGGGTTTATGAAAACTGTTTATTCTGAACCTTTTTAGACCAGCTTTATTTCCATTTCAGGCCCCAAATAAGGCAGCAGCATGCAGACAAACAGCGGTTTGAAACATCCTGCTGGGTGTGCATTCAGCTGAGATACGCCAGGCTCACCTCAGTCTCACTTTTGTGGCTGATACTGGAAGAAGATACGTTTAAGAATAGTTAAAGGGCAACTGTCTAGACCAGGGGTGTCAAACTCAAATACACAGTGGGCCAAAATTCAAAACTGGAACAAAGTCGCGGGCTAACATTAATATTTATTAAAAAAAAATCTTCCTCCAGATATAGGAATGAATCTTTTCTTATGGACTCAAATAAGTTTTGCTGGAAAACTGAATATGGAACAAGCAAAGCTTAATACTAAACAATATATATATTAGCTGTATAATACCAGTAGGCCAGCTCTAATAGTAATTTGGTGTGGCTTCGCGGGCCAAATGTAATTAGGCTGCGAGCCAAATTTGGCCCGCGGGCCAGAGTTTGACACCTATGGTCTAGACAGTGATCCAAATCGTTGTTTTAAACAACAGGACAAATACGACAGTGTTTGTTCAGTATGCGCACAGCAAGCCACGAGAAAGGAAAGACGTCTCGGGCTAGCATGAAAGTCTGCCAAAGCTGTGTTGCAGTGGAGTCTTCCTTTGCCTGAGCTCCACGTCTTCACCAGTTCAGCATGGTACTTCTTGAATAACCCAGGTAAAAAGACCATGAATACATACCCCAGCATTGCCTCCAGTTTGTGTGCATGGTTTCTGACAAAGAAACTGAACAAGCTGGTGCTCAGTCATTGTGTTTGCAAAGGGAAGATAATCAGGAGGATGGATTTAAAGGGGGAGGAGTGAAGATAGATGGTTTCAGGCAAAGGGTGAACTGAGGGGATGCACCATAGGGTAAAGAAGGATTATTCAATTCAATTCAGTTGAGTTTTATTTATATAGTGCAAAATCACAACAACATTCTACTAAGCTGATTTATTTTGAAAGGTAAAGACCCTGCAATAATACAGAGAAAACCCCACCAATCAAACAACCCCATATGAGTGAGCACTTGGCGGCAGTGGGAAGGAAAAACTCCTTTTTAACAGGAAGAAACCTCCAGCAGCACCAGTTTAGCGAGCGGCAACCAGTTGAGGGTGATTATTATGAACTGTGAATTATGCAAAGCTACTGTAGTAGAATAAAAATATGATGGTGGAAATCAGCTGCAGTTATTTAGTATATAAAATATACTGCCTACAGAGTTAGTCTTAGGCCCAAAGAAAGTCACTTTAAGTTTTAAGAAAAGCCCAACATTTGTGTACACTTGTTATTTTCTCTGCGCACGGTACAGAACATACATGATCATATCAGCATTTCAGGTGCATGTCTCATCGGCCTGACAGCATTTATGCAGAAATTCTCGCCTCTTCTCACTCCTGTTGCCGAGGAGGACTGATCCAAATACACGGCAAGTCAGAAGGGCCACATTTCACAGTCATGCACTGATATAGCCTCTCAGCTGGTGGCTACCACACCCCCGCTTATCATTTACTGTAAATAGGAAGCTTGTCTTTCAGGCAGCCTGGATCTAATCATTGCTATTTTCACAAGAGGCAGCAGAACAAAGCGAGGAAGCTCGCTGGAAACTCAAATAACCTCGGTGATCGTCTGCGCCATGTTGACAGAAATAGGGGTAGAATTCACTTTTAGATAAATAATCTTCTTGAGCCCCAGAGGAGAGGATTGTTATTTTCCAAGAGGTCAGAGACCATCGGTGCATCGGTCAATGTTATAAAACAAACCAGTCCACTGCTATCCTTAAAGCTAGGTTGGAAAAAAAATAAATAAATAAATTCCTAGCTCCATTTTTTAAATACTTTGATTTGTAGGTCAAGAAGTTATTTAGCTTATAATTGGCCCTGTGCAGCCCCTCAATGCATCATCTGTTTGAAATACCATATTTTCCGCACTATAAGGCGCACTTAAATTGCTTTAATTTTCTCAAAAATCGACAGTGTGCCTTATAATCTGGTGCACCTTATGTATGAATTCTGGTTGTGCTTACTGACCTTGAACCAATTTTATGTGGTACACGGCGCTCAAAAATGTTTTAGTACGACTTTGGTAAGCTACGAAGCCGCACCGCTTGATGGATTGTCAGAGCATTATGTCTATTGTAGTCAGGAGCCTCGTGGAGTAATCTGGCTCCAGAACTCTGTCTGCTTCAGGTCTCAAAGTCAAACGAACATTGCAGCATCACTGAGAGTTAAAAACTGTCTAAATTCTTTCATCTTTAATAAAATGATCAGCATTGCTGCTTTACCAGGTGTAACAATTAAGTTTAACATCCAGGCATCCATGAAAACAGAATTTATTAAATTTAATGGAGTTAGAAGTTAGCAGGAAGTTAGCTCGCTAGTTTACGCCTAGACATGATATAGCATGTTCTGACTGAGATATTTATGAAAAATTAAAATGTACAGCTCTGCCATCACTTCCAACATAAATGAAGACAGAAAACTAAAAAGCAGTGACGTTTGTAGGGTTACTGAAGTTGGGCTAGCTGGTATATAATGATGTGGTACGTGATTGATAGCGACACAGCTATGTTAGCATAACAAACAGTGAAGCTGGAGGATGAACCCTAACCTTTTTCCACTCGATAAAGGTTAACATGAGGGTTCCTGATGGTTAGAGACAAATGCAATCGCATGGCAGGATGCTTTAACGGAACAAACTACAGTTAGGAGAATAACTGAGATAATCCATCCAGTTTACGGGGTTAGTCATTAATATACTGCAACAACATGGGAATAGAGCAGCTACGAGAGAATTCAGTATTAATGAATCAATGTTATGGAAGTGGAGGAAGCAAGAAGAATTTGTTGAGTAAAGTTTGACTTACCTGACTGTTTTGTTTCGCTTAATGCACCTTATGTATGAAAAATACTGTAAGCTAGTTTCGCTCCACCCTCATTATATCAACTCTCCTCTCCTAAATAGAAGGCTTGAGAAGCTAGTGGGTGGGACTTCTGTACTTGAGAGGACCATATTAGGGATATCCTCTCTCTGATATCATACAGAGTAGAAGAGTAGGAAAAACTGGGTGAGGCATGAACGTTTGACTCCCCACGTTAGATCTGAACATTCAGCAGTGAGCTGGACAGGAAATAATCAAAACAAAAAATGGCTCATTTCCAAAGTAACAACTTGAAAAAGTGGTTACGTTGTCTTTTAAAAAGGCCACATGGAAGCATTTTAAACCTGCATTCTTATTGCTGGCCAGCAGGGGGCGCCTTCTTTTGTGCACAAAGACTGGCGGTTCTATAGACGTTTGTGATAAAACTGCACTTACATTATCTCAGTCTGTGACCTCAGCAAACACCTTTCTGTTGACTTTATGATCTCAGTTCTTTGTTTTGAGTCTTATTTAATAAAGCACAAATTTTATTTTGTATATTTTGATCCGATTTAACATCAATTACATGATAAAGCCAGGTGTGATTTAAGGTGGGTCTAGATTATAATTGACAAAGTCCTCCTGTGTGAGGGTGCGGTGTCCTTAAGCTTGAGTACACCATTGGTTTGGCTTCACGAGCCAGTGTGTGATGCCACACAGACTACGGCCTTCTTTAAAGTACAGTCTATGTAAATCTAACACATGGTTAAAGACAGTTTAAAAGAGAGAGTGAATCATGGCTAAAATGTGGAAGACAGCACAATTGGCTACTGTGAACATCCTTGTCTTTGTGTTTAGAAATATTAAACTGTAGAGGAATAAAGAAAAGGTTGAATGAAGCCAAAAGCTCCAGCCAAGAAAAGATGATTAAGCATTCAGTGCGCTAAAGGCGTGGTCAGTTTATTTTTTATCAGATTGCATTTTCAGTCATATGGTAAGTGGATTTCTGAGTGGAGTTGACAGAAGGAGCTGAAACTGAAACGAGCAGAGATGTTGTTTATATAGTGGGGCATATTTAATGCATACGGGTTAGACGCTAAACTTTTATTAAGCACGTGTTTACTGCTGTGTTTGTATCTCATCGTCATCTCTTGGAAGCCCACGATAAATTCTCCCAGTTCAAAAAGTTTTACATAAGGTAATCAGAGGACAGATCAGAAGGGAGGTGATTTATGGCCAAATACTGGAATAATAAAACTGCTTCAGCGTTCAATTTATTAGCTTTGTGCTGGAACCGACAGGAACTTTTCTCCTGGAACAGCGAGTAAACTGAGCCAGAAGTCTCAGGCGCTGGCAAGTGATCAGTGAATCACTGGCATTGACTAACAACCCTATCAACCCCCTGCAGTCGTTGGTCTATTTATGCTCTGAGACATGGTATTAAAAAACAAAAAGAAAAAGAGAAAACGGACATACTGGCTCTTTAATGCGAGCGTGTAGCCGCTCTCATCAAAGCAGCGGAGCCCCGACTGCCTGCTGCCAAAGGAAACAAGACAGCAGAGCTGGTTTCGCTTTGGTCTCATCAATTATTTGGCCGTGCGGGTCACTTAGTGTCAGCTGAACAAATGCGTTTGGAGGCGGCGCTGGGAGTCTGGTTTCCTTCAAACCCCGCTGTCGCTGCAGCAGCTTCCCTCCTCACCGCTCTTATTTTGAAATATCAAATTGAGAACAGCTTGATCCAGAAGTTAGACGGTTTGCCTGCGAACGTAGCATGTTGGATCCAAGATTTCTTCACTCATCCCCACTTGTTTCTTGGCCACCCTCCCTTTTCCACCCACCGATCTCCACCCATTTCCTGTGGCGCCCCCTGCAGCCCCTTGGTGGGCCCCCTTTTCCTTCAACTGTTCAGCTTCTTCCTCCTTTTCTGAAGTTCACAGCTCCCCCGACCCCCACCGCCCTCCATCTCCACCTCGAACAAACTGCAGGACTCCGGTTTGTTGTTACAGCAGGGAGGCCTGTTCGTGCAGCAGACCTACGTCGGCACAACTCGAGACTTTATGCATTCATAAAACCCTCCAATTTTACCTTTTCTGCACTCCTTCAAAGCCTTCTTTAAAAAGCTGCCTTTTTAGTGCATGAAGACTTTTGAAGTGCTTTGTTTGTGCTTGCTTTGGGCTTTTCTTAAGTATTAAAAAGTCCTCATTACGCTGGCTTTCTCATTATGTAATGACAGGTCCACCTTAAGATAACTCCAAAGTGCAGTCTGCTTCTCTGAAACAAGCCGTGCCTCATCAGTCTGACGGATTTTGTTGGCTTTTATCTGAAGAAAATTTGAAGGTATTGTCGATGAGACTTGCTAGGGTTTCCAGCATAAATTTCTCTAGCCTCTCTTTTGTTTCTACTCACTATTAATTGTGATAAGCCCAAACTTATTTGCATAGCCAGCTTTAAAAGCAATAAAAGAAAACAAAGTACTTCAACCAGGGAAATAAAAGCAGGCATTAAAGTCAGGAAATTAAGATTAAAGGACGAAGAGGGTAAAAATAACAGTGAAAACAATAAAAACAAAGGACACCGAGCAGCAAAAAGCAAGGCTGTAAAATTAAGTTTACAAGGTGATTTTAAAAGGCAGTGATACACTACAGCTGCTCGGTTTGAGGGGTTTTTAGGTCTCGGTACCGTTTCCTGTAACTTGACATGTTCGGCTTCTCTTCGTTACGTTTAAGCAACATGTTTGAATGTGGGGAAATTAAACTGATGCAATACACTGCATGCAGAAACACGCCATGGACAGGGTCAAATATGATCTTGTTGTGACGCTAACCCTGTAAAAACCCTGTTTTTTTTAACTAGAGTATTTATTGAACCTTCTGACAAATAAAAAAAAGAAATAAAAAAAAATCGTCATCTGAGTTTTAATTTGCATAATTTTTGCTATATCCAGGATTTTGTGTGATTTATTGCTCACAGCTTTTATCTTAAACAAAGAAAACATTTATTGGCATTAGGGTTTAAACAAAACACACTGGTGATGTAGAGGTCTTAAAAACTCATCAAATATGATAAACTTTGTGTTTACAGGGATAAACTTTGACGCTGTTTGACCGTGTTCAACCAAACCCAGGATTTGTATCATCCAAACACTAAAGTTATCATTTCTTTTAATGCGCTGAGGTAGCATTTTAACCTAAAACATAGCACACATACATTTGCCAGTTCAGTTGTTAATAAATATCGCCATTGATAAATAAATTAAAAGAGGACTTTTTTGGGACGGTAACCAATTAATCCAAAAAGTCTTTACCAGTGTTCACACTGATGAATGATTCCAACCAATTTCACCAGTGACTGCCAGCAGCCACTTGCCACTCAGTTGGGGAACACACTTTTTGCCCTAGCAACCATTGGTTGCTACGGTTTGCCTACCAGTCTCTAGGCCTGCGTGACTGTGACCTCAAGCTTTGAAACATATTTGTGAAAACATTAAAAACACAGTTCAGGTGTCATAATGTTTTCAAACCAGTTCACAGAGCTGTGGGCTCGTTCTCTGAGCCACTCTGAGCTTTTTAGGTGGTTCAGGATGAACCAGGGACATAAACACGACAAAAGAAAAAATACCAGGGATCCAGCGATGAGTGTAGATAACACGGACACAGCTGCACATGTGGTCGCAACTCTTAAATCAACATTTTCCTTTGCATGTTATCAAAAACATTCAAGTGACATCTCTTAAACCTCTGCTTAAAAAATTAAAACCATACAACATTAGACTGAATGAAGTCAGTAACGCCAAAATAATCTGATAGAATTCAGATTCTGAGAAGCTTTATCATTGAATCCAGTATCAGTCCATTTATTTTGCTAACTACCAGTCTTAATTTGATACAAGTAACAATACTTACTTTCATTTTTTGTTTAGATTAAGTTTTTAAATGATAATAATTGTTCAAAATCGACACAACACAATCTAAACTTTTCGTCCAGCACTGGGAGCATTGGTAAATAAACAGAATCATAAATCTGACCAGACATTTGTCCTAAAATATCCCCAAAATGCCACAAAGACACTGAAACATTTTAACATTTTTAGCTCGTCAATTACCAGCTTTGTCGACCGCTTGGTCACCAGACTGAAGATGTAAATAAAAAGCTCACTGGGTGTCTGCGGCCGTGTTGAATCACTCGTTGTGATTGTGCTGTTACCAAACACACACTCACACTCACACACACACACCACTGAGAGTCTGTCTGCTGATGAATTTCCCAGCATGCCTCTCAGTGAACAAAGGCGACCCGGGAGTGTAAAGGCTCACGGGGAGGCCAGCGCGGTGCAGTGGTTTAGCAGGATGTGGCTCAGAAAGGACCGCTCTGTGTCCGTCCTCTGGGCCTCGTCTCTCCCACAGGGCTGAGACGCAGGACGGCGACGATGGGCTGCTGGGAAACGCCCGAGGGTTCGATCCCATTTCCAATGCTCACAACACGGGCATTGTTCGACACTGTGAGCATTTTCTGAAGCAGACCTCCCTCGTGTTCAGACACGGCTTTGCTTTTATCCTCAGCTTGTCTGTCTGAGTCTGTCTCTTCTCTTTCCCTTCTTCTGTCTTTCCCTTATCAGAGACAAAGCTTGTTATTATCTTGCCGAAACACTGAGTGAACATTTTCCAATTTCTTTATATTTTCAGCTATATGTCAATCTTTGCTTAACTGCTTTACAAGCTCACGTGTTGCTCAAACACTTTCTCTAACATTTTTCACATGAACACATAGCAAGGACATGCATGGGTTCCTGCACAGGGCTAAAAGAGTCTGAGACCACTTGACCAGATTCTACACAACAACATAAGTAGATGCAAAAGGGACCAAAAGAGATAGAGGCATAAATATCAGTAAAATGAGATTTAAAAAAAAAATCCAAAATGTCCACAAAAAGTCATAAATGGATATAAAATGTCCACATAGAGACATGAAATAGATGTAAAATGTCCACAAAAATGATGGATGGATGGATGGATGTCCACGCTGAGACATAAATAGATTTATCTTTTCAAAAAGACACAGAAAGAGGTCCAAAATGTTCACAATCTTGCTGAAAAACACCATAAAGCCATAAAAAATAAAGCCATGAAAAGTGAAAAGCAAACACAAAATCACCACAGAATGAAAAGAAAAACAAAGCAGCCACAGAGTGATGAATAAAGACCACAAAACACCCAAAGCAAGTGTGAAAAAACCCAAACATAGCAAAGCAAAATCACCATGATATAAGACAAAACGAACACAATGACTTCCAAAAGAGGTACACAGAAAAAAACCCACACACATTAAAATAATCCAAGACACCTGCAAAAGGTGTAAAATGTCCATGAAGACACAGAAAAAACACAGAGAGATGGAACCAGCCACAGAAGTAACACAAATGGGGTTTTCAACGAGTACAAAATGTCTTCAAAAAGTTGCAAAGAAATGAGCGTGACCACAGAGAGACTGCACGTACCACAGGTAGATTTTAACGTGCGACACCAAAATCAATACCACTTTCTTTTCTGCCTTCTTTCATTTTTGCATTGTGCCGTTTGTGTAGGAGGACGTTTGAGTCAGCTGATTTATCACACCTGAGAGGCGGTGCCAGCGTAAACAGTGAAAGTAAGCCTCCACTGCTGCCTGCGCTAGCACATCGAGAAATGATAGATAGTCTCTTTTAAGAGGCTCTTATTGAGACAAAGAAGTCTGCTGGGGATTCAGGCTTTCTCTTTGTGAGCCTTAATGAATAGCTGTCCCTGATGAAGCTCCCCTGTTTCCCCTCGTGGAGGAGGAGATTTCTGGCTGTTTGAGAGTCATAATTTGTGGTCTTATAATAGCTCGGCTGAACTTCCCTCCTTCGCTGGGCCTCAGGAAACACACACACACATGCACGCGCACGCATGTGTACACTCTATATTTTTTCTGTGTTACACATTCATTTCTTTTCCTCTCTCGACATGCACGCACCCCGCCCGACCCTCTTCCTTTATGCGTTTTCCAGATGTGGACAGATTCAGGCCCTTGGTCTGTGTTCCCAGCTGATTAATGCTGCTGCTTTACAACATCAGGCTTCCTCTTTGTGAACCCCGTGACCCCCTCTGATCTTGAGCATGACCTCCAACTAGTCTCAAAGTGAAGGCTGGAGAGCATGGGGTATACTGTAGGTTGCAGGTTTCAGGTACAGGCTTACAGATGGTTTATGCTAATTTGGATGAATCACAGTTCAAAATGAACCTTTTATTATTCACTTATTCTGGAGCTCTTCACCACATTAAACAATCAAACATGGGCTGTACCAAGTGCCAGTTGGGAAATTCTACTTTTAAAATATAAATATCTCCATACTTTTTTTTTAGCATCCTATTAATTGTCATTATTCATGCCTCCAAGTGCAAGTGGGCATGTATGCGAGGTTTAATGAGTGCAGGTAGTTGGGCAGGAAAAGAGTTTATTTGCACTGGTCTGATTTCAGCTCAGTGTGAGAGTCTTTACTGCAAACTGCCGTCAGTTGTGGTCTCGCTAATTTCTACTTTCTCTGCTCTCACTTTCACTGTGAGTGCGCCTCCTTGCACACGGAGTGGAGCAGACCCGGCTCCGCTCATGTTACTGTAGGTGGGATAAAAGCTTCCTAAATAAAGTGGTAACATGACAAAACGCAACAAAAGAGAAAGCGAGCTAAAAGGGTTGGTTGTTGTCATTAGAAGCCGAGAAATGCCTCGAAAGTGGTGAACTTGATGCAGTGTTTAGACCGTCGGTTACTGGCGTCAGTAGTAGTGTAATATCTCCTCCCGAGAAATGTAACTACACGCCACGTTGACGCAGCCTGCAGCGACTTGAACGGCGTGGAAGGTTGCGGTCTAGGGTTAAGAGGGGTTTCCCATTACGTCGTAAGTTAGGACATAGATTTCCTGCAGAAGTCTATCAAGCTTTACTAGCTCTACATCAGAGATGTTGGTGCATAGCCCCGGCATAGGAATGAAATAAAAAGTAAAAGCTCCTTTTGACTGTTCTCTTGCCACAAGAGGCTTGATTTGGCAGAGTTTTGTACTTCCTGTCGCAAAACCAAAGGGGATTTGTGTCCCCGGTCGGAAACAAACTAGCGACCTTTAGCTTACCAAGCAAACATATTTGGTTTTTCGCTGTTTGAGCCCATGATCTCCAGCGATCAGTCCATACGTGGTAAAGACACTGGATCTTTTTTCTGCTTGCAAAAAAAAAAAAAAAATTTTGGCGTCCCACCAACCAAAGAGGTTTGGCCTCCCTCCAGGAGGAAAATTACCGGGATTGTGATAAAAATATTTTTAAGAATTCAGTCTTGTGGTTCATTTACTGAAGCATAAAACACGTGTTTATCAAATGGCCAGAAAAAGCACTTACAGCCTCATTTTTAGTTCTCTTACTCAACAGAAATCTGTCCGTTTTTCTGCTAATTTTGGCCATTTGGTGAACAAAAATGAAAGTTTTACTTCAAAGAAATGCTGTGAGGTTTGCAGCCGAGCTTTGTCAGTAGCTTTAAGACCAGAGTCACGTGAATCCTGGGAGTTTGAACACTCTGTCCTTCCACTTCTTCTCACTTCTGCTTTTTCCTGCTCTATGACTGACGGGCCGATACGAGGCATCGACAGACAAGCTCTGCCCTTGGCGCTGGCTCTTGGGTGTCATGTAAAAAAAAAAAAAAGCAATAAGGAATAACACACAGTGTCAGCTCCAGAACACAAGCCAGTCCTGCTGTAGATTCTCAGTTTGGCAGGCCTCCTGATCCGGGTAACTGCTGTCAGGAAACAGATGGCTGCTTTAACGGTGTTTGGTGGGACCTGCCTGTGTCCTGGGGCAAAATGTGGCTCACTGAAGTGCTCCTGCAGAACTAAATTAGAGCATTAGGGCTGGAATATGTGGGACTTTTGCAGATCTTATCAGAGGTCGGGGGGTAATTTCCCTGATAGAGTTGGGAAAGTTTTGGACAATTGCCATTTCTTTAAGAGGAGTTGTTGTGTTCTTAATTACCCCTTCCTCTCATATCTGAGTGAACGAAGTGCTCACTGGACATTTATCTTTGATCTTTTGACTTTGGGACTTCTCACAGATTTTAATTTGTTTGGAAAAGAGTCAGCATAGACAACAAAAACAAACTGAACACTGATGTTTGCAGCCCTAACTCATTGTTTTGAGACACTGAGATTTTTGTACTTTCTCGGGTCTTTTCTGTATTGTTTTCAGGTGGGATTTGTTTTCACCGTTCATTATTTTTTGTGTCATTCATTCTTTGTTTGCTGCTGAAACAACTTTATCTATTGTTCAATGAAGAGGAAGAGGATTAAGAATAGAGAGAAAGTAAGAGAGAAAGAGAACTGGTTAGAGGCCTAGCATCGATGTTTGTGTTGGCAGGAGAGTCAAAGTCCAATGCAGAGGCCTTTAAAAAGCTCAAACAAACCGGTTCTGTTAACACGGAATAAAGCAGAGAAGAAGAAAAGGGAGGGTATGTGAAGGGACAATTACTCATTCGCTTAAATGCATGAAAGTCAATCGTGGGGCCAGGTCAAGAGTAAAAAGACAGTTATTACCTGTTCTTTAGAGCTATCATAGTTTGGAAATGCCCATGCGGGCTAAATTGTGGAATATGACCTGGAATGATCCTGGAAAAGCGTCTCCGGCGTGTCCAGTGCGATAGCATCAGCCCTGCAGACCCTCTGCTTGGAGGATCGCAGTCAAAACACCGCAGATGAGCCGTCGTGTAGAAACCTGCCCAGGCATCTGTTTGTGTGTGTGTGAATGTGTGCTTGTGTAGTTTGAAATTCATCTCTCTTCCTTCTGAAGGTAAAGACTATGTGTTTTTAAAACTCGGGATAACAGCTAGGATGATATTCTTTTCCCTTTTTGCTTCGTTCAGGGATGCCAGGCTCATGGGCAGCTCAAGGAAACACCCTTACAGATTTTCCACTTTGTTTAAGGAAACTTTAACCTGCCCCATAGCCAAGATTGTAAAAAGCTGAAACCTAAAGTAAAAAGGACTTCCTCACAACACTGGCCACATTTTTTTCAGTGGCTTTACTGGCAGTGCATGTCCATTATTATTCAAATAGCTTGTTTAAATCTAAAAGTACTGTCGTCTACTTTTCAATTCAGTTCAATTCAATTCAGCTTTATTTATATAACACCAAACCACAACTGTCGCCTTAAAGTGTGTTATATTGTAAAGTAGAGACCCTACAGTAACACAGAGAAAACCCCAACAGTCATATGACCCCCTATGAGCAAGCGCTTTGGCAACAGTGGGAAGGAAAAACTCCCTTTTAACAGGAAGAAACCTCCAGCAGAACCAGGCTCAGGGAGGTACGGCCTCCTACTGTGACTAGTTTGTGGTGAGGTGATGAAGACAGGACAAAAATGCATTAACACAACAGGAGCCTTCTGATTAGTCGTTTACCCTGCGAGATCCCAGTCATCGTCACGGTGACTTACTGTGAGTTATTGTGGTTTCCAAACTGGGTTAAGGGGGCCACAAGATGAACTGGGGGGGTTGGCTATAGTTTGCAACTATAGCATGTGTGTATGTTGGAGTGAATGTCTGTTGGTATGGCTGATTTTTGAAAAGTGATATATAAATAAAGTTAATATTATTATTATTATTATTATTATTATTATTATTATTATTGTTGTTGTTGTTGTTGTTGTTGTTGTTGTTGTTGTTGTCACAACTTTTTTTCTTACAAATGTTATTACACTGTTTATTACACAGTTATTTCCCCTTTTAAAATCTGTGTAATACTCCTGTTGAAGCAGGTGCTGGATTTGGTTGTGAGATGGTTGTGAGAGCGTGACACATCAAAGACCCTGGTTAACAGTGGAAAGATTAACAAGTGGTTTGAAAAGATCACTTTCTTTTTAAACCACAACTAACAAGCTAGATGCACAACTTGACAATTATACAAAAGAGAAGAAGTATCTCGAATGCTGCCTCTGGTATCACTTTAGATGTCAGTAGAAGTTGCTCCTTCAGCTTCACGCTATCACGGTGAAGCTGAAGGAGCAACTGGAAACTAAACGTCTCTTCTGAGAAAACTTTACCTACCTGAAAAGATCTGGAGCAGAAGCAGAACGCATGGATTGTGTCAAAGTGACTGATGAGGCGACAGAGCTGAGATAAATGCTAGTGGAGAGGTGGCACTCTCGTAAGGGATATTGCAGGTGTGAGGCAAATGGGGCGTCTGCTGCAGTCAAAAGGAAAACTGAGGACATGTCAGATGTCCGATGGGAGGGGGGTTGCACAGATCTGAATACAGGTGCACCTTGAATGTTTCCTTGCCTTCGGCGCTGACAGTTGCTGTTACAGGTGAACTGAAGAAGGTCAGGACTTTAACAACGTTATCCGACTACTGAAACGGTATACAACTTTCTAAACACTCACCTGCTTTCTGTTACCCGTTTCTCTGATAACATCTGTGTCTGAAGTAGGCGGCGCTCAGTCGGTCCATTTTGTGCAGAAGAGGAGTGATGCGACGTCTCAGAGGCTTCCTTTCATGTGAGCAAGCACAGAGCTGAAGCAGGAAGCCTGGGTTAAAACTTAAAGTTCATATTTGTTTAGTAATTAGGCGAAGCGTGTTTAGTCTTGCTGGGGTCCACATTAAAAACATGCATCAGCACTTTTTCAGCTGCACTGGAGTGCTATAAAACCATCTAAATAGTTACCTTAGCAACAGGTATTGTTTTAGAGATTTCTTGAATCAACCTCTGGTTTTCCTCTGTTTAGCCAGCTAAATAAAATCAGATAAAAACACCACGCTGTATTAATTCTTTACTGCAGGAATATGTTTTGTATATACAGCCTGTCTGTCTGTATCTTATCTTATCTTATCTTATCTTATTATGAAATTATGCTCAAAATGTGTGGGTCACATTGGCACTATACTTTTTTGATGATGCACTAAAAAGCATGGATGTCTTTGTGCTGCCGAGACATTTTACTCTGCTGTAATTGAAGTGAACACAACACAAAGTTATAGATTTTCTTTCATCAGTTTATCAGTAAAAATATAGTCTATGGAGCAGAGTCAGGCCTGAACACTTTCAGGGGACTACAATATATAAATAACCATGTTTAAATGACACCTTTCATGTTAGTGTGCAGCACAAAACCCAGGTAAACTAAGAAAGTTGATAACCACCACCATAAAACTTTATCTTTGACTGTTGAGTCAGCTAATGCAAAGAACACCAGGCTCTGTTGTACTTATGGGTCCTATAGTTACAGTGACACAAACTGGTGTGTATGCATTCATCACAAAACATGTGGCTTGTTTGTCAGTGTAGCAGTGTGCATGCAGACATATCTATTACCTCTGACTGGGGTTTGAGGTTTTGTCAAGTTAGCTAACTCAAAGAACTCAAACCAGGCTATGTTGCGCCTATTAGTTTTATAGTTATGACACAAACCAGTGTCTATGAAGTTATCACAGCAAAGTGTGGCTTATATGTCAGTGTAACAGTGTGCACGTTGATAACCACCACTGGGATACTTACTAGCGCTGATTGGGGTTTTAGGTTTTGGTTAAGCTAACTCAAAGAAAGCCAAGCTATGTTGCACCTATAAGGCCTATAGTTATGACATAAACCAGTGTGTATGAAGTTATCAGAAAAAAGCTTGATCTTGTTACTAACTGTAACATTGTGCATGTTGATAACCACCACTTATATTGTTATTACCTCTGACCAGAGTTTAAGGTTTTGTTAAGATAGCTAACTAATAGAAAGCCAAGCTATGTTGAATTTGTGTGTCCTATGCTTATGACAGAAAAGCAATATGTGTACGAGTTTGTCACACCAAAGTGCAGCTTATCTGTCAGTGCAACAGTGTGGATGTTGTTAACAAACCACAGGGATACTTGTTATTAGCTCTGACTTGGGTTTTAAAAGCCAGCTAACTCAAAGAAAGCCGGGCTATGTTAAACTTGCATGTCCTATAGTTATGACAAAAATGACTAAACTTTCTTTGTAGTCTACATAAACAACCTAATACTTGTTTCCGCAAACAATCATCCACATCCTTCACATTCTGGATTTTTCTGGAAAAGCACCAGACATGACTAATCAATCACACCTGTCCGCCTCTTCTCCCGTCCTATCAGTGACATCACCTCTGACAGGTGGGCGTGCTTTGTTTTCGTGCCACGCTCTTGTTTTCTGTGCCGAGCTCTATTCCTCACACAGAGAACGATCATAAAGCTGGCAAGCAAACAAACAGCCCCGACTCTTTGATCTGTCCAGCCACCGCCACTGACTCAACCATTACTCAACTTTCATTTTACCCAGCATTCTCAGCCGTAAACGCACCACGCGTTTCAGTGTCCAAACACCTCAGCGGCCTGTGCTTATTAAGTGGTTAATTACTACAGGAGTATTAGTAGGACTTTTGTCTCCATTATGCAAAGGGGCGATTTGCATTGGCGGCTCACTCAGCTGTTCTCACAAACAGCCGCACAGCGAACGCATCATAATAGAAATATGTTTCACCTGAGAGGAAATGGCGAACACACCCTCAGCAAGAGAATGAAAACACGATGAAAAGAAAACAATCTTTGTCTCTTAGCTCTCTACAGCTCACGGTATGGTTGTTATGTAATTAAATGTGTCCATAAAGGAGGGCGAAAAAAAGGAGCTTCTCTGCAGCTTTGGAGCAAAGACCTTTTGTTTACTGCTGTGCAAATTCTGAACAGAGGTCACTGCACAGCTAGCAGACAATAAAGCGGTGTTTGTAGCCATTTACCTTCGTAACACAGAGAGTTTTCAGTTGTCTTTGAAAGTAACAGCCCTCAAAACCACAGAGCACCTCTCGCTGTAAGCCTCGCAGCAACCAGACTTAATTTTTGTAGCACACTGTGTACACAGGGTATCCAATGGAGCCTGGTACAAAACAGTGAGGCTTAAGCTTCATCGGGAATGACATAAAATGGCAGAATTACAAGAATAATCTAATAAAGAAAGCGGGGAAAATAAAACAGCAAGAAAGGCAGAAAAGTTGAGAAGAAAAGCTGTCCAGAGTTTAATGAGTAGCAGCGGAGGGCAGATGAGTTCAGGTGGATGTGAGCTGCAGGCTGACATGTTGCTTTATCTGCAGCTCCACGTGCTTGTCAGTTAATCGGGGGAAACCTGTAAAACACGTTGACTAATCTCTCCTCTATGTCTTACAGGAAGTAATGTTTGTCAGAGGAAGTTAGGGCGGGAGGAAGCGCCTGGGGCAGACAAAGGTGTCTGCTAACCTCTAGCCACAGCTGGGGCCAAACGGGGCTAAATGGGGTTAGAAGCAGCCATAAAGAAGCACGAGGGGTGGTGGTGGTGGAGGACGTGCTGCTCCAGGCTTGTGGTTTTGCATTTGTACAGAGCTGTGACTTAAATTTAAAGCCAAAGATCAGACAGAAGCTGCCAGAACACCGACAGCAAAACTGAACAGTTAGTGTCAGTCTGCTTTTCTGAGAGCCAAAAGCCTGCAGGATTTCTCTCCAATCAGAGGCGACAGCAGCTGATTTCAATCTTCAGCCTGAGTGCAGCAGCTAATTAATAAAATGAGCTGCTGTGACGATTTGCTGGAGTAAAAACCAGCAGTCTGGGCCAGATGCTGCACACGAGCGAGTGAGCGTCTCTCTGCAGCAGCCGCTTTCAATCAGCGGTCCATCTGACGTTTTCTGATTTGAATGGTTTATTGTGTTTTCTGTTGCTGTTGTGGTTCGACACAAACAGGAAGGTTTTTGCACTTATCAGCTACTTTTATGGTGTGAAAGTTTTAACAAAAAAAGAAGAAAAGCGTTCTGTAAACGGTTGTTTTGTGGTTCAGTTCACAAGGAGTGGACCAGATGCAAGGCAAAGGTGCTGCAAAAGACAACTGTTCCAAATGGGAACAGAGATGAGATACAAGAGAACAATCAATAAGAAGAGGAGGAGGATGAATTCACAGGACTGTAAAACAGCGTCGGTGTGAAGCTGGTCGCTGCGAAGTTGAGTTCAATATATCCAGGATATCTTTCTCTTATCTGCCTTCATTTACTCTAACATCAGCAATCAGGCTAAGTGGTCACATGAAGGTGGTTATCAACTCGATGAGTCAACCCAGCTTGTGTGTGTGAAACAGGAAAAGAGCTGTGTGCAGATATAAAAAAAAGCAACACACTGAAAACTCAATGTGGCTTTTTGTGGGTGTGAATCGCCTGAAATGGTTAATAAGACGAACACAGTATCATATTAATACAGGCGGGAAGGAAGGCAGGCTGCCAGTTAACATCCTTATCAGCATCACTTTTTTATTATGAAGACACAGGAAGCTAAGACTATGATTACACTTATGTGTTCGGTTGTTCATGGAGTTATAAATAAATGTGTTGCTGAGGTAAAGGTTTCACCCTTATTCTTTTAGCTGCAGGCATTCAATGGTCGCAGAGTAGGTAACGAACAAATGTAAGAACATAATTCAAACCACTAAGTAGGCTGGCTTGCACTTGCAAATTTTATATAAGGGTAGCAAGTACTAGGATCATAATACTAAATTAAAGCTTATAAAAATAAAATGAGTTTAAACTTGGAAGGATGTAATCATTATAGTGGGATCTGTATGTTGTAGTTGCAGAGTAGGTGAGTATGCTAGACTCTGCAGAATTCCTAAATCATGTAGTGAGCGTGAGCCTGAGAAAAACTACAGGAGTAACTTCTGGTTTATGATGTCTACAGGTATCTGTACCTGAGCTAGCCCAGGGGTGTCAAACTCATTTCACATTGTGGCCCATGCACAAGCTTAGCTGACTAATGCTACAGTCACACTGGTAAAAACAGCAGTTGAAGTCTCCTATTGCATAGAGATATGTCACAGATTGATTGCTGGTCTGCATTTGTAAATTAGATGCCAGTTTTTTGAAAACCTTTGTGAGAGTGATTGCAATCAATATGAGCTGACCGGAAATGTTTGCAGATAGATTTCTTCCACTGGGTGAGTATTCGCCTTGTGGTTCATCCAGTTGTAACTACTCTAAACTACTAATTTGAAGAAACTGTGAAAAAAATCAGCACAAACCAGTTTTTTGTAGTCATAAGACCTAAATCCTGCTGCAGAATTCATGCCTCTAGGAGTTCTCTGCGGCGTGCTGGATATCTGCTGCTAAGCTCTGATTGATGGTGAACCATTCCTGCCTTATCAGACCTTGAAGCTGAGATTTTGTGGACTTCTTATTTTTTGTCCACTCACATAGATTCTCAGTCAGATTGAGACGTGGGGAGTTTTCTATTCATGGATCCAAAACAATAACTCAGTGATCTCCAAGAACCTTTGTTATCACTTTTCCCTTGTGTCCTGGTAGATCATGCTGGAAAATGCACAAATTGGAAGAAGTCTGTCTACTAGGATGTTTGTAATATGGCCAATACTACAAACTAAAAGGCTAGGGGTAGGTGGGGTAGTTGAAGATGGCAAATGGAAAAACTCTCCTTTTTTGTTTCTGTGCTGAAAAAAAATGCAGTGAAAGTGAATAAAGATGGGAAAAACTTCTCTTAGTTTCAACATCCCGTCACAACATCATATGTTAAAGTTTGGTGAGTCATGTGTCAGTCATCTTTGCCGAATATCTCGTGGGATGTCAGCAGGTTTGATGCTCCGCTCAAGGGATTTTCCAGAGTTGAAGGAAAAAAGTGTTTACAGTTTCATCCGCTCTTCAAAGCCTATTAAAGGTCTTTTTTATAATCAGTTTTTCAGGGGAGATGCTTCTAGAGTCAGGATACAGTTACTAAGCAGTCATGGCCTCATTTTCCTCAGAGGAACAAGCTGCTTCCTGACTCCACTTCCCCCTTATCGACCCAGATGCGTCGGTCAAAGTTAGGATCTCCTTTCATTAGATAAACTGTAGATAGATGGGCCTTATATAACAAGACGCTCCAGCCAAGCGCTGTGATTGGTCAGAGACGCCTTCCAGCAGTAACTCATGTAACGACAGCTGAGCTTGTTATCAATCTCAATTATTTTCTCCTTTTTTTGGACATTTTTAATGCTGCTTGCGCTGCTCTGTGGGGAAATCTCCTCAGCCAGTACACATGCTGGTTATGTTGTTGATGTCGGAATACCTCTGAGGATGGTTTTAATTAAAAAGACAGCTTCTTTGATGTGGTGGGATTAAGCTCAGCCACAAATCACTGACATAATAGCAGTTTTGATGTATTTCTTTTATTTCCTCGCTGCATCTTGAAGCCATTTCAGTGATTTCACGTCACGTGATGCACAAACTCTGCCACATGTTAGCTTTTATAGATTTTGCATGAGTGTTTTGATTCTATAAGCAAACACATTTCCACCTGTTACCAGATAAAAACTGTTACTCAACTAATGAATATAATACAGCTGACTAAATGAATGTACAAATAAACCACAAACTCAAACTCCCAAAGCCTCCTCCTTCTTGAGGGTTTCTCCACACAGCCTTTGTCCACTGTGTGAGGTCTTTAACTGGAATTAGAATTAAATTAGATCAGTTGTTCCCAACGCAGGAGTCCCACGATAAATCTGAGGGAGTCACAGTTTGTTTACTTCGTCAGACTTCTAGCTAGTCTTTGCTCGTCTTGTGAAATACTGAAAACTTTCACCACAGATGGCCTCTAAAAATAATCAGAATTAAACAGCCTTTAACTTGAAAATCCCACTTTAATTGAACACACCCAGGTTATGTCATGTCACAAGTGCAGAGTGCCTGAATAGGAGGGAAAAGGAGCCAAAAGATGATGGGGAGTCACTAACAGTAAAGGCTTGTCTACAGAGCCAGGATATCCCTTATCCACCATCCGGATATCTGCTGTCTACACCGGAAGCACTGAAATACTGGCTGGTGTCTTGAGGGAATCACCGATATTTGGATGGAATATTTGTCCCATCTGACTCAGAAAGCCGGATCAGTACCCAGTACCGGTACTTCTACACCAGTCGCTTTTCTTTTAACCCTTTTGGACAGTGCTTTACCTGTCAGTTTCTCTCTCTTGTTATTTTTGATTTGACGCTTGGGAAACTCTCAATGCACTTAAGACAGTGGTCCCAAACCCCCGGGAGTCGTTTGGTACCTGGCCAGGAGAGTTGAGGCTCGGGTGTGAAATTTATGGTTTTCAGGATTTTTATGTGTTTTTTTAATTTTATTTTGTTGCATTTATCCGCGACACCTTAAAGGCTGGTCTGTGAAAATATTGTTGGACAAAAACCATGGCGCCAAAAAGGTTGGGGACCGCTGACTTAAGGTATCATTAATGTCATGCCACCTCTCCTGTGTCTGTCTGCTCCACTCTGTGTGGCGAGGTACACTCACACTGAGACACTCGCAGGAAAGCTGAGCTGAAAAGGTGGGAAAGTGCAGGAGAGACTCTGATCTTTTAATAAAGTTCAGCCTAAATAGCTAATATCTATATACGGTCATTTCTGGCTTCAAAAAAGCAACGTTGAAGTTTTATAATGTGGAGTGATGTCACTTTGGTCACACTTGCAGTGAGACTGTGAAACCTTAATAACAGCAACCTGCAGGAAAGACTCTCACACTAAGCTGAAATGACACTAGTGCAAATAAGAGTGTATATTCTTGGTTGTTTTTATTTTGTGAGGTGTTATTTTACAAAGTATTAAGTGCAACCTGATGTTGCCTTATCTCTTCCTTCTCTTGGATGGCTACCAGGGGCAACCCTTGTTTCTCTTTTCTGGACTGAGCAGTCATTGCCATATTTCAGACCTGCTTCCAGAACAAAATAACTGTGTTTGCATCAGAAGTTAGTGAGGCTGATCTCTGCCTACACAGCTTACCAAGGCAACCCTTGGAAAAACCTGGAATCTGATTTATCTCGACGTGTCATGATTAAAGGTAAAGGGGGTCAGATGTTGTCTTTATGTGGAAAAGAGTTAAAGGTGAAGGAATGATTCCCAGTGTATCACACATTCACACTCTGATGAACACATCAGAGGGCTTGGGGTTCAGGATCTTGACACAGCTAGGGGGTTGAACCACTAATATTCTGATTGGTAATGTATTGGAACATTTGGAAAAAAATGTTGGAATTGGAAAATTTTGATCCTTACCTGCCTGGTTATCCCAGAGGCTCCTTCTGTTTGTTTTTTATGGATGAAATGTTGAACAGGGCTTTCTGCATTGTCTGCATAATCTTGCTGACATGATAAACTTTAGTGAAATAAAATATTACGCCTGCGAGGAAAAAAAAACAACAGGAGGAAATAGAGCAGAAGTACTAAAAGTCTCCAGACTATTTGTTTGGGAAGTTGTTGGGCATTTGATCCAAATCCCTCAAGATATCAGAACGGGGGAAACAACAGCATAGATTTTGACATTTTAAAAAGGAATTTGAAGGCTTTGGAGAGATTTTTTTGCTTTAAAAGTTGCCAATTTTGTGAATTTAATGAGCTAACTTGAACACGAGTCGCCTTTTTTCTGTATTTGCTTCTTGCTGGTAGCTGTGACAGGTTATTCGTGGCCTTCAAACATATAAGAAGCTAAAATTCCCCTTCTTCTAGAATCTTCCTCACGCAGAGAAAGAAATCTGCAGCTGTCTTGAGTTTTTTTCCCCCTCTCCGCAGCTGTAAATCTCACCGCAGCATGTGTGAAAGCCAAAGGCTGCTCCCCGGTCATCCACCTGTTGCACCTTCTGCTTGTTGCTCGCAAGCATTAATCAGCCAATCAGTATTCATAAAACAGGAGCGATAAATAAACATGTGGTATTGACAGTGGGAATGTGCGGATGCTGCCGTAGAGGTTTGGGACTTCCCTGCATCTGCCGCGTGCCCGGAGCCGCAGCAGTGGCGGCAGCGGCGCTGGCGTTTTAATGACAGGGAAGTGAGTTTGGTTGGATTTTTATGGTGGAAAATTACTGGCAGCCTCTCGGCCCCGCCCCTCTCCTTATGAATGAGAGTTTACACAGGCAGCGAGGCAAGTATTTGGAGGTCATTAAGGAAACGCGAAGCTGCCAGACGGCTCGACACAACGTGATATCTTCAGCTTATCTTCAATTACACATTTAAGTCTGTCTGTCTCACTTTCAGCTGAATGAAATCTTTCAAAGTTCTTCTCAGACTCGCCGTGCTTTGCACGTTCAGCTCAGTGCAGGCCGATACAGCTTACCAAAGGCGCGTCTTTTTGTGCTCGAACCAGCTGATGATCTCCTCCAGTGTAATCTACAGTTTACATCTGTTATTGTCTTTCACTGTTTTCCTCAGAGCCTGTCAGAGCAAACCCCCTCCGTCTTTCCCAGTTGCCCCCTGGGCCATTTCTGGGAATATTTTTAATCTCTGAAATCAAAGTAGGGTAATTGATAGGGATGTGTGGCACAAAGGGGAAAGCAGTTTAGTTTGAAGTTATAAAAAAAAAAAAAAAAAAAAAAAAAATTTAAAAATGGCCCAGCCTGCGTCACCCTGTTTTTTGTTTTGTTTTGTTTTCTCGTGTTTTTGTGATCGGATGCCAGAAAAAGAAAAAAAAAAGCGGGAACAAAAAGAGAAAAGAGGAATAACCGTCCCCCAGAGCAGAAAAGGTGTGAGAAGACTCGCTTTTATCTTAATAACCCAAAGGAAGCTGTTTAGTTTCGCAACACGCAGCCTGCAGCGCTGAGCTTAATCTGTTTTCACTTCTTTCTGTGTTTGAGATGTCTTTGCAGTTTCTCGTGAACAGAAAGCACTCTAACTCATCCTGAACAGTTGATCTTTTTCAGCCAAAGCATCACCGCTCTGGCTGAAGTGAATGGGAGTCATTGTAATCCCTAAATGATTGGTTCGAGATGGCTCAAAGTAATGAGTCTTTTCAGGGTTTCCAGGGTTTGAGATATTGACTTCAAACTAAAATATTCTATTAAAAGTTTTAAAAAAACAAACAAACAATGAAGAGTCAAATTATAATTCGTCCTTTCCCCTTTAGCTTAGCTCGACACAGTGAGGGCCACATACAGCTTACATTAATCTTAAGTGTAGAGAAGTTTAACTACACCTTAAATTTCTGATATATCTTAATATAAGAAAAGGAAGTGCAACTTCAAGAATATGTCTCGGTTTTCCACATAATAAAGAAATGCAGCTGTAGTAAATGAAAGAAATCCGTCAGCATGAATCTTTGGGCTTAAACTGTAAGAAATAAATGTGTATAACTTGAGACTAATGGAAAAAGTTCTGATATTCTGAAATAATGTTTCTGTTTTTCGTTTATCTGTTACTTATTTACTTTGGCGTTGTATGAATGACCTTGTAGGAGGTCTTTAACAGCAGTAAAAGCTGCAAAACTTATTAAAATACATTTAAAAATCCAATATTTATACCCTCCTTTACATTTTTCAAAGCTGTCCATTGGAGTCTTTGCTGGACCGATTCAATAATAGAACACAGTTTAAGAATCAAAACAATCTCTGTCCATCTACACCAGGGGTGGGCAATTCCAGGCCCCGAGGGCCGGTGTCCTGCAGGTTTTAGATCCCACCTTGGGTCAACACACCTGAATCACATGATTAGTTCATTACAAGGCCTCTGGAGAACTGCAGGAGCTAATTTAGCCATTTAAATCAGCTGTGTCGGTTCAAGGACACATCTAAAACCTGCAGGGACACCGGCCCTCGAGGCCTGGAGTTGCCCACCCCTGATCTACACCAACATGACCACTGTAAACCAAATGCAGAGGCGAGGGCTGCAGAAGAACAACAGCAATATCAATGACTAGGTACCAGCGATTTCTTTCCTCTGATTGTTGATGAAACTTAGTATTGGCGGTTGGTGTAAAGTAAATCCACAACATGCTGGAGTGGTGCCAGGAGCATTGCTGTCAGGAAGGAAGTTGTGGTTTTGAGTCCAAAAAACTTCCTGTGAATTTTCAAAAGGTAGTTGAAGTTCAGGACTAGTGTTCAGTAAAAGCTAGGAATAAACATGAGGTAAGTTCCTGATGAATAATTAACTTTTCTTTTAGAAAAACAAAAACAAAAAAACACCAGTCAACAAGTCTGTGTGTTCATACCAAACACGACGCAAAGTTTTGCCAACAGTTGCAGCAGATAGCCATGAATATTTGTCCTTAACAGCCAACAGAACGAGGAAGAGTACAACAGATAGCTGGAATCAAGGTGCACAAACAAATTTCAACAACTCACCTGCCTATTGAGGCAAACCACAGCATCTCCAGCTGCCCTCAGACAGCCTCAGCGAGCTTGTCTTTGCGTAGAGGTTCATCATTGGCGTCGCAGCATGCAGTGGATTGTTTACCTCTATCTGCTTGGCCCACTGCAAACTTGTATCAATCAGTTTCTTAACATTCTCACAAAACCTTAAGTCTTTGACATCCCACAACCACCTTCCAAACCAACTTCACACATTAAGGTAATAATTAACAACATGCCAACGATTAGCAAAGACCTGCTGCCATCCGACACATTAAACCCACCCTGTCTCGATCCACCAATGCCACCGTCACTCCCTTTGATTTTTAAAACACGTGCTTTTTAATGTTAGATCTCTAGAAAATAAAACTTGTGTTATGTATGACACCATATAGCTGGATTTTATGCTTCTAAATGAAACCTAGCTTGGTGGTAGTGGTAGGTTGGGTTGGTAGGATCAGTGATGTATAGAGAAACATTTTTTGTTATAAATCTCTTACATTTAAATATTTGAATTTTCAGGTTTAGTCTTTTTTTTTTCTCTTTTTATTGCCAGGTTAGCTAGTTGGTTTGCATCCGATGAACTTTTCAATACAACAGCGTGGGTATCGTCTGCTAACAAATTGACTGTACATGGCGCCGATCTCTTTAATGTCTTTTTTTTTGGGGGGCGATCGTGGCTCAAGAGTTGGGAGTTCGCCTTGTAATTGGAAGGTTGCCAGGTTCGAGACCCGGCTTGGACAGTCTCGGTTGTTGTGTCCTTGGGCAAGACACTTCACCCGTTGCCTACTGGTGGTGGTCAGAGGGCCCGGTGGCGCCAGTGTCCGGCAGCCTCGCCTCTGTCAGTGCGCCCCAGGGTGGCTGTGGCTACAATGTAGCTTGCCATCACCAGTGTGTGTGTGAATGGGTGGGTGACTGGATGTGTAAAGCGCTTTGGGGTCCTTAGGGACTAGAAAGCGCTATACAAATACAGGCCATTTACCATTTTTTTAATGGCTCAAATGAGTAATGAGATGTAGTTTGATAGTAAAGTCTATGTGAGGGAAATGCTGGAACGAATCATTCCAGGAAGGCTCCGCTTCTCAAAAACACCATCACTGCGGACCTCTTCCAAATGTGTGTGTTGTTTAAATTCAGGAAACTAAAAGCTCACACAGAATTTGGGTATTGTATTAATGAATCAGCTATAGAGGTGTGTTTGTGTGTGAGAGATGGTTTACAGTAGGTAATCCCAGCTGTCTATCCTGCTGCATGTTCCAGCAGGATCGACCATGACTCTTTAAATCAACATGAAGCATCAGCAGTTTATCAGAGTTTTACTAATGTGAGGAGCTCAGAAACAGATCAATATCTGACCATAAATCCACACTGAGATTTAAAGTTGAATGAGTCAGTTTGAGTCATTCCTTCCTCCAGTGCAGTCAAGAGAAATGACTCAAAATAAAACTTCAATCACATAAAAACTAGTATTCTTACACCTGAAGCTATGTGTTTAAGTGCAGCAAAGAACATAAAATCTCAAAAGAAATTTTGCTGGGAAAATGGGAAATAGGTGCAGCAATTTATTGAAGCAGTCAACAGAGTTTGTACAATTCTAACAAGCTTGAAAGTCAATATTTGGTGTGACCATCTTTATTCTTCAGTACAGTCTGAACTCTCTTAGGCAGCTTTCTTGTCATTTCTTTAAGTCGTCTTCAGGAATAGTTCTCCAGGCTTCTTGAAGGACATTCAAAGCTCTTCTTTGGATGTTTCTGCCTTTTGTTCTGTTCTCTGTCAACATGATCCCACACTGCTTCAGTAATGTAGAGGTCCGGGTGTGGACAGGCCAATCCATGACTGATAGTGCTCCACTATTGTTTCACCTGATGTCATGATTCAAGTCAGTGTTAAAGTGGCTTAAAAAACAAACAAACAAAAAAACCTCCCAAAATGGTCAGGTTCAAGGACTGGACTGGAAATGAATGAAAAAATAGCCAGTGTCCAGAGAAAATCTTTGGAAGTCCCTTGGAAAGCATGGAGAACTTTTACTCAAGAGCACTTTAAAAAAAGATGACAAGAAAGTCTGTCTTCTTGGAAGCAAAATGCATAGAAAGGAAGCAGTGGTTCGTGATTTTTGCAAACAGTACCGCATCTCAACTACAATCAGCAGGTTGATCAAAGGAAAACATCGGACTTTGAGCAGCTAAATATGTTCGAGGCTCATTTACCTGCTAACTTTAATGCCAGTCTCTGTCTGACTCAGACCGGGCCTTTAAGATGTGGCTGTGAAAAGTCTATGCCCACTTAAAAGAAAAAGTCTGGTTAAAGTATTTTAAGTCCAATGCTGGTGATTTTCTTTTGAGGGAAATACCTGATTTTGTCCTCTGTATGTCGGATTTTATTGTGGTAACTTCATTATTACACCAGCTCCACCATCTTTGACGCACTCTTTCTGCCTCCACAGAGAAAATTTTGCCCCACATAAATGGCAGTAGTTGTATTGATTTTGGAAAACCCACAAATATTCATCATGTCACAGCCAACAGCAGGAGGAGGAAGAGAAGTAACCAAGTTACAGAAACTTGAAGGCTGGCTATTCGGCTCACTTTTTTTGTTCCAGCTGCTCACAAATAGTGATAGTTGAATTATTTTCAACTTGTTTTTGAATCAGTTTCTGTATGCAAAACTTTGCTCTCAAAGACTCACATCAGCAGCTGCAGGTGAAGCTGGTGGAGTTGGGGTTCACTCAGTCAGTCTCTTTGGACCAGAGTGTGAATTGGATCAACTTTGAACTCTTGGAGTTGATTGGAAAATACTGTAAACTAATCCAAATCCAGATCTTCTTTTGCATCGAGTGATTCCATTCATTAATTCATTCAATCATATTGCAGTAGAGTAACTTAGAAACACTGTTATTATTTAGCAACTTACACATGTAAACACGTCAGACTGTAAAGTCTAAATCTGAACCGATTCACTGTCAGCAGAGATTTTAAAGGTATTGTTAGCGTCAAGTCAAGCTTGTCAAGCCAGATTATTTAAAACAAAAGGACGATTAGCTTCCAAAAATGTACAGTGTTGTTTTCATTGCTTCCTGTAATAGTCTGGAACAAAACACGGCATTTAGAGAAATATAAAGAAAATCATTAAGAGACCAAACTCCCACTGAGAGGATCTAAACATCCATCAGGATTCAGCTGTGAAGTGGAGTCCATCTGTTTGGGACTCCAGAGAAATGAGCTCATGACTCGTGCTCTCAAAGCAAGTTCTCCGGCCCAGTTTTAACCGCCGCGCTTCCTCCACTCGGGTGATCCTTCGCAGCGCTGCTCCTCGTGTTTACATACTTGAGCTCCTGCAGATGAAAGCGGAGCCGGCGCCTCCTTCCAGCTGGTTCAGACATGTCGGTACACTGGCCGTCCTCGCCGCTGGGTCCAAACACCAAAACAATGGCTCTTGGTTGTGTAATCTCCCTGCACGCTTTAACTCTTTCGTGTGCTGACTGTGCACAACAGGTGAAACTAATTTAGTGTCAGGGAGCATGGTACTCCAGAAAAATGATTGAAAACATTCCCCGGTGTGCATTTCTAAAGCAGGCACACCTGTTTTTGCAGATAAATTTAAACAACCGCAGGAGTGTAATGCAGTTATCCCTTTGACTCATGTTTTCCTTATTTAAAAAAAAAATTGCTGATGTCAAAACAGATTTCCACATTTTGAGAAAAATAACAGCATTTTGTCCACATCTACCTGCATGTGACTCAAATGTTGCTTTATTAGGAACAACTGGGAGAAAATGTTTGGACTTTCTGATGCTCTCTCTTGGTTTTATTTACTTCACCGTGTCTTGTACCGGAGGCGAAATCCCTTTACCCTCATTTTGGATATTTAGCAGAGTTTTCCTGTTATTTCAAGACAGAATTGGATATTTTTTGCGAAAAAAAGACCTCCTCATCGCCTGTTTCACATGGAGGCCAAAGATCTTGATTTATTGTCTTATTTGAGTTAAAATGAGTGTAAGACTGAACCTCAGGTTTTCAATCATTCTCTTGTAAATATTTCTGAAGATGAAGTCACATACAGCTTAAATCAGTTTAAATCAAATATTTAAAACCAACTGTAGATTTCTTAGTGTGTAGAAACTTACGGGGGGGAAAAACAAAACCTTCAATCTTTGAGCTGCCGTTGTTGTTTACATCGCTGGGCAGTCTGGGTAGCGATGTCAAATGGACCCTACAGCAGGATAAACATCATTCCATGTTTTCTTCATCCTGTGCTAGTCGAACCCGAGTGAAACATAACCGAAGAAGAAAACATAGTGGACATTACTCAAGCTGCACATCAACATGAAGACAATCACAGAGGCCGCTTGGCGAGTTTCTCGATTGGTATCTTCCTCCATCATACGGCCCTCCTTTACTTTTTTATCATGTCCTTTTGTTTTTCATGTGTCAACTTGGTCTGTAGTTAGCGGCTCAAGAGCATCTGCCCCCTGAGTAGCTGCGTTGGTCTGAGGAGGAACCACTGGCTGCACAGCTGGATGACTGGAGGGGCAGATTTTCACAACCTGTCGTGATCAAGGCTTTGGTTTGTACCCAGCAGGAGAACATGTCATATTTCCCATCTTAACTTGCTACCCCAGGTCGTTTAAGCTCAGGACAGAAATGCAAATAGCACACAAGTATTTAGGTCTTTGCATTTTCCCATCTTTCTCATCTTCTTATCTTAAGCCTCAGTCAAAGAGACCTAGAGGCCAGCTGGCAATCCCCTGGCAAGCTCCTGTTGCTGGAAAAAAAGTGTATTTGGCAAGTGGTTGTGGCAGGTTGCTGGCAGTCGCTAGCATGAAAATGGTCACGAAGAAGTATACGTTGCTATGCTGAAAACCTTTCTGCAGGTGCTTTAATCGCTAGCAGATTGCGCGGTGACCTGTAGTTTGCACGGAAGACTGCAAGCCTCTGCAAAATACTCACCAGGCGGGAATGAAACTGTGGAGATGGAGACACTTAAGCTTCTTGAAATATGCTGGCTGCAGCGGTTGCAGGTGAATGTTTACTGTTTGCTCTTGTGTCACAACCAGCAACTTCCAACAGCCGCTCGCCAAACGGTTGGGGAATACACCCCTTTTTTCCCATCTGAGACCACGAGCACTGAGCCCTCTAAGCTGTCAATATCACTTGACTTTTTTCTTTCTGAGTGGAAATTAAAACCAAAAGTAACATACTGTTGACTTTTTAGGATTGTGAGCTTGTGTCTTCGATCTTGTCATAATATGTCCTATACAATGAAAGTAGGTCTGGGGTTAAGTTAATACCCACCTCTTTTTAAAGAAAGCTTCTTTGAAATGGTACTGCTAAAACTTAATTTGAAAGGTAAAGGTAGTGAAACAAAACTCTAATCTTTACCCTAGACATGCTGGTGGTGAGCTGGTGGATGTTAAGAGGCCTACAAGTTGAAATAAGAATCAGAATCAGAAAGACTTTATTTATCCCCAAGGGGCAATTAAGATACAACAGAGCAGCACGGCGTTGAAGATAAGGACAGGGCATAAACAGGCAATAATAATAATGGTGAAGCTGAATTGTTTCTAAATGCTTCATTATGTATTAAATAAGAACTGGTTTAGATGCTTAAAACCTTGGAGTGATTAACAAATTCAAGCAAAGTGACACAAAACACAAAACCCCCCCGCCACCCCCTCCAGCTGTTTGAAGGTAGCACATCATGTGCTTCCTATTGAGCTGCAGCAGCTGACGGAGGTCTTGAAGCGATCCATGTGTGCAGCAGTTCTCCAGTGAAATATTTTTAGACGTGTGCTGTTTAATTTTAGGAGCCGCTTTGGATTTGGCAAATAAAACCTGTCGCCCGCCCGTCCCCCTGCGCGACGAAAGGAAGGGAAGGCGAGAGATTCCTGGTCTCAGACGGACAGATCTATAGCGCTCGGGTTTGGTTTTTGGCACATTTGCCCAGAGATAACAGCCAGAAATGAAACTCCAGAGCTATATATTTACTTTTGGTAACGCTAACAGGAAAAGGATGCAGATCTATCTGCTTCCCTCTGTTTCATTTGTAACTCAGAGTACAAGAATTAAATCCAATATAGTGTATGTTAAATGTAAAACTGGAGGTACAGATTGTAGTGCCTCGTATCTGAAGATTCAGCCTATTGCTTTCCAGAAAGTAAATAACAAGAACAGCTTATAATTAATAGTTTGAATTCTACAGGATTTAGTGCTTTTCTCTGTTTAATCTCAGATGGAGGGTGTTTGGGTTTTTGGACTCTCTGATACATTAAAGATGCTGATTTTGAGGCTCTGGGAAGTCGCACCATTCAATTTGAATATTTTTCTGACATTTCAAAGAGGAAAAAAATATTTGTTAGCTGTAGCTCTTGTAATGATTATGAAGGAGTTTACTTTACAAATCGCTGCGTCTTGGAAGGCCACACGCTGGCATCTGTCCAGTTTTCTGTTGATATATCGAAATGACAGCTTTAATAAAGCACCAGTGCAAATGAAGCCCCACAGGACGCCACAGCGAGATCCCACGGACTAGTTTCCATTGCGGTCGGTGTGACGTAAAGAGGGGACGCTGGTTTGGACGAGCGTTTGTACTTATGGGTTATGCCCTGTCAAGCTTCGACGACTGACGGAAAACAAGCTTTCCTGCAGCATTCCCAGAACTCTTTTCTTCCTAACCAGCAGTGTTTACTGACACAAAGTCACGCTCGGTTGATGATTTCCTAATCCCGATTCTGTGACGATGCCATCCAGAGGCTCTGTCATCTGTCTGGGGACAAGCAGCTCCCCTCTGGTCCCATTTTGGACCATTTAGTCCAAAGTCTCTTTGTTGAGGCCGAGCCAGAGTTTACATTGGACGGTTTCATTCCAAAACACTATAAATCTATTTAGGAAAGAAAATGGATGCCTCATGTCTGCTGCTCAGCGTTAATTAAGAAAAACATCTTGTTTTGTCGTCTGAGCGTTGCCGGTCGGAGCTGCAGGGTATTAACATCTGATTTTGATGTCAGTTTGGCAGAAAAGGTGTCTTTGCTCTTTCAGAAGTTTGGTAAGGATTCCAGTCTCGGTTCAGAGAGTTCTTATTTATCTGAGATGTGTTTAGTGACCTGATGTGGAGGTCCTGCTTGGTTTCACGAAGAGATGGAAAACACCTGGGTGGTGAGTTTGCCTCAGGCAGACACTCAATTTTTTTTGTATGAAATGTCAGCCAAAGCTGGCAAACATGTTTTCATTTCTTGTTGAGATAGTAAAGTTTCTAAAGGACAGTTGGGTTTTGGGTAAAAGTGTGAACAGGTCCAGAATATTTCCAGTATTTATTGGGATAAAATGCAGAGAGTATTGGGTTTAAATTGGAGCTGTTGGTCTTTTTCTTTATTCTCTGTCATAAAGACTGTTCCAGTGATGGACGCTGATATTAATCCTGGCCCGAATTTCATACCTTGTACATACCTTGACCTCTATCAGACCAAGATATGTACGAGTAATGCCTCAGACTTCACACTGCTCTGAACGCTGAGTTTCACAGGTTTGTTTCTGCTCTCAGCTCTGTTTGATGTCACAGAGAAGTATAGAAGCTCCGCCCACCTGCTGTTAAAACCTTCTGCCAATTACGAGAAGGTCGAGGAACTAATGATGGCTTCTTTTTGACAGAAGATGAACTTTTGATTCCAATCTTGACTTCTGACACGTATTAACCCAAGATAATCAAAGTAAAAATGAATTTTCTTTCAGCACCATCAACTTTCCATTAATAATAACAATAATGGATTGCATTTATATAGTGCTTTACAATTCCACTATTCATTCACACACTGGTGGAGGCAAGCTACAGTTGTAGCCACAGCTGCCCTGGGGCAGACTGACAGAAGCGAGGCTGCCATATCGCGCCATCGGCCCCTCTGGCCAACACCAGTAGGCGGAAGGGTAAAGTGTCTTGCCCAAGGACACAACGACCAGGACAGAGAGAGCAGGGGGATCGAACCGGCAACCTTCCGGTTACAGATGAGCTTCCCAATTCCCTGAGCCACGGTCGCCCCATTACTTTCCCTAAAAGGCCAAATTCTCTCCCCTTTGGGCTGCGGCCAAGCTACTGTCCAAAATTAAAAATCTGGAGCTGGAAATGGCTGGAATTGGGCCACTCGGGCACCCAGGAACAAGAATATAGACCTTTAAAGAACATTAAAGTTACTACCAAACAGTGAAAACTCTTTCTCTCAAGTCAAGGTCAGAATAGGTTTCTGAGAACAGGAAGTGCATCATGTCAGCAGAGGAGGCTGCTCAGGAAGTAACCTGTCGTATGAGTTTGATAAAACAAAGAAAGAAGCATAAATAATGATTTTTGACCTGCTGCACTTACTGTAAACACGCTGAAGTAAGCCGGTTACGGCCGTGCACGGAGACGTGCCATCTGACTACCTGCATAACCTGATCTGTGCATGTGTTGTGAAATGTGAGCTTCGTGTGTCACTAATGATGCATATTTTTCTTTTGCTTTCTCTTTCATGTCCCTCGGCCCTCCTCTCGCTGCCCTCCCCTGGTACAGGTAAGACCCTCATGAGTGTGTTTAGCTCCAGTAGTCGTTGACCTGTTTAGCTGAGAAGCTGCAGCCCTACATTTCATTGTGTTCATTGTGTAGCTCAGCATTATCAGTAGTTGTGGTAGTAGGAGTACTTGTAGTACTAGAGTTTGGCTGCAGTCGTGCAGCCGTGCATAAACAAACCCAACCGGCCGGTTTGACTGCATTCACCCCTGACACAGAGACACTGTGTGAGCGTCCTCACATGTTCTAGCTTTTTAAAGCGTGTGTGATATACCTGAGGTTCTACACATTGAAAGGATTACTTCTTCTTCTTCTCCTTATTTTCTCTGTGCCTGAAACCTCCGCAGTCCTTTTTGTAGAAAAACTGACAGAAATCCCTCTGCTCACTTTGGAACCTTCTCATAATTACACGATCGGATGCTGCGTTTACTGCTTTTTTAATGATGGGAATGACTAGCTGTCCTTGTCCGCAGCTGGAGTGTAATCTGGGTTTAATGCTACAGTTGCATTTACAGTTTAGGAAAACAGTGGCTGGAGACCGCGGCATGACCAAAATTGTTCTGATCGTTTAGAATGAACCTGCGATTACGCTGCTTTTGAGACAGTCGCTTCGAAGACGGCGACGTCTAGTCATTTTCCATCGTCAGAACGACTTTATTTCATGAAGAGAGTAATAAAAGTGCAATAAGACAGACCCAGTCATGAATAGGGTCAAGTTGTAATCTGTTTGTGATTTGTGGGGATTAAATGTGATAAATCATCAAAAATTGCAAGTCTTTTCCCATCTAGATGGACATAAATTCATATGAACTGCTTCCTTTCACAGTCCAGCCAAAGCCTCATAGATTTGAAACAGAAAAATTCCTCCACAAATAGTGACGTAGTTGCTGGAGGACTGTGATTTTACTGTTAAATGACATGGGCGTTTGTCAACCTTTCTTTTAAACAGAAATATAAGCAGAGTACACGAGCTGGCAACCCGATGAGCTGTCTGCATTTATTTAGTTCTTTGCAAACCTTCATCACTCTGTCTGAGAGTGTCAGACAGTAATTCTTTGGAGGCAGGATGCCTCCTTTCAGGCAAACTCGACTATCACCAGTGCAGTTACTAGGCAGACACAGATTTTTCGAGAGCTGATTCTTTACAAGTAGTGGTAGTCTAATTCTTTGGGGTTGTTAGCCTGCTTGTCTATCGATACTGTTTATCAGTTTCACTTGCACTTGTGCTATATTCCGCTGATTTCAGTGCGTGTCCTGGACGAGGAAAATAGTGTCACATTACGTTACTTGTGCAAAATGCATCCAGGACAAAAAAGCACAACTTTGGCTCTTTTTGAACACTTGCACAGACAGCATACTAACGCTAACCTAGCCAAGAACCCAGAGTGACTTTAGTGAATGCTGACCCCAGCCCAGCAGCCAGACCCCGAACTTCAACAGGTAACAAACTGATGAGCAGTCAGACTGCATCCTCTGTTTCTACCTGCTCGTGTTTCTAAAGGAGAATCACCATGGCGATCGCTTTGAAGTCTCGTTGAGCTAGTTTGATCTTTGCTTTGTGCTTTCGGCTTTGTATTCATATCTAAATACTAAGAGAAAGGTCATATGTGTGTCCCTATTAGGATAGGGATTTCCATTTGTATGCGGGGCTGTAGCCTGTAGGTTTATATTGTTAACTAGTATTTATGTGACAGTGTATTTCAGTGAATAGTGTAATCATTTACTTTAACCTGGGAGTAATTAAGTGAAGCAATATGTTTCATATGTGTAATAAAATAATTACTTTTTTTGAGTACCACCCCCCACAGTGATCACAACAAAGAGCAGAAATACCCCCAACATGCACAAACATTTGACCGAACAGCATGCAATTAATTTAAATGAATGCAATGTCTTTGATATCCTGCTTAGAGATCATAGTGACTTATAGGAGAACCAATGAGAACCCAATGAGAATCAATAAGGAATCAGAATCGCTAAATTCTTATCAATTCCCACGTCTACTTCCCCTTCCCCTTTGCCTTGACAGCGGAGCATTTTTGCACCTTACACAAAAGCCAAAACTTAGTCAGAGTTTAGAGCAACTTGAGCCAAGCTAACTGATAGCGAGAATCAACAGGATCTACAGTATGTAGAGGAAGTAAAACTTTCAAGGTTTCTGTGGGTGAACCTGTAAAAGGATTATAAAGTCGCCTTTGTCTCGAGATCGCTCACAGCCTCTTACCTGGTTAGCTTCAGTTCACTCTCACACTTCCTGTGCAGGGACGCCATTGTGAGCCAGGCTTTACAATCAGAAATACTGTTGAGTCAGGGCCTGTTACGTTCAATAGCTGATTTTTAAGTTAACGAATTGCTGACCAGAATAATAACGATTGAAATATCTGCTATTATTGAGCTGCCTTATGAGCCTTTGAAAGTTGTGACATTGTGGTTACAATAAGACGATAGAGCAACACTTTACAAGGTGCGCCACATACGGCTGACCTGTGAAACTCACTTTTCTGACGTGGTAAAGAAGTTAAGTTACACATTCAGATCTCTAATCCTAACATTTTCTACATAAAGATTTTCTGCGTCTGTCATCACTCACTCTTTGCGTAGAAAATGTAACAAATAAATGTGTAAAATTACAGAAAAGGTTCTGGTACCTCACAGGCCAGACTTTCCTGTAATTATAAAGCAGACACTTTCTGTTTAGTCACACAAAATGTCATGTTTTTTCTTTGAGTGTGGATCTTTTTTTCAAGACAATAAAAAGCTTTAAAACTTATAAAGACACAATTAAAAGTCTAAAACTGATGCCCTCCTTATGTTTGACACTTCTGTAGTAGAGGCTGTCTTAAAGAGGAGTCCACACTCTGTTCATTGTTCACTTATTTCCTCATTATCCTTGTTTATCAGAGCCCATCCCTTCTACTGCTGAGTTTAATGTCCTCGCCTCAACCTGTTGGCCTGTTACTCAGAAAAAAGTCAGCAAATCTTCCTAGAAAACATGACTGAAATGCATATTTGCATGCATCAAGGGTTTGGTAATGTCTCTGTAGTGTTTTTCTTATGTATACACTTTGGGTTTTTCCTCTTGGTTCACCTTCTGCCACCAGTTCCTCTCCGCCCACAAACATATAGAGTCAAAATGCAAGAATTAATGGAGAGAAACAACTCCAGCAGGCTTCACTGACACCTTTGATCAGTATTTCCTCGCAGAAATTCAAACCAAACCCAATGCTTAATCCAAAGAGAATGATTATAAAATGGCCTCTTAAGAAGATCAGGTGTCTCGGCTCCAGACGCTTTGTCTGCAGCTGTGATCAGAGGTGGACAATATGTAATATTTAATAAATATTGGCTCTGTGTATTAGATTTCCATGTTATTCACAGCTGTGCAGATGTGCAGTCTGGATTTGATTCTGCCTGAAGAGCAGAACCAAAACACTGATGTTAGAGCATTCTGCTGCCTGGTGGTTGAAGTATTCCTGCCTAACTCGGTTTTTACATCCAAGCTGTTCATTTAGTTCTGAAATAGTCAGTTATTGTGAATATATTATGGAAAAGATTCAAACTTCAGAGCAGGTTCCTGCTCTGAGCGAGCTTAAAATAGAGAATAAGGAAGTTCTATCAGATCTTAAACCCCCTCAACCCCCACAAAGTTTCTGATCTGATTCACGATGATAGCCAAATATAATTCTGATTCATGTGTGCTTTTCTAAGGAGCTCAACCTGAGTCATTTCAGTAATTTAGTGAGAAATACTCACTCACTTTTTCCTGCTCAGAGCGCTTCACTTCTGTCAAAGGTGAAAACTGCTCGTGCGCATCTGCAGCAGTGCCGCAGTGTATCTGTAACCCACGTCTGCCCAAAAGCCGCCCAGCTTCGATGGAAATAATGAACCAGTGCTGGCACTTACGTTAGAGAGAGTGTTTCACCACAGTGGCAGCTCAGAGCCACCACTTCCGCCTCGTGGCGCCCGCAGCCAGTGGCATCACCCGAAAAAGAAAAAAGAAGAAGAAGAAACGCAGCTCGTTTGAGGGATTTAAAGACGCAGTGTTAAATTTAAAAAATATTATGTTTGGAGTATTTATTTTTCTTTTTAACATTTTAAATGTGGTTATTTTTCCATGTTTTCTATGAGTTTTTATTTTTTTCTTTAAATTTTATTTTTTAATTTCATTTATTTTTTGTATTTTTTATGTATTATTTTATTTTTGTAATTTTTTCTATTTTTTAATTCATTTTTTATTACTTTAAAAAAAAAAAGGATATTAGAATATAATAGGTATATTTTTAAGTGTTATAGGGCTCAACAGCTCGTCTAACATGTTAAGGATCCCTGGTTCAAGACAGAAACAGGAGTCCATGAGAGGTTTACTTCAGGAAGGGCACCTGGCGTAAAAATGCTGCCAAATGGTGGACTTATCTGCTTTGGGAACTCTGTATAAATAAGGAAGCAGCTGAAAAGAGACATTTTCCAGTGTAGAGAGCAAAAGGGCAACATAACCATCAAGAGAGAAAAATAAAGGACATTTTATGTCATTAACATAACAGTTAACCTCTTCCTTAAGCTAAAATGTCATCAGAAGGTCAAATGAAAAACCTTTCCACTGCTGTAAGGAGAGCCTGAACTCTTCAGTCCACCTTAAAGATTTCTGACTGACACTCACAGGTAAACGCTGCGGGGAAGAGGGCGTTAATGATGTCACTTTGCGGAAGCTCCTCGGGGTTTCACCGCCCACCGCCGGGCTGAGACAGGAAGCTGCTGAGGTCTGCTGGGTTTTCCTCTGATTCACTCAACTTTAAAATGACGCGGCAGCAGCTCAGAGAAGGCCTGGCAGTACCGGGAAAGCGATCTTCACCTCATTTGGCTTGCAAATGCGGCAGACAGTCGGCGAACGGACGGTCAGGCTCGAGTGGCCTTTGTCGGGCCACTCGAGCCTGTTTTGAGATAAAACCCTTTGTCGGGTTTTATCTCTGTGGGGAAAGGCTGATGAGGAGTGCAGTTGAGTGGGCGGACTGTGGCATGTGTGTATTTAATTTAGTCTTCAATAACTCTGATAAAAGAAGCACGCGCATCAAAGACAGACCATCAAATAATCCGTGTTTTTACACAAAAAGTAGCGCAAACGGTCCACAGTTTGTTGTAGCCTAACGTGATGATCCTAGCTACTTTCCAGCATTTCCTGGCTGCACCATGCTATGCTTTCACTGCACTCACAGTGAAAGCATAAATCTGAAGGTGGGCAATGCTTTTAATGTGGAAATTATGGGGGAAGTGTTTATTTGTGGCAGTGTGAAGAGTGGAAACCCAGGCTGATAATCCTGGAGTAAATTAAATAAATATAATGTCAAAATTGACCACAAATGCTATTCTGTTATTACAGTATATTTTATTTATAGAAGCATTTTTCAAGTTAATTAAAACATTTCCTTTTACACTTTTTTTTGTATTTTTTTGGGATAATATTTTTTGTAATTGCATTTATTTATTTTTTTATTATCCTTTTTTAAAAATGTTTTTATTTTGGAATATTTACTTTTCTTATTATATTTGCTTTTTAAGTGAAAGGTTGCTGGTTTAATTGCTGCCGGCTATACAAATCCCGTTGGTGTTACGGTATGAAGCTACTCACTGTAGCGACCTCTAGTGGCAAGGGAGCAGCTGAACGTAGCTATGAGTAATAATTTTTTTATTTTCACATGGTATTATTTTTGTATTTTTGTGTATGTATTTGATAGTTTTTTTAATATGCGCTATTTTATTGTATATATTTTTGTTTTGTAATTGCAGACATTTAATTTTTTTCTTTTATTTTTGGATTCGTTTTGCATTTCTACAGTATTTTAATGTTAGTTTTTTTTTTTTTTTTTTTGCCTGTCCCGTTTGGCTCTTTTGCCATCAGAATTGTTGTCTAAAGGCAAAGAAAGATGCCCAACGGATTTACTTTACCAAATTGACCATCCCAGCATTGCCGTAATGGTCCATTTGATTCACCTTTTATTGTTTATTTTATTTTCACTTACTGAATACGGGACAGACTTGACTGGGGGAAAGAAAGAGGGAAAGAGAAACAGCTGAGAAGAGGGACGGGGGAGAAGGGCAAAAAAAAACCCCAACAGAATGAGCAGAAAAAGAAAAAAAAAGAAGAAAAAAAGAAAAAAAAATACATATATCAATCACCTGGGTCACCTGCTGAGAAAGAAAAAAGAAAACAAGCAGAAGAGAACAACAGTAATAGAATAAACAACATCACAATGATATATGGGAATATGACAGTAAATACTAAATATTAAACATTATTGTGCAGCACATAAGATCAACAGAACACAGTGTGCTTTGAGGTAGGAGCCAAAAAGGGTGTAGTTTGTGGGTGTGATCACCCGTGTGTACACCTGTGAGCATGGACGCGCTTGTTTTTTTTTTTTTTTAAAGGTTCCTTCATGTAATGATCTGCTAGAGGGTGTGGGGGGGCCACAGCCCCGTCCTCCAGGGCATGAAGCAGGTATGGAGGAGATCAAAACTCCAGACATCCAGAGGCCCCCAGAACACAAGAGACCAAGGAAGACCAACAGAGGGGCAGCCGCGCCACTGTCCCAGAAAGAGCTGAGGAGAGTCCCAGATGAGGGCTCACTCAGCAGCCGCGGAGCAGAAGCCAGGGGGAGTTGCAGTGACGCGCCCGTGAGCTCCGCCGGCAGCCAGCCGTGCCTGAGTGACCGAGCCCCAGGCCGGGGGCACCCCGCCTCCGAAGTGGCCCGAGCGAGCCCCAGGCTCCAGGCCCCGATAAGCGGCCGCCAAGGAGTGAGCCGGTGTGTACCTGGACGCCCACCCCCGGACACAAAGAACCACCAACGCACCGACACCTGACACTTCCCCTGCCACTGGCAGGGGAAGTGGTGGTTTTTAGTTTTTAACATTTAGTATTTCATGCATTGTAATATTTTTATTGCTAATTTTTTACATTTTTGTAAAATATATTTTTTTAATTTTCAAAAAGTTGTTTTACAGTTTAATTTTTTGGTTTTTACATGTTTAGTTTTGGGGTTTTTTAACATTTAATTTTTAAATTATTTTTGTTTGATATTTTTATTACATGCATCATGCATGCAACATGCATCATTATTATTATTACTATTATTATTATTGGTCATCCAGTCAAGAGCAGTTTCCTCGCGTCTCTGTGTTGCTGTGAAACTGATCAAAGAAACTGTCTGAGAACACTAAAAAAATGAGGATGATGTCGAGAACGAGATAAAATGGGTGAAAGAGAGAATATCTGGCTGAGGAAACGTATCACTCCGACATGATCAGACACACACACTGCAGAGAGCAGATTAAATCCAGCCGTCCTCTGATCCAACTGATAGAGTTTCCATGTAAAGAACACACACACACACACACACTGCCAGCAGCAGTTGTGTTTCTGGGTGTGTGTACTTGCAAACTTTTCACTTTTCTGTGTGTTCTTAGTTTTTCTCACATGTTGCATTGCATCTCTGTACGTGTGCACGCACAAGCCCAGCAGCCCACACCTCCTGTGCTCGGTTCGGTTCTAACCTGTCGGTCGGGTTCTTGTCAGGAGTGAGACCTCCTTCTGTTCAGTCCAGGACAAAACGGCGGAGAAAATCCCCACTCCTCCTCCTCCTCCCCCTCTCCCCTGCTCCTCTTTCCCTCTCGCTCTCTTGTCTAAATAAACTCTTTACACGCAACTCTACTGGCTGCCTGCCGAGCCCGCCTGTCAGTCATCACTCGGGGTTGAAGCCAGACTCCAGGCGCAGATACTCTGTGACATGTTTACTGACTCGATTGCTGACTGAGTAACAGGTTTACTGCCTAACAGGCTCGCCTGTTTAGCGACTGGTTGACACAAAAGCATCCATTTTGCTCCGCTTCAGCCTGGAAAGGCATCCAAGTCAGACGGGATCAGAGTCCGAGCTGGAGTTTTCAGCTCGCCGGTTGAACGGGTCACTCTAACGAGGCTTTACCGGATTAAAATTATAGCTGCCACCGGCAATAATAACAATTACACAGTCTCCGCCGCTAACACTTGTGGTTGTCACCATGTTTCTGCATCAAGACAAATTTCTGCAGTGAGAAGGGGGCGAATAAAGTGAGATCTGAAATGTGCCCTGTGTAAGCTCATTATTTCTGCCAAATTCCTGACACTCTTTTTCTGGGGTTTGATCCTCCTTTGAGACCCGGCTAGAAGTCATTTAGGTGTTTTTTTCCCCCCCTCCGAGCTGTGGTGTACAGTTTGGTCTGGTGCATGGAGGAGAATGGAAAACATAGAGAAGCAAATTAACCCTGATAGTGAGTGTTCTCTTAAATTTGACCATTTTTGAACGAGGTTTGGTGCAGACAGAGAAGCTTTACCCCAACTTCCAGCTCGATTACTCAGCGGTGGAGGAGTAAGGTTTGTGTGTACGTGTGTGTGTGCGTGTGTGTGTATGTGTGCGTGTGTGTGTGTGTCAGAGGGAGAGGTGGGGGAAGAGGGGGGGGTTTCCTGTCCTCAATGAGTCCATGGCACGACAGCGATAAGAGCACCGGAGCTACATTATGCTTCAAACTCCATTACAGATTACAGTGTGTTGCCCCCACCCCCCCCTCGCTGCTCCTCATTCTCCCCCTCTTCCTCCCACCTCTCACCTCACCCTCCACCTCCCATCTCCTTCCTCTCCAAAATCTGTACCTTTAGCCTCCCTCTTGTATCCACTTCCTGCCCTCTTCTTTTTCCCATCTAGCTTTGCCCTTCATCTTAGACCTCCCTCTTTCACCTCCCTTTAACTCCTTGTTCTCTCTGTCTCACTTCCTACCTTTCTTTACACCCCCCCCCTACTTTTTCCCAGCAGCACCTCCTCCTCAATCCCCAAATTAATTTCTCCACTATTTTGCAACTCTCGATCTCCATCTTTCACCTCCCTTTACCATCCTCTTCCTCCGCCTCTGCTTCTCACTTTTCACTCTTTTCACTCCGTCCTCCTTCTCCTCCTCTTACACCTCTTTTTACATCTCTATCCTCTTCCTCACCCCTTATTTCCTACCTTATAGTTTCTCCTTTATTCTCACAGTGTCTCCTCCTCCTCCTCTTCTCCTCCCTTTTACAAAACTTGTACCTTTAGCCTAGGTGCTGTTTCAGCCTACCTCTATCCCCACCCTCCTCCTCATCTTTCTTCATCCAGCTCGCCTCCTTCATTCCTGCACACCTTTACATTGTTACTCCTATTTACTGACCACCTTTGTACCCCCTCCTCCTCTCTTTGTACCTCCTGTTTTCTTACATGTCCTCCTGCTTGGTTCACCTGCAGTTCTTCCACCATCCCCTTACTGCGCTGTCCTCTATCTTCTTTTTCCTCCTCTTCCTCCCTCCTGATTCCCAAGGCCTATACCTTTGACCTGCCTCCTGCTTCGTCCACTTGTCCTTCACCATACTCCTTACTCCTACTATGTTGGTGCCCCTTCCACTTCCATCCACCCCAACCCCAAACCTTCTTCTTCCTTCTTACACCCCATATCTCCCTCTTTCTCGTCCTTCCTACTTCTCAGTCCCCCCCTTTACATTTTCTTACGTTGTTCTCCTCCTCCACCCATTCCTCACCTCCTCTTCCTCACCTCCTCATTAGAGTCTTCTGTATAATAGCATTTAGCAGCTCCCACTTGGACAACATGCAATCATGCAAACCATTCAAAACACAGTGGAGGCATATCAGACTCTTTGGCAGCTGTTTCTATTGTGTGTGTGTGTGTGTGTGTGTGTGTGTGTGTGTGTGTGTGTGTGTGCACTCACACAATAATCATGCTAAATGCCCCCCCAATCTTTTCCTCAACCAGCCTCCTTCCTTTCCTTTCTCGGCTCAGGATGCTGGAGGTTGAAAGTTCGCACGCGAGGCTGAGTGTGTGTGTGTGTGTGTGTGGTTTGAAAATAAGCAGCAAGTATGGCAAATTAGCCGTATTTCCATGAGCTGTGCTGAAGTGAGTTTTCTTTTTTTCTTTCTTTCATGACTCTACATTCTCTGTAATCTCAAAGTTTCATCAGTGTCTTTTATTTTAATGTCAGCTGTCACTTTGTAAGAATAAGAAGCGGTTCTGTCTCTTTAGCTTGATAAGCTTGCATAGATTTTTTTTAATTGTGGCTAAAACCCCGTACCTCGAAACGTTCATTGTTACTCAGAACAAAGTGACCGATGCGACAGTGAGGTCAGTTATTCTCGTCGCGTTCTCTGCTGTTGAGCTCCTGCGTTCTGCTCTGATATATAAACCTGCCTGGAGGCCATTAAGACCTCATATTTTGACTTGGGTGTTTTTTTTTCTGTGCAGTCATGTTGAGCTGCAGTAAATGAGGAGTTATGAGTGAATATTTTGGCCTTCAGATGTGGGAAACCTGCAAGTTTAAGTTACCTGGTTCCAACTGATACCACTGCCAGGAATAAATCAACGTACATTTATTTAAACACTTTCAAAGGATCAAATGTTAAAATGCATGGCAGAAAGAATCATTTGTTAATTTCGTGACAGCTCTTTGGCACCACCGTCAGACTTTCTTTGGTGTAAATGTGTTGAAACGCACTATATGGACAAAGGTATTGGGCCACAGAGTCTCTTAGTCTTTGAATCAAGCACTTAGTCGTGCAGTCTGCCTTTACAAACATTTTTGAAGGAAGGGCTCGCTCTGAAGAGCTCACTGAAGCTAAACGTGGAGCTGTAACAGGATGCCAGTGCTGCAAGTCAGCTCATGAAATTTCTTCCCTCCTCAATGTTACACCATCAACTGCAAGCAGTATTATTTCAAAGTGGAAGTGTTACAGATACAGAATGCCGAGGTAGGCCAGGAGCTTCATGACGTGGGTTTCTATGGATGAGCAGCTGCTGTAGCTGTAATTTAACTAGCGTGGTACTTTAGTCCAGCGGTCTCCAACCTTTTTTGCGCCACGGACTGGTTTATGCCCGATAATATTTTCACGGACCGGCCTTTAAGGTGTCACGGATAAATACAACAAAATAAAACTAGTACCGGTACCGAAAAAAAGGAGATTTATTCATAACACACGTGAAAAGACCCAGGAAAACCGAGTTAACGATAAAAACGTTAAATAAATAACGCTGAAAACCGATAAAAACCCTGAAAACCATACATTTCACACCTGAGCCTCAACTCTTGCGGCCTGGTACCAAACGACTCACGGACCAGTACCGGTCCGAGGCCCGGGGGTTGGGGACCGCTGCTTTAGTCCATATAGTGTAGGCACAAGAACCAACACACAACAGTGGAAAAGAGTTCTTTAACTGGCTTACAGTCTTGAACATGAAGAAAATCAGTCCCATCAGGAGCTCTGTAGTCCAAAGAAGATTGTTAAATTCTATCTGTACCAGTTAATATTTTGCTTTGTTCTTGGAGACGATCAGCAGAGAGCAGAGGTGTCAGTGGCAGCAGATGTGACATTAATTAAGCCAGAAACAGGATGAAAAGGAGGAAGTGGAGGGTAGGGGGGGTTGCAAAGTGGCTTGCAGAAACGAAAGTAGCTTAAAATAGTGGACCCTGTGTGAAATTAAGTTTTAATCAAGTTGGTATAGTTGTTGTTGTTGTTGTTGGAGTATTTCTTAGTTACACTGCAGCATGTGATAATCTAAAGCTACACTTCAGCTATTAGCAGTGGCTCATGGTCAAAATAACCATTTGTTTTACCTGAATCTTTGAATCTCTCCCTTCCTAATTATGTCCCAGCTAGGGCTGAGCCATATCATACCGTTCACGGTAATACCGGTATAATGTTGGGCAACGATAAGAAAATGAAATATCGCAATAGAATATGGGTAAAAGGCGCAAGCGCAGTGCCTTTGTTTACATACGCACATGGCGGCGACGGAGAATGACAAGGGCGAAAGCGGATCGTTGAATGAAACGGATGAACCAGAATTGGTTTGTGAAAATGCTGCAATTTCAGTGGTGTGGAACTGGTTTAGCTTTCGTCCGTCAGACACACAACAAAACACTATTTTTGGTAGAGCATGCTAGCGGGCCGTCGTTATTACCGTGTTTTTTGGAAAATACGGCACACTTAAAATTAATTTTCGGAAAATCGACAGTAAATGGCCTGTATTTGTATAGCGCTTTACTAGTCCCTAAGGACCCCAAAGCGCTTTACATATCCAGTCATCCACCCATTCACACACACATTCACACACTGGTGATGGCAAGCTACATTGTAGCCACAGCCACCCTGGGGCGCACTGACAGAGGCGCGGCTGCTGGACACTGGCGCCACCGGGCCCTCTGACCACCACCAGTAGGCAACGGGTGAAGTGTCTTGCCCAAGGACACAACAACCGAGACTGTCCAAGCCGGGGCTCGAACCTGGCAACCTTCTGATTACAAGGCGAACTCCCAACTCTTGAGCCACAAGCGCCCCTTATAATCCTGTGCGCCTTATGTATGAATTCTGGTTGTGTTTACTGACCTCGAAACGACTTTATGTGGTACACGGCGCTCGAAAATCTGTCAAATGTTTCAGTACGACTTTGCTAAGCTACAAACCCACACCGCTTGATGGATTGTCGGAGCATTACGGCTATCGTAGACAGGAGCCTCGCGTAGTGATACGTACTGTGCTTCAACATAATATTACCGTATTGTGTGTGTATAAGCTCTTTTTAAGTTTTGTGGATATTATACATGGTTATGCTGAGGATATGTCGGCCAATTTTCACTGAAAATGCCTTTTGGTTAAGCTGTTACCAAGGAATTTGCATTTGCACTGTTAAATTTTTATGCAACTTTAATGCACATAAAAAACAGCTGCTTATTTAACTGAAAATACATTGATGGTTTTTTTTGCACTAATAAAGTTGTGGAGTTGTAAAGTATTTTGTCTAGTGTCAATTATATCGTCAGTTATATCGTTATCGCAAATTTTCAAATGTATATCGTGATAAATATTTTTGGTCATATCGCCCTGCTCTAGTCCCTTCATCTATTTACTTACCATGTTAATACACGTTAATCACCTTCCTCCGTCTCTTCCTCACTTCTCCGCAGCTGGTGAGAAGGGAACAGTGAAGGTATTAAGGAAAATACCCGGTATGCCAGATTACAAGTCCATCCCTGTCTGTAGGTCATCGCTAATTACAACTGAACTAAAAATCTTTGGCTTTTCTTATAATGACGTCATTTGAATCTATTTGAATCAAAGTATTACTTTCTTTTCCACTAGAATAATCCAGTTTCAAGTTTTTTTGTCACATGTACGGTAAAGAAACATCAAATTCTTCCTTTACTATCCAGATCAGATGCCAAATAGACAAAAATCCACACATTAAATAGATAAATAAAATAAATGATTACTTATACAGAATGCTACATCAGCTGTATGTGCATTACAAACCAGTGATTGTGCAATTTTGCATGTGCAAGCTGGGAAAACGTAGACAGTCAACTTAGACAGCCATGGCTATAAACTCCTGTCAGAAGGCAGTGGGAAACAAGGAGTTCACTCAAACATGGATTGTTTTATGAATTATTTTCATCTAGCTTTATAAAAACAGAGTAAATTTGTTTTGTAAGGAGTCTGAATAAATGGAACTCTGTTTGTGTAGTTTGTGTTGTATTTTTAAACTTTTTTTGCATTAGTGACATCAGATGATTTTAGATGTCTTTCCAGGATAAAGGAAACATTGGAGGAGTTAAAAGTATGAATAGAACCATCAAGAAATAGCAAGATGAGACTTTTAAGGGTTAAAGATACACACAGCCTCAGTGAAAGACCGTTTAGTCCAGTCATCATTCTGCTTATCTGTCCTTATTTGCCTTTCTGTCTTGTTGTTTCTTCACCCTGTAAACCTTGACCCGCTTCTCTTCGAGATAAAGCTTAACCTGAACCCGACCCTAACCTCGGGGAGCGCCACGTACCTGCGGTGCGAAGCTCTTCGTAGGCTCAAGTGAGGAATTCAAGCCCTGATCTGACTGACTGAGCCTCGTTTCAGAGCCGCTGAGTGATGAACTTGTCTCCACTGAATAAATATGTGCTGCTTGGGAGATGAACTCCAGAACTCCTGCTGCCCCAACTTTAATGAGTGATTGGTATGATCCCTGTATGTGTGCATGAGAGGGTGTGGTGTGCAGTATCAGCGGAGGCACCCGGGGTTGACCCTCTGTTCAGACACAGGAATGTAAACGTTGAGATTTCTTCTCCAGAAGCAGCCTTATCGTAACGTGAACGAGGTCAGGGGTTGTAGGAAGAGCAGGTTCAGGGCTAGAGGAGTGTGTGTGTGTGTGTCTGTGTGTGGTTTCTGAATCCATCATGTCTGTCTGCTCGTATGCATGCGTGATGTAGCGCCACACTTTGCACTATTATAAAACACAGCTTTCAGAAACCTCTAACATGCGTTACCAAAGATGCCTGCTCTGTTTCTCATGCACTGTTTACCTTTTCCTCTGCACATAGAAAAAGAAAGTAGATGCTTTTTCACTTCTGACTTTTCATGTATAAGGACATAATGAAAATAATCTGGTCCTGAGCACACTCAGATGAACAACACATGACAGATTACACTGTGTCATTATTTATTTAATTAAAGCTAAGCCAGAAATGCAGAAAAACTAAGCGCAAACCATGACTCAGTAGCTTGTAGAACCACAGAGTAATTGTTTTCTGTTTGACTTTATCGGTCTCTCAGATCACTGTGTAGGATTTTTTGGCCCACTCTTCTTTACAAGAAGAGTTCATCGAGGTTTGCTCCTGAACTGAACGGTTGTATTTGCCTAATTTTAAGACATGTGGAGGCTGAGATTACTTTTTTCCTGATATGTAAAACCTTAGAACTAAAAGAGACCACTATGACTGTATAGTTTCAATAACAAAACTGCACCAATTAAATGTCTGTAACGTATAGTAGCAGAAACAACTGTTGGTACTGCAGGTGTTTGATCTATTTTCAGATGATTCATTGGAGAAAACTTCACCAAGTGCATCTGGGGTAAACTTTCAAGGGTCAAATCGTTGTACGAGGCATTGAGACGAGGCTCATCTTCTATGTTAGAGTCAGATTTGGTTGATTTAAAGTTTGATTTAAATATTTGAAATTCAGGACTCAAGTAAAAACTGGCCAATAAAGCTACTGCTTCAGTAGAAGCATGCAGGTATGCAGGTGTCCTTAAAGATTTTGATTTGATGAGACATATTGAAAAAACGATTCTACTCTGTGTATAAACCATTAAAGTAACGATGAGTAAACAGCGCCTGTTTCAGTCCGGTTTGCATGTAATTGGGCTTTTATGTTCTTTCATGGTTGCAACGTCGGCTTGTTTGCCATTTTTCTGTGGGTGCGGCCATCAGTGAAATAGCTGTGGTTATCATGCTGAAACTTTAGACCACAAAGCAGGAAGTCACCATAACGACAATGGAGGAGGGGGCAGGAAGAGAAGCAGTTAGAAAACAATATGAACATTAGTGTCAAAATCGGCTATCAAAGCGTTGAGGGCGCCTCAGTGGCAAACAGCTGTTAATCAAAATGATTGGCAGGTTGACACAATCAGTTCTAGAGGTGGAAAGGAAGGTAAAACTTCAGTGAAAAGAAAATAGCATTTCCATTTGTGGTGATTTATATTTACAGCAGTAAGACAGAATAGAGCAGGCATCAATCAACCAACAGAGCCGGTGAAAGTGGGTTGCAAAGCTGTTTGCAGATGCAGCAAAAACTCTAGGCTGTAGCATATTAAGTTGCATGGCCTTCATGATATTTGCCAAAAGGAAGCGCAGAAGGTTATCCAGGTGAGCAATTAGCTTTTTTTTTTAACTATAAAGTTACTATAAGGGTAACTTTTACTGTCTGAGAATAAACAAGAAAGAACAAAAAGGGTTTTGTGAAAAGAATTTACGATTTTAAAAAAAGAAAATGTAATTAATAGCATGAAGACTGAAGCAAGCTTGGACTGCAGACCCTGAATTGGTTGATCTTTAAATGGAATCAGTGATGTTTTTCGTTAGGTTAATCATGCAAAGCTTTTCTAGTGGAGTCCAAGAGTAATGAAAACTGTAAATGAGCACAGGAGCACAATCTCTTTTCTTGGCTTGGACTTTGAAGTTAATATTTATATTTGGTTTATAAAGGACCTTTCAGATTATTAGAACCTCCAGTATTTACCATTTGCAAATGTACATCTGATAGGGGAATCCATAGTTCCAAAAGCACTGACTCTCTAAAGAAGATATTTAAATGTGTCAAATTATATTGGAAAAGGTCTGAAATATGTCTCCTGGAGTTAATAATATGACTTATAAAAAAATTTTTTGCACACACACACACACACACACACACACACACACACACACACACACACACACACACACACACACACACACACAAAACAGATTCCTCTGGAAAGTCCTCAGAACTCTAGACCCTAAACTGATTACTAGAGGATTTAAGTGTCTTATTCATCTGTCCAGCTGCTCTCCAGTTCCTTGTCCAAATCCAAGTTATTTCATGACATTACAAATCCATCAAAAGTGATTAAATGCCTTATTTTGTGCAACTGAGAGTCCAAAACTTACAAAATATTTAAATTATTGTCATGCAAGAAGCAAAAAGCAACATATTCTTGTATTTAAGAAGGTGGAACAATCAGATACTGACATTTTTCTTCAAACTGAGTAATGAGTAAATTACTTAAAAATAATAAAATATTTGTATATTAGCTAGTAGATTAAATAAGATCTTTAACTCAAATTTTTATACATGTATTATATAACTCTCAGTGAAATTCTTGCATATGGTCAGTAGGCCTTATTGTTCGAGATGGTTTTCATTGATGCATTTCATACTGTGAATATGGACACTTAACAAATTAAACACATTTATTTTAATGCAATGAACCCAAAAGTAAAAAAAAAAGCTTAAGGAAAACAATTCCATCATTGGGAATTTCTCAAAAGAGTCTGTACATTTCTTCTGCTTTCCATAGTTTCAGTCACATCTTCGGTCTTTTCCAGAAAACAGCATTCAAGATGAAAAAGATGGTTAAAAGTTTGTTCTTCTTCTGGCTTCTGTTTCAGGCTGCTTTTTCAAGCTAATCGCAACCTTTTTGGGGGGAAGTACAGACAATCTGTTGAAAAACATGAATGTATATTTTAGGCTCCACAAGTCTGCATGAAATTAGCCCCCAAACAATGATAGTTTGTGCCAAATTTAAGCAAATGTCACTGATTAATCAGATAGTGACTCATTTTAAAAACACAAAGTGTTGATTTAAAGCCAAACGCCAAATGCAAAAGCACTCACAGTGGAGCTTTGAATCTAAACCCCTTCTCGATTTCCTAACCAGACAAGCCCTACTTTTGCAAAGTTCTCGACATTCATGCCCAAACCTGCACAGGGAGGATCAGAAAGTGAGAGAGGGAGAGAGAGATAGAGCATGAGTGTTGGAGATCTCGATTCCCTGACACACACACACACACACACACACACACACACACACACACACACACACACACACACACACACACACCCGCTCCATTCTGCAGTCTAAAGAGATGGAGAACAATGACTCCATTTAGTTCTTGGGTTTCAAAGTCGAACGAAAAAACCACAAAGTGCTTGAGAGCGGGTGTTGCGAGATTGGAGAATGGAGGGGGTGGGCTTGTGGAGATGTAGAGAAAAGAGAGATGAGGAGGTTAGGGGGGAGTTTCAAGGTTTGTGCCAGCCTAAAATTATTTCATGTACTGTGGGTTTGATTAGGAGGTCAACAAGTGCAGAGAGGTTCAGCGCTGAAAGCTTGAACTCATACGAAAGATGGTTTTAAAGGATCCACAGATGGAGTGTCTCGAAGTGAGAATGATCTCTTAAATTACAGTGACAGATGTGAAAACTCATAAGAATTGTTTTAATACTTCTCTACCTTATATGTGGATGTTTTAAATGTATTATGCTCAGCCGCAAATTTTCTTAGTATGCATTGACTAAGTATTTTAGTAAGATTTACTAAGCGCAGTTTCCTCTTAGATTACATAATATCAAAATTTGAATAAGTTATATTAGAACCAACAGTAATTTGCAAAGTTTATCAAAAGCGCAACAGATCCGTTTTTGTTTTTTAAAGTTATTTATAATAACAGATGGAATATCTTTCAATTTGGACTGAAGATTAAAAAAAAATGTGTGCTCACTTTCAGATAAAATTCTTTAGATATGAACTATATTTAAGGGAAAAGGGTCTGCACATTATTTAACTCTTAATTAATTTTTAATCCTTAAAACATTTTCATGCCAGTGTTTCAACCCATCCTTCTGTAAATAGCATTTGAAGTTGCTACTTCAAATAAGTAATGGGGAGAGAAATGGGTTTTGTGCTCATACTAACCTTCATTTGACATCTAATAAAATTATATTAACCAACTTTTTTAGTTTAGTTTAGCTTTTTTCCCCTTCAGTTTATACTTCTGCCACAGTTTTACTGTTGAAATTTTACTTACTGAAAAATATGAGCATGGGAACGGCATAGTAGGAGCACCAGAGCTCTTTTAGAAAAGTTTACACTAAAACTGTAGCGGGGTCTTGTTGCCATTAAAAAAGCCATAGAAGAAGAAATGGAGGGGTGAGGGTGCTATTGAGGGGCTTGTCCTGTTTTACTAGGGCTGTGGAAGTTGTTAGGAGTCAGCTGCTCGTTGTTAAATGTAACCCTTTTTGAGGGAGAGGGGTGAATGAAGTGGGGTTTTTACCACATCACAAACAGAGCTGGGAGTTCCTCAGGGCACCTGCATAGGTCGTCTAGAGCAGCAGTCCCCAACCTTTTTTGCGCCACGGACCGGTTTATGCCCAACAATATTTTCATGGACCGGCCTTTAAGGTGTCACGGATAAATACAACAAAATAAAACTAGTACCGGTACCGAAAAAAAAGAGAATTTATTCATAACACACGTGAAAAGACCCAGGAAAACTAAGTAAACGATAAAAACGATAACAAAATAACGCTGAAAACCGACAAAAACCCTGAAAACCATACATTTCACACCTGAGCCTCAACTCTCGCGGCCTGGTACCAAACGACTCACGGACCGGTACCGGTCCGAGGCCCGGGGGTTGGGGACCGCTGGTCTAGGGTTTATTTTTGTTTCTGTTTTCTTTTTGTTTTAAATCAACTTATTTTTATCTCACATTTTTAAAGGGAGCTATTTTACTGCTTTTCAGCTCCATAACTTGATTCTCATTTCTCTGCTAGAGTGAAAAAAATCTGCATACACTGATACTCATTATTTGAACAGGATGTATGTATATGACAGAAAATAATGAAAAGCAGAATGGGTTAACTTTAAATATTAGTATATGGGTAGCGGGATGAAAGAAGTAGTTTTACCAGAGTGGGGAGTTCCCCAGGGCACCTGTGTCGGTCCTCTCTTTTTTTTTTTTCTTTTCTTTTCTTTTTTAAAATTTAATCTAGTCCTTATCGTATTGTAACACTTGTTTTTGCAGTAAGAATTTTCCAATTCTTTGTGTGGCTTATTTTGTTTTTTATTCTTTGATTTTTGTCAATTATCACTTTGGCACTTTCTCTATTTATACCTCACAACCTTCTTTTATGTTTTCTTCTTCCTCATGTTAATCACACGTCTGTCTTCTTCTTTTCGTGACTAAAATAGCTCATTGTTGCCGTACTTAGATGCTGAACCGCTAAACCAGATGCCTCTAGCTATGACTGTGTTACAGGCTCTCTCTGGGCATGCCCAGACAAACAGCTCAACCCCCCCCCCCCCCCCCCACGCCCCACACACGCACTCAAACCACACTGAGCCAACGGTGAAACCGAAGACAAGGACGCACACTTCAAGAATTCTTGTGATTAGTTTTGGCTGGTATACAGCTTAACTCGATATTTGTTCACACATACAGCGCATATTGTTTGTGTTATTGACAGCTGCTTGGCATTTACACCTCTAATCATCAATCAGTTCAATAAAGTGTGTCTCACTAAGACAACAAGTCCCATCCTGTCCAGTTTCTGTTTAAATTGCAGTACATTTTGTTACCGTAAGTGTCACTTTTATTCACATGGTGGATGACTAAATTTAGAGTCATCTGTTGAGAAATTAATATCTGGCATTCCTACATCATGAAGCAATGTTTGTATTACAGAAAGGAAGTCAAACTAGGTGTTATGAGAGCGAGTAGGTGCACCAGGATGCCAGGTTATTTCATAACAAAGGTTATTTCTTATATTTACTGTATATAAGATGATTATGATTCTAAGATTGATTGAAGTTTCTTCTCTTCTTCTTTAGTAACAAATGAAAGAAATTAAAGAATGGCATAAATCCCACATGTGTGGATCACGTGCTTCAGCCACAGACTCCTCTGTAAAGCTCTTGAAGCACAAGGATTATTTACTAACAGTCTTTTTCTGAGCTCAGCATGAGCTGCAGGGGCTGTACTTTTTGGATGTTATCGACTGTTTTGTTGCAGTTGTTTTGTTTCCTGCGTCTTCAATTCCAACCACTTATCTTCTTCCGCTTATGCAGATCAAGGTTGTGGTTGGGCTGGACCTTATCCCAGCTGTCACTGGGAAAGAGGCATGCTACACCCTGGACAGGTTGTCACTCCATCACAGGTCTAATGCAAAGAAACTGTCTTTAATTTATCAAGTTCAGCAAGCTGGATACTTTTAACATGTGCTGAAAAGCCTGACGAGCATAGCAGCATTAATGCTGTTGCTTTCTCTACTGTCCATTGTATCTTTAATATAGCCAAAAGTGTGAAACTATAACTATATACTATATAACTATATATAAACTATAAGTCCCAGCTCATAAAGTGTGTGGCCACTCATCTTTCACATCATGGGTGCTTGGGGAATATGGTTTGAGTAGCACGCTCAGGAGGAACTATATAAATTATTTTTGCTGTAAAATATGCATTGATTATTTAAATTTCCTTATATGATTGTGACAATCGCAAATAAGATAAACATTTGTTACAGGAAGAATATACTGTATACATACACATGGGTACAGAGCTTATAAACTGTGGTAATGAAACTGTGCTGACACTATACCACACATGCAGGGACTCACTTTTTAGTGCTGTGCACACCTACGCTGCCAACAGTGATCTGATAACAAGCAAGTGCATAAACATACAGCAGCTATGCGCTGGCTGTTTTGAAAGCCAGTTTTACAAACCATCTTGATGACCATTGTTGTATTCACAGGCAAAGTAAAGCCACCTAATCTTTACCTAACAGTTGATAACAGGCTAATGTGCACTTAGATAAACGGTATGTTACAGAGCATCCCATATGGAAAAGAAATAGTAAAAACACATATGATTTACTCATGAAAGTGGCCACTTTCTCATTACTTTCATATATTTTTTTAGTAAGTATACAAAACATACAAGTTTCATTATATAATTTTTCAAGGGATCTTATATGTGTTTTCACTCTTGTATGCTTTTCATACAAGTTTCATACAAGACAGATAAAAACTTTATAAGATTTATATATATCTTTTCCATATGGGATGAAAAGTAGTCTTACCTAAAACTATATATATATATATATTAGGGGTGCAACGATATTCGTATTGATATTGAACCGTTCGATACAGTGCTTTCGGTTCGGTACGCATATGTATCGAACAATACAACATTTGTAATTTATTTTATCAACTTTCCTTCTGACGATGCTGTCTGTGTTGAGCGCTCAGTGAATCTGCGTTCGACTACTCTGCCTAGGCTGCACTGTCGAGCGCAGATCCACTGAGCACTCAACACAGACAGCATAGTCAGAAGGAAGAGCGCAGGGCAAGCTAGCAAGACAGAAGTTAAGCTCTCCTTGCAACATGGACCTCCCCCACCCTCATTCAGATCTGGCGTTTGGAATTATTTTGGTTTTCATGTGACGTATGACCCTGAAGGTAAGCGAGTCATGGACTAAAGTAAAACAGTATGTTGGATGTGCCATGCAATGCTCAATTACATGGGTGGGAACTAGTGTGTTAGCGCAGTTAGCTCGTTAACGTGTTGGCCGTCTAGCTCCATGCACGGGGCGATCGGCGGTAGCTCGTTAACGGAGATTTGCCGTGTTGTGGCGTTAAGGTCATTTTAACGAGGTTAACCTGAAAGCACTAGTGGGAACACAACGAATATGACTGCACATTTACGCCGACATCATCCTAGTGCAAAGACAAAAACAAGCAAGCATGCTACTAACTTTAGCCGAGTCATTTAGACAGCTGTTAGCACATGATTCTCCTTATGCTGCTGAGAATATAGCCCAGAAGAAGCGGATAGTATAGCTTTTATTTTGGAAAGAGCCATTTCTCTGTAATAAACTCTCTTTTCCAAAGATGAGTGATTCCTCAATCAGATACAGGGCTTGCAATATTGCTAGCCCGACGTCCCGGGGCTAGCGATTTTTTTCAGTCGGGCTACCAAAATCTATCTCTGCCCTGCCCGTCGGGCTATTGTAGGAAGGAAAAATATATGTCAATGCTTTTGCATTCTTTCAGAAATGTACCTGGGTAATTATGTCATTGGCATTGGTGAGCCACTGTCAATATGTGACATATTGAAATCGCGTTTGAATTTGCGCTTGTTTTTTTGCTTTCACTTTGCAATCGTGCAATCTGTGTATAGAGAGCGACAGCACTGATCTGTGAGTGATGATAATTTGTGCACCAATTCCTCTGACATCGTCTTATTAATTGTTAGCTTACTATGCAAACATGACAAGTGAAATCTCCCGCAGCAAGCTTAAACATGTGAGAGGTTGATCGCGCAGAGAATCGCTGAGCTTATGTGAGTGCCTGTGTAAAAGCAGCAGGATATATATTTTAGTTCTGCTGAGCCAAATAAGACAGGTCAGGGTGAAGAAGTGACAGCCAAAGAAAAGCTTACCACAAAACGGAGAAGTTATGACAAATCAGACTATAAGGCAAAAAGAAAGTGCAGCTTTATGGTTTCATGGACAAAATAATTTCTGTGGCTGCAATATGATGAGCTAAATAACCAGGGCTGCACATAAGTGGTCCGCAGGTGCGCATTCGCTGTCAAAATAAAAAACATGCACAAGGGTTAGGGTTAAATTTAAAAACTGTACTTTTGAGTTAAAATATATATTTATAATTTTAATAAATGACAAATTAAAAAGGCATGAACATTTTTTTTGTATCGAAAAAATATCGAACCGTGACACCAAAGTATCGAACCGAACCGTGAATTTTGTGTATCGTTGCACCCCTAATATATATATATATATATATATATATATATATATATATATATATGTGTGTGTGTGTGTGTGTGTGTGTGTATATATATATATATATATATATATATATAAAAAAAAAAACACCCAGCACGCCCCTGCGGGCGGTTTATCCTTCAAGCTCGGGTCCTCTACCAGAGGCCTGGGAGCTTGAGGGTCCTGCGCAGTATCTTAGCTGTTCCCAGGACTGCGCTCTTCTGGACAGAGATCTCCGATGTTATTCCCGGGATCTGCTGGAGCCACTCGCCTAGCTTGGGAGTCACCGCACCTAGTGCTCCGATTACCACGGGGACCACCGTTACCTTCACCCTCCACATCCTCTCGAGCTCTTCTCTGAGCCCTTGGTATTTCTCCAGCTTCTCGTGTTCCTTCTTCCTGATATTGCTGTCATTCGGAACCGCTACATCGATCACTACGGCCGTCTTCTTCTGTTTGTCTACCACCACTATGTCTGGTTGGTTAGCCACCACCATCTTGTCCGTCTGTATCTGGAAGTCCCACAGGATCTTAGCTCGGTCATTCTCCACCACCCTTGGGGGCATCTCCCATTTTGACCTCGGGACTTCCAGGTTATACTCGGCACAGATGTTCCTGTACACTATGCATATATATATATATATATATATATATATATATATATATATATATATATATATATATGTGTGTGTGTATATATATATATTAGTGCTGTCAGCGAGATTAACGCCATAACCGCATTAACACGGCAAATCTCTGTCAACGAGTTAGCGCGGTTAGCTCGTTAGTGTGCTTAGCTCGTTAGTGCGCTTAGCTTGTTAACGCGTTGACGCATTGATATATATTCCCTGCTCCCTGCTGACAAATAAGCTACTTTGGCTACAATAATCCTGTAGCCACAGACTGTAGATGAGGCTTGTGTGGTGTCTGGTGATCGACTGGGTTTTGCTCATTTCAGTTGATTCCCTGAGACAAATGACTTCAAAGTCATTTTACAGAGCTGTGGTTTCTTTGCATTTTTCCAGTGTCTCTTTTTGTCTCTGTTTTTACTTCTTGTCTTATTTTGGTAGTTGGCTTTCTGTGGCACCTTTTGTTGTATTACTTCCTGTCTTTGTCTTCTCCCCCTCCTTAGAAGCTCTATGCATTTTTATAATCCCTGTTTGTCACCAAGCACTCCCCATACTTCCCAACACATTTTGATTCCTGATTTGAATCTCTTTGTTGTTGGACCTGACTTTAGCTTCTGCGATTGTGTGGCAAACACTTTTTGGAGAGATCTTACGTTTTTAAATCTCCTATCAGTGTAGTGATGTTATGCAAGCGTACAATGCAGTTATTTAAAAGAATTCCATGTTAAACATCAAATGGGTACATGAAATGTGGCATTAAAAATGAAGGAAAAATAATCTATTCTTTATTAAGCCTATGTAACCAAAATATCAAAAACAAATGGAAGAACTTATTGTCTCTTCTTCTTTAAAATAAAATACTGGTGAAATATCTTTGGTGATGGGAACTGATGATGAGATATAGCAGACAATGTCAAATTGGACTCCTGGGAATGTGGCTAATCAGCATTTTTTCACTGCTGAATGACTGAAATCAGCCATGTCAGAAGTTCTTGTACAGTTTTTATTAGCATTACCTATAGCTGTCAACAACTGCCCTCATAGAGTTGCTAAATACCCCAACCTAAATGCCTATGGTTGTGCCGGGACGCTTCCCTGTGGGAATCTAAACCCATTAAGCAGGTAAATATTTCCTAGCTCGATAAACACAGTCAAAATAAAATCATGTCTGTACATAACTCCTCAGACTGATCCTGTAAATGCTGCTGTAGGCCTGCGAGAAAAAAGGATTCAGTATTCAAATTCATGACTTGCGAGAAGGCGTGAAATCGATTGGTGCTGTTATGTTTTCCCATAAATCATGTTAAATGCTGTGCAAAGCGTGCCGTGGGAGCAGTAAAACATTTGGCATGGTACCGGGGGGAAAACTTCCTGAGATGGGGGAGAAAGCAAAGAAGGATGGGATTAAAAATGAGTCTGTTATTGAAGTATGCATGTTGACACACCCACAGTGCTCGATGGGAACTTACTAAAAGAAGCCAATATGCTACCCACAGGTAAACAGTAATCATCTTTAAGCTGAGCTTTAAGCTTCATCCTGCATTTCATCATGCTATCATATAAAAAAAAAAACGGAGCATTGTAATGCAACTTTTCGTAATGTGGTTTAGCATGTTGTTATTTGTGCTCTGTGGATTTATACAATGAAGTTTTGTATGGTGAAAATCACACAGAATCAAATGGTCACTGTAAATTTTCCATGAACAGTCTCCAGACTGTTAACTTAGAGATGCTTTTGTTGTTATTTAGAGTCCAGCCATTATCTTATTGTTGTTTGTGCATTTGTTAGTACAGTTGCTTATATAATCTTGTGCTATGTATGAGCAGGTTTGGGCGTGAATTTTGCTGTTAATGTTTGCTTCTTCACCAAAGGTGGTATTTAAATTAAAATCAATGTCATGCTGTATCGTATCTTAACTTATTGTATTGTAAAATATCGTATGATATCACTGTATCATACAGTATTGTGTGATTATCCTAAACTGTTTTCTCTTACTGTGTCAAGATGACTTACCCTTTTATAGCTTATCGTATTTTACGATATCATATCTCACATATCGTACAATATTCTGTCATAATGTATCATGACGTAGCTTGACATATGCGTTATCCACTTGTAGTGACTTTCACATATAAACTCTTTTTGATGTCATTTTTATAGTTTTTTTTTTATTAATTACTTTTGTCCCAATTAAATAATACCATATCAGAGCTTGGAAGCACCCCAGCATTTTGTAAATTCCAGTGTTAAGTCCATGCAGTACCATTAATTACAACATTTAAAGAAGAAACTGATTTATATCTTTTACCAAGCTAAAGATGTAGCCGTCTCTGCAGGGTATGTTTCTTTGGCTTTTTGGTGTATTTTAATATTTGTACCAAGCGTTCCATACCTCAGATTATTATGTGTACCAGATCGTTTGTGTGGTCAAGAATGTGTCTTTTGATATAAACTCTGAAATGTAATGCTGCCACTCTCTCTCTCAGGAAACTCACGCACTGACGCTGATGTGCCCAGTTTAGCCCACACTGGTACATTTCCTTTCCGTGTGCTTTAGTGTGTTTAACCAACCCATCTGGTTTGCTTTTCCTCCGGCATGTTCCTGTCTTTGTACCAGGCAAATATCAGATTATCTGGCTCTGGTGGTATTTTTATGGCTCCAAGCAAACTGAAGTCTTTCCCTTGGAAGATCCCAGTAGTTGGGAAAATGTTCCTGATATTCTCCGTGCTTGTTTTATTTAACCACATATTTGACTTTAAAGCAACTTAAACCAAACAGAGCATATCAAAACTGAATTATTTAACTTTGTGTCAAAAATTCAATAAAAGATCATCGAGTCGTTCGAATTCTGGCTTGAGTGCTCAAATCTGGTACTGTTGCTTTTTCTGGCCATAGAGCATCACTAATATACCTGTAAGTGTTACAGTGAGTTGATAAATTAGGGAGCTGTGTGTCTCCAATGACTATAATTAGAGATATTCACTCTCTATGACATCATTAAGATCCAAGAGTAGAAAAAACCCACCTCTTAAGGACTTCTTGTACTTAAACTGACTTTATTATTCAAAACTTTTCCCATGTTTAATCCACATTGGAGTTGCATTTTTTCCACAGCCTCTAGTTTTGTGTCTTTAATCATTTAGAAGACTTTGCTGAAGGCCCCATTTCAGAGCAAAGTTTGAGCTTGTCAAACATAATCATTTCAGGGAAGAGTTTCTTTCCTAAAAAAGCTCTGTGTGATTTTTGTTTTCAGGCAGTTATAATCCGAGGGTTTTTATCCAGTATCTCTAAATTATACACGAAATGCCTTTATGATTGTTTTGTTGGAGAAGAGGCTGCAACGCAACTCCTCTCGTGCTCTTAGAAAACCAGATCGATCCAAGCCTCTCCGGCAGCTCCCAGGGCCTCCGTCAACCACTTCACATGAGCTCTGTCGTCCAAAATGGCTGCCTCCCCGCTGCGTTTGGTCCATGGGGGGAAACGCCGAGGCCAACGGGTAATTTTGTGGCTCCGTCTGTTATCCTCATTCAGCCTGGACTTTTAACAAGGACGGGGGCTGAGCAAGCCTCCAGGAATTGAATTTCAAAACCCAGCGCTTGGGCTGGGACAGAAGCATTGCCAGTACTCTAAACCAGCAGTCTGCACAGAGTGAAGGCCGCCACTATTATTTTCTGGATTAATCGACTCATTTTTCATCTTTAAATCTGTTTCCCCTCCCCCTAAAACCAAAACAATTTCAATTTGCTATATAAAACTTGAAGAATAACAACAAATCAAGAAGCTGAACCTGTGAGATATTAGTAATTTTTGATGTTTAGAGTAGACATGTTGGAGCTAAGGATGTTTTTATAGTTTCAAGATTTAGTATTTTGGAGTTTTAAAGGCGTTCCAATGCTTGATTCTGTCAAATCACTGTGCTTTTTTAGTGTTGCTCTATATAAAAGCAAATTTGCACAGACCTTTTATGCCCTGTGAGGAAAAAAAAAACACAAGAGCACCCAAAAAAAACTTTACAACGAGCTCTACAAGACAAGGAAAAGCAAAATACTGTGACGGTAAAAGACCAAGGCCGAAGAAAAGAAAAAATATCCAGAAGTGTAAAATGCATCTCTCAATATCAGTGCGAGACAAACAGTAAAAACCAACAAACCAACCGAGTGTAGTAAAAACACTCCAGACTCCTTCAGTCCTTCTATCGCCCTTTAAGACCGGCTTCCATCTTCGAAAACCACCTGCTTCCTCCCTGAGGGGCTGTGCTAAGCTGCTTTGGGGCAGTTATTTTTTTCTCTTGTTTTTCTTTGTGATAAAAGCTGATCGATAAGTGCCAGAAAGGGAAGAGGAAGAGAAGGGAGAGCAGAGTTACGGTGTTGTAAGATGACAGGAAGCAGGAGGCAGCTCCACCCTGATGGAAAGAGACAGTGATGTTCCGCTTTTGGTGTTTTTCTCACTTCATATTTCATCAGAGATTCTTGAGAAATTTGACAGTTTTGTAATAAGACAGCCAGCTGTTTCAAGATGAGGTCAGAGTCATGTTTGCATCACTTTTTATTTGTTTAGCACGTCTCAAACTGCATTCGGTTTGGCCCTGTGGGGTCTTCTGTGTTAAAACAAAATCAAAAGTGGAAAATAAATCCAACAACAAAGCAAAATAGTCTTTTTTTTTTTACCCCCCCAAGCAATCCTTGTTGGTGTTTTAAATGTCATACACGTTTTAAAGCTTCAGCAAATTAACTGTTCATCTTCATCACCTGCAGCCACCATGAAGATGGGCCAGAACAACAACTCCAGCTACACCAGCGAGCGGAGCATCATGTTTGGAGGAAACAGCCAGAGCTCGGCGCTGCAGCCATCCTCCGTAACCTCCACTGCCCCCTCCTCCTTCACGACTTCCACAGTGACCTCCATCGATGGGGTGAACTTCTCTGAGGGAGACCTGCTGCTTCAGGTAACGCCTTTCACGTGCTTGTGGCTTATTTCAGACATTCTGATAGAACGAAGATGGTAAAGCTTGTTTTCGATCTCCAGGCGTTGAGCGGCTTCGTGTTGGTGGTGACAGCTGAAGGCTACGTCTTCTACACGTCCCCCACCATTCAGGACTTCCTCGGCTTCCATCAGGTATAAGAGAAACAATATGATCAGTACTTCAGATACTTGCACCACATAAAAAGTGGGATAAAAATGTCAAAAATGTTCATTGTTATAGTAATATTTGATTTTTTTTTTTTGCATGTGAAAAGTGGTAGGATCTATCATGAAGAATTCAAATTATTTCCACCTAGCAGCATTGGGAAAAAAAGCTTTGAAACAGTCTGAAAAGTGGCAGCAAACCAACGAAACGACCGTTTGGACTAATCTAGCTTGAAATTTTACCTTCCATGACCCATCATCCAAGAATTCAGGTGGAAAAAACACATGATGAACAGATGGTCAGTAACAGTTTAGTAACATAAAACTGTTTATACACAGAGCTCCTCATCAGGAAGTCAAGAATAGAAATCATAGCAGAAGAAAATAGATACCAAGTAAGAACTCCTTTAACCCTCTCAACCCTATCCCTACCCAACCCTGTATGTTGTTGCTGTTCCCTCATTGCCAAAATTTAACAACAACAAACACAAATTTCATGTTCCGATTGCCTAAGATTAGGTTTGGCATCAACCTCAAAGGTTTAATAAACATCTTTAAAAACTCGTGCACACAATAATGATAAGAATTTTTAATAAAATGGAATTCTTGCAGTAGATTTTTCACTAGATCTCTCACAATGGGGTCTAATCTGTTTTTTTTATTTGAGTAATAACCTGAAATTTTATGTTTTGGATAAACTTCCAGCAACCTGTTTGTCATTTATGGTCCAGTTTCTGATCATCTCGTCAGGCAACACTCAAAATCACAGAACAAAGGAAAAATCAAATATGTTTAATAATTAATCCCCAGCGAAGAAACCATCAACAACAACCAAGTTGCAGCTGGAGAAGCTGTGTAGTCTTGCTTGCTTGAGGCTGGTGGCTGATAAAGGGGAGATCATAGGTACTGTTGTATGACGAACCAAGAAATAAACACGGGCTTTGTTTATTCAAAGAATCGAAGCTAAAATGTGTGTAACTTCAACCAGGAGAGTAAGAAAGGAGCTAACAGGAAGTGGTAGTCTCTCCTATGCCAACCCTAGGCATGCCTCTGTGCACACTTGAGGTGTAGGCAGTTAGCATGCACAGCCCAAACATTCTTAAATCAATACCACAAAGCCAGTAATGATTGCCAAGAGTATAACGCTGATGTGCCAAGCTAAAATCAAACCGTAGCCCAGGGGTGTCTCGCTCATTTTAGCAGCCTGGGGCACATACGCTCCAATTTGGTCTCAGCTGGCCTCAACCTGTGTAACCCTTCACTGTACAGGTTTGATTTATTTTTACAAGACAAACATGGAAAAAAAAATCAAGTTTTAGGATAAAAAGCTGCACTTTTAAAACTTTAAAGAGACTTATTCTTATTCTAGCAAGAAGAACAAATACATTTGTATTAATGTCTTGATGAAGTGATTCTCATCCAGGTAATGAAATCCCAGAAAGGGATATTTGAATTAAATAACAAGTGATATCGAGATGCTCAGGATTGTCCAGTTGTTCTAGTCGTCTCTGTTGAAAGTGTAACTTTTAAACGTTGCCACCTATGTGTTGTTTGCTCGTCCAGCAACAGTTAGTTTAGTGATTACTTAATGGGTCGTTACCCATACAGTGCTCAAGATCAAGGACCTATTTGTCATTTTACAGGCACATTTCCCTTTTCACAAGAATTACTGTTCCTTCCAAAGTATTTCAGTGAAATGAGATCAAATCATCGTTAATATGACAGTTTGCAAGTCTCCTTGGGATTCTCAGTGTACTTAAACTGGTCCACCCGAGACCCAAGGAAAAACAGTATCTTTCAATGGGCTGGGGCTCAGGAGGATATAGCCAACCAGTAACCTGTGAACTGCGACTGATTCTGATTCTGAAATTGAAGGTTTTTTGAACGACCTAAAGGCCTGACAGTGAGGCTATGCCTTTGCACATAACTTGTCTTTGTATTTTAGAGTAAGGATGTACTAAATCCGAAGGCGGGCCGTGTTTTTCCTTTTATGGAGCAACAATGGTCAGTTTCCAGAAATGATCAAATCAGCAGGTAAAAAGAGAAGCCTGCATGCAGAAATAAGTTTTTACTGCACAAGAACCTGTTTCCACTTCAGTGACCTCCTGAACTCTGATGTTCCTCTTAAAAACATCCTTTAACAGTACACCGCCGCATTTTTTCAGCCTTTCATCTAACAAGCAGTGGGTTTCAGTTCACATTTGTTGTCCATGAAAGTCAGGTCACACAGATTTCAATCTATTGCCTTCTTTTTTTCCTCACAAACAAGGACTGCTTGTAAATCTTTTGACTTTTAATAGCTGATCAAAAACACAAAAAAAAACTAACAAGGAGTATTTGACTTAGAATTCAAAATCAATCAGGGACTCACATTTAGAGATGTTGAAATGTTTCACTTCTACATGACCAATTGATGTAACAGGATCAAAAATAGTATTTTTCCAATTTTCAAAGTAAGTCAAACAATTTTGCATTTTGTTCACAGTCACTTGTGATGCTTTGACTTGAATAAATACCTGCAGCCCCACATGGCATGCATGGATTGGTCCAATTCAGTATCAGGACCAGCCAGAGTCTGGCTGTGAATCATGTTTTCTGCTGTTCTTCTACACGTCCTGCAGTTCAGTCGTTGACACAGATCTTAGGCGTAGCGTATATGTTGGACTCGGTTAAATCCTTTTGAATCCATTCAAAGATTACAGCTACTTCAACCTCCATGATCCCACACAGCCTTGACCAGTTTATAATAGATGACTCCACCTTCATAAGTCGGTCTCAAATCAGTCTTTTTCTCATTTTGACATTTAGGTTGTTTTTGTACTTTGCTTGTTCAGCGAGTGAAATTCAGTTGCGTTAACATCAGCAGCAGCCAGTAAAGACATATTACTGGTGGGTACACCACACTTCTTTAAATAAAGCAGGAGAAATCATGCACTCCACCTAAGATTTGGCCATAAAATCCAGTGACAAGGCTTCAGTGAGTCTTTTTCTCAGCTATAGGTTCCGATAAAATAAAAACATTTACCATTATAAGTTTTTTTATTTTTGTCTTTGCTCATATAGATAGTGCGTTTCAATCACACAAACGCTTAATCTAAATTGGGATTTTGGAGAAACCCACAGCTGGTTGTGATTCAGATTCTTACCTTTGACTTTAATAAATACCTGCAGCTCAATCAAGGTCTCCAGGTTGTAATGTTTTGTGCTCCTTTTCTGCACACCCTACAGGTCAGCTGATATATATGGATTTCATGAGTCTAAAGTGGACTTTTTTTGTAATGAAGCAGCTTTTGTCTGACTAAACCCTGTACTCCACCTAAGCTCTCAGATTTAGAACGGCTCAGGACGGTCAGGCAGGGTATAGTTAGTTAATGTGTGTAAACTGGCCCTATGGTTACCAAGCCTTAGAAACAAGCCACGACTCAGCAGTAGGGACATGACATTGTTGTAGTTAGACAAACAGCACTACAGGTTTTTACCCGACTTGTTTCACTACATCCTAAAAGTTACATCAGAAGCATTAACATTTAAAATGTGACTTTTGAAAAATAAAAAAGCTGCTTCATCACTTCATAAGAAAGATTTATTTTTTAAAGTTTCGGTATTTCGAATGACTAAGTAGTGGAGTTGTGTGGGACTCATGTGTCTGCGTTTGTTTCTGTGAGTATGCGTGCGTGCATGACAAATGCTTTGTGAGCGGTGAACTCTTGACTTATAAACAAATCTGTTTGAACCGGGGTTAAAGATGTAGTCTGTAGTCTGGGAAGAAAAAGCACAAGCAAAAGAAAAAAAACCCTAAAAAAATGTTGCCTGGAGAGAGTGCACGTGGTAAACAGCCCTCACACACACACACACACACATTTGAACACTCGTTCACATGCATAACATGGTCTGAAGTGGGGCTGCAGATCAGGGCAGGAAACGTTTTGTTTTGGAGGCTGCAGTGACTTTTAAAGCCCCAACTCACCAGCTGCTTCAACTGTTTATGACTTTATAAAGTGTATTTATAGAGCAGCTCTGAGCACAGTCATGGAGGAGACAAAAGAGGAAACAGACGTGAAGAAAACGTGGAGATTACTGTAAAAATCAAGGGCCTGAGTATTTCTCTAGAAAAAGCCACAAATCCTCACTTTAGGACTGCTTTGTGCGCAGCGAATTGTCATGAGAAGTTCGAGGCCATTTTTCAGCGTCGCTCACAAAGGAGGGTTTTGTGTTGGGCTTTGTTTGCTGAGGTGTGGCTCTCTCAGCACCTTGCTCCTTTAGCAACAACAACAGCGCCTCTGTTTCAAGCCCTGTCCATCAGCTCTGACTGCTGGGAGCATTATTCGCTCCATGTGTGTTTACACCTGCATCATCGCTCTTGAACGCACCTCGGCAGGACAAACACTGGAAAGGTGGGAAGGCGTAGGACCGAGTCTGTGGAACCATTATTTAATATTTGTTGTTCTCAGAAAGAAAGTGACGTCCTTTACACCTTTTGTTAGTGCAGTTTGTGAGCCTGATGCTCACGAAAACCAGGATGGAGGTCAACATTGTTTACGTTTACTCAAAAAGCTTTAAAATAAAGGCAAGCCCACCTCTGCTTTCTGTCTCACAGTAGCCACAATGGTAATGTAATAAGTCACACTGTACAAAAGGTACAGCATTTGTTTAGTTATGGGAATAAAATGTCAATATCACAATATATAAAATCAAATCAGGTGTATGCATTTAATTTAAAAAGGTTTTAACAAGTTTCAAACTAGCTTTGGGTGTATTTAGTCAGATAAACATGCAAACACATTTACACAGAAGAAGGGTCTAAATTTCCTCCACACTACTGGAGGTACTTTTACGATGTGATTAAGAGTCTTTTCATAAGTTAATTTTAATGTTATTGTGGTTTTGCATCGCTTGTTATTTCACACCTTTATTTAAGACATGTGAGGGTCATTTTCCTGTGTTGTATTAACAAAACGGGGTTGGGGACTTTTTTTTTTTTTTTAGGTAACTTTAACTTATGGTAACTTCATTCTATGGGAGAAATATTTTCAGTCAAATGTAAATATGTACTGTGCAAAAATATTGCACCACCCTTCGTTTCTTTCTGTTTTGCTTCCAAGGAGCCAGACTGTTTTTCAAGGTGGCCTTGAGCAATAGTTTATTCAGACTTCCTGAAAGCAGAAGTCAGAACAAAAGGCAAAAAACATCCAAATGAAATTCCATCAAGAAGCCTGGAGAACTATTCCTGAAGACTTAAAGAAATTAAGAGTTTTTGATTACCTTTCTGGTGTTTTTTTCCATGGTGATTTTCCCTGCGTTGCATTTGCAATTTAACATATCATAATATTATAGTTTTGTTTTTTTTTTTACAAGTTTTTGTTTGTTATTTAATGAGAGAACAGAAAAACATAAAAATGAACATAAATTCATGCAAAAGAGATAAACAGTTAAAAGACACAAACCAACTACAAAACCAACCAAAGAAGAAGAAAAGAGACTGCAAAGAGATAAAGAAGTAGTAAAACTGTTCTCACAGTGATGTGAAATCATAAAGGAAAATGGGTGAAACTAGTAAAGAAGACACAAAGCAACTACAAAAATATCATGAAACGATGTAAAGTGAGTGGAAAAAATAAACAAAACAAACAAAGTGAAAAAAATCAAAGACATAAAAGCACTGTAGGAAAACTAGATGGAACAAGCAAAGGAGAAATAGGACATTGGACCAAGAAGAAAGATGATGGATTGTAAGTGCAATTGATAAAATGAAGAAATAAGCTTAACTGAAAATATTTTAAAAGGTTAAAAAAGACAAAGCACTAGACGTGAAGAGCAACCGCTTGTGTCAGAGGAAAGTTTTGAGGTTGATTCGTGTCGTTAAAAATATGTTTCTGCTTCCTGCTTCCAGTCGGACGTCGTCCATCAGAGCGTGTTTGAGCTGATCCACACAGACGACCGAGCTTTCTTCAGACAGCAGCTCCACTTCTCTCTCAACCCAAACACAGAGGGTGCCGACGGCCCCAGTAAGTCTGCCCACACTGCACAGTGATCACACCTGTCCAGGTGACCTGCAGAGGAGGAGCCAGAAACATGGTCACGTCTCTTTGCTGCTGCAGTCTACATTTTCCAGTGTGATTTTGTGTATCTGCGGTGCTCGTTTTAATTCTTTTGCATCGTATTGCTTCGTGTAATAATCTAAAGATGAATGTTTCCTCATCGCTCCAGGTGACCAGAGCAACCCTGAGATCAGCAGAAACATAGTGAGCTACGACCCGCATGCCGTCCCTCCAGAGAACTCGTCCTTCCTGGAGAGGAACTTCTGCTGCCGCCTGCGCTGCCTACTCGACAACTCGTCTGGCTTCCTGGTAAACACACACACCAACACGCCTCACTGCACCGGGATCCACAAGATGTTCCTGGCCTAAAGGGAGGTCTTTATTCTTAAAACTGTGTGCTTGTCTTTAGGCTTTGAACTTCCACGGCCGCCTCAAGTTTCTCCACAATCAGAACCACGTGTCGGAGGACGGGTCACTGGTTCCTCCGCAGCTTGCTCTGTTTGCCATCGCAACGCCGATGCAGCAGCCGTCCATCCTGGAGATCCGCACCAAGACTCTCATGTTCCAGACCAAACACAAGATGGACTTCACACCCATAGGCGTCGACGCAAGGTAAGGCACAGAGAGCTGTTTGAATCTCTCACTGAACGTCTGAATGAAGCTGTGGCGCTCAAGTGAAGTCTGGCGTGTGTTTCATCCACAGAGCGAAGCTGGTTCTGGGCTACTCCGAGATAGAGATCAGTAGGAAAGGCTCGGGCTACAACTTTATCCATGCTGCCGACATGTTGTACTGCGCAGAAAACCATGTCAGAAGTAAGTCGGAAGCTCCGCTCGGTTTACAAAAGGCGAAAAATGCCAAAATAGGCACGGCCGGTTTTAAATTCTGTGTGCATCACTTGGGTTCCATAACTCAAGAAATCTGTTGCTATCTGCCAGCTGCTGTGCAGCAAAATCTAAAAATGACACGTCTTCTTGCAGTGATGAAAACCGGAGAGAGTGGCATAACCATCTTCAGGCTGCTGACCAAGGCCGGCCGGTGGGTCTGGGTCCAGGCTAACGCCCGGCTCATCATAAAAAACGGGAAACCCGAGTTCATCGTGGCCCAGCAGAGAGCTTTGACGTAAGTCTGCAGACTTGTTTCCTCCAGCAGGAACATGAAGAAGAATTCATTAAAGCCGCAGTCAGATGTTTATCTGCTGCTGCTCAATCAGTTTGCTTTGCTTTCTTTCTTTTCTTTTAGTTCACTTTTATTTTTTTGGTTCAACTCTTCCTGTTGGTTCCTTTCCCTTGTTCCTTGTTTCCTTTCCTCTCTGCGTTTTTTCACTTCTCGTTTCATCCCCTCATCGTGTACTTTATGCTTTCGCTACTTGGTTCCTTTATTGTTTCCTCCCTTTCCTGTTTCCTCCCTTTTCTCTTTATTTCTTCCCTTTTTCTTGTGTCCTTAATCTTTCCTCCCCTTGTTTTCTTCATAATTTCTTCTCCTCTTCTTGTTCCCTTAGTTATTTGCTCTCTTGTCCTCGTTTCCAACTTTGTTTCCTCTCCTCTTGTTACTTTCCTAATTGCTCCCACTCCTTTCCTTGTTTCCTTTGTTTTTTCCTATATTTTCTTGTTTGTTCTCCTTGTTTACTGTCTTTGCTTCCCTTGCTTCCTGTCATTTAATCTTTTTTCTAGTGTTTGATTTTCTCTTGTTTCATCTCCTTGTTGCGTACTTCATTTTCTCTCCTCTTCTTAACTCTTAAACTGTTTCCACTCCTTTCCTCATTTCCTTTGTTTTTTCTCCCATTTGCTTGTTACTTATCTTTGTTTACATATTTTTTCCTCTCCTTGTTTACTTTGTTTTCTCTTCTCCATTCTTGTATCTACTGTTTGTTTTTTTTCTTGTTTCATCTTGTGGTTTCTTTCATTGTTTCCTTCCCTCTCTTGGTTTTTCCTCTTATTTCCTGTCATTATGTCTTTTTGACTCCTGCTTCCTGTTTTGTTTCTTTTCCTCTTCCTATTTCCTTCACTGCTTCCACTCCTCTCTTCATTCCCTTTCTTTGCTTTTTTTCCTCACATTTCCTTGTTTCTCATCTTTGTTTACATTGTTTGTTTCCTCTCAGTATTTCCTGTCCTTCTTTCCTTGTTACCCCTACTCCTCTCTGGTCTCAACTGTTTTTTTTCTCTCTTGTTTCATCTTGTGGTTTCTTTCATTATTTCCTTTGCTCTTTTTGTTTCCTTTATTATTTATTTTCCTGTACTTGTTACTTTCATTATTTCCTCTCCTTTGTTTCCTCCCCTCTCATCTGATCTCATTTCCCTGTGTCCTTGGTATGTCATTTCTTCTCTTATTTCCTCTCTATGTATTCCCTTTGTTATCTCTCCTCCTTTCCTTAAATTTTCCTCTCCTCTCCTCAGTTTCTCTTCTTCCCTGAGTCCTTCATATTTCCTCTCCTTATTTCCTGTGCTGTTTCCTCACTCTCATAAAGACAGAGGTGTTTGGCTCAGTAAATGGAAAGCTTGTTTTGGACCCAGTGGAAAACTCACTCATGTGTTCACCTGCAGAAATGAAGAAGGAGAAGAGCAGCTTCGCCTCAGACGTCTGCAGGTGCCATTTAACTATACCACCGGAGAGGCGCTGCTGTATGATGTCACCCCCAACATTGAGCCCCGTGACCCGTGCTCCGCCCCCAAGCAGGGGAAGTTTGACAGTGACGCCATCAGTCGCGACTCCTTGCTGGGCTGCATGCTGAATCAGGACCATTCGCTCTATTGCGATCAGAACAGCGCCAACACCCTCAGCAACCTCAACGACATGGTCTTCAAGGATACCAACGCCACACTCAACGTTCCCGGAGACACGGAGCCCAGCCCGGCAGTGGGAAACGTAGTGAAAGCAGAAACCACGGTTCAGGAAATCATGGAGTCCCTGCAGCAGATCTTTGGGGACTGTGAGCTCATCGAAAGCCTGCATGTTGAGCCTGATGAGCTCAAGAGCTGGGAGAGCACGCTGTTGCAGATGAGCTGCCATGGTGGGTTCGGCGACGACCTCAGCGACATTCTCAACAATGACATCCTGTCTTACGTGGAGGAGCAGCTGCAGAAGGATGTCGGACTCAACCTGCCGCAACAGATTGACGGCATCCCAGCCTGCCTCTCTGGTTTGGACCCACTTCAAAACCAGGATCCAGATCAAGGCGGGGAGCTGAACTTTGACTGGGCTCTCGAGACACAGACCCAGCTGATACCCAACGGAGTGCAGATGACAGCGGTCCAGGAGACGATGAAACTGAGCCACATGGACTTTCCTCAGCCTAATTCTTCTAGTCCCAATGGACTGACCTTTAACAACGTCCTGCCAAACAGCTTTCCTCAAACACAAAGTCAGCTAAAGGCCAGCAGCATGGACAACAACCTCGGAGCATTCCCGCTCAGGCAGCCTTCAACCAACCCAGTGCTTCTTCAAATGATCCCAGCCAACCAAACATTTGGCCTCCAGGACCAAAACAAGGAAGGACAGTTAAATAATGTCTTTACCTTCCAGGGCACCAAGTGCAGCAAATCAGTGACACACCAAGCAGACAGCTGTGGAGAAACATTTGCCTCCAATATTTCAAACAAGGCTGTTTTCTCTTCATCACTCAGCTGCATGCAGAGCCACTTTCCTGTACAGACCCCAAACGGCAACAGTCAGAGGCAGGCGTGGCCTCAGCAGCAGCAGCTGATCACGGGTCAGCAGATGGGCTCTTTCCAGAGGAACCCCACAGACATCGGCTCTCTCAACAAGTTCATGACTCCAGAGACTTCTAATCCACTTCCTGTTCAGCAGATCTTGGAGCGGTCGCCGGCTTCTACAAGCTGTATGTACAGAAATGCCGCCCCAGGACTGCCTGTGAACGGCGTGCACCACAGTCAGCCGAGGTTGAACCCGGCCCCCAGTCAGATTCCCTCCAATCCCTCCTGCTTTTACCAGGTCGGAGGAAGAGCCATATCAGGAATGGCTTCGATCCCAAATTTGGATGAGGCCTCACTGTCCTGTCAGATGCCCACTGGTCTGAAACCGAACGGCCTGCTGGGGCAGCAGAAGCAATATCTGAACTTCAGTGAGCAGACGCAGGTAAAGAGCCAGTTCAGCAACATTAATCTTTGTAGAGATGTGAAGTTGAATGGTTTGAGGTTTTAATACAGTCACTGATGCCGATATTTGGTTATTAATCTGGCAGTATCTCTTTTGTCTTTTAGACACACGAAACACAAACAGACTTCCCTAACATTTGTTGTGGGGCATTATTTATGAGTCCTTACTAAGATAATAATTCAGTTTAAATCCAATTTAATTCAATTTTATTTATATAGCACCAAATCACATCAACATCATCACTCAGTTGAAGGGTGTTTCTCCCGTCTCTTCTTTAGTCTGCATTTAAAAATGTCAATTATCAGTGGTTATAAATGCTGTGTATCAACAAAGAGCTAATATCAGCCGATATATCGGCACCACTGATATATCGGTCAGGCTCTAGTAAATGAATTTGGATCATAGATGCTGTCAGATTCTGTTCAGACGCATTTCCATTTTAAATTAAGTGCAAATGTAAACAAATCCTAACATCAGAAGATTGTACTGTGAAGGAGGAGTTGGAACTTTGACAGCTAGTTTTTGGTTTATCGCTGCGTTTTCAGGATTATGAAGGGGGTTGAGTTCCAGTTAACATGTGCCACCTACTAATCAGTCAACAGATGTGCAGTTCATAGTTGTTTACTGGTGGATCTCATGGCGCGTCCACACCAAGTTCTACCTCATGATACTCTTGTACATGAAGACCTGTAAATATTCACCCCTGGCAACCAACTGATAAGGACATTATGGATCATATTTTTGCAGTTTACCGTGAAGTCATATCAGTCAGCTCACTTTGCTCCAAATAAAACTTGAAGCATTTAGCTCCAGGAGCCCTCACACAGTGTCAGTGAGTTTAGGCTTCAGGTCTGATTGCCGGTGGTCTCGGGCGAATGTCAGCTGATGGATTTTTGTGAGTCAGAAGTTGAATTATTTTAACTCACGTGAATGTGGTTTCGCCGCTGTTCACATCACCTGGTGTTAGTTTGTGTCAGTTTGTCTTTATCACAAACTCATCGTATGTAATTGCAGCACGAGATGACCTTTCAAACTGTTTTTTAACAACTTAGCCAGTCCCAGCTGTCACAGGGCGGGAGGTGAGGGGCACCAGCTCAGAAAGACACACACAGCTGTTCACACTCATGTTCACACTTACGACCAATTTAAAGTCATCACTTAACTCAGCAAGCACGTCTTTGTGGTGTGTTTCTCAACACAGGGGCAACTACAGTAACACTTTCTGGTAAAACACTGTCCCCTCGTGGGGAAAACTTTGCAGCCTCTAATTACAATGTCCTATATACTTTTCTCCTTTAGAATCTATAACTGTTGTCTTATGTGATGTATTTTTATACACATGACTTTGGTGTATCTGCTATAGCTTATAATTGCTCACAGAGGGGTCGATCAGATGTGTTCTTGACACAGCTAGAAATTTAATGTCAGTGTTTTTCATCCACATACAGTGGCACTCCAAGTCCTTTCATGTCTGGGTGATTTTGGTCTAGAAACAGTTGTTTTTTTATGTTTAAAAAACTAAATTCAGCTGAATTTTAAACATGAAAGTCCACTATTAGTCGAACTGTTGGATCAGTTAGTGTTGGTAGGTTGTATTTGCATCCTTTCTGTGGTGTCTGAAGAAATTAGTCCTTCTAACTTGTCGTTTGTCGTCACACAGATGAACAACCGTCCAGCTGTCGGGAACGGAGTTTTCCCCTTCCCTTCGCTGCCCAATGGGAACATGTGCTACTCAGAGAACAAATAGGAATCAGTCGCTGTGACTTCTGGACGGCAGAGGATCTCAACTTGAACTGAAAGGAAAAGACTGAAGAATAAGAAAATTCCAGAAAATGGACGAGAAGACAATCAAAGACACCCCTCCCTCCCTCCCTCTTTTTATTTGTTTTCTTTTCTTTCTCTTATGACGAAACAGTGATGAAAGCTGTTAGAGTTCATGTTTGGTTCAGGGTGGCTCAACAGGACGAAAAATCAGGATAAAAGCTTGGATTCCTCTTTCGGATGTGGTTGGATTGTACCAATGCAAAACGACTGCTTGGTGAGAATATTTGGATGTATGGGAACCAAAATGAGTCCAGTCTGACTGAGTTGATCCCTCTGATGGAAACAAGTTAAAGGGCGCTGCTTTTTATCAGAGGTAGGTGAAGCTGACATGACCAACCAATCAGACCTCAGCCACCAAAACCCAGTTAACCAACTCAAATTGTTTTAATATATTTGAAATGAGTTTTTAAACCAAAAAATGCCCCAAATTTTGAAAACAGGTTTTCCAACAGCTGGCAGAAACTCAGCAAAAAAAGGAAGGAGGCTCCACCTGGTGGTGCTATCCAGCAATTGCACTTTAAAAACCAATTAATTAAGAGGAAGATCACTATATTAGTAAGGTCATGTATATATTCCGCCACAGATGAGGACTGGCTGGTTGGGTTAGCTTCCCCTTGTTGTAATAAAAAGCAGATGATTTCCCTTCTCCTTTATTTTTTATTCTTTTTAAAAATCCCCTTACTGTGTGGATGGGATGTTTCTGGGTGGGACAGATGGACCTGGAAGTTAAAGGAAACATCACTGAGGCAACCGCCTGTCAATCCTCTGCCGTCTGCAATGTACACAATTTCAACACCTTTGCTAATTTGAACGCTCAGAAGGATAGCATATACCAACTTTTTTTTTAAACATTGCTGTTTTATGTCCCTTTGAACAGGCATCCTGATTCAGTTCATTTCAAGTCTTTACTGTCCCAGTGAGGGAGATTTGCTTTGCAGACAGGGTAGAAAATTATTGTAGTTTAAAAAGAAAAGAAACGCACAACCAGACATCGGCATCATCCTACTAACAGACCATATGTAAGATTTAATTCAGTGAAACCAGCTGCTTGTTGATATATTTTAAGAGCTTTGTCACTGAGCCAGTTTTCTTTCCTTCCTTTTCCTTTTGTGTTGTTGCTTTATTTTTATTGTACCAGGAAAAAAATTGCAGATCGTGCCTTAAACTGACAGGAACTTTAAAGGGACAGTCAGTAGAGATTAATTAGAAGACCAAAGTTGCCCTTGCCTTAACTAAGTCACACAGGCCCAAATAACCTCCAGCCACTAGGGAGAAGCATGCATTCTCCAAACAAGCGGTGCTCGAGGTTGCAATCAATCACAAAAAACTTCTTTGTGGTTGTTTAGATCGTTACCAGATTGCTGCGGTCACCTATTGTTTCCATGAATGACAACTTTTTTTTACAGTTTCACTACCACTAAAATAGTTTGCAGACAAGTGAGCGTCAACTGCTTCAATCTGCTAGCGACCAACGCACTTGCAAGGAGATTTTCGGCACAAATGATTCACCCAGCAACTGCAAGCAACCATTGTTTGCCTGTGTGACTGAAGCTTTAGCCATTATTTGAGATTTTTTTTTGCACTACTCCTTTAAATTGTTTGACTTGCCAAAGCACAGTGAGAAGTCCGAGACTTACTATTGCTAGACAAAAAACTGAGAACAATTTAGACAACTTTAGTACTTAGTTGTTGTTGTTGTTTTTTAATTATGTCATTTAAAGGTTATATCGAAATGTTTTAATGATAAAATCAAACAAATTAAAATAAAACTTAAACTGAGTCAAAGTTCAGATTTTTAAAAAAACTTGTATTGTTATCTTTTTTTAAATCCAAACAACTAAATCTTAAAAAAAAAAAAACTGAAGCTGAGGATTTTTTTCAAAACCAGATTTCTTGTTACCTACAACAAACCTCCATCCTTTGTGTCTTTTCTTCTTCTTTTACTCATTTCTTGCTATCGGAGTAACATTGAAACACAGAAGTAAAACACTCAGAGGCAGCTATTGTATATTTTAAATGAGAGAAAAATGGAAAAAAAAAAAGAATTCACACTTTATAGTGTCTTTTAAATTGACCTCTTTTTGACTGTCTGTTTAAAACAGTTTAGGAAACAAAGCAACCTGTTCTGAGCTGTGAATTTTTGTTCACATGACTAAACCAGTGGCATCAAGGTTATAAACTAGTGCTGTCAGGGTTAATCTCGTTAAAATGGCGTTAACACCATAACCGCATTATCGCGGCAAATCTCCGTTAGCGAGTTAACGCGGATCTCCCCGCATTAGAGCGTTAACACATTAGCGCCGTCCAGCCCCACGCACTACAATACATGTGTCGAACCCCACAAAACAACAGTTGGTCAGAGAATAAGTGAATAACTACACATAATAATGTTAGGAAAATCTCTTGATGTTTCATGTGTCTGAAAGAAAAAAATCTGCCAGTATATCATAATATTGGATTTTTAGATTACCAATATCGGTATTGGTATCGTTCTTCAAAACCCTATATCGCTCAGGCGCTAGTTATCTGAAAGCGTTTTTTAGTTTTTTACAGCTTGATCTAAAGCACCAGAATTTGACCTCATGCAGCTCCAAGTTTATGCCTGTGTAAACGTCGTTGTGAACTTTTGCAGCAGTTTCACCAAAAGCCATGAAAGCAAAACTAAATATCAGCACTCACGGGTGGAGATGGAGATTCAGTACAGAAATAGTTCTTCACAGCACTTCTGCTTCTCCTCCTCTTCTTTTAATCAGAGCTTTTCTTCATAAAGTATTCTCTCAGTGGAAATATAAATATCTCCTGTTGCTTTATCTACATTATACTGACTTTGTACTTTTACTCTACTTTCATTTTCAGTCCGTCGGAGGCCAAGACTCCAAATGCAGTATCTTTGTGTAACTGTATATAAATATATATATTTGTCCTTTTATGCTTTTTTTTTTCCCAAAGTATGTACTGTCATATATTGTGTATTTTAATATTGTATTGCCTTAACATGACCCACGCTTATCATTTTTTTGTACATTTTCTGCACATTGCATATGTATGTAACCTCCTGTTATGATGTTTTTTTATTATATCTTGTGGCTTTGCCGTCAATATTTGGCTTTAATTGTGTATGAGTGTTTGACTCTTTACATGCTCACCATATAAATTAAATGTGATCTGATCACACAATGGCTATATTTTATTTTATTTTTTTGTGAAAACAAAGTTTTTCTAAACCTCCTTTAGGAAAATTTGGGATTAAAAATAAAACAGTGGATTGAAATTCATAAATACCTATTAATTAATAATTAATAACGAATAAAGTGATTAATAATACAATATAATATAATATTACTGGTTTGGATTGTTGTGATGGTGTCCACAGTGGCCACTAGATGACAGTGTAACTATTTTGGTAAGTTTGACTTTTTCCTTGAAGTTAAACTTTAAGTTGATGATTTCTGCAAATAGGGCTAGAAAATATATTTATAAAAAAATAAATACATACGTAGTTGTATGCTTCATGGACAGATAGATGTTTTGACTGTGATATAAAATTAAAATTGTGACAACAAATGTATTTAAAATTGCTCAAAAAGCTAAAGCTTTTCCAGTATATATGCTAACATGAGGCAATCGACCTTTGATGCAGCAATAGCACAAAATAAGTTGCTGGTAAATACATTTTTTTAAACTTGACATCGTAGAAGCCTAATTTAAGAGTGAATCCTTCTAAAATTGAAGACATTTTTCTGATTTTGAAACATTTAAGATTGCCCTTGAAACACAATTAAAGAACTCATATAGAGTTCGCTGTACAAATCCTTAAGCAAAATAAATTGCAGCTTGCAAGCTTTAAAAAATTGCTGGTTGGAATTCCGATTAAAACACTGCTATTTTAAATTCATCTGCTCGTTATTGTTTTTCTTACAAACAAACAAAACCTTTACTGCAATTTTTAAACATACAAAAAATGTATAAAAATGTATTTAAACAATGTATAATAATAATAATAATAATCCAGAAAAACTTTGTGGTTCATACTTTGTTGTATTTTGTAAAACAAAAAAACATAAACAAGGAAATGAATTTTAACATCAGAAAACAACAACATGTACATTTATGATGTTGAAAAACGTTGTTTTTTACATTTTAAATGAAAACTCGGCGACGTTTTTTTTCTTCTTCTCTTACGTCACCTCTGACCCGAAGCGCGCTCTCGGCTTCAAATCAGTGCCCAGAAAGGTGCCCGGGAAGCGCGCGCCGGTCAGAGAGCAGAGTAGAGAGAGACAGCAAACAGGGACGAGCGCTTTGAGGACGACAACTGAAATTTATCGACTATTCTTACAGTTTTTTGATGTGTCAGGATGTGAAGCTCAAACTGTTTGTTTTTAAATGCTGGATTTGAGCCGCCGGCGGGGCGCCATGGACGGGATAAACCGGTGACGGTACCGTTACTACTTCGACATTCCTCACCGGGAGCCTCGGTGCCTCAGCTTCACTGTGAGTTTATCTATGGCGTCTGTTTCAGCCCTTTGAATTAGCGCTGTAGTTGTCGTTATCACGGCTCTGGCTAACGGTGACGGCCCGGGATGTTGCACATTAGTCGGTGAGAACAGGTGTTGGTGATCCGCGGTTTCTGGACCAGTTTGATGGATTTCCTCCAGCTTCACTGTGAATAAATCAGCGAGATGTATGCCGGGCGGAAAAGAAGAAAACCGGCCCAGAAAGGGTACGTTATGAAAAACTATATTTGTTATCGTGAACGCCATGTAAGTAGTAATGAAATGGGTCTGTTGTAAGCTTTATTTTTATACACAAATATTACATCATTATTTAAATATGAAATATATATTATATTGGTCGTATTTATTGTAATGTTATGAAGACAGGCACAAAAAAAATCTTTTTTAAATGTTTATTTAAAACACTACAAATTTATAGTGTCACTGGTATGTTACAGATCGATGGATACAAATAAAAAGGCAACAATTGTTTAGTAGTAACCAATATTAGCTTTTGATACTGACAGCAATGTTCCATGTTATTTTTGTTATCATCATCATCATCATCATCATTATTATTATTATTATTATTATTATTATTATTATTATCATTTGTAGTAGTAGTAGTAAAAGTGCACTTTTACTAGTGGTGGTCTGTTAACTGCTGTAATAAAAAATGTATTTCTTAGATTATGAGATGACCAGAAAGACTTCCCTTTTTCCTGTATTTGGGAAACTCTTTTTTGCTACAGCAGTTACTATATTAATATTATTGCTAACAGGGGATGGATAATAATAATAATAATAATGTTATTATTTTTATTATTATTAAATAACAATTATAATGGATGGATGAATTACTATGCTGATGCCCAAATAGAGGTGTGGTAATACCCCCGTGTCTTGCCCTAAGATAGCTGGGACAGACTCTCATAGGACACCAGTGCCCGGCTCCCTCGACCCTGAATTACAGAAGCAAAAGAAAATAATATCTGACATATGCCTCTCATCCGGACAGATGTATTGTATTTCACATGTGGCTTTGAGCCCCACACCAAAACAAAATCAGTGAAAAATGCAGTGAGTGCCATCTGTAGAATTCACAGATGTCCATAAGTGCACAACTATATAGGATTTTGGATTTTTAAGACTGATACCAATACCGATATTTGGGCGTTTAAAATTCTGATATGAAAGTTGACATTTTTTTGTCTTTCAAAATCAAAACACAAATAGATTTCTCTTAGTATTTGCTACATGTAGGAATTTATGACTCCTTACTATGATAATGTTAGATGTTAATTGTTGCAAACAGGGAAGTTGCAGAGCACCCTCTGGTGGACAAACTATGCAACGAAATTCTCGAATCTCTTCTTCGCTTTTTTACTTTTCAGTTATCAGCCGTTATAAATTTTGATACCAATATAGTGGCAAACAACTAATATATATATATGATTTTATTTATATATTGGCAATCAGAATTATGATCTGAATGCATTGTTGTACCAAACACATTTTGCTTTTCCAACGTCAGCTCTATAATTGATCTTGTTCAGGGTTTGTCGGTTCATTGCTTCATTTCTCTTCATGTTATTTAAAGTTGTTACATTATATGTGGTATACAGGGACTAGGGTAAGATGTAATAAAAGGACAGAACAAAATAGAAATGTGTAATGTATCACCAACTGCCGCACCTGTAAGAAAAACAAACATACAACACCTGTAACTCAAACATTTGAAAATGCACAGGTATATAAATCAGCAATGTTCTTGTGGGATGTGTGTCTGTGTGTGTGAGAGCGAAAGAGAGAGAGTGTAGAGTGTGTGTGTGTGTCTATGTTACGAAATGTAAAATGAAAAAGAGGGTGGGAAGCCTCAATAATGCTCCCATAAGCCAGAGAGAGACAGAGATGGATCCAGGAAAACTGTAAAAATGTCTTGATTTCCAGAGTCAAACCGCCCCCCATCGAAGGCGCCAAATCCAACCCATCCAAACGCCACCGTGACCGCCTGAACTCGGAGTTGGACCAGCTCGCCAGCCTCTTGCCCTTCCCCGAAGATGTTATATCGAGCCTGGACAAGCTGTCCATCCTGAGGCTCAGCGTCAGCTACCTGCGCACCAAGAGCTTCTTCTCAGGTAGGAAACACTGCACAGGCTCACCTTTAGGAACACTGAGCTTTACTTTTACCCGTTGACCAAGGGCTGTCTTTAAGTTACCTTTGCTCAAGGTGGACTAAACGGCGGAACAAGAACACTGTAAAAGAAAGGGGTGTGCATGATTTATAAGTCCAGAAAGTCAGCTGTGGGATTTCTTTGTGGTCCAAGACATCATCTAGTTTAGGCCTAAGTCCTGTTTCCTTCACAACCACCTCTTTTTCCAATTTTATTTGTTCATTTATTTATCGTTTCTATTATATTTTAAGTTCAAGGAAGTCCAATATAAAAACCATATTTTTTAAAGAATTCAATCACTGTGTGGTGTTTGTCAGGTTATTGAATAATCATGTTGAATACATGTGCTTACACTTATTATGGTTTTTGCCATAAAAGAGCATCTCTGCTGTAGCTGCCAGTAGCTCCTCACAGGAAGTTGACTGCATCTTTGCAGGGTGAAGTGATCTCGACTTAAAAAAGTACAAAAGATGCATCTTGAACTTGAGATAGATGCAGAAAGAAAGAGAAGGTGGCAAATGTCAGCTTTGCCCTTTTCCTTCCTCGCCTCCTGAAGTAGCTTTTCACACCTCACAAAGAACCTGCAGACACTGAGGCAAAAAGCATGCAGACAGAGATGGGGCCGAGAGGGTTTTAAGTACACAGAAAGGAGGTCAGAGAGGCGGTCTGCAGGCCAGAGCAGACGGGAGAGTCAGGAAGGTTTTTACTGTTGTAAGGCAAAGAAATGATTCATCAGATGGAACATCAGTCACTTTAACACAGCTGTTTATGATGGAGCTGAACCAAATTTTATATAAGTGAGGCTCTGATGCAAGGTAGCTGGGACTAAGTTGGGTGATTACAGTTCCTCCTGTGGCCTCCTCTCTCCTTTGTCCTTCAGTTGCATTTTAGGAATTGAAACCTTCAGTGTGTTGTAGTAAGACTAATGTCCAGGTCACAGGTAGGAGGACAGAGGAGACGAGGGTTTTTTTGGGGGGGGGGTTCCCATGTAGTTTCCATGTTTTGAGTGCAGACTTTGCTGCTTGCCTTTCTGTCCTCTTTGGGACTCTGTCATTGGTTAAATAAAATCCTGCTTCCTCCATTACAACCCACACCTTGCCAAACAGTGCAGACTAGATCTGACCAGATGCAATATATACACTCACCAGACACTTTTTTCAGTCCACCTGTTCAGCTACTCGTTAATCAGCCAATCACATGGCAGCAACTTAGTGGATTTAGCAGCGTGATCAAGACCACCTGCTGAAGTTCAAACCGAATATCAGAATAATAAAGAAAGGTGATTTAAGTAAATTTTAACATGTTGTTGTTGTTGTTGGTCTGAGTATTTCACAAACTGCTGATGTAGTGGAATTTTCCCACACAACCATCTCTAGAGTGTACAGCGAATGGTGTGAAAAAGAGCCACAGTTCTCTGGTTGAAAATGCCTCGGTGATGTCAGAGGTCAAAGGAGAATGGTCAGACTGCTGTGAGCTGATAGGAAGGAAACTTAATGAACACTTGTCAAAACCAAGGTATACAGAAGAGCATCTCAACAGTAGCAGAAGACTGCATCGGTTGCCACTCTTGTCAGCTAAGAACAGGAAACTGAGGCTACAGTTCACACAGGTTCACCAAAACTGAACAAAACACACGTTGGATCCCTTAGTACTAACTGACGTCATTTAAACACCACAGCCTACCTGAGTATTGTACCACAGTGTACCATCTTCTGATGGCTGCTTCCAGCAAGATAACACACAATGTCACAAAGCTCAGATCATCTCAAACTGGTTTCTTTAACATGACAATGAGTTCACTGTACTCAAATGGGCTCCACAGTCACCAGATCTGAGTCCAGATAGCACCTTTGTGATGTGAAGCCAACAAATCTGCAACAACTGTGTGATGCTATCATGTCTATATAGACCAGACTGAGGAATGTTTCCAGCACCTTGTTGAAGTGATTTTCAAAAATGTAATTTGGCTTCTCTGGCAGCTTAAAACAATACAGCTAAGTTCTAACTTCTAGCTATTACCTTTAAAATTGTGACTTAAAAGCATCACTTTTGCCGTTTTAACCTCCTAGGACCTGCCATCCACATATGTGGCCATCACATTTTGGATTGACTAGATCAAAATACTAAATTTTGCTCCACAAGGGTCTGATATCTATGGAAGCCCGTTTCCGCCACTAAAAAAAAAAAAAAAGGATCCATAACTCAAAATTTCGAGTTATTTTCTCAAAATTCCGAGTTACTTTCTCGAAATTTCGACATATTAACTCGAAATTTCGATTTATTAACTCAAAATTTTGAGAAAAGTAACTCGAAATTTCGAGTTAGCGCTGCCAATCAGTAATCTAGGTGAATGACGTCATTTCCTCGTTACCCGGAAGCTGAAGGCTCAGCTACAAATGCTACAGCTAAGCTACCGTTATTACATCCAGTCGTGAATGCACAGATTGCTGAGTGTTTTCAGCCTGGCTTCACAAATGATGAAATCCCCGTGTTATTAGCTGAATCACATGGTGTTACTATCAGCAAACGTACTCGCCAAAGCACCAATTTGTTGGGATCCGTTTTTGAGTGCGCGTTCCTCTGCGCCATATGCTTCCGGGTAACAAGAAAGCGACCTCATTCACGTATATTTTTGATTGGCAGAGCTAACTCGAAATTTCGAGAAAAGTAACTCAAAATTTCGAGTTACTTTTCTCGAAATTTCGACTTATTTCGAGTAAATAAGTCGAAATTTCGAATTAATAAGTCGAAATTTTGAGAAAATAACTCGAAATTTCGAGTTATGGATGCTAGCTGTTTTGTTTTTATTTAGTGGCGGAAACGGGCTTCCATAGATATCCATTTACGAGGACATTATACTGCCTCTGTGTTATCAAAATTTAAAACAAATGTACAAATCGGGTTAAAAAAAAAAAATCCGGTGATTCTTTGTTTTTACATTCATCGGGTCCCAATATGCCCAAATATCAAAGAGAAATTAAAAATGCATGCCATGGAAGAGTTCAGGTCTTAGGAGGTTAAAGCTGTGCAGGAACTCTGTAGCAAGGACACAGAAACATATCCTGTTCTTGTTTAAGGAGTTTATATTTGGGTCCTCACAGAGACTAACTTAGGAGCTGCCTGCAGTTAATAATTCAACCACTTTGAGCCTGAAAAGTTTATACAACAGAGCGAGGCTCAATGCTTGATTATGAAGGCAATGGTGTTTGTAAGGGTGTCAGTGATCGTGGTTGGTGGTGCTCTTTTTAACTTCAGTGGATATTATACATGGTTATGCTCAGGATATGTCAGCCCATTTCTACTGGAAATGCCTTTTGGTTAAACCTTCAGCAAGGAATTTGCATTTGCACTGTTGCATTTTTATAACACTGTAATGCACATAAAAAAACAGCTGCTTGTTTAAGTGAAAATAAATGGATGGGGTTTTTTTGCGCTGGTAAAGTTGTGGAGTTGTATTTTGTCTCGCATCAATTATATCGTCAGTTATATCGTTATCGCAAATTTTCAAATATATATCGTGATAAATATTTTTGGCCATAGCGCCCTGCTCTAGAAGTAACTATATAATTAATTGCCCAACATTGGTCATTATATACTGTATTTTGCAGACAGAGAGTTACAGGACTCTCTCCCAGACCACAGACTCATACTCATAATACAAGTCAGAGCTTTATTTTTTTTTTAAAAAGAAAGTTGTGTTTTAAAAATTGGAGTTCATGTTATTTTTACTTCCAATAGTGTTAACATACTACACAAGTCATGAACAAGATTTTTTTAAATTTTCATTGTAAGTGGGCTAAAGCACTTAATTAAAAGTAGTCTAACATAAATGTAAATGCTGTAATTTGATTATTTTAATAAACCATGTAACTCGATGCTGGCGTGACCTCAGTGCACACGTCTAAAGGACCGCTCAGGGAGTTTGTGTGTTTGCTCAGACACATGAAAACTTAGAGGGAACATTGGTGGTGACCCTTGCGTCTGTGATTCAGACTCTGTTTAAGAAGTGCAAAAGTGCAGGAGGATCAGCTTTGTCGAGGAGTTAGCGGGCTTACAGGCATAGCAGATGGATTTTACTCTGTGTGTGTGTGCGTGCGCGCGTGGGTGTGTGTGTGTGAGGCAGCGCTGAATGTTTTCACAGATTATCCATTAAAAGCAGATTGTACATCTGTCCAAAAACAACAAACAGCCCTCAGAAATCTGCTCAGCCTGAAAAATCCTCCAGCGTCAGTCAGCGTGAGGGAGAACGTGACTTTGCCAGTTTATGCAAGATTATTTTGTGTGTTCATATAAACTGACATAAACTTAATCTAAGTAATGAGACTAACCAAAAAGGATTTACATATGGCCATCAGAGTACACAGACGTAGCTCCTAAAAATAATAACCTTTATTGCTTTATGCTTTATTTTCTGATTTAATTTCATTATTCATTCAACATATTGAGGATGCATTAAATCGTGTGTTGAACCATTAATAGTGGCTTTTTGTTTTCTCACAAATCTGTGTGTTGTAGATTTATTTTGGTTTTTAAAACCTGCATTTTTGTCCATTTTAGAGATATTTAGAGCAACATTTTAAAAGAGTAACGGCCACAAATGATAAATATAAAGCCACAAAGTGCTTGGATATCCTGGATAATTCTCTTTTCTCACACTTAGAATGAGCCAAATTTACAAAATAATCTTTGAGTTTTTTAGAGCATGACCCAAAATAGAGCGACTGACTGTAAAACAAGGAGTCTGTGTCCATAATTACTTTTAACTGTGAAGGAACCACTCGTCCCAAACTGCGCTGCAAATCCCAGATAACACAGGGAATGACTTGCAGCCTTCTTTAATTTCATCCTTTTTCATTATCACAGTGTTGCATAACAATAGTTTGACGATATGTTGTAGTTTGTGAGTTGTGTGTGTGTGTGTGTAGTTATTAGGGACGTGCATTATGACAAAAAGGACACAAAAGTGCTGTTTCAGCGTTTCATACATTCACACATTTCATCGTGGTCTTGCAAAACACACTGTTCACAGCAGGAGTATTCAATTAAAATTTAGGGAGGTCTAGTAAGAGAACATTTCCTCAAACAAAGCTCCAGAATGACGTAAATTTTACCTGCATTATGATTCAGTGCATATATATATTTTGAAGTAGCAGTTGTAAGTTGTAAATATAACAAATACAGATACAATTCAACAGTATTTCAGCCATTTTTGTTTATTACTAACTTTCACAGTGATCTGGGGGATATTCTGAATATAAAATAATAATAAAATTTTCTTTTCTTGTTTCAAGTAAAATGCATTTTTACTCACAAATTAGAACACCCCCCCCCCAGCCCTGACTGAAACATTACTTTCACCATTAGATGAGTTACCTGGATTTACTTTGGTAACCTGAAAAGGACTCTGTCTGTGACCTCTGACCTCTGTACTGGAGTTCTGGATCTGTCTGGGTTACTTCCTTCCTTCTCTCTTCGTTTCTTTTGCTTCGTGTTCTGGTACAAAGCTTATGGCCCCCAACCCTGACCTCACAGCCCATTGTTCATTCAGCGGGCTGGTTTCAGTTTCTGTGCAAATGTACTGTTTATAAGGTTGGGGAATCCTGCAGTCAGCTGAGACTGAAGAAGTCACTTGGATGAGTGACGAAACGTTTCTCCCACTGAAAACGTTATGTCCAGATGAACAGAATCAACCTTTTGGGATTTACTTACCTGGATCATTGAGTATGCATCAAAACATTGGTTTGTAGTGTTAGCTAGTTATCAGATAAGTATGAGTTTGGATGATTTAGCTCACCTGATCCACTCTACACAGTGTATTGCTACGCCACTGTCTCCTGGGGAACTTACTGAGTTATTAACTCTCCCACTCAAATCCTCTGTAGAGCTAAAAATGCACAACAGAAGCTTCAAAAACAGCCTGCAGAAGCATCTCCATACAAGTGCGTGAACCCTGAGTGACCCCCCTATCCTCACGCTGTAGCACAGCACAAATGTATTGTAGGTCAGCTCCCCGTGCCTGTGGTCATGAGATGACCCTTACACCTGAGTTTCAGCCACACAATAATGTACGTCTAAGCAAACTGAGCACTACAGTTAACAGAGATGAGATGAAAGCCCCAGAGAATGAAAACACAGCGAGAGAATCCACTCATGGATGCTTTACAGAGCCTTTGAAGAGGAAAGGGGGCAGCTGATTGAACAAAGCAGAATCTGCAGTGCTGTGATGTCACAAATTCACTCCTAGGGATGCATCAAGAAATTATCAACTGATTCCGATATGTGATATAAACAGTTTGGGTCACAGTCAATGTTCCTGACATTTTTCCAATTACTTTAGGTTTCATTCATATAACACCAGTTCACAACAGGAGATCCTGCAAATTTTTGCAGATTGGTGAACCCTGCTCATCTTTACCTCTGAGAAACCCTGCCTCTCTAAGATGTTTCTTTTATACCCAGTCACGTTACTGCCCTGTTGATAGTTAGCTTAATTAGTTCCAAAATGTGCCTCCAGCTGTTTCTTTTTATGCCGCTTTCTTTGCCCGTCCTTTGTTGCCCATGTTCCAACTTCTTTGAGATGTATTGCTACTACAGAATTTAAAAAGGGCCAACATCATTCTTAGAATAGTCCATTTTTGGAGGTTTAACCATTAGATTTGTTACATTTGAGGGTAAGGCTGTTCGATATAACGATATATATCGGATGATGATATAAAAACATCTATCGCTTCATTTTACGCTATCGTTTGTTTCGTGGTGTCGCAAAATAAACTGTTTACGGCAATATTTTTTCATCGTTTTGATGGTCACTGTAGTGGCTATATTAATGTCTTAAAGTTCTCTCTTTCTCTTATATTTTATATAACCACACTACAGACGGACAAGCGCCTGTTTTTATGCGTTGTCGTTAGCAACAACGACGGTAAAACCATCGCGTGTCCGCTTGTTTATTTTCCACCTTTCCACCAATAAAGCTTAAGATCCTGCTGAGACTTTTCAAAATAAACTGAATCACTTGAAAGAGTATGCAGAGTATTTACGGTTGAGAAGCAAAAAAGAGCCGTCAGGTGCTAAAAAATAAACCTTAGACTCAAACGTTAGAACAGGCTTTTCCCCGCAGCACGCCGTGTAATAAATACTCACAAAGAAAACGGCGGCCGTTACAACTTATGTCTAAAAATGTATAGTTTCATGCATCGGTTAAAACACTCAACTCCAGGTACACGACGCCCAGCTGGAAACACTCCACGCAAGTCGAGCTGCCCGAGATTCACAGAATTTACAGAAAATGTTACATTTTTGTGATTTACAGTGGGGCAAAAAAGTATTTAGTCAGCCACCGATTGTGCAAGTTCCCCCACTTAAAATGATGACAGAGGTCAGTAATTTGCACCAGAGGTACACTTCAACTGTGAGAGACAGAATGTGAAAAAAAAATCCATGAATCCACATGGTAGGATTTGTAAAGAATTTATTCGTAAATTAGGGTGGAAAATAAGTATTTGGTCACCTCAAACAAGGAAAATCTCTGGCTCTCACAGACCTGTAACGTCTTCTGTAAGAAGCTTTTCTGTCCCCCACTCATTACCTGTATGAATGGCACCTGTTTGAACTCATCATCTGTATAAAAGACACCTGTCCACAGCCTCAAACAGTCAGACTCCAAACTCCGCCATGGCCAAGACCAAAGAGCTTTCGAAGGACACCAGGAAAAGTATTGTAGACCTGCACCAGACTGGAAAGAGTGAATCTACAATAGGCAAGCAGCTTGGTGTGAAAAAATCAACTGTGGGAGCAATCATCAGAAAATGGAAGACATACAAGACCACTGATAATCTCCCTCGATCTGGGGCTCCACGCAAGATCTCATCCCGTGGGGTCAAAATGATCATGAGAACGGTGAGCAAAGATCCCAGAACCACACGGGGGGACCTGGTGAATGACCTGCAGAGAGCTGGGACCAAAGTAACAAAGGTCACCATCAGTAACACACTACAACGGCAGGGAATCAAATCCCGCAGTGCCAGACGTGTTCCGCTGCTGAAGCCAGTGCATGTCCAGGCCCGTCTGAAGTTTGCCAGAGAGCACATGGATGATACAGCAGAGGATTGGGAGAATGTCATGTGGTCAGATGAAACCAAAGTAGAACTTTTTGGTATAAACTCAACTCGTCGTGTTTGGAGGAAGAAGAATACTGAGTTGCATCCCAAGAACACCATACCTACTGTGAAGCATGGGGGTGGAAACATCATGCTATGGGGCTGTTTTTCTGCCAAGGGGACAGGACGACTGATCCGTGTTAAGGACAGAATGAATGGGGCCATGTATCGTGAGATTTTGAGCCAAAACCTCCTTCCATCAGTGAGAACTTTGAAGATGAAACGAGGCTGGGTCTTCCAACATGACAATGATCCAAAACACACCGCCCGGGCAACAAAGGAGTGGCTCCGTAAGAAGCATTTGAAAGTCCTGGAGTGGCCTAGCCAGTCTCCAGACCTCAACCCCATAGAAAATCTGTGGCGGGAGTTGAAAGTCCGTGTTGCTCGGCGACAGCCCCAAAACATCACTGCTCTCGAGAAGATCTGCATGGAGGAATGGGCCAAAATACCAGCTACTGTGTGTGCAAACCTGGTAAAGACCTATAGTAAACGTTTGACCTCTGTTATTGCCAACAAAGGTTATGTTACAAAGTATTGAGTTGTATTTTTGTTATTGACCAAATACTTATTTTCCACCCTAATTTACGAATAAATTCTTTACAAATCCTACCATGTGGATTCATGGATTTTTTTTTTTCACATTCTGTCTCTCACAGTTGAAGTGTACCTCTGGTGCAAATTACTGACCTCTGTCATCATTTTAAGTGGGGGAACTTGCACAATCGGTGGCTGACTAAATACTTTTTTGCCCCACTGTATATCATTATCGGACGATAGATGTCTTATATTGGGATATGAGATTTTGGTCATATCGCACAGCCCTATTTGAAGGTTATAAAGTATGAAGATAATTCTTAATCCAAGTTTAAAAAATAAATAGTTTTACACCAAAGGGGGAAAGCTGTTGTGTGAAGCTTTTCCCCTTTGGGTTCGGTTAGATCCAGACTTAAAGGCTTAAAAACATATATATATAAATTCACTGAATATACATAAAAGAGAAAACGGTGCCATCACTTTATTAACTTTTCATCAGTGGATTTTACAACCTACTTTGTGCGCAGCTTATTGTGAAGTCTCCAGTACACCGATACCAACCAAAAATCTGTAAGCCCATCACAAACACTGAGAACATTTCAAGTGAACTTTCAACTCTCCCTTCAACCTCTGTGATTATGTCTTTGTGCATCAGATTTCATTCCGCCTCATGAAGCAGCAAATGAAGGAGAAGAAAATGTCACATCAGACTTCGATGCTGCGTTCATGACATCTGGCAAAACTCATGAACTTGAAAGACGCTTGTCAGCAAATTTACTATCAAAGAAGAAAATACAGCTGCTGCACTACACAGCTGTTTCATGTTGGTATGATTTTATTCATATTTATTCTCATCAAATTGTTCCACATTCACATCCATGCAGAGCTGTCCTTAAAGTAGGAGTATTTCCTTTGATTTTTACCTGCATTTTCTTAGGACACGAAACTGATGCAGGGGTCCTGCAGGTCATTAAGACAGGTGAAATTGAAATCAAGGACTTCAAGCAACCTTTTCAGGTTGTTTATTTATATGTGTGAACAGATTCACACCCCAATTGTGCAAGCTTCACACCAGGGGTGTCAAACTCAATTGCACAGGGGGCCAGAACTCAAGGCACACTTTAGGTCGCGGGCCAAACAAGATAAACATTTATTGAACAAACTAAAACAATGTTTTTTAAACATAAATATGAATTAAAAACAGACAGGAATATTAGTCCAGATTAAATAAACTTAAAAAAAATAAACTTTAACTTTAAATATTTTGCTCTTCATAAAAATATATCCTGTCAAAATTATGCAGGTTAGAAATATGAACATGCTGCCAAAAACCCCAGAAAAAATAAATGAAAGCATACACAAGGTTGGAGCCGCATGTAGACGGAGCTGGGCATTGCTTCAGGAATGGAACTAATAAACTGTGCGGCCCATTCAGTGTCGTACTTTTCCTCGAGTGTATCATTACACTGCAGCTCCATCTGAATCTGCACAGGTGCAGTTCAGCAAAGTGCGCCGACTTGGTTCAACATTACTTGGCAACAGGGAAAGTGAGGCAAGTTGCACTGGTGCATTTGTGACAGCTTCACTTGAAATGCCTTCACTGCATCATACATGCCATGTCCATAAACTGACAGATTTCCTTGCTGAGCTCAAAAACTCTATTGAGAATTTTTATCCCAACTCAGCTAACGGACCTCTGTATGATGAGGAATGTCGCAAACTCTGAATCTGTTTCCCACATAAAAGACTGAAATTGACGGTGATTTAAACTTTTAGCTCAGATAAAATGTACGGTTTGCTTTACGGTGATCATTACATGCTCCATTTTTAGGATTTTACCACACAGCCTTTCCTGGTGCGTGATGCAGTGATATGCTGTTAACTCACCGGTTCAGTTCTCCTCCTGCATCTTTACTCGCATCCTGCTGACTAGTCTGCTTTTTTCACCGCACAACACCGGCGCTCCATCTGTTGTCAGTCCAACAAGTTTGTCCCAGGGCAATTTCACGTTGGTTATACTTTGACATACGTTTTAAAAAATATCTTTTCCTGTCGTTGTCCCGTGCATCGATTTGATGTCCAATATTTCCACTCCACGAATGAAGCGCGTTTTGTCTGGACACAAGACGTCGCACACCTTCATCATGCAGCTCTTCATAGTGGTACCGGGCTGATTTGGCTGTCTCCTCTGCTACAATAAAACTTGCTTTCAGAACAGCTTCACTTTGTGATTTTGCTCTGGTGAAAAAAAGTCTGCTGAAATGTTAGATTCTTCTTTAGCTCTTCTACCTTCTGTAGTTTCTGCTCTGCATTTAGGTTTTTCAGCTTATCCTGATGTTTTGTCTCGTAGTGTTGTCTTAAATTAAATTCCTTAATTACAGCAACATTAGCTCCATAAATAAGACACACGGATTTACCAGCAATATCTGTAAACATATATTCAGTCACCCACCTGTGCTGAAAGGCTCTGTTTACAGAATCAACTTTTCTCTTCGCCATTGTGAGGGGCTAGCTTCGCAATAACAGAAGTTTGACTTGATTAACGCGGGAATGTTCCCAAGTAGCCTAGCGTTTGGCAAGGAAGCTGCAGCGCTGCGTTATGGAATCTGTTGTTTGTGTGTTATTAGCGCCTCATATCGCCGGGCCATGCATAACAATAATAATAAATCTATATAAAATGATCTCGTGGGACGGATGTAAATGTACGCTGGGCCGGATGTGGCCCGCGGGCCTTTAAGTCTGTCTTTAAGTAGTTTCAGGAATAGTTCTCCAGGCTTCTTGAAGGACATTCAAAGCTCTTCTTTGGATTTTTATGCCTTTTCTTCTTTTCTCTGCCAATCCATGACTGATAGTGTTCCACTTAGGGGTGGGCGGTATAAACGTTGTATAGTAAAAATGATATGAATTTGGCCAACGGTAGAGATTTTGACTATACCGCTCTACCGCGATAGCGCATGTTGATGATGTCATCAAGCTGCACCTGTTTTGGTCGAAAGTATCGCAGCGGTTGCAAGCAATATCCTCTGCAAATTATGCCGGGCGACAGTAATAGCGAAGAGACGAAGCACGTTTTGGAATATGAGAAAAGGCAATAACTAACCTCGTATTGTGGATGGATTACCTCAGTTCTTCTCCTGACTGAAGTTTGATCCGTTTACAACATCCTGCCATGCAATTGCATTTGTCCCTGACCACCACAAACCCTCACGTTAACTTTTATCGAGTGGAAAAAGTTTGGCATTCATCCTCCAGCTTCACTGTGTTTATGTTATGCTAGCATAGCTGTGTCGCTAGCGATCACGTAGCACATCATCATATACCAGCTAGTCCAACTTCAGTAACCCTAAAAAAGTCACTGCTGTGTAGTTTTCTGTCTTCATTTATGTTGGAAGCGATGGCAGAGCTGTACGTTTTAATTTTTCAGAAATCTCTCAGTCTGAACATGCTTTATCATGTTTAGGTGGAAACTAGCTAGCTAACTTTCTGCTAGCTTCTAACTCTGTTAAATTTAATAAATTCTGTTTTCATGGAAGCCTGGATTTTATTAAAGATAAAAAAAGAATTTAGACTGTTTTTAACTCTCAGTGATGCTGCCGTGTTCGTTTGACTTTGGGACCTGAAGCGGACGGAGTTTTGGATTACTCTACAAGCGGTGTGGCTTTGTAGCTTACCAAAGTTGTACTAAAACATTTTTTGACAGATTTTTGAGCGCCACGTACCACATAAAATCGGTTCGAGGTCAGTAAGCACAACCAGAATTTATACATAAGGCGCACCAGATTATAAGGCCCACTGTCGATTTCTGAGAAAATTAAAGGATTTTAAGTGCGCTCTATACTGCGGAAAATACGATACACCAAAGAAAAGAATATATCGCGATATATATTGTTACCCCACACGCTTCAAATTCAAATTTTTCTATCCATGTATATTTTACTGCATTGGCAGTTGTTTTGGGATCACTGTCATTCTGAAAAATGAAGCTGTTGCCACTCAGGTGTTTTCCAGATGGTATTGCATGTTCGATCAAAATCTAACAGTACTTTTCTGAGATCTCCAGCAACAGTGACTGAAATCCAGCTTAAACCATGACAGAGCCTCCACCATGTTTTACAGATGGCTGTAGGTGCTCACTGTTGTACCTCTCTCCTGAACTTCTCTGTACATACTGATGAGAATACTAAGACCAGATCCATCACTCCATCAGACCTGTTTCCACTGATTTTCAGTCCAGTTCTTCTGTAATTTTTATACCTCAGCTTTTTCTCTCTGTTTCCCTTCCTTATGAATGGCCTCTTGACAGCCAGCCTTCCACTGAGACAATTTCTGATGAGGCTTCAGTGAACAGTAGATGATCAGCTGAAGGTCCAGATGGATCTCTTAGGTCCTGTGTCAGGTCTTTAATGGATTTGTTCCTGTTTCTTTAGGACATGACTTTCACATACTGTTTATCTGCTGCCGATAGTTAGTGGTCACTGTTAAGTGGCTTAACACCAATGCTGAGCAACATTTTAATAATAAAAACTTGTTATAATAAAATAATAAAACTTGTTTATAAAATTTATAAAACTGGTGCTTCTGAATGTATGGAACAAGATCTGGTCTTTAGATTGCGACATTTGGGACGAGTGTAAAATTGATTTGGTTGCAGTTTTTAGAGAAGGCAGAGGTCCTTCATAAAAATTTAACACCCACACCCACAAACACATTGTAGTTTGCAGACAGTGCTCTCTGTTTTGCTTCTGTTGTCCCCAGAGAGGTGCTCTCCTCTGTACTCGTCTGAACCTTTGAAAAATTCATTTCCATCGCTCGCTCTGTGAACGTGGGCCTGCAGCAGGATGAGATTAGATGGGGTCACCATTTGCGTCGTCATCCCTCTGTTGTCAGCTGGTCGTCTTAGCTGCAGGTCGACCTCACAGTTGTTGTGTTTGCTTGTTGTTGAGTGCTGGACCTGGAAGCATGATTGCGACTTTGCCTGGATTAAAGTCAGAAACAAATCCACTGACTCTCAGATATTCAGGCTCACACACAGCTTTGTGAACTGATGCCAAAGCTCTGTGCAAGTCTTCTAACAAAGTTTTTCTGGATCAGGTGAAGGAGCTGATGTTCTGAAGTCAATAGTAGACTGGTTTATAGCTTACTTTGACAGAAAGCTTTAAAAGTACTGTGTATTTGTCTGTCAGAGCTTGGACCTCCAAGCACATGGTTGCTATCATTGAATAAGCATCCAAGAAGATGGTTGTATGTCCAAAAACCAGCTGTTAAGTCATCATAAATGGTAGAAATAAATTTAGTCATTTATCAATACACTTTAACGTGACAGGTCTTTACAACTGAAAACTATAGGCTGTATGTAAAAGATGGACATGGCCACTGTGATGTCACCTGTGGGATTCTTGAATTTTTAAGTTTCAGTGTTACCATTTTATGTCCTGGTTATTTTCTGCCTATAAAAATATCAGGGTTTTTTACTGAACTTTATCGATATTTTGTAAATATCCATGGAAATTAAAACACATGGAAAAACATCCATAAAACATAATGTGGAAAAATCCTTCATTTTCAAACAGTACTTGTTGTACTTTCGGTACTTTTAAAGATGAAAATAAAAGATTAAAACTAAATACAAATAAAAAGTAATTAGCTTGGTAAGCAGCTAAACCAAAACCAGTACCAGTGTGTGGAATTTGGTACTGTTTCCGGTGCTTTGCTTCATTTGAAATAGTAAATTCAAAGTTTTCTCAAACAAAATAAGTCCATACTTCTCTGTGTTTTATTATTTATTTACAACATTTTGCTGTCAGACGATGTAAATGATGTAAGCATCAGTCTCCTGGTGTTTGTGTACTAAAATATGAAATAGTAAAAGTTATAAGAACTAGTCCATTTACCATTTACCTGCTAACATTTCAGACATATCGTCCGACATAACATATTTGTTTACCATAAATAGCATGCTGATAAGAAATGTCAGCGTAACCATCATAAAACTTATAAAACTGCTTATCCAGCTACCTTACTAGTACCTATAAGTGATTTTCTACTTTATTTTGAGATTTGTTCGTACAAGACTCATTCACACAGACATTCTTTGAAGGGCCTAGTGTTGCCTGCATCGAGTTTTTGTTCAGGTTTGAGTCATCACATGGTCTCACTCTTTTTCTTCTTCTAACCCAGATGTGCTTGGGTACCAAAATTGAATTTAGTGCAAATCGGTACTCAGTATTTTAGTTGGTACCGTAAAAGGTACAGAGTACTGCTTTCAACCCTACCAATACCTGATATTATTATAATAAAATACTACAATTTCACACAGTAAAATGCAACATTCTTGGGTGTTTTTCTAGTTTAATAAACATTTTGCCACAGCAAGCCAAATTATTCATCAGATGAGTCAATGATTCGAGCGTTTATTGAACCTTCTGACGAGTTAAACAAAAGACATTAAATCTTAGCTTTCATCATATTTGCTACATAACTTATCTCTACAATTTTGGGGGAGTATTTATTGTTTAACAATGTATTGTGCAATTTATTTAGGTTTTGGGGGGGCATCACACTGATTATAAAGAAATCTTAAAATCTGTATGTATCAGTTATGACACACTAAGCACTAAAGGGATATACTCTTGACATGCCTGGTAGTATGAAACACTCTAATACAATGAGAAGAGTGGGGTAAAGCGGCTACAAAATGTTTTAGAGCCAATATTTAGCAGCACAAGTTGAACTAACTTGCTAACTGACTGAAAGGCATTGGAGCGGTAAAGTGAGTGTAGATGCTACTGTATAAACAGCAGAAACAAGCATTTACTCACTTATGACCCTTGTCTTTTGTAGTCTTGTTTGGAAACTGAGGTGCAGGTAGAGCCAAGTGGACATTGGAGGAACTGCACCCTGGGAGGTTGCTAGACCTTGCTGGAAACTGAATATATTTTGGGTTTTCGACAAAATAAGACATCCAAGGGCCTCTTCATGAACTCCCTCAGTTACTGATGTGTTACTATGATAATATCGCGTTCCTGTTTACTGTAACGTTTCTGTGCACATACTGCAGTGTCTATTCGAGTGAGGACCTCTTGAGGAAACCTCTGTGAATTTTCATCAACCTCTGTTTGCAAACACATGTCGCTTCTCCTCCTCCTCATGGTTGCCTCGGGGTGTTTTTTGTCCAATGGCTCCAAGTCATGACGTCAGGGTCCAAAAACCCCCTTCCACCCTGTCTCGCTCTTAATAATTGATGGTCGACAGGCTTTATTTTGTGTCTGAGTCATCAGCAGACAAAGGTTTGGCTGCAGCTCACTAAGGAGTCACTGTTTGAATTAAAGGCCCAAAGCACAATGTTGTCATGCTAATTTAATCTAAGCAACTCTTTGCTGACAATACTAGAAGTATGTTAAAGGTTTAAAGTGGCTCCTATCCCTGTGAAGTGATCCTGGAAATGTAACTCAGATAATAACCAGGAGGACCTCATTCAGCAGAGACTGCTGTTGTTTCCATCCAAAATCATAACTTTCTAATGGCTCTATGCCGAGGTTTGTGTTTGGTCATCATGCTGTGCATTACCACCGAGGGCTGGTCAACATAGCCACTCCATTCGTGATATTAAAGAGGTACGATGGAGCGTTATTAAATCCCGCGGGGCGTCTGGATCACGATCAGAAGAAACCGCTTGACCATCCCAACCTCCGGCCTCTATTTTGTCAGAGACTTCCTCCTCTGTTAAGGTTTCCACTGGTGCTTCAGAAAAGCTCTTTGTTTCCTTCAGACTTGACCTGCTACAGATTTTCTCCTCAAGGGTGCGCACACACACACACACACACACACACACACACACGCATAATACACCATCTTCCATGGTTGGTCTCAGGACTCTGCACAGGACTCTGCAGTTGTTACTACCAAGGGTGGCACAACCAGTTATTAGGTTTTTCACCCAGGACCAGGTAAATTAGGATATCCTTTCCCCGAATAAATGAAATCATTTAAAAATTGCATTTGTATTCAGTCAGGTTATTTTTGTCTAATATTAAAAATTTGTTGCAAAAACTAAGAAATCAGCCATCATGACTTTGGTTTATTCTCTAGCTAAAATTAGGCAACATTCACATACCTCATATGTGTTTTTCACAACAGCAGTCCTGCCTCCTCCACCCTCTATAATGGCAGTTCCTTCATGCAAAGTTCACACACTATTTGCAGTTCTGAGAATGTCTTTGAAGCAGACATTTTCCTGCTCTGTGCTGCATCTGAGGAAGTACAACTGTGTTATGACACACTAAGCACTATCCCAGCCTGATTCTCTCAAAATGATCCAAAGTTCATGTGTAAAAACAGTGTTGCTCTCTCCCTCTTCACACCTTCATTTAAGGTGTTACTCCCTCTATGCTGTGTCCTGAAATCCCCCTCTGTCACTCTCTGTCTCTTTCTGTAAAGCTGTTATCCCCACTGGCCTTCCTGTCAAAATACCTTCAAACAAAGCTTCTGAAAACCCTCCGGCTTCTTCACTACGGGATGCAGCTGCAAAGGATAAATTCAAACGCAAAACATTTTTTCCATTTTTGTTCCTGAATTACTCGGATCTGGTTTACCCGGACCTTTGCTGGTCATCACTAACTTGTCCCCTTTGTTTCTGCAGTGGCATTGAAGAACCGGCTATCCAGTGGCACGAACAGGAGCAGTGATCACAAGAATGCCAGCAAGACGACGGGAGCTACAGAGATCCAGATACCCGAGGGGGAGCTGCTTCTTCAGGTGGGTGAGAGCCAGACATGTTTTACCTGCTGACATCCATCTGTTTTATTGCACTTTGCTCCAATAAAGCCCAGTTCAGGTTGTGGTATTTTCTTGAGAACGTGAAGACAATAACTCCCAATTTTACCAGTCTTGTAATGTTATAGAATTCTTCCCAAAAAAATCCAGAAGCCTGGATTGTTGGGTTTTTCTCTGTATGTATTATTGTAGGGTCTACAATATAAAGTGCCTTGAGGCGACTGTTGTTGTGATTTGGCGCTATATAAATAAAATTGAATTGAATTGAAGTCTGCACTCAGACTTGAGGTTTAAGCCTGAGTTCTCAAGCAGACTTCTGAAGCTGGAGACCTAACCTGCTCTAGAGAAGATTATTTTAAAGATAAGATATCAAAACAGACAAAATAGCATCACCATTCCCAGAAAACGCCTCAGACTTGGGTGCTCAGATGGCCTGACGTTTTTAGAGATCATGTGAAATTTATGTCTTTACAACATAGATTCTCCTTCATCATGCAATTAAAAGCAAAACCAGTGTTATGGCCAACCTATCAGATGGAAAACAGCTGTTCCAAACTTTAGGAGCTACTGCCTAAAAGTTGGTCGCCTGTGGATATGAAATTTAAAGGTGTGGAACAGCTAAATAGCCCCAGTCACATGGAGTAAGTTCTCAGCAAATCAGCTACTTAAGCAGGAGCCATGCAGAGTTCACAATGAATTCTAAATTTCAGTGGAATCAAATAAAAGAAAGAAAGAAAAGCATGATTGACGATAAGGGAACTTTTAAGGGTCACTTTTAAGTTGAGCCAACCCTCTTGTGGTAAAATTTACACCTAAATTTATTCATAACCATATCGATTCAGTACCAATACCATCGTTGGTATTGGTATTTGGATCAATCCGGCCAACCTCTAAAACCATCTAATAACTGTAGAAGAAACAGATGTGTTTCTCAACATGGTTTTTAAAGTTCGACTAGTCTTTTTCACCGGTGTCACTGCTAACTGTGTGCCTCTGAGGCTCTCAGTTTGTGGCTTTTTTCGCTGCATCATGCAGAGAGTGTCCACACTTGGTGGTTTATAAGGTCAGTGGAAACCTTGTGATGGAGGAGAGGCTGCTCTGCACAGCAGGATGCGGAGACAAATGGCTTGTTTTCCTTGACTTACAGCGGTGACATCTCCCCTTTGGATGTGCACTCGAGAGTTTCACTTTGCCACAGTGAGCTGTTGTTTAACCGAACATGACTTCCATCTCACACTTTTGCTGTTATTACTCCCTACACTTGGTAAAGTTATTTAAAAATATATGTATATAAAAAATAGGGGGCTCAGGATACTTAAGGTGAACACAGACACTGAAAATTAATAATACAGCTCCATAACATCAACTTACCTCAGTGTTTCGGGAAAATTCATTTGCACGCTGGATATTTCCAGGTCCAAAGGTTCTTTCACTTCCCAAAAGTAAACAAACACTCAGACACCACTAATAGCTAAAAATGGTCCAGGTATTTTTATCTCCAATAAAATGGTCAGTGTTAAAGTTTAACATCCAGACATCAATGAAAGAGAAGACGTACGAGATAGAACTTAGCACTAAAACAAAACACAGCATTTCTATAACGTTGGGTGTAAACAAAGACAGAAAACTAAATAACAGCGACTTTTGGAAAGTTAGTGAAGTTGGGCTAGTTTATATATAGTAGTGTGCTAGCTGGTGGCTAGCTACAGTGCTATGGTTAGGCTAACACAAGCACATTACCACAGGAAAGATGGAGGATGAGGGTTAAATTATTCTCAATAAAGGCTTTTGTTGAATGGCAGAATGGGCAGAGACAAATGCCCATTGCCACTATTGGGCGGGAAGAAGATGCCGAAAACAAACCGACCCGGTTAAATAAACACTGACTCACTGCACTGTCTTCTGGTCAAATTTGGTATTGCACGACAGCACAGTCCAGGCCTAGTGTGACTTGAACAGGATATCATGTCAACACAACAAAGGATATAAAGTCATAGAAGTTGTTTCTTTACAATCTCTTTATAGATTTAGTTCATTTTGGGAAGTTTTACACTATTTTAAATAATTAATGATAAAATTAAAATACAGAAAAACATGTCTGGATGCTTTCAGTCATCCAGATCCTGGTGGTCTAAAGTGCTGGAGTCAAAGGCACCTGGACCGTTAAGTTTTAAAGATGTTTCTTTTTAGTTCACGTGACATGTGCGCATTGCATTGTAGGTACGAGCGGCAGCAAAATCAAAACACTGCATCAAGCGCTAGCATTTCCAGCACTAACCATTCATTCTGCTGTTTTAATCCCTACTTGCATTTTATTTGCCCCCAAAACAATCGTGGGGCGATCGTGGCTCAAGAGTTGGGAGTTCACCTTGTAATCGGAAGGTTGCCGGTTCGAGCCCCGGCTTGGACAGTCTCGGTCGTTGTGTCCTTGGGCAAGACACTTCACCCGTTGCCTACTGGTGGTGGTCAGAGGGCCCGGTGGCGCCAGTGTCCGGCAGCCTCACCTCTGTCAGTGCGCCCCAGGGCAGCTGTGGCTACAATGTAGCTTGCCATCACCAGTGTGTGAATGTGTGTGTGAATGGGTGGATGACTGGATATGTAAAGCGCTTTGGGGTCCTTAGGGACTAGTAAAGCGCTATATAAATACAGGCCATTTACCATTTACCAAAACAGTTATGTACAAAACGAAGGACAACACGGCAGGTCTGTACAAAGACAGACTTGACGAAAGGCAAAAAAAAGGTACGAGGAAAAAAAATCAAAGGAGTGAAAAGGTTAGACCCATACGAGCAGTGGCGTCAGCCACAGCATTAAAATCCACTAAAATCGGAGCGGAGCAAAGAAAACCCGGCGGCGTCCCCAGTCGTCCTGTCTGTCTCTTCGCTCCGGAGTACTGGAAGAGAGAGGGGGCAGCAACAGTCACTGTTCTTTCCAGTGAAAGAGATTTGTTGTAGCACGGTGTGGCTCGGGACTTACCCCGCAATCCAGGCCATCCATCGCCTCTTCGGGACTTCAGAAACATGACTTGAACATATTTCTTCCACGAAGGAATCCGATAAAAAACGATCTCTTTACCCGTCGGCTTCCCGTGGCTATCATGCAGCCGGCTATGGCAGTTAATAATACAACAGCTTCTTGCCATTCTTTGTGTCTGTTTATCTCTGTGTGACTGTTGTCTTGTAATAGCCTGTGCATGCTAGCCACTTTTACCTACAATCCTTTGTGGTTGTATCCCGGAAATAAGGTCACATTTTCGAACTCAATTCCCTATCCCAAGGACTGTCGCCTTGACGGTGGCCCAGACACTCTAGGACATGTCAGGGGATGTTTGTGAGTTGTTGCCCCACCCTGTAATCCCATGAATCATTAAGGTTACTGAGATTGAGGTGTGAATGTTAGTTAAATGGTCTTTTTTGGACTCTCAGGACTGTGTTACAGGTGGCTGATAGCTGGCTGATAGTTGTGGACTATAACCTGTGGTCATTCCAGATGACTTCCTGTACTCTTTCCTCAAACCATCCGCTTTCTTGTTCCAAAAAGCGTTATTCCGAGTGTTTGTCATAGTGACAATCCTGCTTTATGATGGCAAAGACTAAACTGTTGTTAGACACTTGTTAGTCCATCATGCCTGTCTTTTTGAATGCAAAAACAATTGATCAGATTATTGCAGAGAAGAGATTAAATGCACATTTAGCAGTTTTTCCTAATCCAAAGACATTTGATTGACTTCTCATTTATTGCATGCCAATCTTGACCATCCGGGACGGTGTCGCCTTATAAACCTATGAACTGTATTACAGTACCTTTATGTGGCTCCATAGAGTTGTGGTTAACATATTCACCTAAAAAGATAATCAGTTTTAGAGCAGGAGGAGACACAAATTACTGTGAGAGCTGTGTAATCCCATCTGTTGTGGCGATTCTTTGCAAATAAGCAACTGAAAGGTGTAATGGTAAATACAGTAGTAGTAGGTGTAGGGGTGGGCGGTATAAATGGTATACGGTAGAAACGATATGAATTTGGCCAACGGTAGAGATTTTGACTATACCGCATGTTGATGATGTCATCAAGCTGTGCCTGTTTTGGTCGAAAGCATTGCAGCGCCTGCAAGCAATATCATCTGGAAATTATGCCGGGCAACAGTAATAGCAAAGAGATGAAGTACGTTTTGAAATATGAGGAAAGCCAAAAACTGAGCTTCTTCCACTTCCGTACCATTGATTCATTAATGTCAAATTCTCTCGCAGCTGCTCTATTCCCTTGTTGTTGCAGTTATTAATGACTAACCTCGTATTGTGGATATCTCAGTTGTTCTCCTGACTGAAGTTTGATCCATTTACAGCATCCTGCCATGCGATTTGTCCCTAACCATCAGGAACCCTTGCGTTAACTTTTATTGAGTGGAAAAAAGTTTGGCATTCATCCTCCAGCTTCACTGCGTTAATGTTATGCTAACATAGCTGTGTCGCTAGCGATCACATAGCACATCATTATATACCAGCTAGTCCAACTTCAGCAACTCTATAAAAGTCACTGCTGTGTAGTTTTCTGTCTTCATTTACGTTGGAAGCGATGGCAGAGCTGTACGTTAAAAATTTTCAGAAATCTCTCAGTCAGAACATGCTATATGATGTTTGGGTGGAAACTAGCAAGCTAACTTCCTGCTAGCTTCTAAATTCTGTTTTCATGGATAAATTCTGTTTTCACGGAAGCCTGATGTTAAACTTGATTGTTACACCTGATAAAGCAGGACGCTGATCATTTTATTAAAGATGAAAGTATTTAGACAGTTTTTAACTCTCAGTGATGGCGCAGTGTTTGTTTGACTTTGGGAGTGTTGTGGACAGAGTTTTGGACCCAGATTACTCTGCGAGGCTCCTGACTATGGTAGCCATAATGCTCCGACAATCTATCAAGCGGTGTGGCTTCGTAGCTTACGAAAGTCGTACTTAAACATTTTTTGACAGATTTTTGAGCACTGTGTACCACATAAAATCAGTTCGAGGTCAGTAAGCACAACCAGAATTCATACATAAGGCGCACCAGATTAAAGGATTTTAAGTGCGCCTTATAGTGCAGAAGATACGGTATACAGAAGAAAAGAATATATCGCAATATATATCGTTACCGCACATGCTTCAAATTTAACCGCGATATGGATTTTAGGCCATATCGGCCAGCCCTTGGTAGGTGTCATCATGGCTCTTCTTTCCATTTTGTTTGTTTCATTTTCCAGTCGATTAAAGGATAATGTGAAACATAAACCCTTTTCTGCTAGCAAGTTCGGCAATGTAGTCCACACATTATATAACAGGACATACCTGAAATGTACCTCTTCAGCGTCAGCAAAACTTTTGATTCAGCAAAACTTGCCGAAACTAGACCTCAAGAAAAGACAATGTTTGGAGGTCATTCTGGTAGATGGCTGACATTTTTATTCAGTGTCTTTGGTACTGGTATATAACCCATAGAGGGCGCTCAGAATAAAAGTCTGAATTGACCAGTTATAAAATGCAGATAATTTTAGAGACAGACTTTAACACAGAGTTCACCAACCTCAATCTGTTTATTGATAAATGCATTGATCCCAAGGGCTCGGTGAGCAGCAGCAATGAAAAGGAAGGCTGAACCTTCCTGTCTTCAACTGCTCTCTTTTACAGACAGCAGTCCATGAATTATACAGATCCGGTGAGGGCATCTATTATTGAAGTGAAGACGAACAAAGTGTGTTGGTGGAAATAAACTAAAAGCATTTAAAGTATTCTTGGATGTTTCACAGTATAGCCCTGAATCTAACACACACACAGCCCAGTGCTGATTGTGTGTGCGGGAGCAGAGATAAAGAGGACTGACAGCCGACTCAGAGCACTCTGCACAGAACAGGAAGAGGAGAGGGTCGGATTAGACAAGGCGAAGCTTTAAATTCGTCTTTGAGGCTGGAGTAGACACACACACACACACACACACACACACACACACTCACACACAGTTCTCCTGTGTTTTGTTGGCACTGCTTGCTGCCACTGGGTTGTCGTCTTTCAGGGAACGCACAAACATTTATAACACGAACACACATGCAAACACACTCGGTCTCAGTCTCTGGAGACAGAGACCGACCTGCAGACAGAAGAAGCTACTGTAAATATTTATACACAGAACATGTGTGCCACTCCACTGTGTACTGTGCATGTGTGTGTGTTTGCACACTTTGCACAGATACAGATTTTATTCTGTTTAATATTTTAACATCTGTTTTTTTTAACAGGTGTATTCTCCTCATTTCTCCTCATTCACAGCTCAAAATGATCCTTATTATTCGGAGCCTTTCAGTTCCTCTTCTGAAGCGAGCTTTTTTAGCTCCTCCCCTTTAAGCAAGTTTTCTTCTGATTGGCTGTCCCTCACAAACAGGCCCTTTTGAACAGCAGGTGCATGGGACTTCTGTACCTGAGATGACGATATTAGGGATATCATATTAGGGACATGATCAAAAGTGGGTCAACGACCTTCTTGACTCCCACCAGGCCTCAGATACCTGATTAAAGAAGTCCAGTCACTTTTCTTTCCAAGCTCCTTAGATCACCATGACCTGGATGACTGAGAACCTCCACAGCCAGTAGGGAAATCTGCTCCCTATGACATCATAAAGAACCAAGATTAGAAAAATTAGGGGAGACTGAGGGTTTAGAGCATTCTGAATCCCGAGTTTTTGTCTTAGGGGGATTATTTGTGCATATACTGACCTCATCATTTGAATTCTGAGCAGCTCTGGAACATGTGATACATGACAGAAAATAAGTAAAAACTGTACATCCATATGATAAAAGTGAATAGTTAAAACTACACTTACTGGTTTCCTACACTTAAGCTGGACTCAGGTTTGTAATCCAATTATGTTTGGCAGCTGCTGTAATATTATTATTATTATTATTATTATTATTATTATTATTTATTACTCGTGGGAAATATCTTTGCTCTTAGTTTGAAAGGGGAATTTTTACACATTCCTGGTAAAAATTGCAGCCGTCCCTCTTTATCTGTCGCTAATATACCTGCAGCTGATCGTTGTGAGTCTAAACTGTAGACCAGTGCATTTATTTTAAACCTGTAGTTAGCAATACATTCACAGTTTGTATAATAATAATAATAATAATAATAATAAATTTTATTTATGAGCGCCTTTCAAGTCACCCAAGGACACTTCACAATAGGATAAAACACTTAGTAAAACGATGGCAGAATAAGAACAATAAAATAAAAGCACAAGATAAAATGAACAAACAGTGGATTCACAGTGAATATGCAGATTTGAACAGATGAGTTTTGAGTTGGGATTTAAACTGGAGGAGAGAACCAATGTTTCTTATTTCTGGGGGCAGAGAGTTCCACAGCCTGGGAGCAGAGCAGCTGAAAGCTCTGCTTCCCATGGTGGTGAGGCGGAAGGAAGGATTGAAGAAGAAGAACGAAGTGAACGGGCAGAACAGGTGGTGGTTAACAGGTCAGAAAGGTAAGGAGGAGCGAGGTTATGAATGGCCTTGAAGGTGAGCAGAAGAAGTTTGAAAATTATCCGGAATTTCACAGGGAGCCAGTGAAGTTCCTGAAGAACAGGGGTGATGTGCTGGTAGGAGGGGGTTCTGGTGATAATGCGAGCAGCAGAGTTCTGAACCAGTTGAAGCTTATGGAGGGATTTTTGGGGGAGACCATGCAGAAGAGAATTGCAGTAGTCAATACGGGAGGTAACAAGACTGTGGACAAGAATGGACGTAGACTGAATGGAAAGAGAAGGAAGCAATCTGTTAATGTTACGTAGATGGAAGTAGGCAGAACGGGTGAGATTATTGATGTGAGATTTATAGGAAAGTGAACTGTCTAGGATGACACCAAGGCTCTTAACCTGAGGAGAAGGGAAAACTGTGGAGTTATCGATGGTGAGTGAGAAATGGTTTGCCTTCAAAAGGTTGGATTTGGTGCCAATAAGGAGGATCTCAGTTTTATCCTCATTGAGCTTTAGAAAATTAGAGGTAAACCAGGATTTTAACTCGGATAGACATTCTGTAAGGGAAGAAGGTGGGAGGGAGGAATCAGGTTTGCAAGAGAGATATAACTGGGTGTCATCAGCAAAACAGTGAAACTGAAGATCAAATTTGCAGAAGATGGTACCTAGAGGGAGGATGTATATTATGAAGAGAAGAGGGCCTAAAACTGAGCCTTGGGGTACACCAGAGGTGACAGGGAATAGACGAGAGCGGAATGATCTTAGTTGAATAAACTGGGAACGGTCGAGGAGATATGATTGAAACCAGGCGAGGGGTGTGTCAGAGATGCCAAGAGAGGAAAGTCTGCTTAGAAGTACAGAGTGAGAAATGGTGTCGAAGGCTGAGCTCAGATCTAAAAGGACGAGAATGGTGAGAAGACCAGAGTCAGCTCCAATTAGAAGATCGTTAGTGACTTTAAGTAGAGCAGTTTCGGTACTGTGACATGAGCGAAAACCAGATTGAAATCTCTCGTAGATGTTATTATTAACCAGGTGTAAATGAAGTTGAGCTGCAACCACTTTTTCGAGTATCTTAGAAATGAAGGGTAGATTGGAAATCGGACGGAGGTTGTTAAAGTTGTTAGGATCTAAAGAAGGTTTTTTCAGTATAGGAGTGACTAGAGCAGACTTCAATAAGGAGGGAACGATACCAGTGGTGAGAGAAGAGTGAATGATAGCACAGATGAGTGGGAGTAAAGAAGAGAGGCAGGATTTCACAAGCCCTGTGGGCATGGGGTCAAGATGACATGTGGCAGGCTTTGATTTACATATGAACTCGGAAATATCAGATAAATCAGGAAGATGAAAAGTGGAAAACGGCTCAAAAAGGAGAAAAGGTTCTGGAGAGGGCGTAGACACAACATTTGATCTGAGTTGCTGGTGGATGTTATTGATTTTCCTAGTCCAGAACAGCATCAAGGAGTTGCAGGTTTCAGAGGAATAGAAGTGCGGTGGTAAAGCGTTGGGGGGTTGAATTAGTTTGTTGAAAACTGAAAATACAGTCCTTGCATTACCCTCATAAGAACTGATAATACCAGAGTAGAAGCTTTGTTTGGCCTTGTATAATACAATGTAATGTATTCTACAAATGTAGAATACATTTTTTACATTTTTTAAAAGGATTAGGGCACTCGGTAGTTGTAAAAATGACAAGGGGTAGTATAATTAAAAGGACAGTCTTTAAAGCAAAAATAATGATCAACTGTGAGCTGATTACAGTGATTACAGGGAAGCAGAACTGACAGTTGGGTGGATGAAGGTTTTATTAGAAGAAATCAGAGTTTGGGTTGCTGGCAGCCCCCTCCTCAAGTGAGACCCCCCACTTCCCACTTGCCTCCACAGTGTGAATTATTCAGCAGCTGAGAGACCCTGTCTCGTTCCGGGCCTGATGCTAATGCATTTTTGACATCTTGCAATGGATTTTCAAAGAGGTTTCAAAAGCAAACATTGAGTTTTGGCCCAGCAGCAGTGATCCGAGTCTTAGAAACCCATCCGGGGACTCGTGCGGAAAGCGGGGACGTCTGCTGCATGCGTGTCCGTTCATATAAAGACTTTGCGTCTACGGAGGTCGCAAGCATCTTGGTCCTCATCGGAGAGGTGCTGGCGGATGCTGGCAGCATGCCGCTGTGACTCTCGGCAGCGTCGGGACACCGTGTCATCACCTCCTCACGGTGCCCTGGGGCTCTGAGGAGGGAGAGGAGGAGCAATGATGGAGGTGTTAGTCATTCAGTAGTGACCTCCTTCTCCTCCAACCTCCTCCTCCGCCACATGACTTCTCTTTGAACTGACATCCTCTCCTCTCCAGCCTCTCTCTAGGCCCCGGGGAGAAGTCTCATCCCTGCTTGTTTCCTCTCTGCTCGCTCTTGTTTTGCAGCCTTTACTCTTCTTGGTCCTCTATGAACTAATCAGAGCTGGAGTTTGAGATTCAGAAGTCTTAATTTGCTCTGTCTTTTACCTCCAGCTAAATGACATTGTAAATGTAATTTATGAAATTTCTAGAAAGCAGCTTTTCTGCTGAGATTATTCCATATAATTACAGAACAAAAGGGAGGTCGTTCTTAGTCTCAGAGTGCAAAATGAAGCAGTTTTGTAAAAGCTATTGGAGTGTCTCAGTTCCACACACGGTGTCCTTGGGCGATGGTGGGTTAGGCCATGAGCGAGACTAGTGTGGGACTCTCAGTTAATCTTTTTTACACTAAGGGTAGCACATGTGAAGGCAAAAGATTTAAATAAGCTGCAGCGTCTGTACCTAAAACTGCCTTTCTTCTAGTGGCCACTAGAGGCTGCCTCCAAAAGTGACTCTGTCGCATTTAAAATGTCCAACTTTGAACTCTGTGGATAGACTGCACTACATGGTAGCTGTATGGAGTCAGGGTGGTGGGGTTGTTGTTTGTAACTCATTCATATATTTAGTTATACTGTTGAACACTGTTGGCTGAGATCAGGTTGGAATATCAGATGCTGGATGAAAGTTGTTTTTTACAATATTTTTCGGTGGCTTCATAAGAATGTCAGCATCTTGAGTATGTTAAACTTATCCAAAACTTACCTCGCTGACCCATTCCTGTTTTATCAGGTCACATCACAAACGTGATCACCATCAGTGAGATGATACAATCGTCAGGTTTTCTCTCCACAGGCCCTTAACGGCTTCGTTCTGGTGGTCACGGCTGAGGGGATCATCTTCTTCTGCTCTCACACCATCCAGGATTACCTCGGCTTCCATCAGGTAACGAATTCCTACAACTGATGATTAAACCGGGGTCAGACTTTGGATTACATGATGTTGTTATGGTTACAGCAAGAAGACAGAGTGTTATATCTCCTTGTTTCTAGCTAATGGTATCAGTCAACAAATCTGTTAACTCTTAAGAACGTGATGGCAAAGTACAAAAAAGTATACCTCAAGAGGTTTGTATGTCTTTATTTTGCTTTTTATGTGGACGCTGGGTTTTTCAGCATTGTATACAAAGATACTACAGAATCTTATAAAACACATCCTCAAATTCAAAAAACTGAATTTTATTTATCAAAGCACAGATTTGAAGAATGAACCATTTGGAGCTTCGACTCAGATAAAGGTACACAGCAAAGCAGAATCCCAGCAAGAAGTAGGACAGGCCCTGGAGTGAAGATGCTGGAGTTTGGTGGAAATTTGGATGAGGATCTGAGTGACCCTTGTTGTCCACTCGTTTGGTCATTCCTGCTCTTTTTGCCTTTGGTTATTTTCTTGAGATGAAGTAGATTGCGAGAGCAGCAAGAGGATTGAAGGAAGCGCACATATGGAATGGGAGGTTTAATCCAATTGGCTTCACGACGAGGCGACGCTGCGTCCAGTCTAATCTCATTCTGGACAACGCGATTATCAAATTACCCAAAGTCTTTCTATCTGCATCTAAATCTGGCCTGCAGGTTTAGATATTCACACAGTGTATGTGAGCATACTGTAAACAAACACACACGGATCGGGGTGTGAACGTGACCTTTCACCCCTCACTTCCCCATCCACCTGAGGCCCGTCACTTTGCGTTTACCAAACAAGCTCAAATCCAGGGTGAAGCTGCCGTTCCTGCTCACGTGCAGTGTTTGGAAACAAGCCGACGTAGGGTGACACCCAGGAGACCCCAATCGCACGATTAAGCAACACAGCTGAGGGACACGAGGAGGATTTGTTTTCCTACATAACATGCACAACACAATGTGACAGGACAACCATTGGGCTTAATAAAACCAGCGACACAAGTTATGAAGGAGTGCAGACAATTGAGGTTTAATTAGCAGAGAGAATGAAATATCTCGCTCCAGGGCCTGCCAAAGTTAACCCCCATGTGCTCAGGAGCAGTCTTAGGTTCAGGTTACTTTATTTGTACTTATAAGTAGATTTGGTTCACAGTCGGTGAGTCATCAACAGATAAGCATGATACAACATAATAGAGAAGGAAATCCATACCCCATCCTGTGAGATATAAAACCACAAAGCTACAGGACTGTACTCCCACGTCCTGAAGGAAGAAATCGAAGCTCACTTCACAGAGTGTGTTAAACAAGTTTCTGCTCTTATAAAATAAAAGCAAAATAAAAAGAGGATCCTCTGACTTATCAGATAGAATCAGTCCTGGGGTTTTTATCATGTGTTTGTGGAGTTTTGTTTTGTTTTTTTGTTTTTTAAATTTTGGTTTCTAATTTTGTTCTGGTGTTGTTAATATTCTCTGTGCCTGATCTCCTCACTGTTTGTTTCTACTTCCTGGTCTAACATGCTGTTGCTATTTCTTGTTTTTTAGCTATTTACCTGTTAAAGAAGTATGGGTGGTCTCAGTATTGTTATGGGTGTACTACAAAGTAACGTTAATGGGTTAATGTTCCTAGTGTCAGGGCTCTGTGTGCGGGCAGGTGGAAATGTGGATCCAAATGCAGGACTGCGAGACGAAATGTGACTGAAAACTACAGCTTTTATTGCTGGCATGAAACAGAAACCAAACCCAGAAACCAAACCCAGAAACCAAACCCAGAAACCAAACCCAGAAACCAAACCCAGAAACCAAACCCAGAAACCAAACAGGAACACACAGGCAGGATCTGAAGGTACAACGCAACACTGAGCACAGGAAAACACAGGGCTAATATACACAGGGTGGTAATCAGGGAATGGGCAACAGGAGGGAGACACAGCTGGGAGAGATCAGGGTTAACGAGACGGGGGGGACCAAGCTGCACACACTAACATAAGACAAAGACTTTCACAATAAAACAGGAAACATGAATTACTAAACAAGCACACAGACTTGACACTGAGAGACAGACAGACAGAATGACACATGGAACCTGAATTAAACTAAACGTGAGATATAACCGAGAACAAATCCTTAAGCACGGATAAACAGAAACAAGAAACTAATAATAATCATCATCATCACTACGAGAATAAGAAAACAATCCATGAAGCAGAATTAAACCGAAATATAATAAACTCAAAATACTGGGTCCAACGGACCCAGAACCGTGACACCTAGTTTCTGTTGATAATGCTTTATTTCCTTCTTTTTATCAGTTTAATCCCTGGTACTGGTTCCCTATTTTGTCTCTAGCTTAAATCACTTTAGGTTGATTAGCTCTTGTTTAGTTGTGTCAAATTGTATATCCGATCTTATCTGGATGTATAGTTATTTGCTGTTTTATTTTGGTAGTCTCTCGACTCATGTGCCCTGTATTGATTTTAACTTCCTTTGTTTCATTCCCAATGGGTTTTCCCCGGGCTTCGTTCCCCTGTGTGTTTATTGTCCGAGTCTCCACTTGTCCTTTGTTCTTGTCCTTCCTGGTTTCAGCCCTGCAGAGGTTTTGGTCTTTTTTGTTGTTCCTGTGAACAATCAGCATTAAAGCTGGATTTTGAGTTTACTTTTTGTCTGCTGAGTCCATCTCTTACCTCCCATGCAGCCATACCCTGACACATGATGCGTGAAAGGCCAGAAGCAGAAAGTCTGGCTTATCAGAGAAAGTCGATAAACACCACCATGATGCCCGTTATCTCCAACTGACAGGCTAACGCAAAGAAATACAATAACAGTCATCTTCATATCCTCTCAGGTTATTCCAGAAAGATCAGTTCCTCCCACCTGACTCCTTCTGAATTATCACTTGCTTTGTTTTTTGTAACTTCACTCATTTTTAATGATGCTATGCAGAATTTTATCCTCATACTCTAAATATTTTTGCACGCAGGCATGTTATTCCTCGTGACTTCCAAAGACAAAATTTAGTTTCTGTAACTAACTATCATGGGAAGTGTCATAATTACACTCTAGCTGGGAAATCTTTGGGTCAAAGTAATTATATTTTGAATGTGAATGTAGTTCATTGCTATAAACTAGAGAAACAACGTTGGTTTTTCTCTGGTTTTATTATTTCTTTTAGCCGCTTTCTCACATATTTGTATACAGGATAAATAATAAGAGTGAAGGTAACATCCATTCATCAGCTGCAGTATTGGCTGTATGATATGAACTCCTTCTCTTGGTTTGATGTTTGAAACGCATTTCATGTCACACTTCGACCTGTCAACATTCCTCTCTGTGACCCCGCGCTGACCCCTCCCACAGTGGGAGGAGGGTGGAGTGTTGTTTCACTGGGGTCCAAAGCCAGGTCGTGGCGGGTCTGGACAACAGATATTGGAGTCGCAGCAGGTCTCTGGCTCAGATTCAGCTCTTTGAAGCAAAGTCGCAGTGACACTTGATTTCTCTTGGCTCCACTTCAAGGCAAACGGAATCAAGCGCACCCCTCAGGGTACCTCCTGATAGTGCCTGCTCCACCAAAACATCCACCTTTACTCATGGGGTCTTTGGTCTGCATTACTGTATAAAATAAAAAAGTTAATTAGGCTTAAAATTTGACTTGTGTTCCACCTTGACTGACCTTTAAATTCTTCTTCTCTGTCCTTTTAGACTGATGTGATGCACCAGAGTGTGTTTGAGCTGATCCACACTGATGACCAGCAGGAATTCAAGAGGAACCTGCACTGGGCCCTCAACCCCCCTGTGAGCCTCGAACCCCCAACAGATCCTCCAGGTCTGCTTCACGGAGACAGTCTGGTTCACTAAACTAGAGTAGAGAGGGTAAAATAAAACCGAAGTCTAGGCCAGAGTAATGAGAGTGTTCTTGTTAGCAAGGCAGTAAACCTGATCCAGAAGGACTTCTCTGAGCAGCCGTCACAAGATAAGAGATAAGAGAAACTTTATTTATTAAGTTTTGAAATTCTTGTGTGACCCAAATTATAACAGCAGGGATTAAATAAACAACAACGTTATTTATATAGCACACTTAAAGACCATGGGTACACCAAAGTGCTTCACAATAGTACAGCAGATTAAAACATGAATAATAAAAGACCATTAACAATGTCCCGAATATGCTAGCAGGTCAATAGCATTAATTACGCAAGAATAAAAGTTAAATAAGGTATAAATATCGAATCATAATCAATAGAAACACATGGATATTAAGTGAAGGGATAAATACAATGGTAACTAAGTAAAATGAAGATAGTATTGGAGTGAGGTATAGGATACATGCATTAACTAACCGGAAAAGCAAGGTTAAATAAGTGAGTCTTTAGTCGTGATTTAAATGTTTGGATGGAGTCGGATGTGCAAATAGCAATGGGAAGGTTGTTCCACAAATTCGATGCAACCAAGGAAAATGCATGGTCACCTATGGTCTTACAGCGAGATTTAGGCTGTACGAAGAGTAATTGGGCTGATGATCTGAGGGCTCTCCCAGGGGTGTATGGTCTAAGGAGTTCAACCAGATAGCTAGGCGCAGTATTGTTTAGGATTTTAAAGGTAAGTAGCAATATTTTAAATTCAATATGGTATTTGATAGGGAGCCAGTACAAATCAGCAAGGACAGGGGTGATAGAGGCAAACCTTCTGGTTCCAGTCAAAAGGCGTGCCGCAGCATTTTAGACAAGCTGCAATCTATGGAGAAGGGCAGATTGGAGACCGAAGTAGAGGGAATTACAGTAGTCCAATCTAGAGGTCACAAAGGCATGAATAATCTTTTAAGATCCTTGTGCGGTATATAATGCTTAGCCTTAGAAATAAGACACAGTTGGTAAAAGCTAGATTTGACTACAGAGGACAGTTGTTTATCGAATTTGAAAGAGCTATCCATCAGAACACCTAGATTGCTAACAGTGTCAGAGAAGAAAGCGGCAAGGGATCCAAAAGTATCAGCTAGTTGGCCCCGGGGGATATGACTGTCAAACACCACAATCTCAGTTTTCTTTTCGTTTAAGGACCTGTTTGAAAGGTACGATTTAAACCAGTTAAGGGCGTTACCTCTAATGCCCACTGTATGTTCTAGCCTCGTTGGTAGAATATTATGGTCTACCATGTCAAAGGCTGAGGACAAGTCCAATAAAACTAAGACTGCGGAGCGTCCTGAGTCGGCAATTAGGAGAAGATCATTAAGGACTCTCAGCAGAGCTGTTTCAGTGCTATGACGTGGTTGAAAGACAGACTGAAATGTATCACTGATGTTATTTGCGTCCAGATAGGCCTTCAGTTGAGATAGAACTATCTTCTCCGAGATTTTGGACAGAGACGGGAGTTTGGAAATTGGGCTATAATTCGCAGGGTCATTATGATCAAGACTCCTTTTTTTGAGGACAGGCTGCACTACAGCATGTTTAAAGGCTGATGGGACACAGCCCGAAAACAATGATGAATTCATTAAAGATAGAATACTAGGCCCAATTGCATTAAAACCATCCTTGCTAATGCGAGATGGGAGGATATCGTGTACAGAATTGGTATTTTTCAGTTGTTCAACTATAGACCCTGTGCACAAGAAAACTCTAACTTCCTGTTTTAAGACCGGATTTAGGGTTGTACATTTCCGGTAGCTTTACTTTGCGGTCAATCGCTACTGCGAAGATGTACTCCAAAATCATGTCCAAAACACGAAAACAGAAAGATCGCGTTAAGTTACAAAGAGCAGAAGGTGGGAACACTCACCAGTACTGTGTCATAAAACAATCAAATGATCAATTTTGACGCTTAAAGAGTTTAGATTGATCGGTTTACATCACTCAACACAAGCAGAACTGCATTACAAAATGCAAAAGAAGACATATCGTTCGCATTAAGAAGCACATCTCTCTATAGTGACAGTTCTTATGATTTAAAAAGGCAAATGTTCAGCATTCAAACTACAGGTGAACAATAGTCAAAGCAAATAGTTATGTCTATAACTTCTGTTCCCTGAAGGAGAGGAACGAGGTACAACACATAAGTATGGGATATCACGCCCTCGCGTGTCCTGGCTGAAGAAACCTTTATTCACGCCTTTAAGGCAGATGACGTGCGATGACACGCGCACGGCCCCGCCTGCACATATAGCCGCTGTCATCACAGTCATCCCTCAGTTCGATAGCCGCTCTTCACCGAGCCAAACTGCTCAGTGGGGCCAGCTTGTGTTGTACCTCGTTCCTCTCCTTCAGGGAACAGAAGTTATAGACATAACTATTCGTTCCCTTTCAGTCGATTCACTCGGTACAACACATAAGTATGGGACATATATACGCGCCCCACAGAGCAGCCACCGAACCGGAATCGGACCACCACATCCTTAGTGAGTGGTAGACCCAGCAGAAAGGACAGTATGAGCCACCGAAGGGGCTGTAACGTCCAACCAATAAAACCGCACAAAAGTGTGCGGTGATGCCCAAATAGCTGCCGCACAAATATCAGCTACAGGCACCCCTTTAAAAAGAGCCCATGAGGTTGCCATCCCCCTGGTGGAATGAGCTCTCACCCCGTGGGGAAAAGCAAGACCTCTGGTGCCGTATGCCAGTGAGATAGCTTCTATAATCCAGTGGGACAGCCTCTGTTTGGACAGAGCTCTACCTCTATTTGGATTAGCGAAGCAGACAAACAGCTGGTCACATAAACGCACATTCTGAGTGCGCTCAATGTAGGTGCGTAGCACACGCACTGGACAAAGAGAATGCATCCTCCTCTGCCCCTCAGATGCAAAAGGAGGGGAGCAAAAGCTCAGCAACTCAAACTACATTGAGCTATAAGATGCAGGCATGATCTTGGGAAAATAGGCAGCATTTGGACGCAATACGACCTTGTGACCATCAGGAGAGAACTGTGTGCAGGAGGGATGCACAGACAGCGCATGAAGGTCACCCACTCGCTTTGCCGAAGCCAAAGTGAGAAGTAATGCAGTCTTATATGAAAGAAATTTCATATCCACAGACTCAATGGGTTCAAACGTGGGCTACAAACGGCCTCCAGTACCAAAGACAAGTCCCAAGCAGGGACACTGGACTTAAGCACAGGCCTCAGCCGGCAAACTCCTTTCAGAAAACGTATGGCGAGGGGATGTGCACCTGGTGTCACCCCGTCAAAGCCAATATGACAAGCAGATATAGCTGCTAAATAAACCTTAATTGTCGAAAATGAAAGGCCCTTATCCAGCAGCTCCTGCAGGAATGTGAAAACATCCACAATAGAGCACTGAAATGGGAGAGTGTGGCGGTCCTGGCACCATTGCTCGAAGGCTCGCCATTTGTAAGCATACAAGCCTCTAGTAGATGAGGCCCTAGCGCTCTGAATTGTCGCTATCACACTAGGTGGCAAACCCTTAGCAATCAAGTTTAACCTCTCAGCAGGTAAGCATGAAGGCGCCACAGGTCTGGGCGTGGATGAAACACTTCTCCTCACGCCTGAGAGAGGAGATCCCTGCGGAGAGGGAGCTGCCAAGGACTCGCTGCTAGCAGGCTGATTATCTCTGCATACCACGACCTTGTGGGCCACCAAGGGGCCACTAGAATCAGAGAGAGGGAATGCAACGCACTCTCTCTAGAACTGGAGATATCATTTCCACTGGGGAAAATGCATACAGGAGCACGTCTGACCATTGGTGCGCTAGCGCGTCCAAGCCCAAGGGTGCATCATGGTCGATTATGGAGAAGAACAGGAGGCAGTGAGTATTTACCCTGAAAGCAAAAAGATCTATTTGCGCCTTGCCAAATACATCCTAAATCTGAGCCACTATTAAAGGGTGTAACCTCCATTCTCTCACCAGAGGACCCCCCCCCTGGAGAGAAGGTCCGGCCCCAGGTTCAGACGGAAATACTTTAGAGCTAAGAACACTGCTAACAGCTCTAAGTGGTTGATGTGCAGCTGGCACTGGGCTGCGGACCAGATCCCTCTCACTGATGCACACTTGCACAGCGCTCTCCACTCTCTTAGGGAAGCATCTGTGGACACCACCTTGCGAAACAACACCCTCCCAATCCAAGAGCCCTGATGCAGCAGCCTGGGCTCCCTCCAAGGACGGAGAGCTAGTATGCAAGACGCGGTTACCGGCAGCCTCCTCCGGAGGTGACGCGATGCACACAAACGGTGAGAGAGAGAGTCCAGCGTTGAAACGCTCTCATTTTTAACAGTCCAAGTGGCACTACGGCGATCATAGATGCCATCATGCCCAACAAGCTTAATATCGTCTGGAAACGCAGTCTGCGTCCCAGCTGAAACTGAGCGAGGCAGCGATGAAACGCGGCCACTCTGTGCTCCGACAAACGTGCGCGGCTGGAAAGCGAGCATATTTCCAAACCGAGAAAAGTAATCTGCAGACTCGGGATTAGCGAGCTCTTTTGAAAGTTCACAGAGAACCTCAGTGTCTGAATGTGTGACAGAACCAGCGACAGCTGTGTCTCCGCCTGCTCTCTGCAGCAAGCTACGAGAGCCCAGTCGTCTAGGTAGGCTAACATACGGATGCCTCTCTCTCTGAGGGGCGCTAGCGCTGCCTCGGCACATTTCGTAAAGGTGCGAGGAGCGAGCGACAGCCCGAACGGCAGCACTAGGTATTCGTAGGCTACACCCTCGAATGCAAACCTCAGAAACTGCCTGTGTTTCGGGTGCATAACCACATGAAAATAAGCATCTGTTAGATCGATTGTTGCAAACCAATCTCCCGGGCCAACTGCATTAAAGAGCTGTCTGAGTGTTAGCATCTTGAATCTGTACGTTCGTAGATACATGTTCAAGACTCGCAGGTCGAGGATGGGACGAAGCCCTCCCCCTCTTTTTCGGAACAACAAAATAATGGCTGTACCAACCTTTGTCTGTCTCCGAAGCGGGGACCACTCGTATCGCTCTTTTCTGCAATAGCGCCTTTATTTCCTCTCTGAGTATCATGGCCGCCTCGGTGTTGACAGTCGTATTTACAACTCTTTGGAAACGAGGCGGCTTGACCCGGAACTGCAACCGGTAACCCATGGCAACGGTTCGCAGCACCCACGGAGAGGGGGCGCAAGCGCGCCACTGAGGGAAGTGAGCAGCCAGCCGGCTGACCTGCAGCACCGTCGGCGGGGCGTTGTCGCCCCCCAGTGTGTCTGCAGGGGACTGCATCACCTGCCTGACCTGGCTCATTCTGCCTGCAGGCTGAGCATTTGAGATTGTTTGAGAATAAACAACACTCTTTATTGATTGTAACATGGAAACATGTGCATTCATACATTTTGTTGGAGGCACCTTTTCTGGGGCACAACAATGAATAACAGCGGGAACACTCGATGTGGTCACCTGAACATTTAACACACCTGAACAGGGAGTTACCCGAGGCATTTTTTGTGCAGGGGTTGTGTGCTTGGGAGACAGTGTTAGGAAAGTGCAGCGCCTTCTGGGGCTGACAACCTGAACAAAACTTAAGCAGCACCTCTTGTGCGGCAACAGAGGGGTAAAAGCAGCGTCTCCCTGCTGCTGGACCCCTTCTCCACTCGAAACCACAGCTAGGATGGCTGAGGCTTCTTCCTCCTGGGCGTCGGGTCCCGCCGGGGGCCCGAGGGTGGGCCTTTGGCCGGAGGATGTGCCCTCGCTGGCGGCACACCCACTTCAGCAGTGGGCGCTGGTCTTTTGCCAGTCAGCAGAGGAGCGACGGGCCTGTGAGAGCTAGCTGCGGTCTTGGGTTTCGGCTGACGTCTGGGGATGATGTCGCGCAGAGCTTCCGTCTGCTTCTTCCTCAGATCGAATCTAGCCTGAATGGCTTCAAGTGAATGTCCGAATAACCCAGCCGCAGACACTATCCGGGACGTCAGAGAGGGTCAGCCACAGGTGCCTCTGCGCCACTACTGTCGAAGCCATCCCTCTGCCCAGGGAGAGCACAGCGAGACGCACGGAGGATGTAATCTGTGGAGACTCTGACCTCGTTAAGAAGAGGTGCCAGCGGGCTGTCAACAGGAACCAGCACATTGCCTGGTACGTCTGGAGCATGGTGACAGAGCTCATGGCGCGAGCAGTGCCGGCCTGAGCTCGATAAATCTTCTCCAGCTGCGAAGCAGAGAATCTGCAGTGCTTGGACGGCAGAGTTGCGGGGCCACCGACACCATGGTTATGGGACGGGGCCAGATAAGCAGCCAGAGATGGCTCCATAGGGGGTGGGTTAGCTAAGCCACATTGGGCCGACAGTGAACTCTCCTGCTCATCCTCCGACAAACCATGGATGTCCAGGCCGATGTCCAGCACGTTATCGTCTTCCTGGGGAGCACTGGCGGGCTTCAACCCAGGCTGAAGCCCGTCAGCGCTCCTGCATGGTTCCGGCTCGTCATCAGCTAACCCGTCAACATATTCCATATGGTCAGCCCAGCTAATTGCGGGGACATCGACCGGAAAATCCTCGTCTTCGGACTCGGACGAAGCCGGGGCTCCAGACTCGGAAAGGAGAGGGTCATGCCATGCGACAGCCGAGCGTCCCAGCATTTTTTCCACAAATGTCACCCGTCTTTCCAGGGTCAAGCGCCGAAGCTGGCGGCAAAACGCACAGGCTTCGGGCTCCGTCAACGCTCTCCTAGCGTGGACGATCCCCAGGCAGACAGGGCAGGCATCGTGCTGGTCGCTGTTGTGCAAAGAGAAACCGCATCCCTGAGGACAGGGGCGAACAGAAGATTTTTGCTTTGCTCGCTTCGGTTTGGAGTCCATTCCAAAACGCAAAGCGAAACGCTGCACAGGAAAAACTTGAAATTAGCGCTCCGCGGGCAGCCTATGCACCAACTGCGCGGTGGAGGCTAACACCAACAGGGGCAGTTAAGCTAAGTCCAAGTCGGCAGACAACGGAGCTAACTAGCAGCAGCTAGCTAGCCCAACTCAGCAGAGGTGTTCTCAGCGAGGTGAAGAGCGTAAGAACTGAGGGATGACTGTGATGACAGCGGCTATATGTGCAGGCGGGGCCATGCGCGTGTCATCACATGTCATCTGCCTTAAAGGCGTGAATAAAGGTTTCTTCAGCCAGGACACGCGAGGGCGTGATATCCCATACTTATGTGTTGTACCGAGTGAATCGACTGAAAGGGAACCAGATGTTTCCCCCGTTATGTCGATATCAGCTAGTCAAGTACACACCTACACAGCATGTCAACAAACCGTGCAAAAAAGCCACAAAAAAATAAATGAATGATTGCTGGTAAGGGTTTCTATACGTTAGTATTTACGAAGGTTATGTTGTGACTTACCTTCAAAATTACAGTGGTCCCTCGCAGGTTCACTTTTCGCGGCCTCACTTTTTTACAGATTTTTTTAGAGCAAGTTTGCATGCTTTGTTTTTTTGTTTTTTTTCTACACATCGCATTGTGTTCTGATCAGCTGCAGACCATTGTCGATCTCCTCCGTGCCGTCTCTCCTGTACAGTACAGAATCGCTGCATCGATCGCTAGCAGTGTGACTCTGAAGTGCTGTACTGTATGTTTTTTCCCCAACAAACAACAATGTCGACGAAACGTCTTACACCGTCAAAGGCACCTGCGGTAGCACCCAAAAGGCAGAGGAAGCTAACCATCGCACAAAAAATTGGACTTCTGATTCACTGATTCATTAATGATTCATTAATGTTGAATTCTCTCACAGCTGCTCTATTCCCATGCTCTGGACCTGAAAACGGGGTTTGATCTTTGGTTTCATTTTATAATACTGGACTTATTTTTCTACAAAGGTTTGAACTTTGAGAGTGTTTAAACAAGAAAGAAAAGTGTGAAACTGTTCATGCCTGTATGAGAAAAGTGTATAAAGTGTGTAGTGAGGGGTTTTACAGCCTTAAAATATCTATAATAATTGTAAAAAATAAAGCTGGCTACTTCGTGGATTTCATCTATCACGGGTTATTTTTAGAACATAACACCCGCGATAAACGAGGGACCGCTGTTTACAAATACTGAGAAATATAGAACTTGAATCCTTTCTCTCTGTTGCTCTGAGGCACGGGGGAACAATATCGACAAGTGGATAAAAATCATCTACAGATATATGTCTGTGAAGGTTCTCAGTCATCCAGGTCATCGTAGTCAAAGGAGCTTGCAAAGAAAAGCGTCTGGACTTTAAGTTACTTGAAGACGTTTCACCTCTCATCCGAGAAGCTTCTTCAGTTCTAAGGTCAAATGGTGGAGAGTCCCAGATATAAACCTAGTGGGAGTATCCCCCCACAGAGGGACAAAAGGACCCCCTGATGATCCTCTAATCGCCTGAGCCAAGGTGTGAAACTGGGTGTGGGTCCCAATCAGCCAGAGTTTCGGGTGAGTTCATTGTGAAACCTGGCCCCACCTTATCATGCGAATTCCTGAGATCAGATGGCCCAGGATGTGAGTGGGCGTTAAGGCGTCTGGGAAGGGATCTCAAAACTGGATTATAGATGGCAGAGAGTTGGTGTCGTAAACCACCGCCTCTGTTCAAAGATGGTCGCTCACAGTGGACATAGATGGCTTCTTTCACTCCTCTTTCAAACCATCTGTCCTCTCTGTCCAAAATGTGAACATTGGCATCCTCGAAAGAGTGTCCTTTATCCTTAAGATGCAGATGGACTGCTGAGTCTTGTCCTGTGGAGGTGGCTCTTCTGTGTTGTGCCATGCGCTTGTGAAGTGGCTGTTTGGTCTCTCCAATGTAGAGGTCTGGGCATTCCTCGCTGCACTGTACAGCATACACCACATTGTTAAGTCTGTGTTTTGGCGTTTTGTCTTTCGGGTGAACCAGTTTTTGTCTGAGCGTGTTGCTGGGTCTGAAATACACTGGGATGTCGTGCTTGGAGAAAACTCTCCTGAGTTTTTCTGATACACCGGCTACATAGGGGATGACAATGTTGTTGCGTCTGTCTTTCTTATCCTCCCTCGCTGGTGTCTGATCTTCTTTTCTGTGCCTCTTTGCTGACTTTAAGAACGCCCATTTAGGATAGCCGCACGTTTTGAGTGCTTCCTTTACATGTGTGTGTTCCTTCTTTTTTCCTTCAGGCTTAGAGGGAACATGTTCTGCCCGGTGGTGTAGGGTCCTAATTACTCCAAGTTTGTGTTCCAGAGGGTGATGGGAGTCGAACAGGAGGTACTGGTCCGTGTGTGTGGGCTTCCGGTAAACTTTGATGTTGAGGTTGCCATTCTCTTCAATGTGCACAGCGCAGTCCAGGAAAGGCAAACAGTTGTCCTTTGTGTCTTCCCTGGTGAACTTGATGTTTTTATCCACAGCGTTAATGTGCGCAGTGAAGGATTCCACTTCTTGTGTCTTGATTTTGACCCAGGTGTCGTCTACATATCTGTACCAGTGGCTGGGTACTCTTCCTTTGAAAGAGCCAAGAGCCTTTCTTTCCACTTCCTCCATGTAAAGGTTGGCTACAATAGGTGACACGGGGGAGCCCATGGCACAGCCATGTTTTTGTCTGTAAAAGCCTTCGTTGTATTTGAAATATGTAGTGGTGAGGCAGAGGTCTAACAGTGTGCAAATCTGATCGGGTGTGAAGTTGGTCCTGTCCTCCAAGGAGCTGTCTTCTTGTAGTCGTTTTCTGACAGTCTCCACGGCCTCCGTGGTGGGTATGCAAGTGAAGAGAGAGACTACATCAAAGGACACCATGGTTTCATCTGGATCCAGGGTAAGTTTCTGGACCTTGTCGGTGAAGTCGGTGGAGTTCTTGATGTGGTGTGGGGTGTTCCCCACGAGAGGAGCAAGGATGGTAGCAAGGTGTTTAGCAATGTTATAAGTGGCTGAATTTATGCTACTGACTATGGGTCTGAGTGGGACAGCTTCCTTGTGGATTTTAGGAAGTCCGTAAATGCAGGGTATGGCATCCCCTGGGTAAAGACGGTGATATGTAAGGCGGTCAATAATTTTGTCCTTTTCAAAGTCTTGAAGGCAAGCTATAACTTTCTTTTTGTAGCTGCTTGTGGGGTCTCGCTTTAAGGCTTCGTAGGTATTGTTGTCACTGAGGAGAGTAGTGATCTTTGTATGGTAATCTGCAGTGTTTAGGACCACGGTGCATCTTCCCTTATCAGCTGGTAAAACAGTGATGTTGTGGTCTTTGCTCAGGGAAGCGACGGCCTTCTTTTCCTGTATTGTGAGGTTGGATGGAGGGACTTTGGCACTGGAGAGCGTGGCTGAGACTTTCATCCTGATTTGCTCTGCTTCTGTCTGTGATAATTTATTAATCCGTATGGCAGATTCTGTGGCTGTGATGAGGTCCACTATGGGCAACTGTTGTGGAGAAATGGCCAAAGGACTCAATTTTGCCATTTCTCCACAACAGTTGCCCATAGTGGACCTCATCACAGCCACAGAATCTGCCATACGGATTAATAAATTATCACAGACAGAAGCAGAGCAAATCAGGATGAAAGTCTCAGCCACGCTCTCCAGTGCCAAAGTCCCTCCATCCAACCTCACAATACAGGAAAAGAAGGCCGTCGCTTCCCTGAGCAAAGACCACAACATCACTGTTTTACCAGCTGATAAGGGAAGATGCACTGTGGTCCTAAACACTGCAGATTACCATACAAAGATCACTACTCTCCTCAGTGACAACAATACCTACGAAGCCTTAAAGCGAGACCCCACAAGCAGCTACAAAAAGAAAGTTATAGCTTGCCTTCAAGACTTTGAAAAGGACAAAATTATTGACCGCCTTACATATCACCGTCTTTACCCAGGGGATGCCATACCCTGCATTTACGGACTTCCTAAAATCCACAAGGAAGCTGTCCCACTCAGACCCATAGTCAGTAGCATAAATTCAGCCACTTATAACATTGCTAAACACCTTGCTACCATCCTTGCTCCTCTCGTGGGGAACACCCCACACCACATCAAGAACTCCACCGACTTCACCGACAAGGTCCAGAAACTTACCCTGGATCCAGATGAAACCATGGTGTCCTTTGATGTAGTCTCTCTCTTCACTTGCATACCCACCACGGAGGCCGTGGAGACTGTCAGAAAACGACTACAAGAAGACAGCTCCTTGGAGGACAGGACCAACTTCACACCCGATCAGATTTGCACACTGTTAGACTTCTGCCTCACCACTACATATTTCAAATACAACGAAGGCTTTTACAGACAAAAACATGGCTGTGCCATGGGCTCCCCCGTGTCACCTATTGTAGCCAACCTTTACATGGAGGAAGTGGAAAGGAAGGCTCTTGGCTCTTTCAAAGGAAGAGTACCCAGCCACTGGTACAGATATGTAGACGACACCTGGGTCAAAATCAAGACACAAGAAGTGGAATCCTTCACTGCGCACATTAACGCTGTGGATAAAAACATCAAGTTCACCAGGGAAGACACAAAGGACAACTGTTTGCCTTTCCTGGACTGCGCTGTGCACATTGAAGAGAATGGCAACCTCAACATCAAAGTTTACCGGAAGCCCACACACACGGACCAGTACCTCCTGTTCGACTCCCATCACCCTCTGGAACACAAACTTGGAGTAATTAGGACCCTACACCACCGGGCAGAACATGTTCCCTCTAAGCCTGAAGGAAAAAAGAAGGAACACACACATGTAAAGGAAGCACTCAAAACGTGCGGCTATCCTAAATGGGCGTTCTTAAAGTCAGCAAAGAGGCACAGAAAAGAAGATCAGACACCAGCGAGGGAGGATAAGAAAGACAGACGCAACAACATTGTCATCCCCTATGTAGCCGGTGTATCAGAAAAACTCAGGAGAGTTTTCTCCAAGCACGACATCCCAGTGTATTTCAGACCCAGCAACACGCTCAGACAAAAACTGGTTCACCCGAAAGACAAAACGCCAAAACACAGACTTAACAATGTGGTGTATGCTGTACAGTGCAGCGAGGAATGCCCAGACCTCTACATTGGAGAGACCAAACAGCCACTTCACAAGCGCATGGCACAACACAGAAGAGCCACCTCCACAGGACAAGACTCAGCAGTCCATCTGCATCTTAAGGATAAAGGACACTCTTTCGAGGATGCCAATGTTCACATTTTGGACAGAGAGGACAGATGGTTTGAAAGAGGAGTGAAAGAAGCCATCTATGTCCACTGTGAGCGACCATCTTTGAACAGAGGCGGTGGTTTACGACACCAACTCTCTGCCATCTATAATCCAGTTTTGAGATCCCTTCCCAGACGCCTTAACGCCCACTCACATCCTGGGCCATCTGATCTCAGGAATTCGCATGATAAGGTGGGGCCAGGTTTCACAATGAACTCACCCGAAACTCTGGCTGATTGGGACCCACACCCAGTTTCACACCTTGGCTCAGGCGATTAGAGGATCATCAGGGGGTCCTTTTGTCCCTCTGTGGGGGGATACTCCCACTAGGTTTATATCTGGGACTCTCCACCATTTGACCTTAGAACTGAAGAAGCTTCTTGGATGAGAGGTGAAACGTCTTCAAGTAACTTAAAGTCCAGACGCTTTTCTTTGCAAGCTCCTTTGACCATCTACAGATATATTCCGTAAATGCACAAGACATCTCGAGAAATGTAAATCGCAGCTTGATTCATCTATTTGGTTGACTTGTTTTCGAAAAAACGGCCGTAAACAAGGAGCGAGTATCACACCGGAAACGAAGCGCCCTACAGGAGTTTCCCCATCGGAAGTAGCATATGCTAAGGCTCACAGAGTCTATTTGCTTAAGGGTAGGGAGTGACGGCTCAAACTGATTAAAAGTTGATAAACATCCTGGGATGGAAACAGGGCTCACCACTGAAGAGTGTGGAGACTTAAGAGATGAAATTTTATCTGTGAAATAATTTAAGAATTGTGCGCAGAGAGCCGGGGAGGACACCCTCGGTATTTCAGGACAGGGTCTGACCACTGAGTTAAAGATTTTAAATAGCGTTCGAGGGTTATGTCCATTAGTCACAAAAATATCTGACAAGAAAGCTGCTTTAGCCATTTTAGCAGCATATTGAAATTTCAGACGGCTCGTACGTAGAATGTCAAAAGAAAGCTGGAGCTTATCTTTTTTCCACCTCTTCTCAGCTCGACAACACGCACGTCGTAGGGCACGTGTAGAGTCGTTTAACCAAAGTTGAGAATGAGTTCTAGGACAATTAACTTTAATAGGTGCCACAGCGTCAAGGAAAGAGAAGCATGTGGATAACAAAGAATTTGCAAAGACATCAGCCATAGGAGGTATGGAACAGTCAGTAACAGAGGGTGCAGAATTAAGGAAGGCCACAGAAAAATTTGCCACAATTTTAGGATTGATTGAAATAAAGCAGAATAGCTCAACACATAAAACACAATATGAAAAAAAAGGAAAGGTAAAGTGAAACCCCAAACATCAACAAATGTATCCTTTACTAGAGCCAGCATAGGATTTTTAACACCAATACTGATATTTGGTGATTTTAAAATATAGGCCAATATTCTTTTCCCTAATATTTGTCACATGTAATTTTTAATTATTTTGTTTATTATTTACTAAGATAATACGACTATATATGATGCATAAGATAGTTACAGGGTTTTTACCCATCGCTTCTTAATTTTTTAAATTTTTATTTATCAGCCGTTGTAAATGCTGATACTATCTGACATATCAGCTGACATATCAGCAAATAGCTAATATCGTCCGATGTATAAGTTGGGCTCTAATGTACACATCTTTCTTTTTTCTCTCTCTGTCTAACAGAAACCAACATTAGCCTAACTTAGAGACAGATTTACTAACAAGTTGTGCCAACCCAACCAGGGTTCTTTGTGTATTTAAAAAGAAAGCACAGTGATGAGATTGAATGCAAGAGGTGAGAACTCAGAAATTTCATCGACTGACCCTGTTGAATGCATTTGTAGGGAGGAGAATATTTAAAGCAGACATGCAGACCGATTTACTGATGTTTATGACACACAGTTTACTAATTGTTTTATTTTTTGCACTTGCTAATGAAATTAATTGACTGCACCTGTGTTTACAAAACAGCGTAACTTTTGTTAATCACCCATAAAACTAACCACACCTATCAGCATTATTTGAGTATTGACTATGTGCACGTTAGCATATGCTACTTCCAGTGCGGAAACTCCTGTGGGGAGCTTTGTTTCCGGTGTCGTATTCACGCCCTGTTTACGGTCCAAAACAAGTTAAGCAAATGAATGAATCAAGCGGTGATTTACATTTCTATAGATGTCTTGGGCATTTACCCAATATATCTGTAAATGATGTTCATCGACTTGTCAATATTTTTTCCCCGTGCCTCAGAGCAAAAGAGAAAAGGGATTCAAATGTTATATTTCTCAGCTGACCCTCGTTTATCGCGGGTGTTATGTTCTAAAAATAACCAGCGATAGGTGAAATCAAGTAGCCAATTTAATTTTTTGACGGTGCAAAACGTTTCGTGGACATCGTGGACATACAGTACTGCTCTTCAGAGTCACACTGCTAGCGATCGATGCAGCGATTCTGTACTGTACAGGAGAGATGTCACGGAGGAGATCGTCTGCAGCGATCAGGACGCAGGACACAATGTGACGTAAAAAAAACGTGCAAACTTGCACTAAAAAAATCTGTGAAACAGCGAGGTGAAAGGTGAACCGCGTTATTAGCGAGGGACCACTGTAATTTTGAAGGTAAGTCACAACATACCCTTCGTAAATACTAATGTATAGAAACCCTTACCAGCAATCATTCATTTTTGTGTGGCTTTTTTCACGGTTTGTTAACATGCTGTACTTGACTAGCTGATATCGACATAACGGGAAACATCTGGTTTGACTATTCTTCACCTGTAGTTTGAATGCTGAACATTTGCCTGTTTAAATCATAATAACTGTCACTATACAGAGATGTGCTTCTGAATGTGGACGAGGTGTCTTCTGCTGCAGTAATGCAGTTCTGCTTGTGTTGAGTGATGTAAACAACTGATTGATCTAAACTCTTTAAACGTCAAAATTGATCATTAGATTTTTTATGACACAACAGTGGTGAGTGTTCCCACCTTCTGCTCTTTGTAACTTAACGCGATCTTTCCGTTTTCGAGTTTTGGACATGATTTTGGAGTATATCTTCGCAGTAGCGGTTGACCGCAAAGTAAAGCTACCGGAAATGTACAACCCCACATCCGGTCTCAAACCAGGAAGTTAGCATTTTCTCGTGCACAGGGTCAATTGTGCTCACCCGATATTTTTCTCAGTTTACTATATATGGCTCATAATATCAGGACTCTCACTTAACATTAAGTCGGATCAAATGAGGGATTTCTGTTTGGGATATTTCAAATTAAAGACTCATAGAACAACTTACAACATAGTCCCTTTTTCTTAGTTTCGTTAATTAAAGTATGACAAAAGCTTGGCATTGAGCATAGATCATAGCTCATAATCAGGCCAAGTTAGTGGCAACAGAAACACATAACACACTCCAAATGTGGCTTCTTCAGTTATATATCTATTGGCTTAACACTGGATTACAAATGGCTCCAATTACATTTGGTAATTGTGGTCCAATTAGAATTATAAATCTCCCGGCAAGCATAAATAACATATACAGTGGGGCAAAAAAGTATTTAGTCAGCCACCGATTGTGCAAGTTCCCCCACTTAAAATGATGACAGAGGTCAGTAATTTGCACCAGAGGTACACTTCAACTGTGAGAGACAGAATGTGAAAAAAAAATCCATGAATCCACATGGTGGGATTTGTAAAGAATTTATTCGTAAATCAGGGTGGAAAATAAGTATTTGGTCAATAACAAAAATACAACTCAATACTTTGTAACATAACCTTTGTTGGCAATAACAGAGGTCAAACGTTTACTATAGGTCTTTACCAGGTTTGCACACACACAGTAGCTGGTATTTTGGCCCATTCCTCCATGCAGATCTTCTCGAGAGTAGTGATGTTTTGGGGCTGTCGCCGAGCAACACGGACTTTCAACTCCCGCCACAGATTTTCTATGGGGTTGAGGTCTGGAGACTGGCTAGGCCACTCCAGGACTTTCAAATGCTTCTTACGGAGCCACTCCTTTGTTGCCCGGGCGGTGTGTTTTGGATCATTGTCATGTTGGAAGACCCAGCCTCGTTTCATCTTCAAAGTTCTCACTGATGGAAGGAGGTTTTGGCTCAAAATCTCACGATACATGGCCCCATTCATTCTGTCCTTAACACGGATCAGTCGTCCTGTCACCTTGGCAGAAAAACAGCCCCATAGCATGATGTTTCCACCCCCATGCTTCACAGTAGGTATGGTGTTCTTGGGATGCAACTCAGTATTCTTCTTCCTCCAAACACGACGAGTTGAGTTTATACCAAAAAGTTCTACTTTGGTTTCATCTGACCACATGACATTCTCCCAATCCTCTGCTGTATCATCCATGTGCTCTCTGGCAAACTTCAGACGGGCCTGGACATGCACTGGCTTCAGCAGCGGAACACGTCTGGCACTGCGGGATTTGATTCCCTGCCGTTGTAGTGTGTTACTGATGGTGACCTTTGTTACTTTGGTCCCAGCTCTCTGCAGGTCATTCACCAGGTCCCCCCGTGTGGTTCTGGGATCTTTGCTCACCGTTCTCATGATCATTTTGACCCCACGGGATGAGATCTTGCGTGGAGCCCCAGATCGAGGGAGATTATCAGTGGTCTTGTATGTCTTCCATTTTCTGATGATTGCTCCCACAGTTGATTTTTTCACACCAAGCTGCTTGCCTATTGTAGATTCACTCTTCCCAGTCTGGTGCAGGTCTACAATACTTTTCCTGGTGTCCTTCGAAAGCTCTTTGGTCTTTGCCATGGCGGAGTTTGGAGTCTGACTGTTTGAGGCTGTGGACAGGTGTCTTTTATACAGATGATGAGTTCAAACAGGTGCCATTCATACAGGTAACGAGTGGGGGACAGAAAAGCTTCTTACAGAAGACGTTACAGGTCTGTGAGAGCCAGAGATTTTCCTTGTTTGAGGTGACCAAATACTTATTTTCCACCCTAATTTACGAATAAATTCTTTACAAATCCTACCATGTGAATTCATGGATTTTTTTTTCACATTCTGTCTCTCACAGTTGAAGTGTACCTCTGGTGCAAATTACTGACCTCTGTCATCATTTTAAGTGGGGGAACTTGCACAATCGGTGGTTGACTAAATACTTTTTTGCCCCACTGTATATAGAAAGACTTTCGTGTAAATGTTATTACAGCTGTGGATGTACTGGCTAAGTGTGGTGTTGTTATGAAGCACTGAAAGGCCGAAGATGGTTTATTTCTGTAAAAACTGTAGAGCTGAAAGATCAAATCCAGTCGAGAGACAGAGGAGATGTGCTGGTTTCTGCTGAACCAAGGTCACGGAGAGGCCAGAAGAGGTGACCTTTGACTAAACCCTCTAGAGAGTTGGTCTAAATGTTATAGTGCATGCACACAAAGGAAAACACACAGAAGACTGCACATCAGCCACTAAACCACAACTCACAGTTGATTTCACAGCACACATCCATGGAGGTACATCAGTCTTAGTTGAACAGTCACTCAGTGTAGATTGATGGACTTGAAATCGCTTGGAAACGACAGTGCAAAGTACTGAATGGAGACTGGGCCATAATGGATCCACTGAGAGACTGATAAAGTCATACAGAAAATATTATTTGATTATGTCCTGGTAAAAACCTTAGAACAGACAGAGGGTGTACGTTCTTGTTACAATGACTGTATATATATACACCCACACGGTAAAAATATCATTTAAAAATATCGTTCTCAGATGGGAAATCGGTGTCGACCTCTTCCTGCCTGGTGAGCTACAATCCTGAACAGCTTCCCCCTGAAAACTCGTCCTTCCTGGAGCGAAGTTTCGTCTGCCGCTTCCGCTGTTTGTTGGACAATTCCTTCGGCTTCCTGGTGAGACGCTTTTTGGGTTATTCTTTAGATTTTAACAATTTAACAAGGAAACAGATAAAAGTTAACATCTTCGATTTTATTTTCCCTCATTCCAGTGTTAGATGTTTATATTCAATGTGAACAAAAGTCTGTTTCAGATAACTGGAAAACACTCACTTTCAGGCATTTTTTTCTATTCATGGATAAGTGTGACCTCATAGAGTGCTCCACCCTCCTGCTGCAGAAAGGATTTTTAAATAAATATGTTAAAAATGTGTTTTGAGGCCTGTTACTTAAGGGTGTACATAAAAACAGTTTTTGTGCTTTAATTGTTATTTCGTCATGGGAATGATGCAGATTTGTCTTTGCAGAATTTTCCTTTTATTTTTTTCTATAACTGCAAGCAGACAGCCCACAGAGTCTTATTATGCAGTATTCTGCATCTTCACAGAAATAATTATGGACAGTTTTGGGGGGTTTTCTGCTGGTTCTTAAAAACAAGCTGTGAGGTTCACACCGAGCTGTGACTTTTGCGCACCGCTACACCCTACTGTACTGCCGGCGGTATGGCGTGCCACCTCCGCGATCACCATCGGCGATCAGAAGCTACCATTAACTCCCATAATCCTCCTTAGGAGAACCTCGGGGTCGTGGGGAAAAAAAATGCCCTTAATCCTCACCACCACCCACAGCAGGTGAGAGCAGCTCTGGGGGAAAACTTGCTCAGTCAGAATGGACGCTTCAGACAGGCCACTGCCGCTCCCACCAAGAAAAGCATAATGTGGTTGAGCGGTGGAGATTTTTAGGGCTTTTAAGTTAAAAGTTACAAAAATAATATTTTAATAAATAAATAAAAAATATAGATTGGAGCGGAGGTGAGGGCAGCTTCTTCTATTTGATTAAAAAATGTATTATTGTTCTACGAAACACCTGAAGCCTTGCACATGCAGGAGAGAGTTAAAGGTGTTGGTTGTCTTGCTCCAAGGTACTTCAGCAGGACTTGTGGTGGGTTTTGAACCAGCTTCTCTCAGTCTTCCCTCTCACACGTGCATTTGCGTGAGCAGTAAGCCAGGTTTCTGCCGCGGTCTACCGGTTGCTATGGCTTTGTTTTCTGTAATCCCTCCTGCTATTCGGGGCTAGATTCCTGACATCACAGCCGCAGGCTCTGAAACCCACCAAGGTCAATTAACCAGAGCTAACAGAGGAGGAGGAGGAGGAGGAGGACAGGGAGGAGGGGTCTTCACATGAGATGCAGCAGGGTGAGAAAAGGACAGCAGACAGGAGAAAGTGTTTTTAGGTTTTTGTGAGGCTGTAAAAACCTCCCTGCGGGCTGCTGATCCAACCATTCTGCTCTGTTACAGCCTCCCTGAGGCTTCTGTGATATTTACTGAACTTCCATTATCAGAAACCTTTAGCTATGAAGGATGGAGGTGGATTCAGGTGACAACAAAACATGTTAACAACACGTTAAAGTTTACATCATCAACTTATTGCTGGGTGTTGCTTTAAAAACCTCATCCTTTAGGGCTTGTTCCTAATATTTTGATATTAGGGATTAGCTCTAAGGTGCCCCCACCCACCTGCTGTTCAAACCTTCTGTTTGCTATAACCAATGAGAAGACACTAAAGAGCTAAATCCTCTCCATATCTCACCAACACATTTGACACTGACCACAGTTGCTGTTGTTATCTCTGCAAGCTGCTTTGCAACCCTTTTTCACTCCAGCTCCACCCCTTTATGTTGTTTTTATCGTATCTGTTATTCTTTTAAGTTAGGGAGTCTTTCTGCTGCTCTTTCCATTTCTCAATTGCAAAGTTTCACTTCGGATTTATTGCGTGAATACAGTTGCATTGTGAACTGACAGATATTTGTCCCGATGGCTAACTGAGAAATGGGGACAGGGCAGTATACGGATAGTGTGGAGATTGCATAAGGCCAATGGTTCCTCATGGTTTTGAGAAGAAAGTCAGCACGTACATTTCATGAATTCAACCATAATTTTGCGTGGGAACTAATTTTGGGAACATTCATTGCTCCTGGGTTTGATTGCTTCCCGTGTTTCCTCCCCAGCTCACAGAGCTCTCTAATCACCTGACACCCCTGTTTGTGGATACACGCCTGTCTTTCCTTTTCCTTTGTCTCTTACCCTATGTTGTTCCTCATGTTCCTAGTTTGTTTACCTTTCTGACATTGTGTTTCAGTGCCTTTTTAACCAGCCAATAAAGGATTATTTTGTGGTCTACCTCTGCAATAACCCCCATTACACATGGATGGGCCTTTAAATAACTTCAGATCAAAAGTCCTGGCTGAAGTTTAATATTACAGAACATGTCACTTCTGTTTTCTACTGGTTAGTTTAAGAGTCCTGCTGTTCTGCTGAAAGAATGACAATAAGGAGTCTTATTTTCTCAACAAGACCTCTAAAAACTGTAACATTCACTTCAATACTGCTCAGAGTCATGTTACTGTGTTTACAGTGTATCCTGAAGTGGTTTCTACTCTCTATATCACCCAGCAGTGTAAATAAGACTGATGTTGCTTGACAGGGAGAGAGGAAGCAGCACTTATGTGTCTGCTGAGAAGCTCGATCTGAGCAGGAACCACTCTGGGCTCTCTCATTTGTCTCACTGCCTTCACGGAGATGAAGTTAATGCCTCGGATTTAATGACTTAACACCGCGATTTTAACGCTGTCAAACCTTCTCAGGCGCTGAACATCCAGGGTCGGCTGAAGTTCCTTCACGGCCAGAGCCGGCAGCAGTGCGATAGCGACCGAACCACGCCGCCCCAGCTGGCACTCTTTGCCATCGCCACGCCCCTCCAGCCTCCAGCCATCCTGGAAATCAGGACGCGGAACATGATCTTCAGGACCAAACACAAGCTGGACTTCACGCCCATGGCGTGCGATGCAAAGTATATCATAGCACTGGCAAACATGATTATTTATTCTGATTATTTAATAATTTTGTTTACACTTGTTTTGGTTTTTTTTAGGGGTAAGATAGTTCTGGGATACACCGAGGCGGAGCTGAGAGTGCGAGGTTCAGGATACCAGTTCATCCACGCTGCTGACATGCTGTACTGCGCCGAAAATCACGTCCGTAGTAAGTCACAACTGTTCTACATTCTGTACGCTTCTCTGCAGCATTCAGCCTGAAAGGTTACTGGTGCAAATGACTGGAAGTACTGGAATTAAATATAGATAGAGGCCTGACTTAAAGTAAGCAAAAAACCACAACTACATTGGAAGGTGTAGGTCAAGACTGTAAAAATACACAGGTCTGACTGAACAATGATACACAGGGGAGAGCAGAGCTCTGCAGCAGTGAGGACGGGGCTGACGATCTGAAAGGAGGGAAAAGATCAGGAAGTAAAACCAAAATAAATGCAAAACAGGAAATAATTAAAAGAAGAGTATCGGTGAAACATGGAAAGAAAACAAAGACATTACAGCAAAGAGGTAGAAGGAGGCAAAAACTTGAACAAAAACTCAGTAAAAACACAAGAATCCAAAACTCAACTCAGCACAAAACCCCGGGAACATAACACCAGCCTTCATGGCAACAAGAAAGTACAAAAACTAAACCAAAATGCAGAAACTATGTGAAAAGCTGAGTACACCCCATGGTTCAGCAGCTTGTAGAACCACCTTTAGCAGCAATAAGTTGAAGTAATTGTTTCTGTATGACTTTATCAGTTTCTCACAATTATGTGGAGGAATATTAGCCCACTCTTCTTTACAGTGTTACTTCAGTTCATTGAGGTTCATGTACAGCTCTTTTAAGGTCCCACCACAGCATTTCAGTCAGGTTGAGGTTTGGACCATTTCATCACCTTCATTCTTTTCTTTTTCGGTCCCTCTGTTGTAGATTTGCTGCTGTGCTTGCATGACCCAGTTTGGTCCAAGCTTTGGTCCAAGCTTTAGCTGTCAGACAGATGTCCTCAGACTTAGACTCTAGAATACTTTGCTACACAGAGAAGTTCATGGTCGACTCAGTGACTGCAAGCTGTCCAGGTCCTGTGGCTGCAAGGCAAGCCCGAATCAACACCCCACTGCTCTGACAGATGGTATGAGGTGTTTGTACTGATAAGCTGAGTTTGGTTTTGTCTGTTATGCTCAAACATCTTCACTGGGCTGGTATAATCTGTACAAAGGAGATTGTTCCAGAAGTCTTGTGGTTTGTTCAGATGCAGCTTTGCAGACTTAAGCCGTGCTGCCGTGTTCTTTTTAGAAAGAAGAGGCTCTCCTGGGTAATAATGGAACCACCATGAACTTCAACATTTAACATGCTAACTGAGGCCTGTGGAGTCTGAGATGTAGCTCTTGGGTTTTTTGAAGCATTGCACGGTCTGACTGTGGAGTGAATTTACTGGTACATCCACTGCTCAGAGAATTGTCACTATGTTAACACACCTGAATGCTCCAGACCAGCACACATCCCCAACTTCTTCTATAGACGTGCACATATGTGCAGATTTGATTAGCAGTACCTGGCTAGTACTTAATTGTTATGGAGGGACTAAGGGTGCACTTAGTGAGGAGGCAGCTGATCTTTGATCTGTTATGTGTTATCACACGGAAGATATATAATGTTTAATGAATGTATACAAGAATGTGACAGATTATAGAGTTTCTTTCTGGTACAAACTGGGTCTTTGGAGGAGGACTGAGTTCATTTCAAGATTAATTTTAAGATTAAGAAGTTCTGACCTTCCACTAAAGGAAGGTCAGAACTTCTTTTGTGGGCACTCAGGTCTTTTGTATGCAGGAAAATCCCTAGTTTTGTTTTTGTTTTTACAGATGTTGTAGGTCGGGTTGAGATTTGTCCTATGGCGAAATAGTTGCCCATATGTGACTCAGAGGACGAGAGTATTCTTGTGATTATTTTCCAACCTATAAATAACCTTTTAAATTGCTGCAGGTCAAGTTTGATGCACATCACATCTGGCCATTTCTGAGGAATCCGTTGTAGGCACACAGGAAACATATAGGACAGAAAATGTCCCATTAGAGTCAGTGCATAATCTCCTCTATGATCTATAATCTGTAATCTGAGTCAGAGTTTACTGACCTCACGTGTGGCTCATCATTACATGTCAAACACATGTAGCTCACAAACAGGCGCTCATGGATGAGGAGCCAGAGTCAAGTGTCCTACTTACCTCGTGTACCGAATGACCCGGTTATGTGTAACCATGGCGCCGAGCAACGCCCGCACCACCACCACCAGGCACATCTCACACACGTACATACACATACATGCTGTGTGCATTTACTCATGCATACAGAATGGGAGATGTATGCATAGAAACGCAGAGATGCACATTCAGCATGCTCGGATGAACACAGATGGGAGGCGAGGTAAATCACTTCTATATCATAGACCCCGTGTAATAAAACCAGAACACAAAAATTCCCTCATAATGACAATAAGAGCAGATAAACTGTGTAGGATGATTTCACGTTTTTGGTGATTTGGAGGAAGAAAGCAGATGATTCATTTTGTTTACTTTTTTTTTTTAAACACAAACGTGTTTTAAACCAAGACTGCTAATCCGGTTCAGGATTTCTTAAAACATCTGTAGATCTGCGAAGTTCAGGGTTTCTGTTGGTATAGTACAAACTGATCTCCACTAAATCTGTGCGTCTTTTTATTTACCATGAACAAAAAATGACGTTACATTAGCTTATGTATCTTATTAGCCCTAAGTGAAGACAGATGATGTTGGCTCTGTTATTTGATGTCACAAAGTAGAAATAGTATCATGTATTCTGTCTGTGTCTCCTTTCATGTGACACAAAAACTGACGTTTGTCTGAGGAGTAAAAAACAAGAGCTGATGCCTGACCGATACAGTGGTTTTAAGACCAAAACCAGTACAGATACCATCACCGATATTTGGTGATTTAAAACTATGATATATGAGTTGATATTTTTCTTTCAGATGCACAAAACATAAACAGATTTCCCCAACTTTTTTATGTGCAGTTTTTTTATTTGCTTGTTTACACTCTGCCCGACTCTGCTCAGATCAGATGGTTGCTTGCAGCGTTCCAGTTGGAACGCTGACACTCATAATATACTTAAAGGCTGTTTCTCCTGTCTCTTCTTTACTTTTTTGTTTATCACACCTTCAAAATGTCAATACCAATATATCAGCCAGTGTCTTATATCGATATATCGGCGGGGCAGATTGTAATCATCCTAGGTCTGATTGTGGGTTTTTGAACATTAGAGCACTGATGAATTCTTTGTTTGGTGTTTTAGTTTTGTTTATTCATTTTTATGTTTTCTGGAGTGTTTGGGGGGTTTTTGGTTTCTATTATAATTTAGTTGTAATTTTAGAGTGTGAATGTTAATTTTTGAGTGTTCCCTCTGTTTCCTGTCTTGTCATCTTTTGTGTGCAGTTCCCTAATCAGTTATAGCTCTGACTTCTTGTTTTATTTTGATAGCTTCTCATCTCTAGCATCTAGTGTTAAATTTTACTTACTCCCCAGACACATTGTCTTTCATTAGCTTCACCTGTGTCTCATAATCCAGCTGTGTCCACTCCCCCTGATACTTCTTTTTAAAAACCAGAGCAATCAGATGTTCAAGGATCTATAAACCTAACAGCTGTATCTCTTTCCTATTGTCACATTTTACCTGTAAGTATTTGAGGACAACAAAGGGACAAAGAGGGGCATGTATTACTTTAGTTGAAGTTTCATAGATATCACCCTTGAATTTATCCAACCAGCACTGTGTGAGCAACACAGGGGATAATTATTTCTTTTTTCCCCAAGTAATATTTTTTTATTTTTCTTTCTTTTCCACAGTGTATGTTTGAGTGGTGATCCTTTTCTCTGTACCCCTCGGGAAAATGCCAGTGTTTACATCACATATATCCATGTTGGTATTTGTCAGCAAGTCTGCTTTGAAGAAAATTTACAGACCTACAGTTCAATCTTAAATGTTACTTTACAGATCCATCCCTTTGTTATTTAATTAAAATAAATTATCCATCTCTCTCTTCTGTTTATTGACTTCCTGAAGCTTCTCTGTGTGGGTTCAAGCTTAAAAATATTTTTCAGAAACAGCAATTGTTTCAGAGCAAGTTTTTAAAAAAATAATTAAAAAAAATCTTGTGCTGGTTTTGTAGTCTCGCCCTTGTTTTTGACATTAGAAAGCTCAGAAACACGAGCTGCACCTCGATTACACGAGCACAGGCCGTGGAAGATGAGGAACTCATGAAAATGAAGCTTTGGCGTCACATCGCTGTGTGCAAACAGCACGTGTAACATGTACATGTAGCCAAAGCCAGCATCGGCAGCACATCCTGCTGAGCTAAGGGAGCATTAGTGAGTGAGTGTGTGCAGACAGCAGAGGCTCTAACGTGTCCTCTGTCTTTCCAGTGATAAAGACGGGTGAGAGCGGCCTCACCGTCTTTAGGCTGCTCACCAAGGACAACAGGTGGAAGTGGGTCCAGGCCAACGCCCGGCTCATTTACAAGAACGGCAAGCCAGACTACATCATCGCCACTCAGAGGCCTTTGGCGTGAGTGTTTCTTGATTCCAGTGTGATTTTTTTTTTTTCTTCTTCTTCTTCTTTATTTAATTTCTCCTCTCTAATGGATTCATTCACAGGGACGAAGAAGGAGGGGAACACCTGAGGAAGCGATCTATGCATCTCCCCTTCACCTTTGCCACCGGTGAGGCTTTGCTCTACCAAACTGGGTATCCGCTGCACGGCTTCTCCGACCCGCTCCAGGGCAAAGCCAGAGGCAGCAAGTCCAAGAAAAGCAAAGGAGAGAAGGGCTCTTCAGATGAGCTGGACCCAAAGTCCCTACTGGGGGCGCTGATGAGTCAGGATGAGTCCGTATACGTATGCCAGCCAGATACGGAGCCTAAAGTGTCCTACCACGGCACTCTTTTCAGTGAGCAGCAGAGCAGGGCTGATGGTCTGGGTGCTTTGTTCAGTGGTGACAGCTGGTATGTCGTCTCTAGCGAGGAGTCGCCAGGGGAACGCAACGGCAAAACCTCCAGTTTTGACCCCCTTCTGACCACATTGGACTCTCTGTCTCTCGACGGAGAGGAAACATGCTCCAACAGCGAACTGTTCAGCGCCCTGGAGAATCTGGGCCTAAATGCCGAGGACCTGGAGCGGCTGCTGCTGGACGAGAGGATGATGCATGTGGAACTGGACCCAGATCACATCCCAACTCTCAGTGACCTTCTCACCAACAACGAAATCCTCTCCTACATTCACGACTCTCTGGAGGGTGCGAGCGAGAGGCAGGAACAGGTGAACACAGGCAGATTTGGGTCCTCAAACCACCAGTCAAACTCAGATTCTGCCCAAAGTGTCTCCCAGCAGGTGTGCTTGACTGCTGGACCAGTGACGGGGAGACCTGACAGTCACTGGGTGGTACGGACGGGGAATCACCACAACCGTCATCACACCAACGATAACAAAGCCACGGAGCTGGACAGCAAACATGCGAACGCTCCACAGTGGCAGCTGCAACAGGAACAGCTCTCTGCCCCCCTCCAGTACCTGCAGGTAAGCAATGAGAGCACTCTGTTGTCTGGCTTCCAGAATAATCCGCACGGACCGACTTTAAACGGGTCTTGCATCCCAAATGGACTCTCAGCTTTTCCCCCAAGCGTGGTTGCTGGACACCAACATTACAGCGTCAGTGGCACAGACGGCGCAGTGTTAAATGACTCTACGTTACAGGAGGTCTGTCAAAGTTTGGTGAGCACTGTGCAGCCCTACCAGCTGCTGGGACACCATAAGCAGGAACAGACTGAGGAGCTGGAGCAGTTACTGGTCCTGACACAGCCACCGCACAGTGTACCATCTTTAGAGACCTACGGTGTGTTTGCTGCCACCCAAGACTCCACTCACAGCAAGGTGAGAGACTGTGGAAATATAGGTTCAACCTGAAACTGAATTAGCCAGAAGGTTAATCGCATGACCCAAATAGGTCATAATCATAGATGTGTGTGTGTGTGTGTGTGTGTGTGTATATATATATATATATATATATATTAGGGGTGCAACGATACACAAAATTCACGGTTCAGTTCGGTTCGATACTTTGGTGTCACGGTTCGATATTTTTTCGATACAAAAAAAATGTTCATGCCTTTTTAATTTGTCATTTATTAAAATTATAAATATATATTTTAACTCAAAAGTACAGTTTTTAAATTTAATGTTGCTGAAACAAAAGTAATTAAAAAAATAAATATATCTCAGGGCTCTCAAAATTTCAAAATCCCTGGTAGCCCTTCGGGCAGGGACTCTTCAGTTTTTGGTAGCCCAAAATAAATGTAAGTAGCCCGAATAAAAAAGAGAGCAATTTTTTGATTGATGTTTTGTTTCCTGTTTTGTTTCCTTTACAATATTATACATTAAAGTATAATATTGTAAAGGAAACAAAACATTAATCAAAAAATTGTTGAAAAACAAATTACAACATTGTATAAAAATTACAATCATCAACTCAAATACTTGGTTCTAATTGAACAGAAATTTCTATGAACTTGTAAGAACTGTGTAGGACATGAATCAGTCTGTGTCAGATCCTGAATTTGAAATTTCCACTGAAGTCACGGGTAAGAGACAAGTGGAACCAAGATCTAGGCCATTTGCTTTTTGAAGTTCGCAAAGACTGCTAAATTTTGCCAGTGGTAGTTCACTCTTTGCAACATAGTACGCTGTTCTAAACAGATTTTTCAGGTTTATTTTTAGTATGTTATTTGCAATTGGTGTTTGTTCTGGGAAAGATATTGCAGACTGAGCAATAATGCATTTCTTGCATTTCTCATGGGTTCTAATGGGGGCCTTTCTTAAAATGACTGGTCCCAGTAACAAAGGCGCTTGTCGACTCAGAAATCGAGAGAAAACCAACAACACACCCGGCAGAACATTATGTTATTTACACGGGTGCACATAAGTGGTCCGCATGTGCGCATTCGCTGTCAAAATAAAAGACGCGCACCAGATAAGAAGTTGCAACGCGCGTTTGCGTCCATATAAAAAGCACTGTTTTTGTCCGCTAGAGTGGGATTTTCACGGCACATTCCGCACCACATCTCTGTGCGTTCATCATTTGTTTGAAGCCAGCTCACCTCCTGCAACCACTTTTCCGAGAATACGTGCTTCTTTTGTGGTTCGGACTCCTTCTGACATTTCTTTGGAGGTGGAGGAACACCAAAGTAATTGCTTAAAGGAGCTTCTTCGACATCTTTAAGAGTTCTAAACAAATGTCTGTCCTCCTCCAGAAAATCTTATGTACGCAAACACGCGTTGCAACTTCATATCTTGTGCGCGTTTTTTTTTTTTTTTTTTTTTTGACAGCGAATGCGCACCTGCGGACCACTTATGTGCACCCCCGGTTATATAGCTCGTCATATTGCAGCCACAGAAATTCTTTTGTCCATGAAACCATAAAGCTGCACTTTCTTTTTGCCTTATAGTCTGATTTGTCATAACTTTTCCGTTTTGTGGTAAGCTTTTCTTTGGCTGTCACTTCTTCACCCTGACCTGTCTTATTTGGCTCAGCAGAACTAAAATATATATCCTGCTGCTTTTACACACACACACATAACGGTCAGCGATTCTCTGCGCGATCAACTTCTCACATGTTTAAGCTTGCTGTGGGAGATTTCACTTGTCATGTTTGCATAGTAAGCTAACGATTGATAAGACGATGTCAGAGGAATTGGTGCGCAAATTATCATCACTCACCAATCAGTACTGTCGCTCTCTATACACAGTTCGCGCGATTGCAAAGTGAAAGCAAAAAACAAGTGCAAATTCAAACGCGATTTCAATATGTCACATATTGACAGTGGCTCACCAATGCCAATGACATAATTACCCAGCTACATTTCCGAAAGAATGCAAAAGCATTGACATATATTTTTCCTTCCTACAATAGCCCGACGGGCAGGGCAGAGATAGATTTTGGTAGCCCGACTGGGGTTGCAAAATCGCTAGCCCGACGTCCCGGGGCTAGCGATTTTGCAAGCCCTGTATCTGATTGAGGAATCACTCATCTTTGGAAAAGAGAGTTTATTACAGAGAAATGGCTCTTTCCAAAATAAAAGCTATACTATACGCTTCTTCTGGGCTATATTCTCAGCAGCATATTGTAGCGGGTCAGGGCTGTTCGGGGTTCTGTTTGTACAGTTATGTTTTGTTTATGTTGCCATAGTGACGGGTGACGCCTTCTCGCTGCGACGGTGTGTCCTTCCGGGGTCAGAGGGCGCCCTGTGTGTTGTTGTTGTTGTTGTTGCTGTGCGGTTGCCGCGCTGAGCAGTTAGCTAGCGGCAGTGTTCTTCTGCAGATGTCAATAAACGGCTGTGCTCCCTGGCTAGCTCACGGGAAGCAAGACCAAACGACACCTCCGTCTTCTCGTTGTCTGAGCTCGCCACATTGGTGTCAGAAGTGGGATGATGGTGGCACCCCATGTTCTGACCCGAGTGACTTTTCCCCCGCCGGTCGTGACCGGCCGGTGCGCCAAAAGAAGGCACCTGGACATTTGCAAAGTGAAAGCAAAAAACAAGCGCAAATTCAAACGCGATTTCAATATGTCACATATTGACAGTGGCTCACCGATGCCAATGACATAATTACCCAGCTACATTTCAGAAAGAATGCAAAAGCATTGACATATATTTTTCCTTCCTACAATAGCCCGACGGGCAGGGCAGAGATAGATTTTGGTAGCCCGACTGGAAAAATCGCTAGCCCTGGGACGTCGGGCTAGCGATTTTGCAAGCCCTGTGTTACAGGCATGGCCCTTTAAGGATGAAGCCTGATGGGAAATGTATTCGGGATATGTGTAGCGGGACTGCCTGGTGTGTGTGTGAAGAGAGAGAGCGGAGAAGGGGAAAAAGTAACGGTTAGCGACAGAAGAGACGAAAAGAAAATAAATAAAAGGAATATAATAACTCCCTCGACAGCCAGAGTTGTGTCGGCGATGCTCGCTGTGAGTAAACTGTTTCAGCCCACTGTACGCGGTGTTCGTGCCTTAGAGAAGAAATAAAGTTCGGTGAAGCAGTTTCCTACGCCTCCTTCGATCTTTTTGCTAGCGGAGTTGACCTGTATAGTAAGCTGTTGCCAGCTACGAGTCAGTTACGGAACCTTCAAGTAACTGACAGAGGTTTCCTTACTACGGTTCGGGGCCGTGGATCTGGCGCGGTAACACCTGTATCTGATTGAGGAATCACTCATCTTTGGAAAAGAGAGTTTATTACAGAGAAATGGCTCTTTCCAAAATAAAAGCTATACTATACGCTTCTTCTGGGCTATATTCTCAGCAGCATATTGTAGCGGGTCAGGGCTGTTCGGGATTCTGTTTGTACAGTTATGTTTTGTTTATGTTGCCATAGTGACGGGTGACGCCTTCTCGCTGCGACGGTGTGTCCTTCCGGGGTCAGAGGGCGCCCTGTGTGGTGTTGTTGTTGTTGTTGTTGCTGTGCGGTTGCCGCGCTGAGCAGTTAGCTAGCGGCAGTGTTCTTCTGCAGATGTCAATAAACGGCTGTGCTCCCTGGCTAGCTCACGGGAAGCAAGACCAAACAACACCTCCGTCTTCTCGTTGTCTGAGCTCGCCACATTGGTGTCAGAAGTGGGATGATGGTGGCAACCCATGTTCTGACCCGAGTGACTTTTCCCCCACCAGTCGTGACCGGCCGGTGCGCCAAAAGAAGGCACCTGGACATTTGCAGGACTTTGTGTGGGGCAATGGGGTTGTCGGGGACGACTGACCCCTTAGGTGGGGGGCTATGTAGCGGGTCAGGGCTGTTCGGGGTTCTGTTTGTACAGTTATGGTTTGTTTATGTTGCCATAGTGACGGGTGACGCCCTCTCGCTGCGACGGTGTGTCCTTCCGGGGTCAGAGGGCGCCCTGTGTGTTGTTGTTGTTGTTGCTGTGCGGTTGCCGCGCTGAGCAGTTAGCTAGCGGCAGTGTTCTTCTGCAGATGTCAATAAACGGCTGTGCTCCCTGGCTAGCTAACGGGAAGCAAGACCAAACGATACCTCCGTCTCCTCCTTGTCTGAGCTCGCCACAATATTAAACATATCAGGTCCCCATAAGGAGAATCATGTGCTAACGGCTGTCTAAATGACTCGGGTAAAGTTTGTAGCATGCATGCTTGTTGTTTTTGTCTGCTTCCACTTGTCTTTGCACTAGGATGATGTCGGCGTAAATGTGCAGTCATATTCGTTGTGTTCCCACTAGTGCTGTCAGCGTTAATCTCGTTGAAATGACGTTAACGCCACAACACGGCAAATCTCCGTTAACGAGCTACCCCTGCGTGGGGCTAGACGGCCAACACGTTAACGAGCTAACTGCGCTAACACACTAGTTCCCACCCATGTAATTGAGCATTGCGTGGCACATCCAACATACTGTTTTACTTTAGTCCATGACGCGCTTACCTTCAGGGTCATACGTCACATGAAAACCAAAATAATTCCAAACGCCAGATCTGAATGAGGGTGGGGGAGGTTCAATTTGCCATGTTGCAAGGAGAGCTTAACTTCTGTCTCGCTAGCTTGCCCTGCGCTCTTCCTTCTGACAATGCTGTCTGTGTTGAACACTCAGTGGATCTGCGCTCGACAGTGCAGCCTAGGCGGAGTAGTCGAACGCAGATTCACTGAGCGCTCAACACAGACAGCATGTCAGAAGGAAAGTTGATAAAATAAATTACAAATGTTGTATTGTTCGATACATATGCGTACCGAAACGAAAGCACTGTATCGAACGGTTCAATATCGATACGGGTATCGTTGCACCCCTAATATATATATATATATATATATTAGGGGTGCAACGATACTAGCGAGACAGAAGTTAAGCTCTCCTTGCAACATGGCAAATTGAACCTCCCCCACCCTCATTCAGATCTGGCGTTTGGAATTATTTTGGTTTTCATGTGACGTATGACCCTGAAGGTAAGCGCGTCATGGACTAAAGTAAAACAGTATGTTGGATGTGCCACGCAATGCTCAATTACATGGGTGGGAACTAGTGTGTTAGCGCAGTTAGCTCGTTAACGTGTTGGCCGTTTAGCCCCATGCACGGGCGATCAGGGGTAGCTTGTTAACGGAGATTTGCCGTGTTGTGGCGTTAAGGTCATTTCAACGAGATTAACCTGAAAGCACTAGTGGGAACACAACGAATATGACTGCACATTTACGCTGACATCATCCTAGTGCAAAGACAAGTGGAAGCAGACAAAAACAACAAGCATGCATGCTACAAACTTTACCCAAGTCATTTAGACAGCCGTTAGCACATGATTCTCCTTATGGGGACCTGATATGTTTAATATGCTGCTGAGAATATAGCCCAGAAGAAGCATTTAGTATAGCTTTTATTTTGGAAAGAGCCATTTCTCTGTAATAAACTCTCTTTTCCAAAGATGAGTGATTCCTCAATCAGATACAGGGCTCGCAATATCGCTAGCCCGACGTCCCGGGGCTAGCAATTTTTCCAGTCGGGCTACCAAAATCTATCTCTACTAATCTACCCCGTCGGGCTATTGTAGGAAGGAAAAATATATGTCAATGCTTTTGCATTCTTTCGGAAATGTAGCTGGGTAATTATGTCTTTGGCATCGGTGAGCCACTGTCAATATGTGACATATTGAAATCGCGTTTGAATTTGCACTTGTTTTTTTTTGCTTTCACTTTGCAATCGCGCGAACTGTGTATAGAGAGCGACAGTACTGATTGGTGAGTGGTGATAATTTGCGCACCAATTCCTCTGACATCGTCTTATCAATCGTTAGCTTACTACGCAAACATGACAAGTGAAATCTCCCGCAGCAAGCTTAAACATGTGAGAGGTTGATCGCGCAGAGAATCGCTGAGCGTTATGTGAGTGCCTGTGTAAAAGCAGCAGGATATATATTTTAGTTCTGCTGAGCCAAATAAGACAGGTCAGGGTGAAGAAGTGACAGCCAAAGAAAAGCTTACCACAAAACGGAAAAGTTATGACAAATCAGACTATAAGGCAAAAAGAAAGTGCAGCTTTATGGTTTCATGGACAAAAGAATTTCTGTGGCTGCAATATGACGAGCTAAATAACCGGGGGTGCACATAAGTGGTCCGCAGGTGCGCATTCGCTGTCAAAATAAAAAACACGCACAAGGGTTAGGGTTAAATTTAAAAACTGTACTTTTGAGTTAAAATATATATTTATAATTTTAATAAATGACTAATTAAAAAGGCATGAACATTTTTTTTGTATCGAAAAAATATCGAACCGTGACACCAAAGTATCGAACCGAACCGTGAATTTTGTGTATCGTTGCACCCCTAATAAATATATATATATATATATATATATATATATGAAAGAGAGATTGAGAGAGAGAGAGATTTGCATGGCTCTCTGAGCCAGAAGTGGCCGTATTTGGACGAGACGATGATGTACTGAGTTATCAGCTAACACTAGCTAGCTTGGTTAGCATCCAAAATTAGAAAAAAAACAGACGGGATAAAAACGGATATCTGCTAGTTAATGCCAAGCAACAGACTAATAAACTACAAGGCTTACACTCAGCCTAACTGGAGCATCGACATCTTGGATGGTCTGTTAGTACAATTAAGCCATATTAATTGTCAGATAATGAAAATACTGTGAAAGATAGCTAGTAGGTACCTTTCATTAGTTAGCCTCAGATGTCCATAGTGGCTACTTCTCGTCAGACCTGTTTGCTGTGGTTAGGTTTGTGACTCCAGCCAGCTCACAAGGCCTGAAGATGCCCTCAAATATCATTGACCATCAACAAATCCAGGGCCGCAGAATCTAGAAACTCCAACCCTTTAGCCTTGTGCTGCTCTCTTTCACTGTCATGACCATGGATTTTTTTTTCCAAGTCAACGCACAAAGGCTGCGGGCTGGCATGGAGCTCAGAGTACACTGTGATGATGTGATCAGACATCCCATGTAAATAAGACAAGGGATAGATGGGTCAGAGCAGCACTGCCTAAGAAAACAGTCACTGGGAGTTGGGATAAGTGAAAGGTTAGAGTCAGGGCTAGTTTACTAGGAAGGTTATTTTTATTTGTGATGAATGTGTTTGAAGGGCTTGGTGTTAACGCTGGATTACAGTGTGTGCTTTTAGTGCAGGCACTATTGAGACCTGAAGGATAAACCCTTTGTCTGTCTGACTTTGTACAGATCTTAATTTGTTGGTGGGATTTTGATGATTCCAACACAAACAGGAAACAAAGCTAGCTAAGGTTAGCCAGCTAGTTGTTCCAGATCAAACGCAAATTTATTTTCAGAACCAGTTTCTGGTCTTGGTTTCTGGTTCTGTTTCCTTCACACAGTCCCCATTTATAAAGTACCTTACAAACTCTAACATTACGGGTAACATGTGGATTTTCCTGTTTTAGTGCAACTAGCCAAGCAAACCGCTTACTGCTTAAGACACAAAGAGTGAAAGATCTTTCCCGAAAGTCTTTGGTTTTTAACGTAAAACTCATTGTTGCAGCCAGAGGAAGTACAAACGTGTGCCTGCCAAGACTTAATTTTAGACTCTTTGTTTTCCACAAGGAGTTCGGTCACTAGTTAACCAACACTGACTCTGAAGACAGTCCTGTCTGAAAACATGAGCACATTTGCCATCAAAGTAAAGTTGTGTTGCTTTAATTGTGTTGCTTAAGGCACAATTAAGATGGTAAGACACAACTTTTACTGAAGGGTTGCAGTCAAAGTTTGGCAACCTGTTAGCAACCAAAGTAATCACAATTGACCTCTTTCTTGCTAGTGACTGTTAGCAACCACTAGCGAAAGGTGGTTACCAAGCAGTCTTTAGGCCTGTGTGAACGGGGCTTTAGCAATCAATTTCACAGGGACTGCCAGCAACCACGCGCAACAAGTTGAGGAATATATATTTTTCCAGTGCAACTGGTGGTTGCCAGATGGTTGCCAACGTGCCTCAAGGCCTGTGTGTCTGAGGCCTGAGCAACTGGCCATTTTTAAACTACTTTATCAACTAATGATATGAACTGGCTGTCACCAGATTCACTCAGAGTGGCCACGCTGGTCTCTCAGGTATTTTAGCTGATGCTACATGAGAGTTAGGGTTAATGAGAGTTTGAGTCTTAAATCTTTCCATAGTTAAATCTTGAAATGTAAGTGTGTTGCTAAGAGCTTAGTAACAGTTCACCACTTTCACCTATGGTGTTAAATAATGAATGCTACTCCACGAATGAAGGTAGAAACATGACACTTTACTGTCACGTGTTGCAGAGAAAAGCCTTAAACTGAGTTTCAAGACTGTTTTTACTGTTCACGAGTTAGATACCCAGCTAGTAGTTATAAAAGCCTGAATAAAATCCATTATTTTGAGGTGTTTTATTTGAGATGTTGGTATTTAAAACAGTGCAGGCATTCTGATGTTTGGATCCTGTTAGACTCACAACAGCCAATTCTAAACTCAGCTCCCCATAACATCATTTAAATTGCCTAATGAGACCCAAAAATGTTCAGGAGAAACGGGAACTTGTCTTTAAAGTCCAACCAAACCCTTTTCCAGTAATAACTAAGCAGAGCAGAGAAAGGTCCTAAAAACACTGATCTATTGGAGTACAAGTTGGAGGTCTAGAGAAATTCCCATTGTAAAACATAATGAGGGAATGAGACCTCGCCAGTTGGCGCTGCCAGATTTAGGCTTGAAGGTTTATAACAAGTCTGCATTGTTAACTTGGCAATAAAAGCCCAACGTGAAGCTTGTGTGACAGAAAAAGGGCTCACGTAGCATGTTGCTCCAGTGCTAATGATTTTGTGACATACTGCATTGTTGAAATTTGCTCAGTAGTTGTCATAGTAGCTTTTTGCTGGTGTTTGGAGCCAAAAAACAAACTGAGACATGACAAAAGAGATGTGATGAAACAGGAGCACAGAGCAGCAAAGCGACGGCAGTGAGAAGGAGTACAATAATGAATAGAATAAGGTCGGGATGCCCCAGAGATGGACGACCCCAGCAGGCATCCATTCATCCCCTCCCCATTCAGCCTCTGCTGTTATTCTTCAGGGTCAGTGGCTGTCGCTGAAAGAAAAATACTGGCAGGCTGACCAGTCAAGCATGAGCGGCACTGACCTACAATTTGACTGTCATCATTACCTAATGCTGCGAATGCAGTGAGGAGGGGGGAGGGAGGGGGAGGCAGCCAGAGAGAGGCACAGCTCTGCTGTGAACAGATTACACGGTTTTACAGCGCGTTTGGACCACTGAAGAAAAGAAATAATTAACATGAACAATAATGAATGAGGTTAAAGCCTTCTACAACTCATAAGAAAAGTGAGTAGAACACCACCAACACTTCTTTTCATTCATGTGAGTAAAGCAGACAACAAATTAGTTTTCATTAGAACGACTCATCCTTCCAGCAGAGGTTTCTATATGTAGCTAGCTGTGTAATTCACTAAACTGCAGCACTTTCACACAGACATCTGCTATTGTCCATTTTTACTTAAATTTCTTTTCAACTTAACCTTGAAAAGTGAATCGATATCTTTCCGTTATGGAGTTTTTTTCTTGGAGACAGTTTTTTCTTGGACATCTGCCAGTTCTAGAAATTACTTCATTTTTTTGGACATTTGACAGTTTTTTTAGTTTTGTTATTGGTTGTTTGGGGAGAGATACATTTTTTCTAAAACTGTGCCCTTTTTCTCAGAAATTAGTATGTTTTTCTTACAGTGTGACCCTGTTGTGTTGTTTCTCAGCTGGAGAATGGCTGCCTCCTTGGAGCCGCAAGCACGGCGTACGTCACGACGTGTCTGATGTCCAATGGGAACGCAGTGGCCACAGGCGACATCCCAGTCCCATGCCCAGATGAACTTCCTGCCCTTCAGGACTCCCAGAAATCTGGATTTTTCCTCTGAGAAGGTAGAACAGAAAAGAGAAGAGGAAAAACAGACTGTGTCTGCATTTGACAATCATGATTTTATAAGGATGCAAACTAAAAAGACTTCAGATCAGCTTCTCTTTAATAGCATTTGTTTCATCTCACCTGTGCTGCTCAGAAAACCTCAGATCTCCTCTGGTAGAGGAAGAGGACGAGCTCTCTCTGAAAGTGTCCATATCTGGTTCAAACATGTGGTCCTGACGATCTGACCGCAACTGGGTTTTTGCTGTCAAGCCAAAACTCATCACTTTGTGACCGGTGTGTAAACAGTTAATCGAACAGAAAATAAGTGGAAGACGCAATTACACTCAATTACTGCACTTTTTTATCTTTATTATCTCTCTTTGGTGCTCAAAATAAGAAACGTCAACAAAAAGGCCGGTTTTAGTGGCACATAATGTGAAAACTGAACTATTCAAGTACTGCCGGCTATTTTTTTAACTGTATGCACACCCAGCTGTTGGTTTAGGTTCAGGCTGAAATGATCTTCAAGTTTAAAAGACTTTAACTCTCAAACCACTGAGCTGTTTTTCCTGATTAAAATAACTTAGGGGGTTTATTAATTACACTCATTTCAGTTCATTTTTTTATGTTAAGAACTCTGTTATAATATGTCGGAGCTTCAGTTACACTAATTAGAGATGCTTTAGAAGCATAACAGCTACTTATACACACACGTTTGTAGTTGTAATAATTTACTGTACCCATTAACCTAACTTCCATTAACTTGAGTGTGATAGAATCTATCCTGCTTGTTCCTATGAAAACCTTTTTGATCACCACTTTATATTCATGCAAATATCTTGAAAAATATAGAAATAAATACAAATATTCAAGTAATAAAATAAATACAGGCAAACACTTTGAGCATGAGCTTTGAGAAGTGATCTCTATGGTAGTTGAGAAGGACCAAAACTTACACGCTGAGCATTAATAAAAATAAAATATCACATATGCTGCATCAAGCAACAGCAATCAGTCAGCGAATCTTTATTTGTATAGCATCTTTCATGCAGCTCAGTGCAGTTTAATGTACTTGATTGATGAATGACGAGATGGTAATAAGACATTAGCTTGCAATGTTAGCCAATTTTAAAATAAAATAAAAAGGCAGCAGATGAAGTAAAACAGAAATTTTAAATGGTCTTTGGACATGATGAAAGTAAAACAGATGAAATAATAAATAAAGATATATAAAATAAGGTCAGATAAAATACAATAAAAAGCAAAAAATAAAAAATAAATAGAATAAAATGTTTATTAATGAAAAAGGTCTAATGAGTAAGTAAAATTAAAATAATTTAATTCAGTAACAATCCTGAAGAACTTTTTATCAATGATTTGCAGATTGCATGTAATTGCCAACTTGACCCCATTCAGTTGCAGACTGATTGCAGACTCTGTCTTATTGCAACAAAGTTGCTTTTAAGTCAGTGTATTTTGTGGAGAAACACTCAAAATATTTCTCATGACTAAAATGTTTCAAAAATGGTTTTCAAAACAGAGAAGATCAGATCAAATCAGAGCATCAAATTCGAACATAGAACAAATCATGCTTTCCATTATCTTTGCCACACTAGCGAATAATTCCTGTCAAAACTATGAAACTTTGTAGGAAAATAGACTGATGAATCCAGGAAACATTTTTGTGGTGTTGGGTAACGTGAAGGTTAAAGTCTTTAAATCCTCTGAGAGCTAATTCACCACAACCTTGATGATGTGTTGACCAAAAAAACCCAAAAAACAAATCTCCTGTAAAGTCTTGAGTCTGCAGCTCGACTTAAACTGCATTTTCTCAGCAAACTCAAACCAACAGCTGCCTTTAAAGTAGGAAACATTTTAGCTTAAAGCTCATGGTGTGGTGTGCTTAGAAAATTGGTCACAAGGAGTCATCTGAAACATTTAAAACCACTGGTGAAGACTTTAATCATATACAAGCTGCAGTATATTTTAATGCAAACATTTTGAGCCATTCATTTATGGAAAACGCTGTGACGTCAGATCAGAGAAACAAACAGATTATTTAAACATCAGTGTTCGTTTTGTCACCTAGATGTAGATCAACTGTGGGGTTAGTAGTTTTTTTTCCCCTGGTGCTACATATTGGGAAAATAAGCATTTCTTTCCTATTGATGTTGTTTTAAATTAGATTTTTTTTGTCTTTTAAAATATGTTGAGAAAGGTTAAGAGGAACCCAGACTATTTCAGCTTATTGGCCTTAATGTCCTCTGCTGATCAAGCAAATCCTAAATGTTTCAGGTATATTTTGACCTACGAAAGCTGCCATTAGTTTACATGTGCAATGCATTCAGCTCAAAATTACACAAAGGATGAACTACTGTGATATCATTTACGGTGCTTTGGTCCAAATAAAGTTGATTCAATTTAATGGCACCAAATCACAACAGCAGTTGCCTCAAGGTGCTTTATATTGTAAGGTAGAGACCCTACAATAATCCACAGAAAACTCAACAGTCAGACGAGCCTCTATGAGCAAGCACTTGATGACAGTGGGAAGGAAAAACTCCCTTTTAGCAGGAAGAAATGTCCAGCAGAGTCGGGCTCAGCCATGATCAGTAAGGGGAGAGGGGTTTAGACACATGGACGTGATATAAGAAACGTAGAGGATTATTACAGTGGTCATCTTCATGTTGTACAGCTCGAGTACAGCCGACCAGAAAAAGTGTCTGTCTTGCTGTAGGGACCATTAGATGTCTCTACCCAGAGTGCACTGCAACTTTAAACAACATGGCAGCCTATTAGTGAAAGGACTTTTCCACTTTTCATAAAATGAAGACACAAGATGACATCACAAGCTCTACACGATTTCATAATCTGGGTTCCTTTTAAGATTAGAGAGGACTAGCAGACGGTTTTTATCGGTTCACCCTAATGCTGCATTTTCGCCTTTTTGAAGTTTACACCAATGTCGTGCACCGGCTCGGGCGGTCTGATTTGTCGATCAGCGGTGCTGAAATCAAACATCAAAGAGCATTTTTTGGTTTGTTTCCTGACCGGAGAGTGTGAAAATCTCCCGTTAATGCCTTTCAGCCTGTCAGACTCCCGATCGTTTATTCCTTCAAAGTGTGAATAACTAAAAAAAATATTTTATTCTCATATCTAAAGTGAGAACTTGTAGCTGGTTTAGCACTGACTGACTTCCACACTTTAAACCCTGGTGCACATTAATTAGCAGTACTAGAGCTCACCTGGCTGGGCTTTCTTCACGTGAAGCCCCTGTTGACCCTGCTGGTTGTGTAATGTTTGAAAATGTCTCGCTCACTGAGACTGCGATCCAGCTGTTCTGAAGGCAGTTTACGTCAAAGCTTACAGCCCACTGCGTTCATGTCATGTCAGATTAACTGGAACTGAAGAAGTTATTAAAGTGATAGTAATCAATATGTCTGCATGATCAGAGGGTTAAACTGGGGCTGTATGTGTTTTATGTTAAACAACACACAGTAATAAAAAAACAAAATGTGCTTGCATCACAAAAATATTGTTATTGGAAATTGTGACAGCCCTAGTTTAAATCCAGAAACTTCACAGACAGTAGCATTTTTTTTACCGTTCCTCTCATCCCTCTTTGCAAAATTTGCGAAGCATGAATTTTGAAGTGTGATTTCAAATTATGAAGCAAAAGGAAAATGAAAACTAAAGCCAAAGTTTTTGTCTCACACGATATAAAGTGTCTGTGAAACCATCAGGATTTTTGGTTGGTGCCTCAGCGTTTTATCACAGGGCTGATATTAGCTGGTATCAGCATTTAAGACAACCTGTAAATGAAAATTAAATAAGAAACACCCCTCAACCATGCTATGAGTGTTAAGCTTGCACAGTTTGTCCACCAGAGGGCACTCTGCAACATTCTTGTTTGTAATTCAAGTTCGGAAGACCCTAAAACTGAATTTTTACATCTACAAAACTGATTTTGGCTGTTTGATGAAAAATGGCCTGAACTTAAAATAAGTCTATTTTAAGTTTAGGCCAATTAAAACATACTTTAAAAAAAGATTTTTGTGTGGTGGTAGGACAAAACACCCTTGGTGGGCACTCAGTATGGACAATGCACAATACAAACGTTGCAGCATAGCTAAAAACTTATTTTTATCTGTAACAGTGTAAGAATAAAAACCTCAATTGAGTTGTAAGAAATGTAAATGTGACGTGCCAATTTCATGCTTCTGATACAAGGGTAAAATTAATACACAATTAATACAAGCTATGATTATGTTTTAGTACTCTGCATGTGAGTAGCTGTTGTATTATAATGTAAAGAAGTCACAAAAAACTCTTGGGTAGAGCCTAACACTCACTATTTGATGATGAAATTAACCCAAGTGGACCCTACAGGAATCACGAACACGTAAAGTGTAGCGCCTGACTTAAACATTGCTTTCCCAGATTTGTAAAATTAAAATATAAATGTACTGAATCGGTGAAATGTTAAAAACAACAAGATAAATACAATCAATAAAAAAATTGTCCTGGAGTCACTCACCTGTTTCAGTTGCCCTAGTTTCCTTTCAGCTCAGTGTGAGAGTCTTTGCCGCTGTTAATCAGCACCTCTATAGTTTCTCCTTTCTTCACTCACTCACTGTGAGTGAACCTCCTCACCCACGCAGTGGAGTACAACGTTAACACGTTATGTTACTGTAAGCGTAATAAAAGCTTCCCCAGAAATGTTAAATCAAGCATAAAGTGGAGGAGGCAACAAGGAAAGCTTTTCTGTCGTGTTGACTCACGTCAACGAAAGTTTGTCATGAAATAAAAATGTGGAAAAGTTGTGGAAAAAATGATTTTTTGACCTCATAAACACAAAGCATTAATTTTTAATGGAATGCAACTGAAATATATAAAATAAAAGGTTTATTTGCTTCATTGAGGAGTGTGCTTGGTATAAACTGAATGTATACTAATCACATAAATTTCTTTTGAGTAGATTCCATTGAATTGAACATTTTACGTTGTATTATTTAACAAAATTACAGAACATTTACTTAAAGTCAGCATGTTGCTGTTTGTTTTCTCCATGCAGTTTTAGCATTCTTTGTGCAGCTTTTTAAATCAAGATCAGTCCACATATTTAATTATGTATAATTATAAAAACTTACTTTAGACATCAGTTGAACAGGATTGGCTTCACTTGAGGCTGTGGACTTCCTTTGGCTGCTCACTAACTAGCTGAAAGGCATTGTTGCACCTTAAGAGAGCCGTTTCAAGACACACTGACAGGTTTTGTCTCTGTGCGTATAATGTGGCAGGGCACAACATCATTATTTTAGCTTTGTGTTTTGACATATATTAGCTCAGCGGTGACATGACATGAACGGAGCTATTAAGAGCAGCTGGAGGGCAGACGGGACAGCATTTAGCATTTAGCACTGACTCAGAAACCAAAAGAGGCGCTCTGTTGTTGAATGTCTCGTGTGAATCACAAAGCTTTCAACTCGCCACAGAAAGTTGCTTAGAAGCGATTTTTTGCTCACGTCAGCCGACGACAATCGAAACGCATTTATAGATTTGCCTCTTTGTTTTTGTTTTTTTTCCTTTTCTTACTGACTTTTTCTTACGATCAGATGATGATCAGATTTTTCTTAAAGCAGATCATTTAAAATCAGTAGTCAGATCACCCACTGACACGCTGTATGGAAGAAAAAAAAACTTTATGAAATCTCAAGGCTATTTACAACCTGAAAAACTAATTGTGTGTGTGTATAAGATGTGTTTATAATGGTGTTGTTCAAGCACTGCTTTGTAATCACAGCTCTGACAAGCTCTTGCACTGAAAGTAGTTTTTAAGAAAAGCATTTTATGATTCCTTGTCATATGAATATTGTCCCTAAGAGTCTCAGTGTGTTTTATCTATATGTCATGTTTGAAGACACGTTAGCTCAAAGCAGTATGGTGCCATAACGATGAGCAAAGACCTGCTCTGCTCTCAGCATTTGGAGACTTTAAAATCACTTGTTTCACTTGCTAAAACCCACTTTGTCCACAGATTTAATCTTTCTTTTTTAAAAATCTGAGTTTAAATTAAACCAAACTCTCCCTGTGCTGTTTTTTAATGCACGCAGACTTTATTTTGCTGTTTGTTTGTTTTGTTTTTTTAAATCACTGGAAGTTGTAGTTGTGCGCTAACATGTGTTTAAAAAACAAAAAAATGCAGTCTGCCATGTGTTGAAATGTGCTCTTGGATCCTTGAAATAAAGGATTTTGTGTAATCACACTGTAGCGGGGCCTCCTTTGTCGTGTTGTTTATGCTATTTGATTGGTTGTGCTAACTGCTGTCTTTTGCCCACCGGGTGTCAGTGTAGTCCCCAATTCTGATGTCACCTGATGTCCTCAGATTTTTAGACGACAGTGTACAAATAGCCACTCCAGATGCATGACATCATTAAAGGAAAGTCGGGTAAGAAGTAAAGAAGAGTTAAGGATTTAAAAAGCACCATAACGCCCACTAAGAGTCCATGTTATATCAGAATTAATAATCAGCTGCCGACATATCCCAGCGCAGCACGGCCACCATGTGGGCTAACATGTGTGGGCTAACTCAAAACATCCAAGATAGTCAAAATTATCTATGGAATATTTGAAGTGACTTTGAACGCAGCATGGTTTTTGATGCCAGACTGGCTGATGTGAATTTTCACAAGCTGCCAATCTACCGAAGAGCACCTCGGCAGCAGCAGAAGACCACACCAGGTGCAACTTCTGCCAACTAAGAACTGAAAACTGTAGCTATTTATTGTAGCCTCAATGTTAATTGATGGTAGTATAACATTTTGTTACATAATGTTACACATGCTGATACTATGAGTTCATATTGGCCTTGTTGATTTTGCTGTTAATTCTTGATCAACATAACTATATTTATTTCTCCAGGAATACCTAAACCAGTGGCAACAGAAAGCACCAGAAGGGCAGAAAGTGGCATGTGTGAAACTTAGACACACTCCTTACAGTTGCATTAGAAACCTCTCAGACTTTAAATGCTGAAGTGAAACACGGCACCAACAAGAGGTTGAGGAGGCTTTTAGCTGCACATGTCCTTACTCGCGCTTTTTACACCAACAGACATGTGAACTCCTGCCCAAAAGAAAGCAAACAAACATACAATGATACCAGGGAGTGTAAAGTGACCAACAGCAAAGACTTACAGATATAGCTGGACTGGCCATCGGGCCTACCGGGCATATGCCTGGTGGGCCCGATGGTGATTTTTCGTTTTTATGGGCCGATGATTTTTTTTTTTTTTTTTGTAACGGTATAAACAATGAAAGGTGGTGGATTGGCCAGATGCTAGTCGATGTGTAAAAATAACTCAGTTGTTTGGCGGTGGCTGTGGTGGAGCTTCCACAGAGGCCAGCAGGTGGATGAGGGAAAGAGAGGCAGGAGGAGGTGTGTCAGGTGAACTGAACTTCAGGTAAGAAGAAGGTAAGAAGACCTGCAGTCTATCTGGGTCAGATATAAACCAAGTTTAGGTGGAGTTTATTTTCGTTGTGCTCACTTTTTACAGTCAGTTACAATAACTCGTACTGCGTGCTAGCTAGCATGACGGAATTTCTATACAGCTGGGTGGGTGCTTTGATGTTATTGATAGTGAACTTTATTTAATTCATAAGGTTAGTTAGTAGAGTTGCCAATCGTCCCGTAAAAAACGGAAACGTCTCGTATTCAGAGAAAATATTTCGCGTTTCGTATTGAGGTGAAGAGGAACAGTTTGTCCCGGACTTCAGCTACAATGAAAAAGACACAAAGCTGGAGTTATTCTGTGTCTTTATGCTGCACAGCTGCCTCTTCTTCTCTCATTCTCTCCCCTCCCTCTCCTGTTGCTACTTCAATCATGAAACTGATCAATGATCAGCTGATCGGCTTTTCCCTCTTGTTTATTTATCGTCCACTTTGCGCCAGAAAGAGGAAACCAGCGGAGGTCGTGCTAAACAACAGCAGCACGTTTAAGCTTGATCAGCTGTTGTTAGAATTTATTTAATATTAATTTCTAGTATCAGCTGATGTTTGCTGGAGCCACAGCTGTAAAAGCTGCTGGTCATGATATCGGTTTGGATATGTGGTGAGAGGGAAACATGAAGATGAAACCAGGAGATGTCCTTACTGAATCATCAGAGCTGAACAGGTGATGGAGAAACAGGTTTACCTTTTAGGTGACATGAATGAGTTGAAGGGAAGTTATGAACTGTTTCTGAGAGACAAATAGCACCAGGATCCTTCTCTAAGTAGCTCAAAGTTTTGCCAGGGGGGCAGGTAGGGCATTAACAGGGAGAGGGGGGCACAAAGAAATACTTTTCTTTCTTATTCTCATTTAAAAATATCTGGCTTTTATTAAATAATTATGTGGATCTTACAACCAAAGTTTTTATCTGATGTAAAATGTATAGAAATCATACATATACCAACCAACAAGACAGTGTACATCACTGTCACAACAGCGTCTGTTCTCATTCAAAGCCTTTATGGCTTTTCCTATAATACCTGGTGGGCCGGTCTCTAGTCAAAATGCCCGGGCTGATTTTTTTTGTCCCAGTCCAGCCCTGCTTACAGACTAAAATACTGAATATTTGTCTTAGCTTATTTGAGCTATTTGTCTTAGCTCTGCACCCACATCTCAATCACCACATTGAATAATTCACAGTGCAACCAGAAACTCTGGGATGTACCATGTTATGAATCAAGCCTGCCTTAGTTAGTATTGTGGACTGGGAGCAAAAAGAGGTCTGACAACTTTATGTTTGTTTTACTTGTGCTTTGAGCTCTTTTTCATCATTAAGATTACTTCATTCAAAAAAATGCAAACAGAAGCCTGACTGTGAAGTTAAAACAAACTAACTAACCGAAAAATAAAGACATGACTAAAAGAAGGTAGCTAAAAGGAGGCTTCCTCATAAGGCTTCCTCTCCAAGTGCAGAACACTGTCTGCTGCTGACTTTACATCTTTAATTCATGAGAGTTTTCCTTCTCCTGCAACCTGCTGACAGTTAACTTTGCCTGCTTGTGACGTGATCAATCATCCAAGCAAGATGTTTTGTGTCCCACTTCAACCTCCTCAGACCGATGCCTCGCGCAGCCCGTTGCCACAGGCCACCCAGCGAGGCAGCGGGGAGAGCTCAAATATTACAGAACAGCCGCCCAGAGCAAATAAGCTACTGGTGCTGTTTTTGTTCTTTTCCCACTGAGATAATTCACCACAGTGCAAACACTAGAAACCACATGAAAAACATCCAACCAAAAGAAAATGATAAAAGTGTCTCCAACAATGATACCTGCTGCTGAGGCTTTGATTTCACACCAAAACTGACAGGAATGTTTTTTTTATTATTACAGGTGATAATGACTGGATTAATTTCAACACAACTGTATTCATACTTTTTTTTTGTTACACTTTATGTAAATTCTCAAAGTTACAGTGTGCAAAATTGTCACCACAGATTGTAGACTGCATTTAGTCTACTACTGTTTATGTAAAAATATTTTGTACGCACTATATTTTAAAACACATGAATATCAACACTTAGCAATAAGTACAGAAATAAGTTGCTATCTTTTATATACAATGTATAAGGGCATCGTTGATGATGGTGTTTTGATGTGATGGGTAAAAAAACTGAAACATACCATTAGTCATGGCAGTTCTGCAAATCTCTGTGCCAGCCCACATCAGCCTTTCCTCACGCCATGTTTCAAATCTTGTACAGGGCATCCTATTACACTGCTTTAGCACACCTAAAGTTGCTACTCAATACATTTCATTGTGGAGCCATGATAGGATGCCACTTGTCTGTGCAATAAATCCATCGCAATCCGATGGATGAGTCTGTGTTTGGCGGTTGCCATGAGAACGGTACCTGTCTGACTGCCAGTGTGCCAAGTGTAAATTTTGGTGGAGGGTGATATTTTGATATATAGACATAAGATATATAGATATTTTGGAAAAACTCATGCTCATAAAGCAAGGTCTATAGTTCAGTGAGTTTGCTGTGGAAGAACTTGACTGGCCTGCACAGAGTCCTAACTTCAGCCCAACAGAGCACCTTTGGGATGAATTAGAGACTGCAAGCCAGGATTTCTCCTCCAACATCAGTGCCTTACCTCACAAATGTGATTCTGGATGAATGGTCAAAAATTCCCAGAAACACTCCTAAACCTTGTGGAAAGCCTTCTAGGAAGAATTGAAGCTGTTATGGTTGCAAAGGGTCAGTTGACAACATATTAAACTGTGGATTAAGAATGGTATTTCACTCAAGTTTATGGTGTGTTTGAAGGCAGATGAGTAAGTACTTTTGGCATTATAATGTAATTCAGGAAAAAAGCCTGTGCAAAATCAAGGGTTAAACCTCTCTGGAGTGCTCCAAAGGAAAAAACACCCTTAACTGTCTTATGCAACAGACTTGGGTAGCCAAAGGTTGCTTAAGGTAACGATGAAGGCTGTGTTCATACTGACGTGTCCAGCATTTTATCCTCTCCGGTCTGTGAGTTGTTCCTGCTGCACAGAAGACAGATGAAATATTTAAGGAGCGTCTATAACCACTCAGGCCTGCTCAGAGGACACCGTGCTGTTCCTGTCTGCAGAGCCGTTGACCTGCTTTCAAACCACGCTCAAAAACTTTACATCAAACTGCTTTGTATTGTGCATTTGCTCACAAAACAGGCAGGTGTACATTTAAGTGAAAAATCTACAAAACAAACAACGAAAAAAAAACCCCAGAACTTTTCAATTATAGAAGTGTTTCTATCGATGTTTTCCCTGATGCTGCGATTGATCGCTGGCAGATTGATTTTTGTCCTCCTGCTATTATTGGTCCTGCTGCTGTCCATATTCAGAGCTGCAGCAGGAAACACTGATCTCTCTCTCTCTGCATGCCCTGTCTCCACCCGTTGGGCTGTCAGAGTGTATTAGCTCTACCCCAACACACACACACACACACACACACACACACACACACACACACACACACACACACACACACACACACACACACACACACACACTCCTGCATTGAGTTAAAATAAAAATGCCTGTGAGAGAATGATGGCTAATCAGGAGCAACTTTATGGGGTACAATCACAAAATGAAGATGTTCTAGACATAATAATCCACTAAAATCTTTACAGCTATTTTAGTCGAGCTGTAGCTCGACTAAAATAGCCGTCTGATTCCTGATAATTTAACGACACCGTATCCGAGCGTCCCTGAGTGACACATACATGTCTGGACAGCCAAGCAAAGTGAAGCGTGAGCTGTCATGAAGCTTCAAACAGAGGGCTAATGGCCAGTGTTCACCGTCAGAGAGGCTTTTAGGGAGGAGACCACCTATCATCAGTGTAACCCATATCTGGGGCTTTATTTGTAAAGAGGTTCTTAGCTTTGGCTATTTCTCATTTCTTTATATTTTTTTCCTAAGAGCCAGACTTTATGCTAATTTTTAAATAAGTATGGAGCAATAGTTCTGCAGGCTTTCTGACGGTACAATGGAGGTCAGAACACAGGTACAGCCATCTGTGAAACACACTGGAGGCTCTGTCATGGTTTGGGGCTGCATTTCAGTTGGTGTTGGAGATCTTATCAAAACTGACTTGGGCTCTTCATTGACCTTCAGCAAACACTGAAGCAATTTGCAGCCTGAAATTGTCCAGGATGATAGTCCACACCTCCAAGTTTGAGGCGGTGGTTCTCAGGATGTCATTCAGGGGTGACATGAAGTGGTGTGGCACCAGCAGTAATGTGACCATCATACCGGTCTATGGTGCTAAAGAGAGAGTTTAGCTTGAAGGTTTTTCATTTGCCAGTTCACCTACATTCTAATGACATGTGGGTAATGAAGAAAAGACTGAAGTTGCAAATACAGAAATTAGTTTCCTTCGTAGGTGCTCAGAGCCACTAATCCTTTATGTCCAAAGGAGCCAGTTGAAGTGCTTTGGGCATCTGGTTATGAGAACCCACTGAAGAGATTATATATGTCATGAAATGGCTGTGGCAGGCAGGATGTAGGACCCAAAACACAGAACACTCAGAGGAGGCTGCTTTATTGCAGTGACAAAACTTAAACAAAAAAAATACTTGCAAAATCAAACCAAAAACTAAAATCTGGGAACTGAAAACAAAACACTGCGAAACCAGGAAACTAGGGACGGAGATCTCAGGGAGCACGGAAGGAGAAACACACACACAGCATGAGGGGACGACGCGACACTGACAGAGACAAACACAGGGCTAAAATACACTGAGGGAAACGAGGAGATGAGACACATGAGGGGAGCACAGAGCAATCAACATGACGAGACCAGGGTAAAGAAAAACTCAAGACCCTCCAGTGGGAGCAGAAGATGGCTGGCACAGTTCTCCAGAACCCCCAGCAGGAACAGAAGACGGCTGGACGGGCTCCTCGGACCCTCCAACAGAAGCAGACACAGGTTCAGCAGGTACAGAGGCCCCTGGCTGAACAGATAACTGAGCTGCGGGCAGAGCTGACAGCTGAAGGTTGTAGTGGACGTAGAGTAGGTGTTGGTTCTCCTGAGCCTCCGGACGGGCTCACTTGAGCCATCATCAAAGACAGACACGGGTGCAGATACCTTCTGGACCCCTGCCACTCCCACCCAAGGAGTAGGTACGGGCGCGGAGGTCGGCAGCATCCAGGCGGGCCTCACCTCAAGAGTTGGCACAGGTCTCGGTAGAGACTGGGCAGCTGCTGCCCCCACCCGAGGAGCTGATATGGGTGCAGGGACCAGCAGGGCCTCAGCTGACCTGGAAACCAGAGCAGGGATCAACTGGGCCCCAGCCCCCCTCTCCTTGGAAATAGAGACAGATGCAGTGAAGTGCTGGGCCACAGCTGTCCTGAGAACAGGAGCACAAGGAGTCAGAATGGCAGGCTCAGAGAAAACAGTCTTTGTGAGATTAATGCTCTGCTCTGAGTGGGCAGATAAAAAAACAGTCCTTTGCAGGCTGGCTGAGTTTGCCTGAGCTCTCAGTGGAAACAAAAGGCTGAGCTGGCCGATGTCTTCACAGACATTTTCAACTCATCGCTGAGAAAGATGATCGTGACAAGTCAACCTAAAGAGATGAGGTTCAGCAGCTGGCGTTCTGGTGCAGTAAAAACAACCTGTCACTGAATGTGGACAAAACCAAGGAGATCGTTGACTTCAGGAAGACTCGCTCCACCCACACACCACTCAGCATCCACGGATGCTTTCGCAGCATTCGGGCCCGATCCTCCAGACTGCAAGACAGCTTTTTCCCGCAAGCCATCAGACTCCTGAACTCACAACCAGCTCCCCCACTCCCCCCACAACACACACCCACACAAACCATTGACTGACTCTATTGCACTCCAAATACTACTGCCTTTGTAAATACAGATGCTGCTCTATGGAAAATCCTACTCTGAGGAAACCTGCTCATGTTGATCACTTTATTACCACATTGTAATCTGAAAAGCTGCTATGTTGGTCATTTTAAACCACGTCAAGGTCACTTTAAATCCCAATTGTAAATTGTAAATTTTACACGGTTATTAACTCTTTTTACCTCAAGTGTATATTTACTCCCCTTACCTTAGTATTATAGTGTATATTTATTCTTACTCTTCCTATATTTATTGTTGTTCTTTTGCACTGAATGGAACTGGAGCCTCGTCGTCTCGTCTCTCTGTATACTGTACTGTATATAGCAGAAATGACAATAAAGTTTACTTTGACTTTGAGCTGCCACGGATGGTAGAGCGGGCTGCACTAGCTCTATAGCCTCCAAAGGTCCAGAGTCAGCTGAGGTCTGAAGCCCAGGCTCTGGGGAAGCCCTGGAGAGAGAGTCAGTCTCTAGAAACGCTACCTTAGCAGCTACATGCACAGTTTCTGAATCTTCAGTCTCTGAGTTAGCCTTCAGTTTTTTTGTTGTTATAGTCCCCGGCTCAAATGGAGCATGAAAAAAGTCTTTATAATCGACAGAGGCAGAAAATGTGGTCTCGGAGAAAACAGTCTTACGATTTTAAACTCGACATAACCTGAGTTAGCTGTCATGGAGTTTGTAGACTCAGGGATGACTGACATAGAGTGTGTAAGTCCAGGCTCGGAAAGAGCAGAATGAACAAAGTCTGTTGTATTACTATGCCCAGGAGGAACACAAAAAAAACATTTCTTTAAGCATGAGTGGGAAATTAGCCTCAGAAAAAACAGTCTCAGAAATTGTAATTCCTGGCTTGGACTGAGGGAGATGAAATGAGTCTTTTACCTCCATAGTTCCTGAATAAATGGCCTCAGAATATACAGTCTCTATTTCACCAGGCTTGGATGGAGTAATACAAAAGTCTTTGTGACTCACCACATCTACTGATGACCGCCGGTGGCACGGAAGTTGCTTCCTCCTAGAAGAGGGAGCGGTAGCAGCAGGGAAAGCTGATGGCGATGTGGAACAGCTCTGACATGGCTTCCCCTGCTGTGGTGTGGAAAAGTTGGGTGGAGCGAAAATTATTCCCAATGCTTTGCAGAAAGCCTGTGCTGGCGTGAGCTGACCGCCCACGGGTAGAGTGTGCTTAAAACAGTCACTTCCACTGACCACCGGAGCTCTCTCGGCGAGCGAAGGATGACGGCGGCGTGAACGCCACTTTCTCTGGGAAAAAGGAGGAACCGACATTTCAGGGTGGCGTTACGTCCGGTGGCTTGTGCTGCGAGTCCTCTGCCGGGTGGGACTGCGAATTTTCCGGTAGGCCGGGCAGGTGAGCGGTTGGAGTTGGGCAATGAAGGTGCACTGTATTGAGAAGAAAATCCTGTATTAGCAGGTGAAGAGAATTCAGTAGCCAGGGGTAACCAGAAACTAATCGCTGTAGCCGGTTAGCTGCAGCGTGATGATACTCCTCCTCAGGAAAATCCAGCCACTGGTTACCATATTTTTCGGAAAGGCGCACCGGATTATAAGGCGCGTTGTCGATGAACGGGTCTTTTCTCATACATAAGGCGCACCGGATTATAAGGCGCATTAGGCAAAACAAAATCAGATCAAACTTTACTCAACTCATTCTTCTAGCTTCCTCCACTTCCGTACCATTGATTCATTAATGACAGAATTTAGATGGTTTTTAACTCTCAGTGATGCCGCAGTGTTCGTTTGACTTTGGGACCTGAGCAGACGGAGTTTTGGACCCAGATTCCATTACGGCTCCTGACTATGGTAGCCGTAATGCTCCAGCTGCGGCTTTGTAGCTTACCAAAGTCGTACTAAAACATTTTTTGAGTGCCGTGTACCACATAAAATTCGTTCGAGGTCAGTAAGCACAACCAGAATCCATACATAAGGCGCACTGAATTATAAGGCTTACTGACGATTTTTGAGAAAATCAAAAGGATTTTAAGTGCACCTTATAGTGCGGAAAATACAGTACATAGCTGGTCCACAGAGTGAATGATATCCTGCCGGAGTTCTTCTGAGGGGGCGAGTGCTGCTGGGTCCATTGTGTGGTCGCGTCGTTCTGTCATGAAACAGCTGTGGCAGGCAGGATGTAGGACCCAAAACACAGAACACTCCGACGGAGGAATGAACTCAAGGAGGCTGCTTTATTATAACAGGGAGCACAGAGACAGGAGTGACATAAGACATAAGACTGGGGAACAAGAATAGCAATAATAATAATAATAATAATAATACAAAAATCAAAACACTGGGTCACTGATCCAGGACCGTGACAATATATCTCATCAGACCTGGGAATGCCTGAGGATCCCCCAGGAGGAGATAGAAAATGTTGCTGGAATACCTGCTTAGTCTGCTGGCACTGCGGCCCAACTTTGGATAAATGGTCAGACGGACTGTTGCAACACCTTCAAAATAATAGCAGCAATCACAAAGCCTTTTATTGAGAAAAGCAGGAAAAGGAGGTAGCCAGGAAGCGATTGCTCCAATCAGAATATAAATGTTTCATCTTAAGGTACGGGGATAAACCGCAACCCTTTCCTCACAAGAACAGAGTTCTTCCTGTAGAGGTCAAACCATCAGCTGTCTAATGAACCAGCAGATGGACCACAGGGCTAATTTTCTCACAGCAGGACAGTCGGGCCACTGCTCACTCTGCTTCCTAAAAACCTGGTTCACTTAGAGTCCACATGTAGCGAGCTGAAAGGTCACCAACCCTCCAGAGCCCTGTGCTCCACTGTCCTGACCTTTACTGTGAGTGTCAGCGTTCAGCGTGCAGGTTTCGACCTCAGCGTGATGCTTGGGTCAAATCTCCACAGATGTCCTGTAGGGTCCGATATTTGACTGACAGCTGGCAGCTAGGACCCGCCAAATGGTAAATCTCCTCATTAATCACACACATTAATCACACACATTATAACAGCAATTTGGAGTTGCAAAATTTTAAGTTACAGACAACACTGAACACTGAACTCACCAAGCAGCAAGCCCCCAGGTGATTTTCACCTGATGCTTATGTAAGTGCAAAATTTGCCTCATCAAGTTGATTTAAGCATGAAGCATGGGTCCAAAAGGCTTGTCTTCTCACAGTAAGGTTATATGTGGAGCAATGTTGGTGACAAAGAATGACAATAGGGACCAAAAGATAAAAAGAAATATCTAAATTTCATTTCAGCATTGCACATCTGAAAACATCAAACCTGTTGGGAAAACACTGCCCCCTAATGGTGAAAAATAGAGTTAAGTCCCACAGAGGGTAATTACAAAAAGTGCCTCTGAGGATAGATTCTCAGAATTAATACCTTACTTCAAAGTTCTTCAGTCATTAGAGCTAAAAGTGGAGGACTCTTTAAGTTTATTTTAGATGTGTTTTATAAACTTAACTGCAGTTTAGTGAAAAACTAATTACACCTTTAATGTTTCCTAAGGAATTAAAATTAATAATCAGCAAAGGTGAGAACCTGTATAAAAGAAGAAATATTTGTATTATGCTGGTCTGGAGCATTCAGACCTGGAGATGTGGAGCATGCTCAGAAAAACTGACAGGAGAAAGCCTCTACTCCAGAGGCGGAGCCAGACATTTGAAACACCCGGGGCTTAGCCCTAAAGGGTAGTATGCATGTGGGATTTTTTTTTTTTTTTTTTTGGGGGTGAGAAATGACTGAAAGATTAATTGGCTCTGTTTTGAGTTTTGTTCAAAAAACAATGACTTCATATAGGGAAAAATATATATCACATATGCAGGACACCTTAAACTAGTTTTTTAATTAAGCAGCAGGGCAGAACAAGGTCAGGGCTGTATCAAGACACAGGGACTAAACCCCAATTCAACCAGACCCAGAACTGATCCGGAATTAAAACAGGACTACAACAGTTCAAAATCAGGACTACTCAGGATTTAACCAAGACAGAACCAGAATCAGAACTAGATGATAGTAGCACTAAAAATCGTCATAGACCTGCACTACACTTATTTTTTAATTCTACCAAAGAACACTATTTAGATTGAGAAAAGTTTATATAATTATTTAGCCTCGTTGTGCAAACAAGCCTGCATAACTTAATAAATACAGAATTTGAAAAATAGCAAACCTAAAAAGAAACACTAGGTACGAGATACATGAGTACCTATGATACGGTGATACTTTTGGTAAACAACCATTTGACTAACATGTGTGTCTCACCTGCTCTTGTTCCATCTCTGTTCTGTCCTCGTTCTCCTCTCTCTCCCTCTTTGTGCTGACAGTCATCAAATATACAGTTGAAACCAGATATTTATGTACTCTTCAGATCAAAACACAAACACTTTTTTAATTGTAACATCAAATCAGACTAAATGTTCATTTTTTTAGATTGATAAATATAAAAAACATATTTGTTAACTTTAAGAGTAAAGAGAGAAATTGTCTGTATTTCTTAATTGTAAATGGCACCAAATTGTATTCAAAATTGAGCCACACTTATGGAGCTCCACGATTCTTTTCCTGGTGTTTTGGTTGACATCTCTGGATTTTCCCATTTCAAAGAAACAGGCTCCTGTTGAAAGGCTCCTGTTCAACCTGATTGAAATACTGAGGTGGGACCTTAAGAGAGCTGTGCTGTGCATGAACCACAAGGAGCTGAAACAATGCTGTAAAGACAAAAATTCATCCACAACAATGTGAGCGACTGAAAAATTCATACAGAAAATTATTAGTTTAAGTTATTGCTGTTGATGGTGTTTCACTCTCAACCAGTCACAGATGATGGCTAACCCTCTCTGAGCCTGGTTCTGCCTTAGGTTCCTGTTGAGTTTTTCATTCCCACTGTCACCAAGTGCTTGCTCATGTTGGGTCACTTGATTGTTGGTGTTTTCTCTGTATTATTGTAGGGTTTGTACCTTACAATATAAACCATCTTAAAGCAATTGTTATTGTGATTAGGTGCTATATACTGTAAAAAAAACAAAAAAAAAAACAGAGTTCAGTGGAGGTGTTTCTACAAGCTATTAAATCATTGATGTACTTTTTTTACTGAAAAAAAACTTGTAAAAAAAAACCTTTAAAAAAAAACCCTTTAAAAAACACTGTAAAAAATGTTGTGCCTCAAGAAATTGAGTTTGTGCTAGCTTGTGTATTTTGAGTGTGCTGTACATAAACCTAACAATACACCAAAGTAAAAAGGCTCTAAAATGTTATATTTTTATACAATTATAATATCACTATCCTAGAGCTTTTTTTTTTTTAGAAGAGTACTTATACTGAATAAAAACTTCTCCTTAATGTGCTACAAAACAGAGATCTGAGTTTTTGTCAGATTTCTGTGGTACATAGAGCGCACTGTTACAGAAACTCTGTTTCATGAGTTACCTGACCAACAATCCATGGAAAGCTTCACTATACATCCAAGTCTAAGAACAGCATTACTAAATGTAGGCTTGGAAGGTAAACATTCCCATCACTCTTTGGAGCTCTTAGTGCAGAAATGTTCTTTACCTACTAAAATCAAGTCGAAATTATTGACTGAAGCAAATATGCCCATCAAGACTTTTCTGTATGTGGAAAAAAAAGCACAGATAATTCAATATACATGAGTCATTTTCAAACAGTAGTCTAAATTAAAGGCAGGACATCATTTGCTTTCAGAGTGAATGAAGAGTCACTAATTCTACATGACAAAGTCTGTAACGAGGTGAAGTGAAGCGTGACGATCACTGCTGAGAGTGAGAGACGTGTCATGCTCTCGAGCTAAAATGGTAGATCAGTTTTAGAAAATAGATATTTGAATGCAGCCGTACACCCTTCATGTTATTTATGTTATCTATCCATGCAGTAACGTAAAAGGAGACCAGAAAGAAAGACAAAGAAGGACCTCGTGTTTGCGTTTTCCCTGCTTTGACTTTCAACCCAGCCTCAAATGCTCACACACCACCCAGTTTATGTGTGACATGGCTCTCATCATCTTCTTTCTCATCAGTGTGACAAATCGGGTTGGATCAGCGCATTATTTTGGCGACCCCAGCGAGCAAGGAGTGTAGAGAGGTTGTCGGATAATAAAACCAAACCTTCTGCCCCCCTCAGAAGAAACAGACTTTCTTTATTGGACAAAGTTCTCGCTCACTCTGAAACTCTCAGTTTTAGAGTGGACTCAATTCTCAGGGTGCGTTTAATGAACACATGAAGGCACAGCGCAAATAGAACACATCAGAAAAGGACATTTTTCCCCCATTGTAGTCCAGACATTCATAAGATTTCTACCTTTTATCCAGGTCATAGAGGCCATTTAATCAATGACTTCAGATCAAGAGTTAGGTTCCTCCAACCTGCAGCATCCTCGGGCAAGGTGCTGAACCCCAGGTCTGTGAACATTAGGTTAAAAGCTGCATACAAGAAAGTCCTTTGAGTTCATTGGTTTTACCTGTTCACTTCCTTCCATTTCTTTTCTTGCATCTCATTACAGTTCCTAGGTTAGCTGTCTTACATAAATCCAACTTTGGGTTGGCTCTCCTACCAATTTTGTTTATTGTTTTACCAGTTTTACTCCCTCAACCACACACCCACTCTGTGGTGCTCTGAAAAAATGTGTACACATGAGTTTCAAAAAAGCTTCTCAGTAATTTCAGACTATTAAGCCTCAAAATCAGCGAGAGTAAGACCAAGATCATGAGGATGAAGCAGAAGAGGTCCACCCATTTACCTATCTACTGGGAGCATGGGGGACACGCATGAGTGGAATGGATGCAGATGTGATGGAAAGAAACAACAAACTCAAAGTGCTTTTCTGATTCTGAAGCTGAGGATGTTTAACACCGGTGTGAAAGCTATACTACACTCTGAAAGCTGTCTGTGCAAAAGATTACAAGTGAAGACTGCAGACAAACTTTCATAGTTCATAGTTTACAGTCACATGACTAACTTGCTGACTTGGCAAAACATTACTTCATCATGATGGTCAGTAGTGGACAGTCGGTAGTACTGCAGGACAAAAGTGTTTTGAGCCAAGACTACTCGGATCATTTATCCATGGAGGAGAAACAAAAATATGAAGAGAAACTATGAATTCTGGCACTGGAGACACTCCTGGAGGGATTTGGAGAAGATTGCCCAGAGTTGAGCAAGCTGGTGGGGAATCGCCTTAAAGCTTAAAACTGAAGTCCACTTCTAACTATTTTAGCAGAAATTACATTTTATGGCCGGAGTTGGTGGCCATTTCTAAAATGTGCTAACATTTATGCTTATATCCACCTGTGAATGATTTCCCTGCACAAAATAAGAGAGTTTAAACTCAAATATGAAAAATGTGGAACCATAAATCCTTCATGGCACCAACAGGTGAACGTGCTGTTCCGTTTTTGACAGCTTCTCTTGTTGTTGCTGTTTGTTGTCTTGACTTTGATACGATGATGCTGAATAATTCAGAAGAGTTTTTAGCATCCTGCTGCTTTTTGGTTTTCCAGGAAGCTGCTGAAGCTCACAGATCAGGCTGACCTAAAAGCTCTGACATCTCAAGGGGTGATCACAGCAGTGCCTGTGTGTGTGTGTGTGTGTGTGTGTTTGTGTGTGTGTGTGTGTGTGTGTGCGTCACATGTCCAGACTAGAGAGCAGCTACACAACCTTGACCCAGATAGTCGATAAAGAAGAAGAAAAGGATTCAAGGAAAAGGACAAGAGCATCAATACAAGAAATGAAAGGATGGAGAATAAAGAGGTGAAACAAGGGCAGAGGAAAAGAGGCTAAAAGAGAGAAAGGTGGAGATGAAGAGGAAAAAAAGGACAAGGGGAGAAGAGAGATGATGAAGAAAGAAAAGGTGGAGCGATAAATGAGTTTTGGGATAATACAAGATAAAGTAGTAAGAGAGGAAACCAAGAGAAGGAAACAAAAGGGGGAAAAGATATGAAACAAACATGAAGGGAAGAAGTTAAAAACTTTGAAAAAAAGAGATTTTAACAGACCATGGAATTGTTTTCATAGAGAAGGAAAGTTTTAAAACCAGAAGGAAGAAAGAAGTCAAAGAAAAGTTAACTGAGAAGCAGAAACAGCAAATCCAAGACATGAAAAAAGAAAGGAAGAAGGTGAGTGAAGAAGAGGATAAGGGAGTAATGAGAAAGAAACAGAAAAGAGGGGGGAGAAGGGGGAGAAGGGGGGAGGACAAAGAAAATGAGGAAAATAGGAAAAAGTAAGAAAGAAGGATGAATAAAAATGGGGAACACTGGAAGGAGAGAAGTAGAAAGACAAGGAGGAAAAGGAAAGGAGGGAGTAAGAAGATGAAGAAAATTAGAAAAACACAAGAAAAAAGGGGAAAAGGAGGAAAGGAGAATTAAGAAAAGGGAAAGAAGAGGAGGAAAGTTGGGAAGGATGAAGAAAAAAGATGAGAAACGTAGTAAGAAATTGAGAAGAAGAGGAAGGAAGACGATGAAGAAAATGAGTAAAGCACAAGAGGGGTAGAGAAGGAAAATAGGAGGAAAGGAGGGAGAAGAAAATTATGGTAAGAGGTGGAAGAGGAAAACATATGAGGGAAAAATAAAATAAGCATCATAAAAGGAAGAAAACAGGAATATGAAGAAAAAATGAAAAGCATGAGGGAAAAGAGTAAAAACATGGGTGAATCGGAGAAGAAAAAGCAGGAAAGGAAGAAAAAGCAGGAAAGGAAGAAAAAAGCAGATGCAGCAGATATGACTGAAGAGGAACAGATGAGGTTGGGAAATAGAATGAGGGAGGAAAGCAGGAAAAGAATATGGACAGGAGGAAAGTGGAAAGGATTTGGGGGGAAAGCTAAAAAGCAAAGGAGGAGGAATAAAACAAGGAGCTGGGAGAGGGATGAAGTGAGGAGCATTATTGGAGGTCACCGCCTCCCTCCTGTTGGTCTGATGGATCCACCCTGACAACCTCAGACCACTGGAGACGCAGACTCTGTGTGTGTGTGTGTGTCTGTGTGTGTGTGTGTGTCTGTGTGTGTGTGTAGGTGTTTTCTTCTTTACCGCCTGCACCTCTGTCTGGAAACGTGCACGCACACAGAGGTCAGAGTTCACACAAGAATTGTTTGGTTGTTACAGATGGTAGACTTGAGATCCGTGACCAGGCTGCAAATAGAATAAAACAAAACCCTGATTAATGTTAGTAGAGTGGCTAGAGTGAATGAAGCCGGATTCTCTTTTCCTAAGTGCTTATGAGGAATTCTCCTTTATCACACTTCATGAAGTTTTCCATTGATGAAAATGATCCAAATCTTCACCCTAAGGATTGTAAATGTACTCCACCCCTACAGACTTAGAGAGTGGAGCTTGAAACCATAGCTGTCCATTTACTGGTTGAACAGTGGGTAGAAACTGAGATAATAAGAACATACAAGCAGCATAAGTGGTAGAATGAGGAACTCAGTCATTTGGAAGGAGTTCCACATTGAAAGGAGGCAGCTGCTTAGGATGTCTTCTAGATGAGGTGTTTTGGGTGTACCCAACTGGCAGAAGACCTTGGGGCAGATCCAGGACATAGTGGTTAAAGAAAGTAGACACGAGTACTGGGAGGCTAGGCGTACAGCAAAGAGAAAGCTGGCAAAAGGAAAGGAAATGGCCTATAGTGAGTTGTATGGGAAGCTGAAATCAAAGGAAGGAGAAAAGAACCTGTAGTCATTGATTAGACTGAGAGATCAAGCTGAAAAAGATCTGCAACAGATTAGGATGATTAAGGATAGAGACGGAAATGTACTTATGACTGAAGATTGTGCGCTTGGAAGGTGAAAAGAATAATTTTTGGAAGTAATGTATGAATAATAAAACCATGGGGGTGGCAGGGAAGTATGTGGCGGTGATGCGGGACATGTATGAGAACAGCAAGACATTGGTGAGGCGTGCAGAAGGAGTGACAGATGGGTTATGAATCAGCTCTGAATCCCTTCTTGTTTGCAGTGGTGATGGACAAGAGTGAAGGTAGATGAGTTTAAATACCTGGGGTCAGCCACTCAAAGCAACAGACAGTGCACAAGAGGGGAGAAGAAGAGAGCACATGCAGGGTGGAGATGATTTATGACAGGGTCAAAGTGACGGTTTGCAAGATGATAGAGACCTTCTACGGTGCACGGTTTGGAGATTTTGGAGTGGTGCTGATGAAAACATGGAAGTCCGGACTTCTGGTTGGCAGCGAGCAGAATGAGCTCCTCGAGGTCGAGCGAATTCCCCCTTAATTTCAAGTTTTCCGACTGCTTCTATGTTTAAAACAATACCGGGGGGAATAAAGAAAAAGAATAAGAAGATACATGAACCAACTGAACAGTATTTTCCAGAAGAACGAGAGGACACGCACGCTGATATGGCTAACTCAGATGAAGCAAATGGCGCGGGGGCCAATCTCGAATCTTTGCAAGAGGGCATTAAAAATATCAGCCAACAAATCTTTGACCTCTGGACGGAGATGAAAGCTGATTTCAACGCATTCAAAGAAGACTTCAGGCGTGAGTTGAAAGACGACCTAAAGAAATTCAAAGAAGACACAAACCAACAGCTCTCAGCTAACAAGCTAGCGGTCCAAGAATACGGCGAGAAACTCAAGGAAGCCGAAACACGAGTGGCGGGGCTTGAAAGCTGGTCAGCGGTGGCCTATGACGCGCTGAGACAATCGCTAATGGAGCAGAGGAAACTAACCGAAAGGCTAGAAGACATTCAGTCTAGATCGAGAAGAAATAACCTGCGAATCTACGGAGTCCCCGAAGGAGAAGAGGGCAGCTCGGTAATGAGCTTTGTTGAAAATGTGATCAGAAGAGAGAGGCTAATACCTGATGGCACTGACCCACAAATACAACGGGCTCACCGATCCCTCGGTCCTAAGCCAGGTGCTGATGCCGCTCCCCGTTCCATTGTCGTCTGTTTTCTTCAGTTTAAAACAAAGGAAACCGTCCTCAGAAACGCATGGCAGAAGAAGATCCTCGTCAAAGACAAACCCATCGGTTTCGACCATAATTGCACTGCTACGGTAGTACAACAGCATCGTGCATATAGAGAAGTGAAAAGCGCACTTAAACAAAAGGGCATACGATTCCAATCCCCGTTCACAAAACTCCGGATCCACTGGGACACGGGCCCTCAGGTGTACCACAGTCCGGCGGATGCGGTACGAGAGATGCAGCGGAGGGGATTTACGGTGGAGGAGCCACGCGAAAGAGGAGGACTCGACCCTACGTCTCAACTAGAGCAACTGGAGCAAGCGTCACCATGGCAACCCGTGACCCGGAGAAGCAACAGCGGAGCCATTCAGAGAGTGCGCGACAAACTACAAGAGTTCCAGCGCAGAACAACTTGACTTCAGAGAAGGGTTTGACTTTGTAGAAACTATTTCAGTGTGGGGGCAGATGAACATTTCAAATATATATCTGCCTTTCCTGAATAATGAATATGTTCTTTATGGTTCTAGTTGTGTATAATCGCTCTACCTTGAGGTAGCCAACAACTTAAGATAGGATGAGTGTGACTCAGATCGGGGTTCTCACTGATTCTAAGAGAGGGCCCTCACTTTCGGTGTGGCTCTCCCTCTCATCATTGTGTGGGGGTGTGTCATTTAGGGCTGCCACAAACGATTATTTTGATAGTCGACTAGTCACCGATTATTCTTGCGATTAGTCGACTAATCAGATCATGCATCCATTGGACGTAAAACGTACAGATTATTGCAGCAGCATGCATCTGCTCTTATATAACTATCATTAGCTTACAGCTTTAAGTGTTTAAGGTATGTGAAACTAAAAATAAAGACAAGATGATAGTTTATTAAACTTTTAATGAAATTTCAAGTTTGAAGCCACCTGAAAACAAATATAACAAAATAGTATTTTGTGCTCAGTCCTCACAACTATATTGAACTTTGGGACTATATAGTCAGTATAGCAATCTACACGAGATTATTGTTCACAGCCAGGAAAGTTAGCTTTTCTACATGTTCTGCAGAAAGGCTTGCTCTCTTTTGAGAGCATATGTTCCCTGATGTGGAGAAGATCCGCTCCGATGGGAATGCAGGAGGTTGCAGGAATGCACAGAAAAGATTTAGCTAGCTTTGATAGTGTGGGGAAACGTCCCTCATTTTCGCTCCACCATTTAAGAGGATCATCCTTTTTAGAAACTGTGGCTTCTTTAAAGTACAGCTGAACTTCACTTCTCACAACTTGGACATCTTGATCCTCCTTAGATGCTTCTTCCTCATTGTCACCCTTGACTGTCTGTGTCAGACTCAAGGAGGTTGTCCAGAGCAGTCTTTTCAGTTCTACCTGAACCATTGGCCAACTGCACTTTTGCATGCTCATGTGTCCCAGCATTTGCGTCTTTGACAGCAAGCACTTCAACAGTCCCCTGCACTCTGATGACATCTTCAGGAGCCAAAAACTTCAACTTTCTGTATCTGGGGTTCAAGGCAGCTGCGAGAATAACAGGGTTTTCTTTGTCTGCTGAGAGTACATATACTCCCCCATCTCTGTGTTATGCCTTTTTCTGCACTGGCAATGAAAGATTTTCCTGAGCTCGTCTCCAGTTGGCTTTGGTGTACAGCCCGTGTCAGCCCTTTGACCACCTGTGGAAGACCTGAAACCGTTGTGTACTGCTGTCCACTAAGGTAAACAGTAGCAGTCTCAAAAGGTGCCAAACCTTGCTTCAGTTCTTCAAGCAGCACCCACTGCTCTGGCTTCAAGTCGAAGTAGTGTTTCCCCCTTGGCGTTACCTCGGGATCTGAAAGAGTGGCAGTGAGAGGCCAGCGCTGTTTGAGGAGTCTTTCTATCATGTGGAATGTAATATTCCATCTTGTACTGACATCTTGGATCAGTGTATTTTTCTTCACATTCATTTGCTCCTGTTTCATTTTTAGTCTTGTACTAGCCAGCTCGCTTCTCTTAAAGTGCTCCACTAGCTGCCTAGCAGCACCTAGTGCTCTGCTGATGGTGGTTTCTTTGAGAGCAGTATTGACTATGAGCTGGAGTGTGTGTCCAGCACAGCGGATAGAGGCCCATCCATGTTTTTCTTCAAGCAGTCGCATTGCTGCCACCATATTGGAACCACTGTCATGTACTACTGCTTTTATTTTGGCAGGCAAGATGTCAAACTTTGTTAGCACCTCTTCCATCCATGTCACTATATTGGCACCAGTATGCCTCTCCTCAAGACGCATGGTATCAAGGATGAAGCTCTTCATCTTCCAATCTTCACTCAGGAAATGGCAAGACACACCAAGGTAGGCCTCTGTTGCACGACTGGTCCAGACATCAGCAGTCAGGGTGAAGAAACCTTTGACACCACCAAGGGTCTGCTTTACCTAAAGATATGAGATGATTTGGAACAATAGTAAGCATTAGGGAAATATATTACAGTATATTTTTTCATTATTAATAATGCTTGTCAGTTTATGCATTAAGATTTAAATTTACCAATTGAATAATTCAGTTACATCAAATACAGTTACGCATGTTAAACAATAAACATTCAACATATCATTAAAAAAAAAAAAAAACAAAAAAACAACTTTCCATTACATGCTTTAACCAAGATTAATTTATTGGTTGCTCAGTCAGCAAGCTCTTAATATTATTTCATCATGAAATGTATTAAATTCTAATACAAATTGCTATTTTTTGTTTGTGGTGTGAGAGAGTGGAGAGAAAGAGGGACCAACCTTCTCAAAGGTAGCATCATATTTCTTTTCCATCAATTTGGTGAAGTGGGATCGGCCTGGTAGGTAGTTATCATGGTAATCTGGGTTGAACTGCTTGATCATCTCTTTGAAACCTTGATCATCAACCATAGACAGGGGTCTCATATCTGTCACCAACATGTTCAAGATTGATTCAGTCAGGACATCTTCTTGCCGAGGTGTACATGTTGTTGGCTTGGTGACAAAGTCGTTCATTGAAGACGAACGTATTTTTTTAGCAGTCCTGTAACGTTAACAGCTATTAATATAAGCAATAATAAGTAGTGCTCTCAGTGTTAATCTCGTCAATACGACGTTAACACGGCAAATCCCCATCAGCGCGATAGGTGCAAGGGCTGCACGGCACTGACTAACGGGGATTTGCCGCGTTAATGCGGTTATGGCGTTAACATCATATTAACGCTGACAGCACAAATAATTAGCAGCTTGCTGTTTACGATAATGTTAGCAGCTAACTAGCCAATTAGCTTACCGAGACGACTGTACCACTTCGTCGTCGGATGCCACTACGTGCTTCCTTTTTAGATGCTCGTGCATCGCCGTTGTACTGCCATGGAAGGCAAGTTCCATTTTGCAGATTTTGCATTGGACCTTCTTTTCTTTTGTTTGGTCAAAATGCTCCCAGACTTTTGAGTTCCGTTGCCGAGTAGCCATGATAACGAAGACTGCTTCTTCTTCTTCGTCTTTGGCGTTTAACGGTATCCTTTTTAGGTGCATTTCCGCCATCTTCTGTTTCAGTCCGTTATTACACTCTTAAATCCTACTATTATTCCTGCACCTTTCAGGATTTTACGGCATTTAAATGATGCGTCGACTATTAAATTAGGCGTCGACGATTTTGATAGTCTCATATTGGGAGTCATATTGCAATGTTGTTCGAGTTTTGAATTCTACAGTTCTCTTTAATTGTTCATCTATTTGTCCTACCGTGTTTTGGTTTAGGTTTTGTTTGTTTTCGAGGTCAGTGGTGGAGGATCATTTTACTTTCACAACAGTATACTATGTCACAGTGTCTGGAATTGATGTCGCTTAATGTTAACGGCCTGGGAAATCCAATCAAAAGAGCCAGAGTATTAACAAAAATTAACAAAGAAAATAAGGATATAATCTTTCTGCAGGAAACCCATTTGTCACCACAAGAGAACAAAAAATTTAAGAAACTTAGATATAGGAAAAACATATTATAGCTCTCATATCAACAGCCATAAAAGAGGGGTGGCCATAATTATGGCGAACATTTTGTCATTTGAACTCTTTAAAGTAATAAAAGATAAAGAAGGACGGTACATCATTGTGAAGGGCAAAACCTTAAATAGTGTCTTGACTCTTGTCTGTATATATGCACCACCAAATAGTCCCAAATCATTCTTTAAAGATCTTTTTGACCTAATCTCAGTGGAGGCAGAGGGAATTTGTATTTGTGCAGGAGACTTCAACGTAATATTGAATTATAATTTGGACACAACTAGTCAAACTAGATGCAAAACACATATAGGCAGACACTTGAACTTGACACTTGAGGAAACGGGACTGGTGGAGATTACTGCATCCTTCACAAAGGGACTACACACATTACTCAATTCCACACTCAGTGCACACCCAGACTGATTATTTTCTAATGCAAAAGGAAGAATGTCACAGAGTGTTAGACTGTAGAATCGGGGTAGCGGATGTCTCAGATCATAATGCGATTTTTTTTGACAATTCAGTTGGACTCACTTCCAAGGAACACGGTTTGGCGCCTTAATGTAGGGCTTCTGAATAATGACTCTATTACATATGATATTAAACAAGAAATAGATACATTCATTAAAGAGAATGACAACGGAGAAGTGAACCCTCTAATTCTTTGGGATTCAATGAAAGCTGTTCTGTGGGGAAGCTTGATAGCAAAAGCTTCTTTTGTTAAAAAAAAAAAAGAATTGAAAAATATAATCAGCTGACAAAAAATTTGAAAGAGCTGGAACAAATCTTCAGGACTAAAAAGGACCCCATAACACAGAAACAAATTTTAGAGGTTAAAATGCAAATAGAAAATTTATTGAATCAGGAAGCGGAAAGAAAGGCAAGATATTTGAAACTAAATTATTATGACCTAGGCCCTAAATCTGCCACATTATTAGCTCGCAGACTGCGAAAACAGCAGATACATGTAGATACAGCAATACACAAAATTAGAAACCCTATAACTCAAAAGTTGGAAACTAAACCGGAAGAAATAGAAAACATTTTCAACAATTACTACCAAAATCTCTATCTGCAAGAAGGAAATGTAGATGTACAATCAATAAAAAAATGTTTGTACTCACTAGATCTACCTAGTCTGGACACCGAAAAGGCTTTTGACAGGGTTGGGTGGGGATTCTTGTATCAGACCTTAGAAAGATTTGGTTTCACTCAAGACTCAATAAAATTGATAAGGGCAGTGTATCACCAACCTGTAGCTAGACTTAAAATAAATGGATCCCTATCAGCAAGATTCAGCCTGCATCGCAGAACAAGGCAGGGATGTGGGTTAAGTCCCATACTTTTCGCATTATATATTGAACCTCTGGCTCAAGCAATATGACAAGAGGTAGATATAAAAGGGGTCTTTATAGGAAAAAGGTAATATAAAATAGGATTATTTGCGGACGATGTAATATTGTATCTGAGGGACTTGAACACCTCCCTTCCTGAGCTTCTGGAAGTAATAGCAGAATTTCATGAATGCTCGGGATATAAACTAAACATCGCAAAAACACAAATGATTCACTTCAATTATGTACCGAGCAAAGAAATTAAAGAAGGCTTTAATATCAATTGGAAAACTAAAAACATCAAATATTTGGGTGTCTTCATAACAAGAAGCCCAGCTGCATTGTACACTTCAAATTATTTTCCGATCACGGATGATATTAGAAAAGACTTGGAGAGGTGGTCAACATACCCGTTGGACTTTAGCAGCAGAATAAATGTGATAAAAATGAATATAATGCCAAGGCTTCTGTACATTTTCCAGGCACCGCCAGTTGAAATCCCATCTCAACAGTTCGAGGCCTGGGATAAAATGTTGTCGAGATTCATATGGGGAGGCAAAAAGGCAAGAATACGCTTCTCCACTCTGCAGTTGCCAAAGGACAAACCTTAAATTATATTTCCAGGCAGCACAATTACGCCCTTTATGCCTGTGGTGTGATAATTCATACACTGCAAAGTGGAAACAGATTGAGACACAAGATAGCACGGACTATAATGTCCAGACACTGTTAGGAGAAAATACCTTAACTGACATTATTAAGTCAAAACTCGATCCCATATCCCAGTTTTCATTACAGATGTGGTGCTCTATTGTCAAACATTTAAAACCGCAAAATGGTCAGAGGAAGTTGAGATGGAGAGCCTTGGACAAGAGTTTTAAACCAGGACAATATGACAAGGCTTTCAAAGAGTGGACCAACAGGGGCCTAACTGCTCTCTGTTTAATTACCAAAAAGGACAAAGTTAGGAGCTTTCAAGAGCTTAAGGACATGTTTGAATTGGAAAACCGGGATTTCTTTCGATATCTACAACTTCGAGATTATTACAATAAAGAGATAGCTGAGGCTGAGATGATGTGCGACGCCTACCAGCAGAAAACTACTAAACTATCATCCAAATTATACTCTAATTTGATGAAGAATCAAAGATTTACCTCTTTATATGTAAAGACAAAATGGGAACAGGAACTAAAACTGTCAATTACAGATGAAACATGGTACCAGTTATGTGGTTCACTTCAAACGTCTACAAATTCCCTACAGTGGCGGGAATTTAATTGGAAATGTCTTATTAGGTTTTTTTTTATCACTCCTCACATTAGGAGCAAGCAGGTGGGCACACAGCAGCCTTGTTGGAGAAACTGTGGTGAAGTGGCAGCTAACCACTCCCATATCTTTTGGTCTTGTTCTAAAATTATTCTGGACAACAGTGAATGATACCTTACAAAAAGTCTTTGGTTACAAGGTCCCTGAGGACTGTACTGCTTTATTTTTAGGAAATATTGATGATAGAGTTAAAAGAGAGGACTTATATTTAACTAAGATTCTTCTTACTGCAGCAAGAAAAGCCATTACTAGGCTGTGGCTTAAGCCCGAGGCCCCAACTTTCCTTCACTGGACAAACATAATTCAAAAAGTATGTATGGAAAAATAACTTTTGCATTACGACTGAAACTACAGCTCTTCACTCAGAACTGGAAGAAGTGGTCAATGTTGATCATTTCTGACGCAAGATTTGACTTTACTCTCAACAACAACGACATGTATTCCCCTGTGGATTTTTATGGATGTAACTTTTATTGTTATTATTAATATTATTATTATATGTGTGCTTTATCTTTAGACCTGCATATAATCTGTACGAGGTGTTCAGTGGCGGAAACCGATATTATTGTCCTTTATGTGGACAAACGTTCTAATCTCTACAAATTTTCAACATGAAGGTTTTGGTTTCACATAGGAATCTTAAATTTTATTTTATTTTATGATCAAATTCTAACTTGAAATGGGGTTTCTGCAGCCGAGCTAATCTCCTACTCACTGTAACTCCTCCACTGCCTCTTTTTGTCTTTATAATTTTTTATGTTGTTGTTTTTATCTTGTTCTTACTCTTTTTTTTATTACTATGTAATGTTCTTTAAGTATTTTCTGTTTGTTAAAAAGAAGAAAAAAAAACAATGCTAATAAAAAGAGATTTGCAAAAAAAAAAGAAAACATGGAAGTCCGAGCTCAGATTTTCATTGGTAGTTACCAGAATGTCCGTGATTAGAAATGAGTACGTAAAGATTGAGCGGTTTGGAGACAAAGTTAGAGAGGCAAAGGCTGAGATGATTTGGGCATGTGCAGAGGAGGGATAGTGGATATATCTGAAAAAGGATGTTGGAGATGGAGCTGCCAGACGGGAGGAACAGAGGAACACTTCACTGAACAGCATTACTATTAGACTGATCACTTGGACCCATTGTTGTAGTTTTTCAAAGGTAGCAGCAGTAGTTTTACTGTGGTTGCAGGTTTAGTGTAGCTCAAGTACTTGTGACTATGATGTGCTGATAGCAGAACGAGTACTGCAGTGTTTTTAAAAAATAATAATAGCAGCAGAAACCAGTCACATCAGCACGAGTACTCAGCCTTAGATGTGTGTAAAAATCTGCCAGATTGTTTATGAAGTTCTGATCTCAGCAGTAATTAAGTATCAGACAAATGATGAAGGTGGCGATGGTGACGATGACAGAAGTGATGATGTTTATTCAGAGGAATGGGTTCACACTCAGCGAGGAGCCTCCATCAGACTCTTTAACATCATCACAGCACGTACAGCACAAGTGGGTTCTGATTTCAAAGGATTTTAAACTTTCTTTTTTTTCAGCACCCGAGATAAAAGAACTAAGTGGTTAAAATTTTGTATTTAAATATTTTCTTCATTTTTTTTAAATTAAACGAGCACTGTGTTGATCAATCCTCAAAATTAAAATGGGATTGTTATTGTTTTGTTTGTTATATATTTTTTACAGTTTTTGTATTTATTTTATTATCAATATTTGTTATTTTTATGCTTTATTTATTGTTGTTTATGTCTCTCCCCTGCCTCACAAATTTAATTTGTTTATAAGTATTTATCTATTTATCTATCCTATAATAAAACACTTCAGCCTCCCCCACCAACAAACTGGCTGGAGAGGTGGTCAGAGACAAAGGAATGTCTTTGATCCTACAGTTACTAAGACTTACAAATTTAAGTAACACAATGACAACATTTAACAATTTGACTCCAACAGTTGTCAACAATAATAAATTTCACTATTTATTCTGCTATTTATTTATTTATTGTTTTTTATATTTGTATTTATTTACATTATATTGTCATTATTATTGATTATTTTTTATCTTTTATTTCCATCACCCATTTACATGTATCTTTTTAAATATCAATTATTTCATTACTGTTAATATTGCTCTTTCTGATCATTAGTTAGAATTACTTTATTTCTTCCTCTCGTCCCACAATTTCAATTTTTAGTTAATTTATTTATTTTTATTCTTACACCTTTTATTTCATTAGCATTTATTATAATTAATTTGTGTTTTTCATTTAATTTTTTTTTATTTTTAAATTTATTTATTTACTTTAACTCCACGTAACACCCTGTCTTCTTCACGCCCTTACTCAGCCTACTAGTTAGGGGGACAGCAGTAATTAACAGTCACTTGTATTTAATAAATAAAGACATTCGTCATCACTTTCCTGGGCGTCCACTCGCTGTGTTTCAATCAGAGGGCCTGATTGAAGACTTGACAGCGGCAGGGACAATCTGTTCCCGCCGGCACACCCCGTGTTTTCCTGACCTCCACAACCTCTCCGAGTCTCTTCCTGTCACCCAGTCAGAGCTGCCACGGCGGATCTGAGGAGGGGCGTGAACAGGCCGCCACGTCACTCTGCCATTGTCGGAGCTGTTGGCACCTCAGTGCAACACACACACCTGCATGTTAGTGTTTTGACAATAAGAGCGACGAGTGATGGTCCTGTCCTGTAGAGTTGTGCGTCTATACTGAGTGTGTGAAGCCCTCTAATTTCATCTAGCGCCTCTTTCCACAGCTGGAAGCAGGCGTTTTTAAAAGGATTAATAAGTACTCACCTCGTCTCACAGGTGGACGATGGCACCGCCTCAGAGGACAGATTCCAGCAGCAGTCTTTGTTCTGCTCTGTGGCTTTGGTGAACTCATCATTCAGGTTCATCATGTGCTGCAGGCTGAGGACATTAAGAACGCTGGTTTGGTGTTTCCTTCAAAGAAGAAGCGGTTTGGTTTTGGTTTTCTTAGGCATCAACTAAAACAGACTTGATTCATTGCTGAGGCTGCCATATTTGTGCTAAAACTACTATTCCCATTCCCAGCCAGAGGTGGCTAAAATTAGAGACTTTCTTTATTTAAATAGAAGTACAGATACCTGTGTTAAAAAATACTCAAGCAAATATTTTTATTCGAGTAAAGGTGAAAAAGTACAGGCTCTGAAATGTCCTCAAAGTAAGAAAGTAAAAAGTAGTCTAATAACCATTTTTGTTAAGTTAACTGAACCTTGTGCTGTATTAATATAATAATAAAGTAATATTAATAAATGAGGATAAAAATATTTCAAATTTAAATTCTAACTCTAATGAGTGTACTCAGTTTGATCTGTTATGTAGGACATAAGCAGCGAAAGTGAATTAAAAAACAAACAAACTATTTTCTGCTGCCTATATTGTAGAGGGTGACCTTACCTCCACACATAAAAGGTAAATAGCGTTCAGTCAGGGGTTACAGTGGGATTCATCAGGTGGATGAAATACAGGCTCAGCTCAGGGAAAAGAATCATAACTCACAATAATTTCTAATATGAGCTCCAGTAGGTTTTCTTAGTGCACATGATGTCAGCTGACCGCTCTTTGTATAAAAGATCAGATTTGAACACCATCAGGTTGGTTTTCTTGGAGCTGGACATTATCACACTTGGACAAGACGATTGAACACAGAGTTATCCAAGGAAGCCACATCCTTCAAGTAAATGAGAAGATCATGCAAGTACACATATATGCTAATCGGTCCTAAGTAAGAAAGAGTTTCAATAAAGCTATCAATAGAGGCCAAAACAAATGTTCACATTGGGCTGTAAAAATGTTTGTTTACTAACGAACCCCAGGTGGTGATTAGTGGAACTGCAACTTCTGTCAGCTTCTTTTAATTTTTCATCCCCAGAGGCTGATGCTTGATCTAAACCTGTGGTCCTCAAACTCAAAGCCAAAAACGTTCACTCCCACCAGCCCACAGTTTTCATCATGATCAATAAAATTATCATTAAAAATTAAAAAAGGATCCAATTTTAGTTTTATTGACGTAAAAGCCACAGTTTGAGAACCATTACTACTCGTGCTGCTGCTCCGCCTGCGGTCTCATCCTTTTCTAACAGACCTGCTTCGCCCTCTGGTGGCCAGCAGCAGAAACTACACCAGATCTGCTCACAGCCTACAGTAAATATCACAGCGTGTTTCACTTACAGCTTCTGATGCAAATAATGAAAACAGTGTAAAGAATTTATGGCTGTAAAACCGTTTGAAAGCAATTTACCAAAAAAAGAGAGAATAATGAAAAATGAACACAGCAGCTCTGGAAAAATACTGATAATCAAACTAAATTGGTTAGTGAAATAAAGAGCGACTTTAATGTTCCTCTCTGCAGCAGCAGGGGAAGAATATAAAGCTAATCCTCCTCCTCAGGGATTATCTTCATCTTCCACTGTCAGGGTTTCTGTCTTACTGTAATCCTCCGGCTCCATGATAGTCTGACAGCTGTTAACACAGACACCCAATCAGCTGGACACATTTGTGAGAGAAGGAGGAAGTAAAAGTAAATTCAATATAGGTGAAAGGAGTGTTGGTACTGGTAGTACTGTGTACTGGGAACAGAGGAAGTACTGAGAGCAGAATTAGATATAGAGGAGATTTAACAGTGATCACAGACGTAGTCGTTGTTGTATTTTCATAAATATATGAATGAAAAAAAGTGTATTTGTTGATTTTATTGTATTCATTATGAACAACAATACCTGGAATATTTAAATAAGATCATCAAGTAAGATTCTTGGTAAAGATTCTGGGTTTTTATTCAGAAGGAAACAAACGGGAGTAAAGTTTTACAGAGATTTTTGATGTGATCGTTTCTGGACTCTGAAGTTTGAGGGCACGTTGAGGAACGGTGCCGCTGTTTTACACAGATCTGATTGGTCACTAGGTGGTGGATTGGTACATGATTATGTCTCATTTGGAACATAATCTGCTCCGCAGCTTAAAACGTGATCCACCTTGATAACATCGAGAACAGACGATCATCTCCGAAGTTTCAACCTCTGGTGAATCTATCAAGTTACATAAAACTTCTTAAAATCCACAAACTGTTGCTCTGTGCAGATTAAAAGCTAACAAGATAGAGGTTAATGCACTCCACATCAAACTCTGTTTGGCTTTTAAATGAAAATAAAACCAGCTCTTTTCCTGCTCCACCTGAGTCTCAGTCCTCAGGACATCCTGGGAGTCCTGAGGGAGTTATTGCTCATACCAAAACACACTGATGCTCCTTCGTCCTTGTCTCATTGACCTGAATTGCTGTTTTCAGAGAGAAACCTGAGCTCAAGTTGTATTGTTTTTGTTCATTGGGTTAAATCACTCTCTGCGTCATTGGGTCTGCTGGGTTTGGGGCTGATAGTTTGCACTGCTCTTTGCAGAGTTCTGGTTATTATTGAAGTGAACTTGCTGAGTCGTTGTATATAAATTATAGTGAACTGTTAATAAAGTGGAATGGAAAAGTATTTCCCCCTTTTCTCATTTCTTAGTTAGTTGTTTTTTGTTTTTTTTTGCATATTTATCAAGCGTACATATTTCAACCCATCAACATATGTTAATATTAGGCAAAGAAACCCCCAAGCCAAAAAATAGCTTGTCTCACAAAGTAAAGCTCGATAAAAGATCTCAAACACCAACACATCAGGCCACGAACTAAAGAAACAGCTAAGAAACAAAGTCAGTGACATGTATCAGTCTGGAAAAGGTTACAAAGCCATTTCTAAGGCTCAGGAACTTCAGTGAACCACAGTGAGAGACATTATCCACACAAAGAAGAAACCTGGAACAGTGGTGAAGCTATGGACTAAAATTACTCCAAGAGCTTCGATGGCTCATCAAGGAGGTCACAAAACAAAATGTAAAGGACTGCAGGCCTCCCTTGCCTCAGTTAAGGTCAAAGTTCATGATTCAACAATAAGACAGAGACTGGGGAAAATAGTCTCCATGGGAGAGTTCAAGGAGAAAACCACTGCTGACCAAAAAGATCACAAAGGCTGGTGTCATATTTACCAAGAACACCTAATCAACCCAGAGAAAATATTCTGTGGACTGACTGCTTCAGGACGACTTGCTGTAACTGATGGAACCATGAATTCTGCTCTCTACCAGAAAATCCTGAAGGAGGATGTGCGACCATCAGTTCATGCTCTGAAGCTCAGGAGCACTTGGGTTCTGCAGCAGAACAACGATCAGAAACACACCAGCGAGTCGACCTCTGACTCGCTCCAAAAAAACCAAAATGAAGGTTTTGGAGTGGCTGAGTCAAAGTCTGGAGTTAAACCAGATTGAGAAGCTTTGACGTGACCTTAAACAGGCTGTTCATGCTGGAAAATCATCCAGTGTGTCTGAATTAAAGCAAATCCGCAAAGAGTGTTTTTGCAATTTCCTCTGCATCCAGTTTTTAAAAAAGACGCAGACACTGATCATGAAAGCACACAAATCACCCTTTCTTGTGATGGAACATCTGATCTCGAAATCTCGAAAACAGATTTGTTATATATTGATTTAGTTTTGAGTTTTTTTGCTTTTCGGTTTGTTTTCAGTTGTTTTCTTTTCATTTGGTATATGGTCAGTATGTGGATGCACCGAGGCTTCCTCACGGTGGTTATATTGATAAATACTACAACTGAAGACATATTTTTTCCATTTTTTCTTTGATGATCCAATTTTTTTCCACACTTAAATGCAGCTGTGTGTACGAACCCTGCTGTAAACATGCAGGAACATCGGGGAGATAAACACAGCGGCGCCTGCAGTCAATCAAATCTGTCCAGACCTCCTAATTCTCTGCTCTGTGGCCCAGTTTGGCTTCAATCTCTTAAAGCTCCCATCTCCTAACCCACACCCACACCACACCACACACCAACAGCACACCAACAGCGCTGCGTGGTGAATAATTGACGAGTCCTGCCTCCTCTCCCTCCCTCTCTGTGTTTCTTTCCATCACTCTGTCTTTGTGTTGTCGCTCGCTGGGTTCTCCAGACCGTGAAGACCCGCCCCTCCCTCTGCTCCATCACGTCCACTCTCCACCTGCTGCTGGCTGGATGTTGACGACTGTCAGCAGGTAGACAGACGGACGGAGGGGCAGGCAGGAGCAGCAGCTGCTGGTAAGATGAAACCGTTCTGTTACGGTCAGACAACACAGACTTTTTGGAGGTTTTTATCTCACAGGCTGCATCTGCTCCTCATTCTTCTTATTTCTCATGTTCAGGTATAATTTTATTAGAGGACAACATAGTGAATGAGTCTGCTGAGCATTCGTTTCATTTAAAGGATGTTTTTACTGCCGTCGCCCTGATGGGGATCCTTTTTTAAAACTGTGAGAGTGCTCGAGTCATGTATGTGATTTTGCTTTCTCGCTGCACCCAGTTTTCTATACTCAGATGAACTTTATTCATTCCCAGATCTGTAATCAATAAACTCCTTTTTTTAATGAATAAATGATTATTAGTTTTTTTGTTTTTATCAACAAAATCAGTTTTGGTGACACAGGAGAGCAGTGATACTTCTCTGGTATTAAAACATGCTGTTAAACCTCTCGGTGCTCTATTCTATAGGATTTATGTTCAAATTCTGTTGTTATTAAAATCTATCAGACTACTTTTGACATGAAGTCTGAATTCACATTTGTCCATTTCAGAGGAGTAGTGCAGAGACGCTGCAGCTTTTACTAAATTATGACGAATCAGTCCGGCCCCCTGATGGCTTTACAAAGTCTGACAGTTTGCACAAAAGGACTTTTGTTTTTTTTACTCTGTGTTTTGCACCTGCAGGCAGATGTTTGAATAGTTTTCAGTTCCACAGTCAGCAGCCATATTTCCTGGAAATCTTTCTTGGAAAACTCCCAAAATCCTTTAATCACAACTCTGATCATCACATTAGGCAAAGATGAAAAATAGTTTTCCATGTTTTTTTTTAATGATAAATATTTTTGTCAATTAGTTTAATTATGGTGATTCTCCATCAACAGCTTCACTTTAGCCTCCCGACAGCCACAGCTTGTCATGTCTTTGCATTTTGCTTCCAAGCAGCCAGACTTTGTTGTCATTTTTTAAAGTGGTCTTGATCAATAGTTCTCTGATGGTTTTTACAGTTTTATGTTGTACATTGGATGTTTTTTCATTCACTTTTACTTCAGTCCTTGTAACTGACCGTTATTGGAGGAATGTTTTTTTTATTTGTTTGTTAAAAACATAATTTTTTCCCATTTCTTTAATTGAATTTTGACAGAAGGTGATTCTCAGAGAGCTTTTAGCTGAAAACTTGCATGGTGTGCAGTCTGACCTTAAAAGATTTGAGGAAACTGCAAAAGTGGATAACAAAAGAACAAGTCTCAGTCTAAAGAAAACTATCTACAGTATCTGAAAGTCTTGTCCTTGAGACATACAAAACAAGCAGGACCTGAGAGATGCACCTGGACCTTCATCTACTGTTCACTGAAGCCCCAGAAATGGTGTTAGTGGAAGGAAGCCATGCTTAAGGAGGGAAACAGGGAGAAAAAGCTGATATCTTGAACATCTTGTCAAAATGGAGAACCATGTCCGAAGACTAAATGAATCACTGCACCTATTTCTCATTCAAATACTGCAACACAAGTTCAGGAAAATAGTGAAAATATGTCAGAAAACCAAGAGATTCCTGTTATATCCAGTGGATTTGTTAAACTAGATTTTTTTTAATATACTAACTTTTAATGACTTCCAAAGGTCCACGTGCAGTGCCTTTTTACCCACTAGGGGGCAGAAGCTCACTTAAAAATTGTGTTTTTACTGCAAAATTTCTCCAGAACTAATCAGCAACTTTTTAGTTATTTATTTTTTCTCTCATTATAATTTTAATTACAAAAAGTGTTGTAATATTAGGAAAAATAACATTGCAAAATAATATATAACACTGCAACCAAAAAGCAAAAGTGAAAAAATATATTAATAATTAAATTAAATCAAAACTACTGAACATTTTAAAAGATAAAAACCTCTTAGGCTTCAGACATCCAGTATGCATTATTAAATAATCAAAAAAATAGCTTCAGTATAACTAAACCTTCTAAAATGTGTAATTACAGCATCTCTTTAACTCTGTAGAGCTGCAGCAGCTCTTATTTAAATGATCTCTGACGCAATGTGACAGATTAGCCCAGGCGCGACCCAATCTGGCTTTGCAGACTAATGAGAGTGGGGCCTAATTCAGGTTTTTTTTTTAAGTGAGTCTGAGTTTCAGTTTAGGTTTTACTGAGCATTACTTTCTGTATTAGTGAAGTTCTAACTGCGTGTAAAGTTGACCTTTTTCTTCTAGTGTCTCATACGCTTGATGCCTTTGTCCTCCAGTCCTCTTGTGTATGTCTTCATAGTTGATGCAACTATTTTTGTCTCTGACTAGTTCCTGTTTTACTTTGAGGGTTAGAGTTTTTTGGAACCTGTGCTATATTTACTTCTTTTGTCTGAGTGATTCCTCAATCAGCCCTCTGTGTATAAATAGTCCTGTCCTCCTCTTTGTCGCCTGTAAATGTTCATGTTTTTTCCCCATGTGTTGCCTCATGATCTCCTTTCCCCCATCGTTGTTACTCCTGCGCAACCTGTTTATGGCAAAGGTGGTCTGTCTATTTGGACAGTTAGTAAAGGGTTTTTGTTGTTTCTGTTAGAGTTGTCTGATTTGGTTTTAACACCCAGTGGTGTTTAAATGGATGTTCATTTAAAGACCCCTGGTTGAATGGCAGAGCTGTGATTGAATGTGGGGGGAAAATCTCAGATTTTTTAACATCTGTTTTGTAATGATGATTAGTTAAATCTGACTGCTGTTTTTTTACAATAAAGGAATATTTTCCCTGACCCATTTCTGATCATAGATCAGATTGGAGGATATTTAAATGAGTTTGAATGAATTTAAATGAGAAAATCTAAAAATTCACCTTTAAAAAGTTTGCAGTGTCATCAAGGTACAGTGGATCTCTCTCTTAGCCTTTTAGGCTGGATTTCTCATTTATCTCATCACAGATAGTACTGCATATGTCTTTATGAAAATTTTAAATTCTCAGTGCTGTAAAGAAGTCCTGCTGAAAGCTGTCATTTGTAGATTAGTGGATTTATGCTTTGAAGTCGAGCTCCCACACAGGGTCACAAGATTAGTTTAGAGCTCCTGTGATGAAAAAAAAGGATTATTTTTTCCCCACAGTTGTTTTAGTCAGCATTTACAACTTTTATAAAAACAAAGAAGATTCAGGTCTAACTCACTGTACATTCAAGAACAAATGAAGGCAACAGCATTTATAGGTAGAGATCTCCAGCTATCTGTTTGTTTGGTTGTTTTTCTCAGTTATAAAAATGTCGATTCATCAGAAACACAGAAATATACAGCTGTGGTCAGAAATTTACATCTGCTCCTTATGGGCAAGAATGTAACTGTAATTTTGGTATTATAATGATTTCTTTGAACTGTCTTTTTCAGGCGGGGAATGATTGTACAGGATACATTTTTAATAACTTTAAAAAACAAGAATTGGCTGCACAAGTTTGAATTTATATTGGATTTCCTCTAATCCACACAGGCTCAAATATGTACATACACTCACCTAAAGCTTTATGGTCAGACGAGACAAAGATTGAGCTATTTAGGCCAGCGGTCCCCAACCTTTTTTGCACCACGGACCAGTATAATGTCAGACAGTATTTTCACAGACTGGCCTTTAAGGTGTTGCGGATAAATACAACAAAATAAAATGATACGACCAAGACAAAAACTGTGGTATTTTGTACATTTAATAATAAACACGAATTCACTGTGTAATTGTGTAACTTTATTAGCCGTGCTGACAACATTGAGAGTAACCTCCTCCTCTCTGCCCCTTAATGCTCTCTGGTCGCTATGGTAATGCCTAATTTCTTTCAAAATAAGCCACACAACTACAACACTGGAAAAGACTCAGGGAAACCGAGTTAACGATAAAAACCCTAAAAACCATAAATTTCACATCTCAACTCTCACGGTCCAGTACCAAACGACCGCTGATGTAGGCCACATTGACCACAAGTATGTTTGGAGGAGTAAAGGTGAGACTTTCAAACCTAGGAACACTATACCAGCTGTCAAGCATGGTGGTGATATCATCATGCTCTGGGGTTGTTTTGCTGTCAGTGGTACTGGTACAATGTAAGCTGAACAAATTTCATGGAATAATATAATAATATAATAGAGGAGGACTAGCTCCAAATTCTTCAACTTCACCTCAAATCAACAGCCTGACAGTTAAAACTTGGACACAGTTGGGTGTTCCAACATGACTATGATACCAAACAAACATCAAAACTGGTTTTGGTATGGATAAAGCAGCCTCACATTAAACTTCTGGACTGGCCTTGCCAAAGCCAAAGCGGATGATGCATAAAAGCCAGGACCATGACTGGAAACCAACCAATTTAAATGAACCCTACCAATTCTGCAAAGAAAAATAGTCAAAAGAGTTTAAAGGGTTACTCTTTGTTCAAAATGTAAAAAGTTGAAAACATAGTTGAAACATGCTACTTCATTTTTTTCCTCTTCCAATCACTACAAACACAAATCTTCAAACTAAATCTATATATATTTCCTGCACAGTATGAGATTTGTGTATCCATGTCACAGTCCTGAAAGAGGTCACTGAGTGGTAAAATCCTTCCTTGTTGTTTCAGAGAGCCATCATGAAGCTGGTTTTGCTCCTCCTGCTGGTGACGGAGGCATCCTGCAGGTCTCACAGCTCTGGGTGTGAGAAGGGCTGTGACTGTCGTAGAGACCTCAAGTTCACCATATGCTCAAGGGCTTCCTTCACACGGCTCCCCAGCCGAGTGCCTCCCATCACTGAACACCTCGACCTGTCTGACAACTGGATCTCCATCATCCCCGAACGCACCTTCAACACCACTCGCAAACTACGGGTACTCCTGCTGCAGAACAACAACATCAGCGTGGTGGAGGATGGGGCCTTCTCACAGCTGGAGTTCCTCCAGAAGCTGGATCTGAGCTGGAACCAGATCACCACTCTCTCTGAGGGATTCTCCATTGGCCTAGCCTCACTGCGGGAGCTGCAGCTGTCCCACAACCGACTGACCACCCTGGGCAGCCGGACCTTCCGGCACCTGGACAGCATCCAGCGATTATACCTGACCAACAACAGCATCCAGACCATTCAGATGAGGTCGTTCTCCTCAATGAGCCTCCTCCGACAGCTCCACCTGCAGGACAACCAGCTGACGTCTCTGAGGAGTGGCACTTTCTCCATGCTGCGCTCTCTCGAAGTCCTCAACCTGGCCGGAAACCAGATCAGTGAGATGGAGACTGGTGTCTTCAAGCCACTTGCCAGCTTGACGTTACTCAACATTGCCAAGAACCAGCTGACCACCATCTGCTTCAAGACTTTCCTGAGCATCCACACCTACAGCACCCACCTCCTGCTGGAGGGGAACCCCTGGAACTGCGACTGTGACCTGCAGAGAGTTTTCCGGAAGCTGCGCAGCATCCAGCGGCTCTTCCTGGATAACTACTACAACCTGACATGCAGTTCGCCACCTGACCTCCAGGGCTACCTTCTGATAAACGTGGATGATGAGCTGTGCATTGCTGAGACGGTCACTGTGCTCATCATAACCATCACCGTCATCATCACCCTGCTGGCTGCCATGCTGATGGGTGAGAGAAAGAGGAGGAGGAGGAAGAAGAAGGGATTCCACTGGACGCAGCAGGGAGACTTTTCAGACGAGTCAGACTACTGAAGCAACTTCTGTTTCTGACTTAAATATATCACTCTTTCTTTTCTCGCGCTGTAGTCTGATAGTATTTTCAACCAAGAGTGCTCATAACTAGACTAGAAGTGGAGTTTAAAAAGTCCAGATAGAAGCCTCAGTGAGATTAAAAACCTGTATTTCAAAAGTGACTTGGCCAAGAAGGCAGCAGAGATTGTATCCATCCATCCATCCATTCATTGCATTCTACTTATGTGAAGCTGGGTTGTGGTCACAACAAATCTGTTTTTAACTGAGGATTTCAGGGCATGAACTGATGGTCGGACATCCTCCTTCAGGATTTTCTGGTAGAGAGCAGAATTTGTGGTTCCATCAGTTACAGCAAGTAGTCCTGAGGCAACAAAGCAACTCCAGACCATCACACTACCACCACCATGTTTGACTGTTGCTATGATGTTGTTTTTATGAAATGCTGTGTAGGTTTGTTTTGTTCTTTTTCTAACCCTTTCCAGACTGTTAGATGTCAGTGACTTTGATTGTCAGCTGTTTCTTTAGATCATGACATAATGTGTTTCTTTTTGAGAATATTGAAATCAGGTTCAATTTTATTTTCTTGATTCAACTGGTGTGGTCGTAATCAGGTCTGGGTGTAACTAGTGACATTGAGTAACCACATTTTTTTGGAAGGCTATATTCAGAGTCAACTTGGGTGTGTGTGTGTGTGTGGGGGGGGGGGGGGGTAGATGCTCATACTTGGGTTATCTTTGTCTATTATTTAAATGTATTTGATGATCTGAAACAAGTAATGTTCTTCCCCACGGTCTCCTCCCAGCTTTGGAGGGTTCCCTCCCAGAAAAACTCCCAAAACGCCCTTTAAAGCATGTCTGTTATGACTGAAGGGAAGGTTGCTGATTACACATGTATACACACAGATAAGAGGGAACCAGCTCAAGGATAGATTTATACAAAAACCAGCCAGCGGGTAAGCGTGCAGACACACAGAGAACAGAAGTGATTTCCACAACCATTTAGCAATATATATATAATAGATCATTGCATTAAAATGCTCCAAAAGGCACCAACAGCATAAGCACAGTCAAAAGGTCCAGTTGACTGACAGCTATATTAGAGATAATCCATTACAGTCTATCTTTTCTGCAGCAGTTTCAAGAGCATGAAAGGCTAGACAAAATTGTCCTCAATCTCCTGTTGCTGGAGCTTTCACAGGACTTCACCAAACAAAGCCCATTTTTTCTACTACTGTTGTTGTTGTGGTAGTGGTTGTGGGTCACAAGGTAGAGTGGGCTAACAGCTAATCGTGAAGGTTGCCCGTTCCATACACAGTTCCTGTAGTCTGCATGTTGAAGTAGATCGGGTAAGATGCTGAACTCTGAAGTGCACCTATTTGACTGTTAGCTTAGCGCATGTGTGAATGCATGAATGAGGCTTTCACTAAGAAAACACTTTGACTGCCCAAATAGAGTAGAAAGCACTATTTAAGTACCAGTCAATCAACCTTTCTTCAAAGAGGCATGTCCTTTGCCATTTGTTTGGACCGGTAGTCATAGACTGCTTTCTAGTTAAGCACTCAAAGTGTTTTCTTACCACAAGCCTCATTCACCACACTACCCACACAGTCATACAGGTGCTTTTTTCTATGCCTAAGCACCTTGTCTAACATTTGCACACACACTCTCACTCCAATGGTTGCAGCTGCTGGCTGTAAGGTGCCCATGCGGGGGTCTTTATGTGTGCTGGGGCTTATACCGGGGTTCTGAATTAGTTGGAAGTCAGAAATTCCAAGTTCCTAATTGGAAATTTTTTGTGGAACATCCCCTCAACTTGGATTTTCCACTCGGAAAGTTGGAGCAGACCAACATCCTCTGAGTTAGCAATCAGAGATGGCTCCCTTCCAAGTACTAACCAGGCCTGACCCTGTTTAGCTTCTGAGATCAGATGAAATCAGGTGTGCTCACGGTGGTATGGCCTTAAGTTTGGTATGGCCATTAACCAAGGAAAAAAAAAAAGCAATCAGAGATGGCGGCACTGAACGTAAACAGTAGTTAAGCTGTAAACTTTTCATCTGTACTGCCACTATAGTGATGTATTTTTAGTGATATCTAAATGGCAAAGATGTCAAAGAACCAAAACAACAGAAACTAGCTTCATCTGGAACATCACTCCCGAGTTTCGAGGTATCAGGAATATAGTCAGTGGCCACCTAGAGTTAACAGTAGATAAAGGTAGCCTCATTCTGTCTGGATGCAGTTCCTAAAATTGTGCCCTGTGTGTTCAGCACCTGAGACTGATGCTTGTTCTGGGTCCAAATCCCTCTCCTGCACCTCTGTTTTCCCATCACCTCCACCTCCATTCATCCAATCACATTTAAAGTTCAAGGAACCCCTTGTACAAAAAACCCCCAAAAAACCAAACCACTTCTTAAAAAGCTGCAGTGTTCTTTAAATCAATAATCATGAGTGTGTATGACTACCGCTCCTCAGGTAAAGATTTTTACTGCTCTGAAAATGACTGTGTGACATGAGATGTTATTTACTTCAAGCAGCTGGGTGGAGTGTGTGGTTTCCTGGTGATGTAACTTTATGATGCCTTCCAGGAACTCTCATTGCTCTTGTATTTAAAGCCAGCAGTCCTCACCCACCTGTCTTTACACCTTTGTTAAATACGGCATGAATTATGCTCTTCTGCATTTGCTCTGTTTGTTCTGTAAAGCAAAGAAGGTGTACAAATAAAGTCCTTTCCATCTCATTGATTGTCACGGTGTTTGAACCAATTAATTTCTGTCACAAAGAAAAATGGAAAACGACATGACACCTTTCAGACTTGATGGTGATCATGAAGGAACATTTCTGACTTAACAATAGAGCCAGTTTACACAGTTCATGATCTTTACAGCTAAATTATAATATGAAGCCTCTTAAAGAGGAAGGTTTGATTACAGCTCCTCTAAAACTGGGCATGAGTGCATTAAACAAGAGAGTTTCTGTATGATTATTGGATAATAATTTGATATTGATCATAAGAAAGATGCAAAATGCTCCTTATGGTGAAAAATGTTTTATTGTTGTAGACTAATAAGCCTTCAGGGAGTCCTACAGTCATTTTGAACTGCCTGTGTCTCTTTAAAAATGAATTATTGTTGTGTTTTTGTATGTTTTGACTGCGATTAATGGCACTTTCCCCTTTAATTGAGGCACTGGAGACGTTTAGGCGGAGTCGCTTTGTGGTATCAAGTTGCCAGAATTTACACCTGGCAACTACCGGATGTGACGAAAACTTAAAAGCACAACGGTGCCATCAGCTTTGAAAAAAGTAGGCTCACAAAACACACAAAAGTAGCAACATTTTTGTTAAATAAAATGAACAAATGTTTTTTTTTTTAACTTTCTAAAACCGAACATGTTAACTTTTCTAAAACAATTTCTTCCCCAAGATCCACTAAGAAATGTTTAATTTCTAATTTTAAACTGTTTTCCCCTTATTTCTAAATACTGTACCAATGTGCTTATGGTAACATTTTATTATGTGTTCCTTGAACAGATTACAACATTTTTTAGACTTAATAATTCAAAAACAAAACAAACAGTAAATTATAGAAAAACAAAAATGAACTTTATTCAGTCTTTCATTTAATTGTGAAATTTAATTTAAAGGTTATTATTTTATATTTCTGAGCGGAATTACTCCAAACTATTCAATAATTTAAAAATAAACACAATTTAATAAAACTGGATAAGGTAGCGCATACGCATGAGCTTTATTTTGGAAGTCTCGGCCTGTTGTCGTAGAGGTCCCAATGGCGGGCTTGATCGCGGCGGCTCTGTTTTCTGGACAGGTGGAAGCTCCGGTTTGACGAGCTGCCGTTGTTCTCAATACAAAGACAGGCGGAGACGAGAAAGACCTGAAATTCCCCCCGAATTAAAACATGAACTTATGTCGGAGACTATAAATATTTTACAGAAAATAAAAGCGGTAGTTTGAACGTTTTTTGTGAAAAATGTCCGCAGGAGAAGAGAGAAAATTGAAGAGAAACTGCGCAGTCATAGTTTAATGGGAGCGGTGACCTGAGCAGGTAAGAACATTAGTTTGCGTTGTCGTTAAATTTGTCCTTTATTTTAAATTAAGTCTCGTGAAATACATGTTTAAAACGTTTAATTTAGGTTACATGGTAGAAATCCTGACATTCGGAGACACTTCCTTTGTGTTTAACCGGGTTTAAATGAGCGCCAGCACTTCCTTAGCACTTCCTTAAATTACCCCTTAAACGTTCCGACTTTGGTTTGTTTTATACAATTTAGATAACCCGTAGTTTTGTTTAACATGTCTGACACTTCCGCGGAGACCATCACTGATAGATGGACGGCTTACAAACTGAGGTCTGAGGACCTCCAGAGGTCGTATGTTTGCTGAAATATCTGTATTGGTGACTGCTGCTCAGCTTTCAGTTTTATTGTTGTCACGATACACAAGTGGATCTCAAAGTAAGGCTTAGGGACCGTGAGGGAGTCTAACCTGGCCGTCTTTGTATAAAAACAAAATATCAGCACCTTCAAAGTACATCCACAAACACTGACGTTACACAGGTCGGATTATAGTACCAGGAACTCGTCCATTTAGACTGATTTAATTTGGACATGGGAGAGTGTACAGATTGTTTTAATATATGTGAATACTGTGACACAGAAATATGATGATTTCTTTGCTTTTTACCAATTTGGACAATACTCTACACATTTAGCCCCTTCTAGTATGGATTATATTACCTAGCACCCGTCAGGGCCATTTAAAACACAGAATGAGACTATTTGAACCTTTTATTCTACCTCTGAATGCTTGGATTCAGTTTTTCTATCATGTAGACCTCATGACACCATGTCTAGACCATGGACCACTACCTTGGTACTGTTCTAATCTGGATTATCATTCATTACCAAACCGTTTCAATAAATGTTTTGAAAAACAGTTTGACATGTCTGTAACACAAAACATGTGATTAAAGAGAGTTGTTTTTTTTTTTCTTTTGGCTAGTGGACCACATTAGACTAGATCTAGACCATCACCTGCTGCATTTAGACTTTTAATCTATAGATTATGTAATCAAGAAAACATCCAGGAGAGTTTCAGATTCTGTGAGACTTTTGTCTCATCTGGAACCAGATTACTTGATAGCTTTTAACCATTTGGTTGTATTTGACACCAGGTGTAGATCAAAAATGACTACATGTTAGAGAACAAAGAGCATAGAAGTAGTGCAAAGGACTTGGTCTGAGTATAGAGTCCAGTTGTTAGTGGTCTGAATGATGAGGGCTACTCAGACCATGGCTGGTGAGGTGAGTGTGCAGGGATGGGGTGCGGGGGGATGGTGTTAGCTGACAGTCCGAACGTCTTAGGGGAAGAAGCTGTTTGAGAGTCTGGAGGTGTGGGACCTGATTGACTACCAAAGGGCAACCGGTCAAACAGGTGGTGGGTGGGGTGCAGGGGTTACCTTTGATGGTCCTGGCTTTCCCGAGACAGGAGGACCTGGTGATGGTGTACAGGGGTGGCAGAGGGCAGCCATAATCTGGATTATATTACCCAACATAGGTTCAGGTTAGGAGCTCTGTTTAAGACGTAATCCTTAAATTAATATTCCATAATGCCGCTCTGAATAGATGTTTTTTTTTTTAAAGCAGCTTGTCTACAGTATTCAGAACTGCCTAAATGTTCCTCCAGAGGCAGATCTATTTATACTGGTTGTTTGATTTTGGCCACAGTCAGACAAGTATTGTTTTTGGAAAGTCTCCAGAGAACTCAGCCCTTTCACAGAAATACAAAGACATGTCGTGATCAAGGTTTGCTCTTTTTATTGTTTTCTCTCGTAGTCAAACAAGTTATCCACAAATGTTCTTTTTCTGTTTTAAAAATATTTAATATTAAAACATTTCTCTTAATCTTTCAGGTTATTTCTGGGTGTTATTAGCAGATTTCTGGTATAACTTATATTTTAGCAGAAAACTACTAATGATGTCTCACAGTGAAGTAGTTACAGGATGAATTTAGCCTCATTTGGTTACTCTGGCGTTGCTCTAACCCTCATTTCCTTATCTTCCAGATATGCCAGCTGACGACAAAGTTGCCATCCTGACAGATGATGAGGAGGAGCAGAAGAGGAAGTATGTCCTCGCTGAGCCATTCAACACCCTCTCCATGGCCCAGCAAGAGGCTGTCACAGCGCCACCAGGACCCGGCTCTGACATGGCACGTGATCAGGCGGCAGCAGTGGCGGCCTCACAGCCAAATTCCATGGACTGCTGCGAGAGGACGTGCCTCCGCATCAACAGCCACCTCCTCATCTCCAAAGTCTTCTATTTCTTTTTCTATGCCGCCTACGGCTCGCTGCACCCCCTGCTGGCCGTGTATTACAAGCAGCTCGGCATGTCAGCCAGCCGCAGCGGGCTGCTCGTCGGCATCCGCTACTTCATTGAATTTTGCAGCGCCCCCTTCTGGGGTGTAGTGGCGGACCGTTTCAAGAAAGGAAAAGTTGTGCTGCTGTTTTCCGTTCTGTGCTGGTTAATGTTCAACTGCGGCATCGGGTTTGTCAAACCTGCGGAAATGATATGTGAGGAAAAGGGAGCTTCTCTCTCCACGCCGCTTCCGCCCGTGGTAACGGTCCAGCCTCAGGATAACGTAACACAACCAAGCAACTCCACCAACCACACCAGAAGTCGGCGAAACGTACTGGAGCTGCATGTGGAGCATTCCCATGTGCTCCACAGGCTAGAACGTAGTGTGGATGCCAACATAACCACAACATACTCTCCATTTAATTTACTAAACACCACCCAGCTCGTACCAAACACCACTCTGCAGACCACCACCAGTTCTGCTCCAGCACCTGAGAAAGAGTACCAGATCATCTACAACAGGGACCAGGTGGAGTCCATCTTCCTGCTCATCCTGCTTGTCATCATCGTGGGCGAGTTCTTCAGTGCTCCCGCCGTCACCATCGTGGACACGGTGACCCTGCAGTATCTCGGTAAAGCCCGCGACCGCTACGGCCTGCAGAGGATGTGGGGCTCTCTGGGTTGGGGTCTGGCAATGCTGCTGGTGGGCATCTGGATTGACCACACTCATATCACCGTGGCGATTGAAGGCACTGGTTGCGCTGTGCCCGATTTTCGCCTTCACAACTACCAGCTCGCCTTCATTGTCTTTGGTGTTCTGATGGGTGTGGCGTTGATTGTGGCCACTCAGTTTTACTTTGAGAAAGGCGGTGAATACCAGCAGGAAGTTCCAGAGGTGGTGGAGGACTCAGCGAACACTGACAGAGAGTCAGTCACTTCAGACCAGACCCCCAGCAACCCCGACACCACCCAGGAGTTCCACTACAGTGACCTCCTCAAGCTGTTGTGCAGCGTGCGCTACAGCTCCGTCCTCTTTGTCGCCTGGTTCATGGGCTTTGGCTACGGCTTCGTCTTCAGCTTCCTGTACTGGCACTTGGAGGACCTGGGCGGGACCACCACGCTCTTTGGGGTCTGCTCCGTCCTCAGCCACATCTCAGAGCTCGCTGCGTATTTCACCAGCCACAAGTTCATCGAGCTCGTGGGACACATCAGGTAAGAACAAACACTACAAAGCACCAAAGCTGCTCCTACATATACAGAGATTTTTCTCATCACACATCAGTTAGTAGCTGGTAGTTGGTCGCTAAAGAGCATCCCAGGTTCCACTTGCCTGGCTAACCGTAATACCACTCTCTCACTGCCAGTGTGTCCTTCACTTTCTTTAGTCGCTTGCTTAAAAATTGGAAAGGTTTCGCACACTTTGCGTCGTCAGTGGTTGTGTGGCTTGTTGTCATTGACATTTTCTGTTGTATGTTGCTGCTAGCTGCTTCCTGTGTTGATATTCCTTAACCTCCTAAGACCCAAACTCATTCATGGCATGCTTTTTTTTTAATTTTTCTTTGCTATTTGGGCTGATTGGGACCTGATGAATGTAAAAACAAAGAATTAGCAGATTTTTTTTTTTTTTTTTTTAAACCTAAAATAAATGAGATCCACATATGAAGACATTCGTTATAATTTTGATAGAATAGTGGCAGTATAATGTCCTCGTAAGTGGATATCAGGCCCTTGTAGAGCAAAATTTCGTATTTTGGTCTAGACAACCCAAAATGTGATGTCCACATATGTGGCCGCCAGGTCCGAGGAGGTTAAGGCTGCTTGGAGATCACGTTTACTTTGAACTTTTTTCTGACTTTTTTTTGTCCCAAATATTTTTGTTTTTGATAATCATGGGAACCAAGACAGAAACGTCTGGTAATTAACTAATGAACTAATGAATTATTTACTAATTATTTATTATCATGCTGTTAGGTTTCACATAGGTGATGTTCCCCCTTAGATACACAGTACTATCTCTCCTTCTGGGCTATTTAAAGAGCCAGTTCATCTGTATTACCATTGCTGGAGCATGAGTTCCTTTTTCCTCGTGTTCAGCTGCCTCTGATCTAACTCTTCCACCATTAAATCAAAGAAATCTGTAAGCTGTTTTAAAAAAAAAAAAAAAAAAAAAAAAAATCCATCTTCTCAAATAAATGACCAAAAACAACTTCCATGCTTTCTTTAAAGACTTAAAAGCAAAAACTCTTGATCAACCGTTTAAACTGTGCATTCATAGCATTAATGGTGGGTCCAAACAGTTCAGTCATCGCCTCGCTGTGTTTGGTGTCAGAGCCGTGACAAGTGAGCGCTCCTCTTTGGGACAATGCGGCCATTGAATTCAGGGTCGGACCCTTCGGATAGCTTCGACATCTGAGGACAAGGGGTTAGATTTCACAGATCCATCTATGCTGTTGACTTTCAAAGAGCTCTCAAGTCTACGCGAGGTGAAGATGGAGCAAATTTAGCTGAAGTACTTAATAAATACACCTGCTGGGCATGCTGATATTTCTGTTCCTCGCATTAATCAAAAGCCTTGTACGAAGCCACTGATAGTTGGGAGCATGCAGCAATTACTCAGACAAAATGAGGCAGTCGTAGAAGCTAGACAAGGTCTATAATGTAACTGAATAATGAATGATGAGCACCGTTTCTCTGGTGTCAGACGTGGAGTACTTTCTGTTTTACTTTTAGAGGCCTCAAAAGAGAAGAATTTACTCAGCTGTTCACTGGCAAAAAGTGAAAATAGTGGGACTCTAACTGACATGACTGTGACTGTGGTTACCAGACCTCCAGTTAGCAACGAAACTTTTATTCATAATGTTTCAGAGTATTTCTATTCCCCTCAAGGCTGCTGATTATCTTAAACTACACACATTTCACTTTTCCTTTATTTAGAATAACAAAAATACAGCATGTAATATAAGTTAGTACATGAGCAAAACACAGGGCATGAAAGTAGTAATGTCTTGGTTTCTCCACTAGGAGTTAGAAGATTAAAACTGGGGAATATTTAGACTGATTTAACTTTAAAGTAGAAGCAAAAATATAAATAAACTGAACAGGAATGCTCACTATGAAGAGGTGCTTATGCAAGACATCAGTGGGGATTTTCACACGGACACAGATCAGAAGCTATTTCATTTCAGTGCCTCTGACAGACAAATCGGGCACATCATCGCCGTAAATGTCAACAAACAGGGAAAAAAGCAACAATAGGATGAAAAACCATCCAGCTGCTCGCTATCTCAGATTTTAAATGTTGTAACATGTTGTAGAGCAATAGTTTTCAAATTTTTACATCAACATGAGACGAGGAGTAGGAAGCTGATAGAGAGGGAGAGTTTCAGCTGTTTGAGGGTCGGTTTGTCATTTTTCTGATCCAACTCATTCCTCAGATCAGATCAGCATCTTCCTCCTTCATACAGTCCTATGACAGATGTCCACGCTTGTAAGCACTTTCCAGAATTGGCGCCTTGGGAACTTCTGCTGGCCACCATACGGCTGCGTTGACATGACAGACCTAAACTTTCTCTGTGATCACAGTGGGGACTTTTAGTTCACTTTCAGAGCTGATGGTAGATTTTTAAGTGACTAGAAGCATTAGCAGAAATGTTTTTGGAAGTCATCTTTGCTTCTTGAAGCTGTGAAGCCTAATACCATTTTCCATGTTTCATTTTAGCCAATCAAAAGCAGCTTGCTGTGTCATTATTTCATTATATGTGTAAAATCCAGACACACTGGTTAAATATATTAACAGTAGCTCCTTTCTGTTCATATGCATTGAAACCTTTAGGAATTTTAAAGCAATGAGAACATTTCACCTGTTTTTGAAAGCACCTTTTCACAGAAGACAGTTACAGCCTTTACAGGCCCACAGGCTGTCTGGTTCCTCTTAATCTGAATTAGTGACTCTGTGTGTGTATATTCAGTCTCATGCAAACACGCCCTTCATCTTCCTGTGTTTTCAGGATGTGACTCTGTCTAGTAAGCACACTTCCTGCTTCACTGCAATGTCTGAGCAGCAGCTTCCTCTCTGGTGGTCACTTGCTTTCATTTTAACCGATGAGAGCACGTCAATAAGTGACCTCAGGCTGAAGGTTTAATGTGTTGACCCTTTTAAACCGACCTGTTAGCACAGAGAGACCATCTGCTACTGCTCAGATTGACTCCATTAAGTGCTAAACTGAGCCCATCTTAGAGGACAGACTGAACTCGCAATGTCCAGAATCTAAAGATGTACTTTCTTGTGAGGATTATCGCAGTTTCCCACCACACCAAATCAGATATATTAGCTTTATGTATTTAATGTTGTTATTTTTAAAGTTTCTGTTCTGTGATATGTTGTAACACTTGAAATATTTTGGAGGTTTAGATCATTATCAGACAACAAGGCAGCCTGAAAACATCATCACAACTTAAAATTCATACTTCTTCATTTGAATACTTCCAAGTTCACATCTTTAAAACATGTCTGGGTTTGCTAGTCAGAGTTTCTAAGCTCTTAGGGGGAGAGAGAGAGAGAGAGAGACACTAAATGTTAATCAGGTCAGATGTTGGTCAGTCGCTCTACACCACTGCAGCAAGCGCTGAACGTTATTAGATCCCTGTGCTTGTGTGCAGGAAATGCATTACTGTCTGGAGGCGATATTGGGCGCAAAGAGGGTGCTGCAACAAAAACCTCTTTGTAATTGCTTTGGTTGCCAGCAGTTTACTGTGGTTGCCTGTGGTTTGCATGGAAGATGCCGACTTGTCTGCAAAAACTTGCCAACTACTCTCTAAGTGGTCGTGAAGCTGTGAAAAGTATGAAGCGACCCATACAAGGAGATACAAATAAATAAAAGTTGTGCCCCTTTGAAATGTTTTTGAAATGCAGACTATTTGGTGTCATCCACCTAACCAAAGCAATCGAAACAAGATTTTTGGTGCAGCGCGCTCTTTATAACTATCTATCCACCCATCCATCCATTCGCGTCCGCTTATCCTTTTCAGGGTCGCGGGGGGCGCTGGAGCCTATCCCAGCTGTCATAGGGCGAGAGGCGGGGTACACCCTGGACAGGTCGCCAGTCTGTCACAGGGCCAACACAGGGACAGACAACCATTTGCACTCACATTCACTCGCACATTCACACCTATGGGCAATTTGGATTAACCAATTAACCTATCCCCACTAAGTGCATGTCTTTGGACGGTGGGAGGAAGCCGGAGTACCCGGAGAGAACCCACGCAAACACGGGGGAGAACATGCAAACTTTATAACTAGTTTCATAATAAAGGCGGCCAACCAGTTTGGGGATACACATTTTTCCCCATCAGCCAGAGGTTGCCAGGACTGACGGTCCAATCTCTAGGCCTGTGTGGCTGAGGCCTAACAGCTCTCATTCGTTGTTATTATCTTTGGGAAATGCTGACAACACGACCTTTCCCTGCAACGTTGTTTTCAGCGAGAGAGCTTGTCGAGCTCAGTGTTCACACACCCAGAGAACAGAGTGTGTCTGTGTGTTCAGTAACGCTTCAGCTGATGAGCAAACATTAAAATAATCCCGGTGATGAGCGCGATGAACTCGGTGCGTGTTGTGCTGTATTGTTCTCGAAATAGCAGCACAAAGCCTCCTTGGTGGGTACGAACAGCACCACAGAAGAAGAGCAGAAAGATTAATGAGGCGAACAGTTAAATACAGGCTCGTATAACTAAAATACTTTTTCCTGTTTTTGTAGCAACAAAAAACCACCAGAATAATTCAGTCAGCTGACTTTAAAGACTTTTTACCAGCTTGAGTGTTTGTCAGTTTTTCAGCATTATGCTCTGTACCATTGGGTCATAACTTCAAGATTTATTGCAATAAAGAAACAGTTAAATAGGACAAATTATTTTTGTCTGATAAACAAACTGCAGCAGGTTTGGGTTTAAGAAGAAAGGCAAGCAGATCCAGACGAACTGTTGCTCATTTTTAGTTACAGGATGAATTTTGTTGTCTTTGCTGACGTGGAAAAAAAAAAAGAACAAAGCTTAAACAAAGATTCAAATGATGAACGATTATACTGACTGAAGGTGTGGCCTTATCACAACCAGTTCATCCTAATGGTCATACTTCCAGTAAAACTAAGAATCGGGATGCTTACAGGATAGAAACAGTTGAAGACATTTCTTCAGTCCTTGGAAAGATGTTATTAGGATTTAAAAATGCATATCAGTCTTACCAAACATCACTAAAGCAAAGAAACAACAGCTCAGGATTGAGTTGGTAATTCATTGCAACAAGTCTCATGCTTCTTCTCTTTCCTTCCTTAGAGTGCTGTACATCGGGCTGGCCTGCAACACAGCTCGCTACCTGTACATCTCCTACCTGGAGAACGCCTGGATCGTCCTGCCCATGGAGATCCTTCAAGGTAACCCTTTCTCTGTCTGTGTCTGCAGGGAGTATTGGGACTTCAGGACCCAGAGGACAGGGCAGGCCAGGAAATGGCTTTGTTTGTCCAGCATGGCGCCTTATCAGACAGCGTTTCTCTTCCTACAGTATCGCTGGTTAGCAGAAGGCTGTCAGGGCTGCAGCAGATGACAGAAAGCTGTAAAGTACGAGAAAAAAACTGAAGGGAAGGGAAACGGCCTGGATTCTCAACTGCACGATCTGTATTACTCTGTGTTATTTCCTTTATTGTAGCAGCATTGCAACATACAGAGAGGATATTAACAGAGGTGTTGTCAGAAAGCACATGTGCAGGGCGCTGCCGGACTTGAAAATAACAGAGAAAAAGTCCTCTCTTTCTCGGAGTCACAAATCAGTCGAATGCAAACTTGCAAACCATGTGTCACTTTTTTCAGCCCGGATAATGAACGCTGGCTTTTCTGTGCAAGCAGCAGCTTTCTCAAAACAGGGCTGATCAGTTTTAAAAAGGAAAAGACTGATTATATTATGTCATAGGTCCTGTTTATGAGCGGTTTGTTTCCTGTTCGGGAGCTGCTGCGGTTTACAGAACACTTAGCAGTAATCTGTCTTCAGTCTTTCTGATGTTCACATTAACCAGCTTTTCAGTCTTCACTCAGTCAGTTCAGTTTCAGATTCACAGTTAGTGGAAACTAAAGCCACAGTTAGCAGCAACACGGATTTATACATGCATTTAAAACATTTTTTTTTACTAGATATACATTTTGTATTTTTATTTAAGTTTTTTCCATTTTTTATTTGTATTTTTGTAAATATAATTATTTAAATTGTATTTTTTATTTTGCGTTTTTATGTTTTTTAATTTTCTGTTTTTAATAGTTATATATATTCTATTCAATATTAAAATATTTTTATTATATATTAATTTGATATTTTTTTTTTATATTTATATTCCCATCACACCATATGAATTGGCATCCCAGATCATTAACACTGTATTTCTAATTTATCTTTGACTTTATTTAAGCAATGCAAAGTAAGGTGAGAAATGCAGTGTATACAATAAAACTACAGTGAAGACTTGAGCAGTGAACAGCTGCTCTCTGTGGCTCACTGGTTTGCATGAGACATCCGCCCTGAGAAAACACCTAAGCCTCGCAGAATAAACATGTGAAAGCTGCATCGGGGCTTCAGTTCTGAGTGCTCCACCTGTTGGTCCAGCGTTACGCTGAGAATGACACAATTTCAAAAAGTCTAAAAGTACATTTAGCATTTGCAACACATGCGGTGTAAAAACAGGGAGGGCTGAGGCAGCCTGCTTTTTACCTCGATGCGATTAGCTGGTCTGCAGAGAGGAAGCTGAGGTGAAGAAATAAAACTGTCACTGCAGGTTAATTAAACATATATGTCAGCATTTATTTATTCTCCAGAATCCACAAATGGTTGACACTTGGCAGTGGAGAAGTAAGGACAAATAATTTAACTTGTGATATTTGACCTTGCAATGCATGAAAAGCCAAATTTTCATAGACTTTTTTTAATTCCACAGTAGAGCAATTCACTTACTCAAGGGCCAGGAAGAAAAAGGTGAATTAGAAATAGATTTAGATAATAGATAACAATAGAAAAATAAGAAAGAATGCAGCAGTCAATATCTGCAGGTTATTGACTCTTGATTGGAGTTTGGAGGCAGCACAGAGAGCCAGTCTTTGTCTAAGAGGAGTCTTTAATGTGTGAACATTAATGCTGCGAGGTACACAAATGCATTATAGAGGCAACACTCTGCATGTTTAATATCATACACTCATGCAGGTCTGCTAATATGAATGCTGCTAATAGTGGTGTTAATAGCTTTAATATAGTTTAAATTCTGCATCTGTGCTTTTCAAATGTGCCCTATAGTCCACTAATGAAAGTTATCCAAGCTTCATGACATTGACTTTAAATGTTTTGATGAAATGTTTAAGCAAATTTATTTTCGACTGAAAGTGTTTTTAAGTTGAAAATCTGGCCAATTGTTAAAAAACATAATAATTTCAGAGGCTCTGCCTGTATTTGTTCAACACATGCTGCTGATGTAATGACTCTAAAGCTGAGATGTTGGAGTTAATTGATTACATCAGGATGCTTGAGTTTATTTAGATCCAGATTCAGCTGTGACCCTCTGTATGTCCCTGTTTGTCCTCCAGGTGTGACCCACGCCTCAGTTTGGGCAGCTTGTATCTCCTTCCTGAGTGCCGCGGTCCCGCCGGCTCTCAGGACGTCGGCACAGGGAATCCTGCAGGGCCTGCACCTCGGGCTGGGTCGCGGCTGCGGAGCCATGGTCGGAGGAGTATTCGTCAATTATTTTGGTATGAAACGAGCACGTGAGGCGGAAATTGCCTTGCAGCACACTGGCTAATGTTTAAATGCAGTACCGGTGTAGTGTAAGTGGTTTATTTGAGCTGCTTTAGGGTAGGAAACACAGGAAAAATATGAGTTCGCCTTGCTAATGGTTTCTCTGTTTGCTCTGCAGGTGCTGCGAAGACGTTCAGAGGAATCGGCATGGCCTCCCTCGTCATCCTCCTCATCTTCTCCTTCATCCAGTGTCTGACCGGAGACACTGAAGGCAAAGGTGGGAAAAATGCATACAAATAAACAAGATCGCAGATATGCACATTAGGCTTGTTTTGTATGTCACTAAGTAGATTGCAGGTTTATAGTGTCTGCAATATTTAGAAAACTAAAGCATTAACTAATCTTGTCTAATAAGAAGTGTAAGAACACAGCATAATAATCACCTTCTAAAAGGAAATCGATGAAAAGTAGCTCCATAGTGTTGAGGTGTACAGATTTGCCTAACAAGTGAAAGATTCCTGGTTTGATCCCAGGAGGAAACACTAATGCCTTGACCTTAGCCCCTTGTGGATAAAGGAGCAGCTTAAAAATTAAAGCTGAAACTATGTGATCCGCAGTAAACAAAAGCTGTGCTTCCTGTTGATATTTTGAGACGGATGTTGAATCACGGCTGGTCATGTTTCCACTGCTTTTGCTGGGTTTGTCCCTTGGGGTTGGGTCTAAGTGTGTCAGGATGTTCATGAGTGACGTGGATTGGTGCAGTTTTACAGATAATGTGGTAATGAGAAGGCTTTGATCGAGAGGAAAGCTCCTGATTTACCAGTAGGTCTACATTATAACCCTCACCGGTGGTCATGAGCTCTGGAGAGTGACCAAGAGAGGTGGAGGAAAAACTGGAAAAGTATGTCTGGAATACCCTGCTCTAGATTAGCAGAACAAACTGTTTTAACTGATGCTTTTGCTGTGACATGATACACATTCAGATCCTTAAAATCTATATTTTTGTGCCTGTCGTTTCGTGTTTCTTCCCTCTGCACCTTCTTCCAGAGGACAAAATGCTAGCAGAGAACATCCCTGTGCCCTCCAGTCCAGTCCCGATCGCCACCATCGACCTGGTGCAGAGTCATGCCCCCGACGGCAGCCCGGCCCCAGTGCGACAGGCTCCCTTGTTGCCAGTAAGGAAGACTAAACATCAGGAGGATCAGGAGGACCCGAACAGGCCGGCTTGGATGCTTTCCGGTGCCCCCTGGGTCACCATTGCCTTCGCCTTCGTCCAGATCAAAGAGATGATCAGCCTGGCAAAGAACAGCACTCGAGACCCTCACCCACTGCAGGTGAACAGACAGTAGCCAAGCAGAGTTTTAGTCATGAACACATGAAAAGAAAAACAAAAATCTGATTTAGGAGATAAAAATGTGAGAACTGGTCATTTCGGAAGACTTGCAGTAATGTTATGTTTGGTTCAAGTTGTGGGAATATTAAACTGGGACTCTCCTGAACAGTTTTCTGTCTTCTGCAGTCAATTTAATACAGTTTTATTTGTAGAGCGCCATATCGCAGTATCAGGGGCCTCAAGGTACTTTATACTGACAGAATCTAAAAGCCGCAGCAGGTCTGTCACTCTCTGAAGCCTCTCAGAGGCTTCAGAGAGTGTATAGACTTTTAGCTCAGTCTTTTTAGGAAAGACGAAGCAAAAAGCGTCAGAAAAGTGGCTAAATGTAGCGACAGCTCTGTCAGCAGTGAGGTGAGCTGAAGCGTTTAGATTTCCACATTAAAGAAAAACTAAAATCAGTGATTGCATAGTTGAGAATTTGACATTCATAAAACAAATATGTGTTTCCCAGAGAATTGGATCATTTTTGTTGCGATGGTGAGGCAGGATCTGCGTGTAGATGTTAAACACTTTGTTAAATTAGGTAGTAAATTATACCGTTTTTAATTAGTGATAATAAATAGTGGAGCACCAATCAGCTGCTGCTGTAGTAGGGTCTTCATTTCATGGACGTACTCCTCCTCCACCATCTCCAGTGCAGCTGGTGATGCTAGTCCTTGTTCTGTCAAGCTGGAGGTCAGCCCCACATGTAGAACCTGCAGCAGGTGAAGTGGTGCCACCACAAGGTCTGCTGCAGCTGCAATCCCAGAAGGTGGAGTTTCAGTTAGAATAAGCAGGGAATGAAACCTGAGACAACTCTATGCCACAGCAGCAACCTGACCTGGTTGACCCGGACTTTCAAAGTAAGAGTGAAGTCATTGTGCGCTGAATCAAACATGATAAATGTATTAGTGTGTACACGAGGGGTGATCAGAAAGTTCTGAGAGCAGATACCTGAATATCAAAAGCCTCACCTGATTTTATCTTCAGCTGATCTCTAATCAGATCAGACTTGAGTTCTCAGACTGTTTTCAGTGTAGCTGCTTTTTTCAGAAGGGCCTGTTACGTCCGTGTGTACTTGTGGCTCTGTAATGTGAGCTGGATGTCCTCCACTGCATCAGAACACTGATCCTTCAACTTTGTGCATTTCCCAAAACTGGAACTAAAGTCACAGGGAGGCAGACCTGGTACACGGGGCAGGAGGTGAGCGAGACCTGTGTTCAGTGCAGTGGCAGTCTGCATTGGGAGGGACCTGCGTGGTTGTCCTACGCAGAGCTTTACAGACAATCGTCTGTGTGTTGTAGCTATGCATTATCACCAGCAGCTTTCTCAAAATATGTTGAACAACCAGTAATCTGGGCTACTTTAGCTGCTGTTACTGCTGTTCTTTAGCTTAGAGCCATTCCCAAGTTTATTTTGGGCTGATGGTTTGTTCCAAATTACGTTCTTTCCAACTAATGGTGGGATATACAAGCAGTTCAAGATCAAAAATAAGTCGACTCTTGATTGGAGTTTGGAGGCAGCACAGAGAGCCAGTCTTTGTCTAAGAGGAGGCTTTAATGTGTGAACATTAATGCTGCGAGGTACACAAATGCATTATAGAGGCAACACTCTGCATGTTTAATATCATACACTCATGCAGGTCTGCTAATATGAATGCTGCTATTAGGGGTGTTAATAGCTTTAATATAGTTTAAATTCTGCGTCTGTGCTTTTCAAATGTGCCCTATAGTCCACTAATGAAAGTTATCCAAGCTTCATGACATTGACTTTAAATGTTGTGATGAAATGTTTAAGCAAACGTATTTTCGACTGAAAGTGTTTTTAACAGCTAAACACAGGTTAAAAAGTCCAAAAGAAATCTGAGCAGAAAAATTGGGTTTCAATTTTGGGATCGATCTCAAATGGTTTGATCCTCAAGAATGAAACCAAAAGGATTGTCATTATCATCCAAATCAGCCTGTTAAAGTGCATCTGAGCCTACAGCAGGCATATTCAAAGTAGTATAACTGAAGTAACCTAACAGTTGGACATGGGTGTCTGTATGAAGCCAGCAACTGGCTGTCAAATAAAACAAAGAAAGTATAATCCAGCAGTTTTTCAGCAGTGCTTATTATTAATTTTCACATTGACCTGGAGGGTCAAGAAAATGCAAAACTAAAACTACACCTTTTAATTATTATTTTTTAATTGAGCTTAGTCTTTTCTTAACTACATTAAACTATCTTAGCTTCAACTTCTTTTGTCCTGTTCCCTGATTTTCTTCAGACTTCTGCAGCTCGTCTCCTCAGAGTTTCCGAATTCTTATAGAATTAACTTGTATAAAAATTTTAACAGTGCAAATTTCAAAACTATATTTTCTGTATATCGGTTTACATGTTTAAAAACTCACAAGAACCCAAAAGTCTGAAGCCTGTCAGAGCTTCTTGTGCTGATTGTTTTATTTATACATGTTTTTTTTTTTCATGTTTCTTCCCCTCACGGGTGATCTTTGCTCCTGTTCTAGCACATTTTCAAACCTACAGCATCTTATCTGCATGATTTATCATCACCATCTGCTATACCCTGTTGTTTTTGTGAGAACTGAACAAAGTCCTTAACTCAGCATAACCAAACGCCAGCGTTAATGCTTCTAAACTGATGACTTTTAAGCTGAAAACTGCCCGAGACCTGGCATTCATTATTAGATGCAATCCGGGTCAGCCCAAGGCACGAGTTGCTTTTTGTAGTGTGTAAGTGGTCAGACTGTGACTTTCAGGAAGAGATCTAAAAATAGCAGCCAGCCTGTCTGGTTAAAAGAGGATATTCCTGATGATGAATTTACTGGCGATCCAAACAGGAGTAAAAACAAATCAGACTGATCGACAACTATAAAAATAAGAAAACGATTAGAAGTGAGCTCGGTCAGTTATAGACATCAGCACGATTTAAATCAGGGCAAGCTTTTGATTTGTGGACATTTTACACGGTGTGTAATTTTTTATTTTATTTTTTTTTTTAATAGCCACATGCCGCTGTAGCTGCTGTATTACGAGGCGTTGTGTAATAGTAACTCACTGTTTCCATCTGTTGTGTCTGAAATGTCTCTTCTTCATGCTTTAACTCATTAATCTGACACTTCCTCCTGACTGGCTGCCCACACACACACTGAAGAAAGGTGAGATGGTGTTGCGTGCAAAGGTTGATGGAAAACTACTGTGTGTGTGCGTCTGTGAGGTGGGGGTGTAGTTCAGGATTTTCTCTGTGTGTTTTTTCATGCATGGGGTGATAACAGTGACTCAGGCATACCTGTGTATGTGTGGGCGTGTACATGCATGTACGTCTTTGTGTGTCTGTGAACCGCCCACACCTGACTCTTGACATCATGTGATGCGCTTACATGTATGGGTTTCTCCCCGGTGATGTCACCTCCAACCCCACCCTCTGGGGGTGGGGTCTGAGGTCTGCTTTTGTGGCGGGAGCTGATCTCTGAGCTTTACCCCTGACTGATGAGGTATTTAGATAATCTGTGCTCGGTAAAGCAGCTACTTCAGTCTTTTGTTGCTTTGATGGCACTACTGGTGTCTGCAGAATTTCCCAAAACAATATATTCTGTTTTTAAATATAATATATCTTTAAAACACAACTGTTGTAGACTTTCTGGCCAAAACGCATTTAATAATTTTCATAGTTAAAAAAAATACTTATATCATTTTCTTTGCTGAGAAAAGAAGATGATATGCATAAAATAAAATTTGCCTTCTTTTTTTGCTTTGCAGCTCTTTCTTGTGTTATAAAAATCGCATGCTTATTTTCTTAACGTTGGTGCATTTTCACTCACATACTGTTTTAGCAATTTAGACTTTTTATTGTGTGACCATAAAAGTAGATAAAAATGTGACCTGCCAAGGTATCGCAGATGCAAATGAGCTTTAAGTTAACTCTAGTACAGTAGCTCAAATAACATTTATGTTAGTATTGTACACAGTCCCTTTCAAATAAAAATAATGAAAAAAATAACATAAATATCACCTGTTTGTTTTGGGACTCAATGTTGGCATCTTGGCCAAACAGTGAAACACTGCGTTCTCAACTAATGCTAACAAGCTTTTATTACCATAGACTATATGGGTGCATCACACAACCTGTTAATTGTGCTAAGTGACAGACTAATTGGAATATAACTCACCAAAACCACAGCATAAACTACTTGGGTGTGCTGTCTCTAACTTTAGTATCCAGATAGAGGAGTTATAAAAACAAATCGCCATGCATGCAGTTTTTAGGAAGAATTATACTATCCAAAAGAGGGGGGGGAAACAGAATTAAATTTATTCCCATTTCCTTGTTGTGATTACACCACAATAACTGTGTAATGTTTAAGTTAATAATTACAGTTGCAGATAAAATGATGTAATGTTTGCTATGGGAAAAATGAGCATATCTTTTTTTTTTTTTTTTTTTTTTTTTTCCCATAATGTAGCAGCCGTGCAAGCAAATAAATCAGATTTTGTCACAGTCTTATTTAATCAATTTGATCTGAAGATTAAATATGACTCGTAGCTGCACTTTGCTCTGAGTTTAGTTTAAACACAGTAAAATAATAAAAAAAATAAAAGCCATGCTGAGCAGTAAATCCCCTATTAGGGGATAAAACACAAGATTTTCATTAAAGCTGCTAAACAAATGTAGGATGGAAATTATAACAGCTTTTGTATCACTAAATTCAATTTTAACAGTTCTTAAAATATTTTTACAAACAGATATAAAAAAATAAAATAAAAATCTGTAAAACTGCAAAAAAAAAAAAAAAACACCCACATCTGCGAAAACAAACACTAATGATGTTAAAAATAATGGGAAACATATGGTGGACATATATTTACTTTATAATGAAAAGCTAGCTTTGTTTAATGCAGTTAAATTTCTTCATTTTCGAACAGGCTTTTAGGGAGGTTTAAAGCTGCTACTTCTAATCATTTTTCCACAATACTATCATATGACAGCATTTCATTAAATTTTCTTAATCTGTCCTTGATAAATTTAAGTTACATTAAACCTGTGTGCAGTATTCAGTGGCTGTGTGATCGCAGCTGCTTCTTATTTAAGACAGCTTCTCTTTGCCAGATGAAGGGCTAGCATTTTTAGTTACAAGTCAATGTCTTTTTTACAAGTTAAATAGTGTGGGAGTGAGAGTCTGTTTGCAATACTGGAGTTATGAAACTGTAAAACACTGCAGTAAGCTCTGGGAGTAAACACAAGCTCACATCTAGGAGCCACTTTTGTCGTTTTTGTACAATAACTTCAGGCTATTTAATGAAGTTACGTATACTATGACTATTTGGTGATTACAGGCCTTCAATATACATACAGATGCACAATTTGTAATACATTCAAGTAAATGAGATTTACTTATTTAAAAAAAACATTTATGCCCTTTTTAAAAACTGAAGCCAAATCAATTTTACATCCACAGCCAAAAATCTGATCTAATGGAAAAGCATCATCTGTAGTTAAATGACAATATTCTAATGTGTGTCCAGCAGAGGAACAGGAACCAGAACTGGTATCCTGGAGGTTCGATCTGTTTTCCAATGATTTAACAGAGAAAATATCAAAAAGACCCTTTAAAGTTTCGGGTGAACTTTAAAGGGTCTTTAGCATCTGAAGGGTCTCATTTTTACCTACATTTTGGTACCAGACCCATCTTCTAGTTTTTTTTCCTCCTGGGTCAGAATAAATGTCTAATGTAGTCATATTTGAACACACTGAGCATTGCTTATGGCTCTAAAATGTAGAAACAACATCAATAATGACATGTTCTATATAATAGTTTTAACATCACTCGAGAAACTCATCGAGGTTGAAATTTGGTTCAAATCTTTAAAATTTAAGCACAGAGGTGTCGTTGCAGTCGTGCAGCCTCGCTAACAGTGCGGGAAATCTTTTTATTCATTAACCACCGACAAACGCATTCAGACTGTACCGATGTTGCCGTCCAGCCTGAACCGTGCAGGCTCTTTAGAGCGCCTGGAACAGAGCCAGGACGAGAGAGCTGAGGTCTGAAGATGACCTGGAAGCAGTCAGAGTAGCAGAGGAAGTTCAGGGAAGGTTACCCAATTCTTAAATACTTGTCATAGTTAACATGTTATGTAAACAGCTAGTGTTAGCATTAGCACGCTTGTATCCATGTCTTTGTTGGCTAGTAACAGCTCAGGCAGGATTTTCCTGCTAGCATTTTGTTGGAAGCAGTTAGACATGATCTAGCAGATGTAACCTAAACTGTTGTTCGGCAATTGTGCCACATGTTCAACTGGCTTCTTGCCAGCCGCCCTCAATGTTTTTGTTTCTCATGTTGCTAGGTGCATAATGAGCGGGCGGTGGCTGAGTACGAGGCGGTGGCAACTTCGCACAGAAACTCGAGCGATGACGGCGCACACCCGCCGAAATCCACCACGGAAACTCCCACGCAAGCAGACACCACCCACACCTCACACACAGACTCTGACAAAGACCAAACGCACCCTGCGTCAGACGGAGGAGCGCCCAAAGACAATACGGTCTTCACAGAAGAAAACCCACATTGAGTGTTCATTTAAAAACTATTGAATGCACACACAGAGGGCTTTAACCCCGGTGTGTTTCATTACTGCAAAGTGACCTGTCTAAACAAGTTCATCTGTCCTCTAGTTCAGTGTTAAAATCCTATTGTGTGGTGAAGTGATTCCTCTGCAGTTTATAAACACTGTGTCCAGATTATTCTAAAAGCTAGTGTAGTGTGTACATATGATTGTGAAATGGGGGGTTATCCTTGAATACTGGAAGCAAGCTGGGAATGGTTTAATTCTAGAGGTGGAGTGGTTTCTAAACTTCATTAATGGATGGTTTTTGCAGCAGGTGTGAAACTGATCTCTGCACACTGCAACACCTTCCAGTGGACTGAAGGAAATTCCTTCATTTGTAAATGTGCCTCTTGATATGTTATTTAACTTAATTTACGTTTAAAATGGGAAGAAAACTGTTGAAGTGTTTTTAAAAGAAGTAATGATACAACGTGCAGCTTTGACTGGACGACAGCACAAATGACTTCATGGGATTTTAACTTGTGGCAGGGATTTTTTTTTTTTTTTTTTTTTTTCTGTTAATTCTACTGTAATAGAAGAGTTCCCAATCTGAATGTGCCGTAGATCATTTTCATGGCCACGCTTCGAATGTGTGGAGCTAAATTCACAATAAAAGCCTCTCAGTTGTGTCTGGCTGAGTGCTTTTAATTTGAAGCAGCAGCATAAGTAACTAACCGTGAAAACTACCACATACTGAATGAGAAATACAGCAAACAGAAAAGCTTTACAACAAGTTTAAATTCAACCTGTGATTACTTAGTATATAAATAAAATCAGAAACAGTTTCTTTAATGCACATAAACACAAACGGAGGCTCTTTTCTACTGAGGGCCTGCTTTTCTAAAAATCTGTGTTTATTTTTTTCTTGGGGAAGTTTAACCCATTTAAGTTAATGTATCATTTTAATGTTTCTCTAAAAGTTAACTAATGTCTGTTGTTGTGGAGCTCTTTCTACGATCCCCAAAGATTTCTGTAATTAAGAAAATCTCACCTTTCTCTTCCCCCCTCATAGAAATGACCTCTCCTTTCTCCTTGTCTTTGTAGAATCATGATGAGGCACAACAATGTAAATTTAGAGGTAAATAACAAACATTACATGTGCACACTTTCACCAAAGTTTTGTCCTTTTTTTTTTTTTTTTTTTTTGTGTTCTTCCCCTACGTTTCCACTGTTGCACAAAAAAAGGAAACCGAAATAAAACAGTTGCATAAAATAATGAATCAAATTACAAATACTGCAAATATATTGGTGAAAATGTTACACTGTGCATAAAAATCAGGCAAATCTAGTTGCAGTAAAAATACAAAGTTTATTAAAGAGAACGTGATTCTAGGGACAAGAAAAAATACAATAAATTTGATTTTTACTGATTTTCTAATACTTTGGTGATAAAAATTTGAAATAATAATAATGCGCACAGCCTGTGACGGCACACCTTCACAGTGCGTGAGTAAAAATTAATTTGTGAAATTTCTTGAAGATATAAAGATGATTTCTCCTGTGCGATCTTCTCTGATTCTGACATGCAAATAATAAACTGGTGCTTATTAAAATTGGGTTTAATTCATTCAAGCATAAAATGAGTGTAGACAGTCTAACCATAACTGTACAATGAGAATGATTCAGGTTAATGCAAAGGCAACCACATGAAATATAATTACAGTTCAGGTAGTTAATGGCACCGTATTATTCGCAAGATTATCATGTGTGGTGTTAACACAATCTCCATATTTCATGTCTCAAATGTCGCGGGAATAAAGCAAATAACCGAGACATAAAAGAAAACCAGAACGAGCTCCGTCACGTTCAGGTGGATGGTAAATTAGTTTGCCCCTCATATGACAGTTGACACTGATATAGCTATAATGTGGTTAGAAGAACTATCTGAAAAACTGTTTATTACAAAAACAAGTACTGTTGGTTGTTAATGTATTTCTTTACATAAGCTTACAATAATTTGGTTACGTCTGTGGTCTGTCTGTTGGGAATCACTGTAATACTTAAAACTGTATTTTTCAAATTCCTTAAATACATTTAATTTATTTTTTTCAGTGCAGTTTCAGGTTGTGGTACCTTAAAAATGGACAGAGCTGGAAATGGGAAGAATATTTTCATTCTTGGACTCTACTAGAGTAGCTTTGTATGATTCACAGTTCAAAATAATCCGTATTTATCTTAAAATGGGTCTCACTTCATCCCTTTGACCAGCCTGGGAATACACTGCACTCACTTAAGCGCTTTGATTCCAGCAGACGTGTTTCAGAAGTGTCTCTATGCTCGGGCGTAGAAATCAGATAAAGTTTCAAAATAAAAGACCCAGAAGATTACATTTCTAAAACACTCCTGATGTGATTTGAAGACATTGCAGCATCCCACACTCAAACCTAGTGTATCCCCAGTAGGGATGACAATATGTAAGGACGTCTGCTCTTACTGATATCATAAAGAGCAAAAGAACTGATAAGATGGCGTTTGGAGTTTGCGGCTCAAAAGGGTTGCTTGTACATACGTTTTGTCCATGTTTAACGTGGGTTTTGGCCACTGGAACAGAAGATGGATGCAAAAATGTAGGAAAAGCAGAATTGGTCCACATAAAGACGTTACATCCTCTACCTTTGTTGCTCCTTGACAAATCAGATTTTTGAAGTCTCGTGGGAGGAATTGCTGAGTCTGTTAATTCTCGTCAGAGTTCACTGAAGGAGCTGTGATGAAGAAGTGCCTCTTCTTAATCATCATTATTAATCTAACTTCTTATGATGCGATGTTGAGCAAAGACCCCTTTACTGTGCTACACTACACTGCCAACAGCTGACACGCTCTCTGCTTCCTGTCTTTTATTTTCATGCCAAATATTTTTCAGTATTGAGTGTTTTTGTGCCGTATGTGTAGGAAAGCCTTAAAGACGAAGCTATTCGATGTACTGTAATGATGTGCGGTCAATTAAAGGACTTTTGGAAAAGGCCAATATCACTCCTTTATTACAGTAATCATCCAGTTTTAATTAACTTGATGTAAATGAGTGTGTAAAATGAGTAGCCTTATATTGCTTTTCTTTCACAGGTGTGTTTGGTGTTGAGTAATTTGAAATATTCTGGGGTATTTTTAATGTATATGAACTGCACTGAATCAAAAACCAGATATGAAAATAAGCCCCAAATTTCTCTAAAGACACAAACTGGAGAGTGAGTCAAATTGTGAATGTCTGTTAAGTTAGGAGCCTTTTAAAAAATACTTAAATGACTCATAGGTCAATGTTAAACGGCTTAAAAATCAACAAGTCATTTCTCTGAAACTGGTCGGGTAAAAGGACTGGACTGAAAATAAGTGAAAGGCAGCCAATGTCCAAAGAATAACTTTAAAAGACCTCCGGAAGGCCTCGAGAGCCATTGCTCAAGGCCGCTTTAAAAAAAAAAAAACAATGACAGGAAAGTCCGAGTATAAAGAAATGAGGGGTGGCTCAAGACTTTTGCACAGCACTATAACTCCACCAGTAAATCAAAACTTACACCTCCCCTTTGCTCATGAACAAGACCCAACGATACAAAAACTCCTCGTCTTGCGAAAGCAACTAATCCCAACCTAGAGTGGATACGCCACACTTAATCCGGCTGAAAACCATCACCTCAACATCTGCTGCTGACCTGACGCCCTGAGTGAGTTAGAGATGATCTACATTTTGATGAAGCCAGAAAGACCACATCACCTGAAAAACCAAACATTCCTCTAAGGAGCATGCCTTAATGTGGCTAAAATTAGTGCAATTTTTATTGCAGTAGGTTTCACGTAAGTAAAAGTAGAAACGTATATTCAGAAATCTACTCCAGTAAAAAGTACCCCAAAGGTAAAAGCCCACATTATTCCAGTGTAATCTATATGACTATTTTTCTATTAAAATGAGGGGTGTTGTGATTGATTTAAATACTTTAATGTTTCATAGTTCATCTGTGCAAGTGTGCAGCATTCACACTGAGGTATTTCTGCACTGGTGCTCAGCGTTTGTGTGCTAAAGCAGCCACTTGATGGCAGTAGCGCTCTGGTGCATTTACAGAGTCTTAAATGGACTCTGCCAGCCTCTATATGTGTGTGGAGGGTTATTGAGGTCGTGGTGCGCCTGCTACTGATGGGTGTGTGTGGGAGGACAGTAATAGGCTTCCTCAAAAACTAGACTATGTGCTGTTGTTAAAAAAAAAAAGGAAAGGAAAGGAAGAAAAAAAGAAATAATAAAATCAAAACCCGTCTTGGCACGCTCAGCCTGTCTGATATCCGTGGAGAAATTTCATCAGCCCCGGTGCTGTTGATGCTGTTGTTGTTGTTTTGTCTTGCGTGGTCCTTAATAATGAACAGTATAATGGTGTTGTTTTTCTTCTGAGGTGTCATGACCGCGAGCTGCAGAACAATGCCACACATTTTAATTCAAATGGCGCGGAAGGTCGAGAAGAGGCCGGCTTTTCTGTTCCCTGACATGTCTCTGAAAATTGCAGGGAATTACTGCAGCACTGACCTGCAGACGTTTCCAATTAGTTGAACAAAGAGAGTCGTGCATGTTGGTCATTACTGCATCTTGCAACTTGATTATTTGACTAATGGGAGGAGGGGGTAAAAATGCAAATAAATGCTGCCAGTTTTTAGTTTTGGTCCCCAAAAGCCACATTAAAACACATTTTGCTGTAAACTAACAGCTTTCTCCTAATTTTCAGGAGTCAAATAAGGCCCTCACACCCCGAAGGTCATTTTTCACCGCCTCACCATCTTAGCATCTTTCTTTTTCCCCTAACCTGCTCCTTTGCTCTTGCTTTGTTCCCTTTGAGCTGAAGAACAAAAGCTAATGTTAATGTACATGCTACAGAGCCTCATCCAGAGCCTATTTTCTTAATTGTACCAATTACCATTGATATTAAAGAGCATTCAGTCCTGGCCAGCTGCTGCCCAGATACAACCTGAAGCTATTTTTAGTTCCCTCGCCTCACTGTGCCGTGACAGAGAGGCGAGACAGACACCCTGAGGAGGAACTGTTGAGTCAAGGTGACGACGGCGCCCGATGTCCACCGAGACTCCTTGAGGGATCAGGGACAAGTGCGCGGTCGAGGGTTGCAAATACAGCTACAAGCCTTCAGTAACCCTAACCCTGTGCTATCAGTACAATAGTAGTAAAAATATTGTCTTTCTTTTTATTTTCTTTTATTTTTCTGTAAATCACAGAGTTAGGGGTTAGGATTACTGTTGCATCTCATTATTATGACGACTCCAGAGGGTTAAAGGAGGTTTCCCAGACACATGAATTGAGTTTTGAGCCTCAAAATCTTCTGAAAAGTTCTGGCTTAAATAAACCCGAGTTTAAAAATGAGATCAAAGTGCAGTCTATCCCTAACCCTGAGTGTTGGTGAGAAGCAAAAAAAAGAGAGAAAAGGTTATGTGTCCCCTGATTGCCAAGACTTTGGAGAGCAATTTTAAAAGAACCATAAATAAATAAAATCATGTCAGGGTTAGAAAAGATGGTGACTTAGACCTCATGGGATTAAGCATGAACACATTAACCCATAATCTTTGTTGTTCCAGTCCCTTGACTTTCTTGATTTTTGTGGTTGGAAACCATCAGCAGTTTGATTTGTGAGACATGCATCATATGATGTCATCAGAGACTGAATACTGTTTTGAAAATCGCAGTGAAGAAAGTAATGAGAGGATGAGTCACGCTGGCTGTCATTGCTTTAATTTAGGTTTCTTTTTCTCCCCTTTTTCTGCTCTCATATTCTAGTTTCCAGCATTTTAAAATCTGAAGTGTGTGCAGCCAGTGTCCTCCCAGCCTTTTAAAGAGACCAGGGACAAATACCCAGTCCTGAAATTTGAGGGTTGCAAATACATTTAGTGCCTCTAACCCTGCGCTATCAGAATTTATGGTTTAGTGTTTGGGTGAGCGTTGCTTCTCATCATTATGATGATTTTACCAAGGAAGTTTACCAGGCTCTCGAAAGTGGTTTTAAGACCCCCATAGAAAGGTGCTAAAACAGATCAGAGTTATTCCCAAACTATTTTTATTTCAGTCCCTTGATTTTCTTCTTTTTAGTGGTTGTAAACCATCAGTGGTGCAATTCATTAGAGAGGCATCGTAGATGCATCAAAGGCTTTGAAAATCAAAATGAAGAAAGTGATCGAATGCTGAGTCACCTTTACTGTTATCGCTTTCTAATTGGCTAGTTTCAGTCTCTCAAACTGATTATACATCATGGGCCACGTCAGAAAAATCTGAATCACAATCTTTATTGTCATTATACAAAAAGTACAAACCAGTGTGGAGTCCCATTCAGTGTGAGTAAGCAGTCTCATTATCTTATTAAAACTTTTTTCTTAGTACAAAAATAAAACAAGAGAATTTCTAACAAAAAACAGTGTAAAAATATAAATAAATTTGAGTGCGTGCGTTTGTGTGTGTTGTAGCATTATCGATTGCACAGCTGTTCACAGCTGAAGAGTATTGATTACACAGGTTAGTAAAGAGAGAGGCATACCCTTCTTCCACATAAGGTCCACTTTGATCATTTTGATCAATTAGATATCAGAGATATATAATTATAAACGAACAAGTGTAATTTCAACAGTACGTCTCAGTTTTTCTTCAGAATAGAAAATGAAAGAAATCTGTTTGCATGACTTTGGGTTTAATATTTATAAACATAAATAAACGTGTAAAATTACAGAAGAAGTTCTGGAAGCTCATTGCTCAGATTGTTCTGTAATTATAAAACTCTCTGTTTTATAATTACAGACAGAAAATGTTGCTTTGGTGTCAAATGACCATGGGGGAGGACTTTAATGGTAGAGGAAGCTGTAGAACTCATGAAAATATAGTTAAGTCCAATATTTATGCCATCCTTCACATTTTCCAAAGCCGTCCAAGAGACCAGACTAGTGTCTTTGTAGGGCATACAGGCCTCCAGGCCTTGTGTTTGACACTCCTGCCTTAGAAGGGTCAAGGACAAATACCAGGTCTCTGTATCCATATGCTATCAGAACATGCAGTTTCTGGATTTTCCAAAAAACATCTTTTAAAAACATAGAAGTAGTGCGGTAGGGTTGTTTCTCATTAACAGTGACGACAGTAAACACCTGAAAGTAATCCCCTCCCCAAAAAAGACCCTAAAATATTTCAGTTAAATCAACTCAAGCTTGAAAATGACACCAAGCTACAGCGTTGAACTGGAGTGTGTTTGATCATGCTTTATTCTTCCAGTCACTCTTGATTTTTGTAGTTAGAAACCATCAGCAGCGCATTTTTGTATCAGACGCATCAAAGTTCCCCAAAAGTGATCGAAGAGTGACGATTCATCCAAAAATCCATTCATCAAGCCATCCAACCGGGGTCGTAGCACAAAGATTCACTACAACAGTATTTACATGCCTAAACAAGCACACTGCTGATGAACACAGTAAACATTAGACTTTAGAAATGCAGACTTTGATGCACTGAAACCTGAGGAAATTAGATTATATTTGCATTCGACCTCTGTGAGGCACCAGGTCCTTTTAAACCCTGTGGCCTTTTAAAATAAATAAATAAAAAAGCAAGATCTGCTCCTAACTCCTCATCAAATTTCCACACACACAGTATATATATATAAATTTTAAAGGTATGTAAGAGAAAGATAATAAGCAAACTTTGAAGGGCGAAGAGAAGAAATAAATTGTTTGGGAATCCTCTGAGGGAATCTTGAGCTGAAACCCTATTTCAGTACCTACTGTACAATGTGCTGAAAGTAGCATATTTTTAGTCCATGACCTTTTAAAGTAAAGTAAGATCTGCTCATTAAATACGTCTTTTGACAAAATTTAGCATAATTTGAAGGACTTTTTAGGCCTGATAAGGGAACAGGTTTTGGTATTTAAGGAAAAGTCTAAAAATTAGTAATGACTGAATGTTGTTGAGATAATAGAAGAAAATATCCTTACCAGTTATAAAATATGCTCATAATTTTCACATTTTAATGTGGTTTAATGATACTTAAACATATAATGAGTAACTGCACTCATTTATTCCAAGCCAAAGCCACAGCTACACCATCACGTCTTGTTTTGACTGTTTGAGGCTCTCTGAGTTGTACCAGGTAGTGAAACTAGCTGCTGTTGCTGCTGCTTCTGCTACAGTGTTTGCTCACAACAGAAACCTGCAGACTCTTGGCCCTGCGAGGCAAACTGCTGGAGACCACCGAGCTAAATGACTAAACTGTGAAGTGTAACTGAGCAGACAGAAGAGTAGGTCACGGGTTAAAGATGAGCCCGGCGCTGACTCCGTTCCAAAACCCCCCAGACGACCCCCGGTTAGACCTCATGCAGCGATGTGATCGGGACCACCTGAGTCAAGTCTGAGTCAGACTGAAGACCACAGCCAGTCATGTTATTGGCAGGATGTTGCAGACAAAATATCACATGGCTGCATGCCTCTTGTTCTCTTTTTAGACTGAGAAATTTGTGCCTATTTTAGAACACAGGCTCATTTTAGTGCTACACACAAAAAGAAGTCCCATGAGGTGGTGAATTTCCGTATAGTTTGCACCACAGTTCTTTATCGTGAGAAAATTTCATAACAAGAAAATCCCAGTTTCTGTTTGTGTTTGCCATGTGATGCTACACAGAAAACAAACGACGACCAATCTCCAGCAAAAATAAATAAATAAAAAAGGAAACTCTTTCAATGCAAAGCAGCACCTCTATAGTCTTTATGTTTGGAGCTCATTTGATCAAACGGAGTACAGTTTCTTTTAAAAAGTCCACCTTGAATCTCTTCCTTTTCTCTAAATACTTAAATATAAAGATGATGACTGTACTAAAACTAAAACTAAAAAGATGAGCATCAAAAATCTTACATGTGTAATTTAAATCACATTTTTGTGTGTTTTACATTTTTTTATTGCGCTTCTGACTCTTTTAAGGATTAATTTTAAATTCATTTCCTTCAAAGATGTGTCTATATTAAAGTAATAGAATCATTAATTTATACTAATGTAAACAGTAATTTGTAATAGAATTAGCTCACCTAGCCATCGGTCTCTTTTATATTGTCATATATATCTACCATCATTTGTTAGTCACTGAAATTAAATTCTGATTCTTCAATTCATCAAATTTATGTACTATTAATAGCTAAATGTTGTATAAATATTAAATCTATTATTTGTAATTATTTTACTTTATCTGCTTTTGCTTTAACTACTGGCTGGGTAATAAACTAGCTAACACTTAGCAGAGGCTGTCTGCTTCAGTCAGCTTTATATGTTTGAAATTTTGCAGTATTTTATATGGAAAATGTTTATGAAATTCAGTAAAACATTTGGAAAAAAAATTGAGTAATGATGTGAAAACCTCTTTATTGGGTGTCTGAACACAGCAGCATTTTTCCTGAGTACAAAAAACAAAATGGGGAAAAAACAATTGTGCCCCTTTAAGCAATATGGCTCATTTGAAAGAACAAATTTAGTATTGTGGTCTAGACAACCCAAAATGTGATGTAATATGTGGACGTCAGGTCCTAGGAGGTTAAACACGTGTCACCATTCATTTGTCAAATGTTGAAAATAAAGTTAAACATTTATCATATTCATGTATTATTAAAACCTAACTATTATAGAAATGTTAATTAACTCAATATTTTTAGTCATTATCTGCTAGCTTAACATGGGATTCCCTGAGGCAGCAGCACTTTTTTCTGTATTAGCTTATAGAGCTAATTTTATCCAGTGCTAACTGAGATGCCCTTTCTGACACAATCCCAAAGGGATTTTTCCCTCATCCTGCGGCTTGGCCAATCAGCTAATCAATAAAAGACACAGGTTGGCTTATTTTGCATTTATGCGGTGTTGGAATAAACTAGAAAAATGAGTTCACAGCTGATAAAATTTACATCAATCCCTTCTTAAGTTAGAACAGCAATCGAGAAAGTCTAGTCCAAAAGAAAAAAGTAAATATTGCACTGATACGTGTCAATGAAAGTGACATGAATTAGAGAAGTCGCTTATTATATATTATATTATTTACACTCATGACACATTATTAGCAGCCTTGAAGCCAATGGGCTACAGCCTCAGAAGTCCACACCAAATGCCACTCCTGTAAGCTAAAATCAGCAAACTGTAGGTAACTATGCAGCAACATGTTGTCTGTCATGTCGATATGGACCAAAATCTGTCAGGAATGGTTCCAGCACCTTGTTGAATCTGTGCCATGAAGAATTTAAACTGGTTTGAAGGGAAAAGGGGGTCAAATATCTTACAATAAATATTTATTTATTACAAGCAAGAATCAAATGCTTTGTATCTTTTTTATACAAAAAAGCAAAGACACAAAAAAGTTAACATTTGCGTTTTTGTTTGTTTTACTTTCAGTAATTCATATTATGGTTTTTATATGATTGCTATAAATAAAATACTTAGACGTTTTGCTAACAAGAATTCTTTTGGTCCTCTGCTAGGAGGCTGCTGTGGTTTCACATATATATTTATATATTACAATATTTATTATATAAAACACAAGTATTAGTAGTAGTGCTGGTAAAAATTTACAAAAGATTAACTGCCCCCGTGGAGCCACTGCTGCTTGAAAATTGGCCATATTGAGCAATGTTACCACCAATTATTAAGGACATGTGACTGTGGAGCTCTGAAGTGGCCGTATACCCACAGTGTAGGCCCACACTTAGGGCTACACCTGGGCCTCAAAGCAGACCAAGTGTGTGCAGGCTGAGGTTAATGTTTGGGCCCACTGGGCACATCTGGATACAGTGTGCCCTACCATGCTGCCCCACAGAAAACCCACGCCTACCATTAGTGGACAAGCATGGGCATTTACTGCTGTGGATCCACCACAGCTTTTTTTAAGCAGACAGCTGGTTGTGTCTCTTTCACTAATGGATAATTTTCTAGTTTATAAGCACAGTTTGCTGGAAAACATTTGCCATAATGAAACTGAAGGCCTGTGTTTATATGGCATTTACCCCCACCCTTAACATCATTAGCACCTCCTGTTACTGTAACATTAACAGTATCTGTGTGCAGAGCAGTGAGAGCGCTGTAGTGTGAACCGGGTGCAGCAGACTACGATATATAAGAGCAGACAGCTGTCATGGTTGGTCTGCATTCAACCCACTGGCTGCGTTCACACAACCTCGCCTCTGTTTACACAAAGTGAGGGCAGAGCAGTGTTACCTGTCCCCAGAGAGCACACCCCTGCTCCTCTATAACCCAAAGTCAAATTCATGAGTCTTATGTTATGATAATTGGGTTGTCTTCTTATTGTAGGGAGGCTTTGGGTGATCGTGATGCTTTATAGTCAAGCAGTTTATCATATTCATGACTGCAGCTGGGCCAAATGGAGGGTAAGTCTTTTAGTCATCTCTACTTTGGAGGTTATGGTTGAGTTATTTAAGGTGTTTATTCCGATCAAACCTGGGATTCACACAGTTACTGTGTAAAATCACTGTGGTGGGATTACTAGTACAAATGCTGCTTGGTTTAAAGGTTATGGTTAAATTAAACCCATTTTGACTGAGCAAATATAACCAGCTATCACAAATCTACATGCATACTGGATATTAGAAGACATACATTTTTGTATATTTGTGTGTATGCAGTATTAGCCTGCTGTTATAATTTTTTTTTTAAATCACCACTGTTCATCTGTTATTATATTCTTTTGTCAAAGTCATCCAGTGACTTAAAGATAACACGTTTTTACATTTGTAGACAATATCCACTACTTCTACTTACACACAACGACAGAAACACATCACAAATAAATAAAAAATACCAAAAGTGTCAGAAAACACAAACAATAAAAATATTGCAAAATTTTAACAACAACAAAACCACAAACTGAACATATTCAGAAAACACAACACAATGCAACAACATTTTAAAGAAAACACACAAGAACTACACAACAAAACTGGGCATTTCAGAAACACAACAAAACCAAAACTTTAAGATAAGATAAGATAAGATTTGTTGATCCCACAACGCGGAAATTTTTGCGTCACCTCAGCTCAGGTACAAATATCAGAAGGAAATACAAAAATACAAATAAGTACAATCAGTGAAAAAAAGTAAGATAATACACTATATACAATGGTAACATACACAGTATACTATTCCTATTTATAGACAAGTACACACACACATGTACACACTAAATATACATATGTATACATATACAGACATATATACCTGCACATACACATGGAAGGTCCATTATGCATGAAGTGGTGACCGTGGATGTTCACAGTGTCCATTAGAGCAACATTTCAGAAACGTAACAAAAAGGAATGAGCAACACTACACCAGTGACGGAAAGTTTCAGAAAACACAAACCCAACAACAAAAGCAGAATACACCACAAAATAACAACCAAATCAAAAGCGTAACAGTTTAGAAAACATGACACTTCAGAAACACACACAGATAACACAGTTTAAAAGAAAACAACAAACCAAAAAACACAACAATAACAAAACAGAATAAAACAGTTGAACTATGTTTTCTGTGTTATTGCATTTTGCACCTCAGCACCACTGTGTCCAATAAATCATATCAACTTTAACATTCTTACATGTGTAATAATAATCGTAAATGAGGCAGATACATTCTTATTCATAAGGCTTATAAATCTTTCTTGCTGACTTACAGTCTTCCAAAACATGAAGGAAGTTATTGTCCTCATTCCCTTCTGTCTGTCCCAAAAGGTTTGTAATGAATTTAAAAAGAAGGGAATTTTACATTTACAAAACCCGCCTACTGGAATCAGATGCAAAATCCACAAAACTTAACTTAACTTAGCGGTTTATGCAACTAGTGTTGGTTGTTCTGTTTCTTGGCCAGAGACAAATTGTGACTGAGGTGCTGTAAAAATGTACACTCATGTAAAAATTGTGATTCTTCACCCCTTCCTCTCATAATTTAACCCTGCACGTAATAATAATCTTCTTAAGTGTTACAAATGCCACAAATTCCCTTTATGTTCTTAAACCTTTGATCCTGGAGTTCCTCAGGGAACTGGCCCGGTACCCCTGTGGTTTCTGTTGGGGCCTTTCATATTTCACAGTGTGCAGGCATGATGGTGTATTTTAAAACATCTTAAGCACATTACGAGCGTGCCGCACACCATTCTGTCTGTATAATCACATTTGGGAACGACATGCATCATTATCAAGGGAGGAAATTAACATTCTCATCCACCGGCCACAATAGTTGGTGCCTTCCAAATTTTGCCAGAGCCTTTCACCATTTCACCAGCCAAATATGATGTCTGTAAAGCAGTCTCGTTGGGATGGGACGTTACGGGCATGTAGCTGCAGGCTGGTGGTATTTTTCTACCTTTAACAGATTAATGTTTTCAGACAGTGTTGTTTCTTTCCATTTTATATTGATTGTTGTGAGCTGATCAGAGGAGTAGCAGAGAAAAGCTGAAATGTAATGATTCAGAGTCACATTTTCTGTTCTCTTTGCTGCTTGTGCCATTTAGATATAGCCTGACTATATGGATTAGAGAGCAGACATAGTGCTTATAATGGATATGCTCTATTAATCATTAAAAATCAGTTAGAGCAGGCTGCCTGTGAGCTTAGTGTTCTTCAATGGTTTGGTTAATGATGGATTATGGCAGTAATTAACTTGAGATGAGAAAGAAGTGCTTTAAAGAGCCTGCAGAGTGCATAGTGTCAGTGAGTGGACTAATTATGACAAAAAACTTGTTTTCCAGATGTATCAACATCTGCGGCCTCCAACAGATCCTGCTGTCAGATGGAGTACATGACCCACATCTGCACAAAAGTGGAATCATCAAAAGGGAATATCTAGTGTATCTACAACATTACCTTAATACATGCCACATTTTAAAGCCTTTTATCCCACTCTAGTTAAAATATGTCTCTCAGCTTATCTCTCATTTAAGTTTAGTACAAATTGTTTCTTATTTTCGTAGCTTTGTGTGATTACATTTTGCAAGTTTTTTGCAAATAAGAGCTTGAAGGATGGGATGGTGGTGACTCAGGGCTTTTCTGTGGGGAGTTTCCATGTTTGCTACTGGTGATTCCAAATTGGCTGTGGATTTGAGGTGGATAAAGTTTGACTTTTCTAATGCTCTTTGAGCTGTCAGTAAGATCCATTCTATTCCAAGTCCCACCATTACATAGACTGTATATAAAATATGGATGTAGTCACCATGCCACCTGTTGGTTTGTAAAGTTCCATCTTAAAGCCTTGAGTTCACTTTTTTATTTGAAAGCTGTAAGAGGCAAGTGGGAGACCTGACTAAGAAACTGAGGGACACTGCAAGCTCAAGCTGCTTTCAGCTGCTGCCACAGGTGTAGCTACGTGAGATGGAACCACATATTTGATTTGGCACCAGTTTTTATGCTGGATGACCTTCCTGACACAAACCTTCTCAGGGATTGTGTCTTTTCTGAGAACCAGGGATCTTTTGCATGTTAGGTGATTGTGTCATACTATATTCTAAATAGGAACATTACGTGCAAGACTTAAAACTCATAAAAGCATCAAGAAAAGGCTTACCAGCATCATGGATCAGGTGCAAAGCATGTTTTTCCTTTGGTTTTCCATTCATTTATGAGCAGAGGACCTGTTGGAAGCGCAAAGAAATTTAACAATTTCTTTCACCTTAACTTGTTCTATCAAAAACATGACCAAAATTGCTAGAAAAAAATGAAGTCCAGAGGGCAAGAGTGCTCGGTTATATTAGAATGTCTTTTAAGTAATAATCCTACAGTCCTGCAGAAATCTATGCTTCACAAACAAAATATTGCTTTTTTGATAATCAATCTATCAGTTTATCAAGTTCTGTGTCAATGGGGGGTGGGGGGTGGGGGGTCAGTAGGTCAACAGCCTATCACAGGGCTATCCTAATAATGAATCCACAGCACATTTTAAACTTGAACCTGAGATTTTATTGCAGCTGTCGAGTCCCAGTAAATGGGGTCTAGTGATGCCAGTGTCTTTTGATGTGGACCCTCGGGTACCCGCTTCAAGAAAATATGATATAATAAAAACATCATGTGAAGCAATTAACAGACATGCAAAAACAATCATCGACTACTCTTTCAAATGAAATGCTAGTCAAACAGGTAACATAAAGACTGAACAGTCAGTTGTCAGATTACAGGGCTTCTTTGTTCTCGGGATAAAAGGGTCGAGGTTCTGGTTGCATCTAGCAGAGAGACAGGATATGATGTAAGATGCTTTGTGTGGTGATGTCAGGAAAGGTAAGTCTTTTAAACGTGTGACATGAGTAAACCGTGACATAATTTACTAATTATAAAGCACCTGCAAACAGAAAATGAGATAAGTCATTTATAAAGACTGTACAAGCTGCTTTTAGTTTCCTGCCCTAAAGTTTCCAAAACTCTGTCAGCGTGTAGCCCACACCGCCAAAAAACTACAGGTGCTTTTTTTTTCTCAGCAGCTAAACAAACACCTCTGACGTGCAGGAGAAAGTGCAAAAAGATGCAAGCTCTGTAGCTGTGACCTTTCCCCTTGTACAGGCAAACACCTCCACACCGTACTCACAGCAGCCACCACCCTCCCACCTCCCCAGGCACAGCTGCCTGGACTTCAAAGGAGGAAGAGTGGCGCGATGGCAAAGTTGCACTGCAGCACAAAGTTTACCTTCTGTGTCTCCTTTCTCATTTCACTTTTTCCACATTAATGGAAACCGTTAATCTTAGCAAAAGGGGTATTAACTGGTTTGCAGTTTGTTCCATCTGCTGAACTTTGTCACCTTTGACCTGTACGGTTGGTACTGTTTTTGACGTTTTGCACAAATGCAATCAGGCTGCAAAATCTTTTGCTGCGCTTGTAATCTTATATCTATGAGATACAAACCAGGTTTCCCCTAAGAGGTCAGCAAATTTAAGGATGGGTGACTCGAGGTGAACATGAGAGACTGCATCACAACACATTTCTGATGTAATCATCTACCCATCCATTCATCAGTTTTCTTAACTATTTATCAGATTCAGGGTCACAAAAGGCCTGTAGCCTATCCCAGCTGTCATTTGGCAGTTTTAATCATGTTAATACTAATTACATACTTCATGGTAATGGGGATGTTCTGCATTTAGAAGGAGACAGACATGTCATTAAAAAGACAAAGACAACACAAAAGAAGCCTGCAAAGTATAAATAGAGAAAGTCTGAAAGTGCTAATCAAAAATAAAATCATAAAAGCAAAGACAAAGAATAGAAGGACAAAATAAACCACATAGTGATGAAAGAACAAAATGAAACTTGCTGGAAGTGGAAATATAAAAGTGTTACAACAAGCCAAAACTAGTTTATAAAGAAGTCTTACAAAAAAAAGATATAAAATCCAAGAGGACTAAAACAGGTGCCCTGGGGAACTCCTGCCTCTGTTTATGACGTGGCAAAAGCCACTCGATTCATGCTTTTCAACTCACTGCTGATATTTAAAGTTGACCTATTTTCCTTTTTCTCATTTTCTGTCAAAACTGTTCCGTTGGTGGAAGTTTATATTAAACAAGGTCAGCATTTCAAATAATGAATGAGGTCAGTGTGTAAAGCTTCAGACCGATCTAAATGGTCAGTTTCACACAGTTTGTTCTAGTCTTGGACCTGCATTATGTCACTGAGAGGAGACATCCTTATGTGTTCCTCTCAGCTCAAATCTTTTCTGTTTGTGGGGCTTCAAACCTAAAAGGAAGGAGCTGGTATATATAGTACTTGCCCAATATAAGATAATTAAGTTTGTTTTGAATTGTGACTCATGCAAAGCTACTCTAGTAGAGTACAGTAAAATCTTACAGCTGGAAATATCAACAGAGAAAACAATCAAACAGTAAATTGGTAGTTATTTCTGGAAATCTTATGAATAGTTTTAATGTTAGTGATAGCACTGTTAATAGTAGAAAAAACCCAAAAACTCTTTTATAGGTTTAGCCTATAAAGAAGCAGCATTAGCAGTGGTATTGAACCTCAGTAAGCAATGCTGTTTTACCACGCAAAATACTGCAGTCGTATATCATTGTTTCAGTGACTCTGAGCACTTTTTCTGCTGCTGCTGTTCAAGCAGGACAACAGGGAGACTTTTTGTCCTGGCTGGGATCAATCGTTCCATAGATGACGCCCACCCAGCCAGGCCTCTCTGTGGGCGGCCGGTAGCCCAGCAGCCCAGCAGGCCGGCCCAGTCCAGCCCTGCCTGGGCCCTCCTCCGGCCCCCGCAGCATGCAGGGCCAGCACAGCAGGAGAGCCACGCTTTACATCTGAAAGCTTTCAGCTGGCACTCCAGTGAACTTTAAAGTCACTGAAGGACAGCTTTTCTTTTACTGTGATCTAGTTTCTGCTGAAGGAGGGATCTCTCCCAACCAATCAGATGTGAGGGGGAGAAAGATACAAGGTCTCTGTTAAAAACTCTAATTGCATTTTAGCTTTCAGAGAAGAGAAAAAAGATACATTAATTAAAGGTACTGCTGCGTATTCTTGTGTTCCTATTCTCTACTTTTGTAAATATATGTTTATTGGTTCATAAAATAGACTATAAATAAAACAATATAATCATGAAAGACTTAAAGGTCAGTGACATACTTTCAGCAATGGGAAAGGCTGCAGAAGTGTGAAATATGGCTTTTTTTTAAATGTAACTTCATAGCTTGGAGATTTCCAAGTAATACAGAGCAAGATTTCCAGAAAACTGGCCAAAGAAAATCTAAAAGTCCCTTCACTACCATGCTGTTAATATATACCATATGAAAGACGTCACCATTCTGTCATCACCAATTTGACCATAATCATCTTTTTAAAAGTAGATATGATGAGTGAGGGTGGAGCTGGGAAACCGAGAAACCTGACCTGATGAAAGTTACACTTGTGCAGTTATTAAATATTGTATTTAATAAAGCTAAATATGCAATATGCAAACGCCTTTTAAGTGATGTTTGAAATTATCACCATGCTGTCTTGTTTTTGTATCTTGTCAGTTTTTACAATCTTGCACGTTGTCTCTTCACAGTCATCTCACAACACGTTGGAAAGTTTTGATGGAAACACTTGTTGCCTATGGTTGAAAAGACACATTGCTTCTGTATTTGCATTGTTTTTTGCACTATTAAACTTTACCAAAGTCAACAACCCTTCCATTACACACACACACACATACACACACACGGCAGTGAATCAAAGCTGCTATTTATTTTTGTGTGTTTGCAAAAACCTGTTCTTTACTGACCTAGGATCGTCAAGCAGCAGCTAAGTATCCACCGATCTGTCTGCTCAGATTAGAATCGGGTTGGGTGTTGCCAGGTTGTAAGTGTGTAGACTGGAAATTAATGGTAGCATTAGATGAACACAGAAAACTCACTAATTCTCTTTTATAATTATTGATAACAAAGTGTGAGGGTCACGTACACGTAAGAATGGAAATGGTCTTAAAGTGGCAGGTATGAAATCTTTTGCATCCACAGAGTCTCATCTCCTCATGACTATTAGAAATAATACAGCTTTAAAGCTCTCCAGTGTCAGCTTCACTTTTCAGACCCGGGAGATGTCCATCTTTTATACACAGTCTGAAAATGCTTAAAAACAATTTCACTCATAGTTTGGGAACTCCTACATGAGATTTCTTAAGATTTCTCGCCTATGCCGGCTTTAATGTTCATTCGTTCTTGTATTTTCTGATGTTGATGCTCAAAATCTCAGAGTCGCTTGTAAAAATGTTTATTCTTCAACACAAAACTCTCTTCTTTTTAGAAATGTGGCTTTGATTCATAATGAAAAACACATTTTAGGTCTTGAAACATAAAAAAACTGCAGCTGAAAAATTTTGTATTCGATGCACCTTGCTGACACTGAACTGATCATCTGTTAGTGGATGAAAACAGTAAGAGAATAAGTGAAGGTTAAAAATTAAACATGCAACATATAGACATTTAAATGGCCTTTCCTTACAGTGCCATAAAAGTGTAAACTTTTATAAATGAGTCATTTATATAGAGAACCATAGAGGCGGAAAAAAAAATTAAATTTTGTTTCATATAGTTTTTATAGTTTGTTTGAAAAAATGTGCAGGAGGAAAAAGCCACAAAGCAAGTGACTGGAACATTTAACAGTTCAGTCTTTTACGCAGAACAAGCTTCTTTTCCTGGGTGACAAGCTTTACAATCTAACAACAACAAGGAGTTTTAAATGGGTAATTTAGGCGTCTGGTTACAGCTGACTCTTTGATTCAGAGTGGCTCCTAATGAGGAAGACATTACAGTGAGCTTAAATTCCTGGAGCACCAACGTCACAACCAACAAGCAGCGGGCACATTTGCATTTACATTTTAGTCATTCGCTGCTCCTCTACCGAACAGAAAGCAGATTAAATGTACTGATCCCCCACAGTCAGGACGTTCCCAGTTACATTTGCATTTTACTCACTTAGCTGGAGCTCTTTTACCTGGAGCAACTTCCAGTAAGTAACTCTGCTTTACTTCCTAGATCATTGATATGACAAGGAAACAGTGACAGGCAGAGCCCTGAAGCCGGGGACGCTGGAAGCTGAATTTCTGTGGAAAATATAAAGATGATCATAAATTGATTTATGATGCAGAACTGAGAAAGGGGCTGGATTTTACACCTACAGTGTCCGACCTCTGCAGGTTCAGGACAAAAATGGACAAAGACATAAGTATCTGATGCAGCTGGAGTAGTACATATTCAATTGAATTTTATTTAAATAGCGCAAAATCACAACAACAATTGCCTCAAGGCACTTTATATTGTAAGGTAAAGACCCTACAATAATACAGAGAAAACACCAACAATCATAGCAAGCACTTTGGCAAAAGTGGAAAGACTCCCTTATACGAATTAAATATAGTATATTAAATATTATAGTGTATTTATTTATACTATATAACCATTATTTACTATATAACTATTTATATAGTTAATTATGAAGAGTTTTAATGAACTACCTGAAATAAGTGAGGTCACCTTGGGCAGAGCCCCGTTTTTTAAGCTATTGCCGGCATTACTTGATGTCTTCAGACGGACAAAAACAACCACAGAAAAACTAACAATAACGTCAAGGTGAAAAATGACGGCAACACGGTATAAGAGAGAGGGATGGCACTCAACAGCTCTTGAAAAGAAATTCAGAGAATTTGGTAAAGGCAGCGGTTGTCCTGGTTCTGTCCTCAAAGAGTCAGTCGCCTTCTTGGATTGAGGGTAGAGGTTCACCACAATTTCAGGTGTGCAGTGGCAGAGATATCAACTTGTTAATGTAGTAAAGTTAACTGTCTTGGCTAGTAAAAGGAAACTGTATTCATTGTATTTTAGTATCATGTTTGTTCTCGTGCGAGGAGCAAGAGTTGTTGAATGTGCTGAGCTTGAGTCATATTTTGAAATTTAGATCTATAAGTGTTGGACAAAAAGCTTTTTTTTTTCAGGGCAAAGTTAGGCCTCAGTCACACAGGCTAGTCTGGTCGGTGACTAACTTGCAATTAGCATCTGTTATGGACAAATTTGTATTTCCTGACTGGTTGGTGAGTCTTTCCTGAAGTTTGCTGGGAATCACTATGACAGTATTAATGCTAATACTTCATTCACACAGTCCTAGAGACTGGCAGTCATAACCTGTTAGGGAAAAGTGCCCATTCTCCCAGGAGTTGGTGAGTGGTTGCTGGAGTTTGCTGGTAGTTGCTAATATCAAATAGATTGCAAAGAGGTATATGGTGCTGCATGGAAAACCTCTTGATTGCAAGGCTGCTAGCAGATTAGCATAGTTGCAAGTAGTGCAAAACAAACAACTTGCTAAGCACCAGTGAAACTCTAAAGATTGCAGTGCAAACCAGAAATGTAGAACATTTTTCTTCAAAGTAAAGATGAACGTTCTGAAATTTGTTGGTGGCAGCAGTAAGGTGCAACTTTTATGTTAAAAGGCAACATTTCACACTTGAGGTTTGTGTTGTACTATTCAAGCTTCCCTGACACACAGAGAGTAAACACCGAGTGTTTGCAAATAAGCCAGCTTCTCCCATGCAAAAATGTGACCACAGCAATCTGCTAGCAACCAAAGCCATCACAAGGAGGTTTTTGGTGCAGCTTCTTCCTCTTCAACCAGTGCCACTCAGTAATAATAAGCAACTTCCAGCAACCACTTGCCAATGGGGAATACACACTGTTGTTACCAAAGGGTCGCTAACCAGCCTCTAGGCCTGTGTGACTCTAGGCCTTAGCAATGTTTTTAAGTGGGGTTTTACCTCAGATTTGGACTGTTTTCATATCTTGGTGAACAGGACTTCAAAGTTACTCGCCATAAACATCATTACCTGGTTTGCTGACAAATATTTGCTTCTCAAAGGATTTTGGTCTTATCCATACCTTATAAGTAAAACACAGGATCTTCTGCATGTAGACTTCTGCACTGAAATCTGTCGCCATGTTGGTTTTTCTAGAGCCAGGAGTGCCCAGACAACAATGTGATTTGCTAAAGTACTGGGTAATGCTAGCTAGTTTGGTTAGCAAGCTGAATGCATAAACAGTATGAGTGCATCACACAGACACAGATATGTGTTAAATTAAAGTTCAACTGAACAAACGTCAAACAGAAAACTGATTAAACAGAAGTGTGAGATGGTCGAAAATTTACTCGTGTTATATTTTAGGGAGCAAGGAGCAGAGGGCTGAGTTTATTAAACTCCACCGAGACAACTGGTGACGCAAATCTGAAGGTTTGACCGTCCCATTTCACAGCCTCGCACTTCCGGCCTTCTCGGTTTTTGAAGGACCTGGCCCACGTGGACCGCGAAGGCCAGGTCCTTAGAAGGACGCAGCCTAGGAGTTGGGCATAGTTTATGTGGTGTGACTCACTGTTAAAGCCAACCTCAAGTGGACTTTAGAAGAACTGCAGCTTAGAACAACATGACTAAATTGAAACTATGACTCAACCCAGTTTATATGTATTTGCATCTGCTCTCATCTGGATCAAGCAGACCTAAGGTGCAAATATACAACTTTCTAACACACTAAATGTTCAGACCTTCACCATACTTAACCATAAATCTCACCACAGTTTCCATGTACAAACGAGATTTCCAACACATTTCTGAACGGTACCATTTTTTAATGCTTTCATATTCAACATGCATGCGCATTTAAAACTCTAAAACCACGAACACTTCTGACCAGTTTAGACATTAACAGCATTTGTTTGCAGCAGTCAGCTTTCTGTGCAGCCCTTGCAGGCAGTAATCTCCATGGATGATATCTGATATTTAATTAAAGGCGGATAAATCTTTATTTCCTCTGTGTGTTCGGCCCTCTTGTCCCTGCACTGTCTTATCAGTGTGTACATTAGTTGTCAGCATGTCTCTGCATTAATGTCACCAAGACAAATCCCTGTGCATTCATTGTGCTTGGCGATTAAAGTGATGCTGGTTGTGATGTGCTGCAGGGACGTGGGCAGGGTGATGTGGGTACTTGTGCGTGAGGAGCCCTAAGTTGCAGAGGTTTTTTTCTAATTGAGTCAGGGACTTATGCTGGCAAGGTAGGCGTGCGAGTGGGGGGGAGACTAATCCCAAGCTGCTGTTGTTTTTCGTGCCTGCTGGCTCGAGATCAAAAACTTAACAGCAATAATCATGCAAAATGTGTGGCTGCACTTCAAAGCCTGCCTCAACTTTGCTCACACCCTTGTAGCTTGCATTGTTTCATCATTTCTACCAGTTTTTCTTCTCTACTCCTTCCTCTCCTGCAAGGGATTTTTCCCCCCCCATTCTTTTTGTCGCATTTCAGCCTGTCAGCATGCGAGATGAAACGCCGATCTGATAGGTAGTCGTGACCTTTTTTTTCAGCAGCCCCAAATTAATACACTTAACAGATTAATCACACCTTCAGATCAGCTCAGAGCTGAGGTGTTTGTCACGCACAGACACACACCACACTGGAGGCCGCTGGTTTCCCTCTGACTGCAGTGTGTGGTCGTGGCTGAGGGAGTGTCAGCCTCTGCCTGGAGATAGCAGACATGTCAGACGTCAGCAGCGTTCTCAGGGTGAAGACGCTGTGGGCGGTGAGGGTCGCTGAGGCCTGTACGTGGCCAAAATGGGCAAATCCCCTCTACGTCAGCCCACGGCCTGTCAGCAGGGAGCTGCAGGGCTTCCCACTGAAGCTTTACAGGTGTTTATGCAGAGCATTTTTAAACCAGCAGAAAAACTCCACCGCCTCAGTGACGCTTGGCCCATTTGTTTGTAAACCCAGGACTTTCATTACACAGTAAATGATGCAGGTTTGGCCTGAGAGTGACCTTTTAAATCTGCAAAAATTTTAAAAAAAAAGCATCATGTTCCTCTGAATGTCAGGATTTTTCCAGTTGTGATAAATCCTTAAATGTCTCAATGGTGCGTCTGTTATGATACACGTATTTGTTTTTTGCTTATTCTCTCTTTATGAATGTGCATCACACTGTAAAATTTCAAAGGTACACAGTGTGGGAACAAGATGAGAATGTGCTGTGCTTATTAAGTTCAATACGCAGATGAGATTAAATTAAAATCCCCCAGAAGAACCCCACCTACTTAAAAAAAAGTTTTGACGCGCCACCGACCCAACTCAGCGCCAGTATTTCATATTATTGTAACCAAGTCATCATTTTTTTATAAATTAATCTAACTTTACAGCTGTGTATTCTGTAAATTATGCTAAAAACAAAGATTTTCACAAATATAGCAAAGTACATGAGCGGAGTAAGTAATTTAGCCCCAGTTTATTGAGTAAAAATGACTAATCTCTGGGATGTGATTATTCTATTCATCAGACACACTCTGATTATACGTGATGTATACATATGTGATATCTCACGAGCAGTATGTCAGACACTCGATCGCTTTAGGGCAGAAAATGGGAACAAAGCGAACCTTGTAGAGTTTGTAGTGAGAGGAGGTGGAGGAAGAAGCTGTTTCCATTTGTCATCTGAGAATTTACCACACTTACTTCACTCACTGCAATTTTTGTTTGGTTGTATTTTAGCTAAAGTCGCGTAGAACCGTTGATTAAGGCTATAGGTTTCAATATAAGTATTTTTTTCAAAAGCATCTTGTTATCAGTTAAACTCATTGTGTGCAATGCTGAGTGGACCTTGAGGTTTGATATTGATGAAGAAGCACCGACTCAAGTGACACATCAGAGGAAGTGTGACGGTCGATTGGCTTTTGTAGCGATTTAACCTTTCAGCTACAGTTCAGTCGTTCTAATCACAACGCCATTCTGCCGCACACTGAGCCCACTTCAGAGGAGAATGAGTCACTTTCAACATGTGTCACATCGATATACACATGGGAACGAGGCACCTTGAATATTCCCTCAAAAACTTGATATTAAAGCTGCAAATTTGCATGTTGGGATTTAAACCATGCTGCGTTTGTCAGTGAGTCAGTTGGTATTTTAGTCATTTTGTCGTTGAGGGTCTGTCTACAAAAAGCAGGCATAGACCGCCTTTGCGCATTAGTATATGGTGCCATTTTTTATGCCTCTCGCCTCACTGAAGTTATGTGAAGGTCTGTTCGTCAGCAAGATCGTGCAAAAACGACCTTGCAGAACTTCATGCAACTCGAGGCAGAGGTGGAGCAATCACTGCCCTGCCGCCAGAACGCCCACGCTCTCCTTTTAGGCGAAAACAGCCGCCGTTAAAGCACTAAAGTGACCAGATCCCAGTGGTGTTTCTGGGGGATAATGTGTCCAGCCCTGTCTCAAAACAAAATGTGAAACAGTGGGCACAAATTAGTAAGTAATGTCTTTTAATAAGAAGGACATTTTGTGTCAGAAGCCCATGTGACCAAGAAAACAAAGCTTTAAAAGATGTGGCAAGTGTTGTATTTTAAACCAAACTGTGATCTTTTTCTAAACTGAACCTGGTAGTTTTTAGTCATTTTTTGTGCCTAACCCTCACTTAATCCTATCGTATTTGAAAATGAAATGAAGAAGAAGATACTATTACATCAGATGTCCTTCCTGACACAACTCCAAAGGGATTTGTGTCTCCTCGGGAAATCGAACCAGGGATCTTTTGCTTGTTAGGCGACTGTGTAAACCAAAATCTGTGATGCCACCCCTCCAACTTCCAAATGTAGACTTTTTTTCCTTTTGAAAAAGAAAAGTGTGAAATTATTAATTTTTTCTACATGGACTCAAGCCAGTACAACAAAATTGGACAGATGACATGCTGCGCTCAGGGACAGTCGTGTTGAGGAAGACAAATTAGCCACAAGACCGTGGTGCTTGGGGCTCGTCTGAAATTTAGATGTCTAACTTAAAAAGATAAAAACATAATAAGTCATTCAGGTAGAGGTCATTTAAAGCCTCCATTACAGAACAGCTACGTGGTTGCTAGGGGAAAATTTGTATCCGCAACCAGTTATGAGTTTTACTGGAGGATATCACAGTCTGTCAGGGTTCCTGGGTCGTTGACCCAGTATTTTCTGTTCATGTTCACTGTTTACCTTCCATATGTTCCTGTTTTATTGTGTTAGCCTTCGTCTGTGTGCATTATGTTCTAGTTCTCTTCCCATTTATCATTAGTCAGATTAAGTCCAGCTGTTTACTCACCTTCTCCTAATCACTCATCATTCACCCTGTGTATTTCAGTTCCTCAGTTTCATTAATCCCTTGTCTTGTCATTGATGTTGTTAATCCCGTGTGTTCAGTCCAGTCAGCCAGCCAGCCATCTATCTCCTGCTCCCTTTGTGTCATCAATTCCATCTATCCTGCACCGTGAGTCCTGCGTTTGGGTGCTCTTCCTCGCATCCACACACGACCCCTGACACAGTCGCTGTGAAATTGATCACTAAAATCACAGTAACATACAGACTGATCAGTGACCCCTTTGTAGCTACTACTAGGTTGCCGTGGCTACCTGTAGTTAATAATAATGGACTGCATTTATATAGCGCTTTTCGAGACCCTCAAAGCACTTTACAATTCCACTATTCATTCACTCACTGGTGGAGGCAAGCTACAGTTGTAGCCACAGCTGCCCTGGGGCAGACTGACAGAAGCGAGGCTGCCATCACCAGGTAGGTGAAGTGTCTTGCCCAAGGACACAACGACCAAGACAGACAGAGCTGGAGATCGAACTGGCAACCTTCCAGTTACAAGATGAGCTTCTCTACCCCCTTCACCATGGTCGCCCCCTGTAGTTTGCATGGAAGACCCAACACGTCGGCAAAAACAGTTCCTAACTAAGTGAAGCTAAGAACATTTGCCATTACCTTTTTAAACATGATGGTTTGAATGTACAACTTTTACTTTAAAAGTGAACAGACTCTCTTTACTGTGTGGTTGCACTTTTTCACAGTTTCTCTACAGCTTAGTGAGTGGTTAGCAAGTATTTGCCAACAAGTTGGCATCTTTTAAACTACGCAAACTACGTTCTGGCCTTTGTTAAGGCAAAAGAGGTGCCCCATCTGCTGGCGGAATTACAACTACTCAACTGTTGTTATTTTGGTCAGCTGTGCTCCTCTTAATTTTTGCAACCTCATGTGCAGTGGTGGTGGAGAAGATTGCAAATACAAATGGATGTGGCTGTCTTATGACATTTTGTCGGCATGTGAAGCGACCAATGTGGCGAGCATAAATGGGCCGTAAAGGTGGCTGCTGCAATCTCTTATCGACCAAAGCAACCACAATAAGGTTTTCAGTGCAGACCCATACACCACTTTGCAACCAGTTTCACCAGGCATAGCAGGCAACATCCAGGAACCACTCCCAAACTGGTCAGGGAATACAACTTTCCTTAGCAACCTATGGTTACCAGATGCTAAGACCTGACTGGTCTATAATCCTTCATGACTGAGACTTTAGTCTCACAGCAGTTTGTGAATCAGTCCCAAATTCTAATCTACTGATTAGATCTACAGATCTGCTGTTTTTGAACTCAAATTTTTTTGTCTCCCTGAACACATTTTTTCATTTTTCTTTCCGCTCTTATATGTTCTGATTAGTATCCATGTATATGAAATCAATATTTTCCATTTTTAAAGGGTGAAAAAGTCCAGATTTGAGAGTTGGTGAGGTCAGTGGTGGAGTGAATCATTTCAGGGCTCACACCTGAGACTGAAGTGTGACTCATGCATTTTCATTCATTATTTGTATTATTTGTAATACATTTAAATATTTAATAAAAACAAGAATAAAAGCAAGATTTGTTGGATTTGTTCTCATGTGATATTAATTTTATATTAGTATTCCCTTTTTGCCCCCATATAATTGTTAAATCAATGGTAACCATTATTCATCTTTGGTAAACATCAGTAGGGTTGCATCCATAGATATTCCTGTTTTGAGTCATGTCTAGAAAATCATATAAAAAAATTCACCTTCTTTTATGTGGTGGTTTCCAATTAATTTAGCCCCAAGCAGTAGAGCTGGCAATTTTTTTGGTCACCTTTCGCAGTTGGGCAGCAAAAGACAGGTTAACCTATGATAAAATGCCTGTCCTTGAGCTCTCTGTGTGAATCAAATAAAAGACAGCCGTTGGAAAAGTACATGTCCTGTAGATCTAATCAAAATATGGGACATCTGGTCACCCTAGTGGGCACCCAGTTTAAAATCCAGAATCTAAAATCTGCTGTGTCGTGTTCTGTATGTAAACAGCTTAATTAAAAAGCAGACATACGGACAATAAAAGAAATGTGTGGTTTTAGGTCATTCACAGACATGACGAAAGTGGTCAGTTGTGGGACTCAGTAAGTCAGTATGTGTAACAGTGGCCTCTTTTACTTCTTTGTTGTTCTTTGTGTTTTTTTCCTCCATTTCTGTATTCATATTGTGTCAGTGTGTTTTGGTTATTTGTTTTCTCATGTATCTTCGATTCAGTTTTATTTACGCAGCACCAAATCACAACAACAGTTGGCTCAAGGCATTTTATATTGAAAGGCAAAGGGCCCTACAATCATATGACCCCCTATGAGCAAGCGCTGGGCTTAATCCTGTATATAAATCCAAGTTTTACCTTCAGTGGTCTTTAGCTAGAATCCATTCAGAGTACAAAGTATATATAACAATCAACAGTTTCAATTTTATAATCATAAAGGGTTTGAATATGTATAGTGGGCTGAAAGAGTTTGAACTAAATCCATTTTTGGCAGATTTCTGATATATATTAAAAGCAGACTTTAGTCTGCTTAAGTGAATATCGGACAGAATCATCTGCATTTAAAAAAATGTGCAACGATTTTGGGTGGCAATGGTAATTTTTGTATGTGGTGAATTTAAGAGGACTAAGAATGGATCCCTGAGGAACACCTTAAATAATGTCAAGGAGACTTAACCTCAAATCTTTAGAAATGCCAGAAATATAGTCATGAAGCCATTTTGCCTTTTTACTGTCACAAAGTCATCTACTACATTACAATAGGGCTATGAAAAGTGAAGCTCAGTATTAATGATTTTCTCATGGGAAAACGTGCAATAGTCAACACAAAGGCAACTGTTTATTTGTGTACATGGAGACAAATTGTCTTGTTATTTCACCAACAGTTTCTCATACAGAAAAAACAACATTAGAAGCCCTGTAGGGAGCTAACAGCCTTGGAGTTGATTGTTTTTATGTCTTTTTTTTTGTTATTACTTTTTCTCTATTTGAGGTTTATGCATTGAAACCTCTTGGTTTGGGTTACAAAGTAGTGTCAGTGTCAGATAACTTTGCACATTGTATACTTTTTTCACATTGCTGCTGAAGGTTTCTTATCTATAGGCCAAAACAGTTTGCACAAACAACCTTGGGGATCGTTTTCTGGGGAAAGAGGATCTTAAAACAAGCACTTTGGCATGACTATTGTATTTTTCACTTAAAAATTTTCCAGGTTTTTGCCAAATTAATGTGCATTTCTATCATAGTCTACATATAAAAGATGGTCCTAGCCACCATCATTTCACTTACTGCTTTTGAACATTTTTAAGCATCAACATTTTCTCTGCAGCCATGCTGTTTTTTTGGGGTGGGTTTTAGCCATATCTAGATAAGATTATGGATCACTAACATAGCAAAGTGCATTCATATTCACCAGAACTCAATCACAGACTTATTGGAAGCGCTGCTAGCCTTATTTAAACACATGGCAAGTCTTATTGACTCTGATAATTGCATTAAAAATGCTCCAAAGGGCCCACAGAAATATTGAGAGGTCCAGTTTAGTGAACTGACTTAACAGTTGTGGGTTTTTTGTTCTGCAGGATGCCATTTTATTTCGCATATGTCTGACTTTACTAATCCCTGTGGTGTCAGGGAGAAATGCAAAAAAAGACCAAATGGAACATAGTGATTGAAAGTAAAAAACTGATTTGAATATTGGAGTATTTTTTGGAAGAGAGATCTAAAATGGAGCCCCTGTCAGGACGAGACAAGTCCAGTCTTTCATTCTCAAACGCAAAAGAAATACTATTTGTGGTGTCCTTTTAAGCACTCTGCCGTGACACATTTTCAGAGTGTTTCTTCTTCTCTGAGGTGATTTCAACTTAAAGTAGCAGTAGATGCGAAGTGAAAGCAGCAGATTTCCATGCTGGCACATTTGCAGGCAGCTCGGCCCCTATAGCTGTTTGTGCAGTCCACACTCTGCAGCAAAGTTTCACACACATAAACACACTGCAGGAACACTGCAGTCTCTATCTGTATGTCACATAACCTCCGCCTACGCTCACTACACCCACACACATCCTTGCCCAAAACGCCCACACGAGTGTAATGTGTGCAAAGACACACATACACACTCACACACACATCGCCCCTATACACACTCCCCGCCCACACAGGCACACACGTGTTCAGTCAGACATAAGCCGCTCATACCATCCCACACTTTCTCAACAGACACAAAGTAAGACTCTGCTAACAGGGAGGCTGTGCAAACACACACACAGACACACACACATATTCCCTCCGTACACACAAGCTGTGGCCTCGTACTGCATCGTAAACTCAAAGAATATGTCCTGCTTTTGCTGAAAGACAACCTGCACAGCTGCTTCAGCAACTTTCTGGTAGGATTTAACAAAAAAACCCAAAAAAACAATTCCACAATGTGAAGTCACATCCACGCCCGTCTAAAATGTGCCTGCCACCCAGGGAAAAAACACCAACACAACTCTGAGTGTAGACGACAATAAGAGGCACCAAACTCCAGACAAGAGAGGCATTTGTTTAGTTTTTTTCTCTCTCTCTTTATTAAATTCTTTAACTCCTGTTTTTGGCATCACAGTCATCCTGTAACCCATATTCCCTCCAAATGAAAAGGGACACTCCATGACAAGCACTACCACCGCCTGGAGACTGAATCACGCCGCTCCGTTGTTCCTCCTCTTTTCTTTCTTTCCTTCCCTCCTAAAGAGGAACTTGGATGAAAAGAGCTGCTTTTTTAGAGCGCAAAGTGTCGAGGATGTGGGTTGATGGGAAAGGGAGGAGAGGGGAAGGGAAGAGACAGAGGGGAGGGAGAAGGGGAGCAGAGCAGCGTGGGCGCTCTGACAGGGCGAGGGGCTGACAGGCCCAGGCGTGGGCGTGTCATTGAAATGTGTTTCTACTCCAGGGGGGAGAAGAAGAAGAAGAAGGAGAAGAAGACGAAGGGAAAAGAAAGTTGCAGGGAATAAGAAAAAGGAGAAGAAGAAAATGAGGGAGAGAGAGAAAAGATGGTGGAGAAATTAAACGAACAGGCGTCTCGTGAAAAGTGAAATATGTAGAGGCTCCCTGCCAAATGAGATACATCCACTGTTTGGAGGCTTGGAAGGGGAGGGGAGGATGCAAAAAAAAAAGAAGTGACGCCTACTCTGCGGAGATGATTGACAGAGCGACATGAAAGCAGATTGCTGCTGTCATGTGGAAACCTTCTAACTCTTGCTCTCGGGGGTTTTTAATGTTTTTAGGACTGAATTGGAGGACGAGTTGAGTTCTTTAGTTTGTGGAAACATATCAAAACCTAATCGCATCAACTGAAAAAAAAAGGTGATGAACCTGGGATGCAAGGATTAATGCCAAAAGCAGTAGCTCTTCAAGTCAAAACATTACAGTTAATAAGATGTGGGCATATACAGTCTACTCTTAGTGCTCGCTGTGACTTGGGTGTTTAGTCCTATAAAAGAAATACTTTTACTAGTTCTTCTATATGTTATTGTTCTCTAGGGAGCTATACATTTTGACTTGTGCTAAAAATGTAGTTCCAATGTATGGGCTGGGTAAGCTGGTGGGTATGTGCTGCTTACAGTACCCGTGAGACAGAAATAAATCAGGCTGTCCCGTCAGAGTAGCAGAATAATAATGTCATGTACTGGCACATTTATTTATTTATTTATTTCCATTGTCCTCATTGAGGCTAGTGCTAGCACAAGCAACATAGCCAGGTTTTCATTGCATTAGCTGGCTTGACGAAACATGAAACCCCAGTCAGAGATAAAAAGTATCAGGACGATGGTCATCAACTTTCATTATTAGCTTCGAGCTGTTAATCCTCTGGATTCTACAGACTTGCTGACGTGTCCAAATCACATTAGCGATTTAAGATAAAGTAGCAGCTAAATGCTGCCTCGCCGAGCCCCTTTAAACTTGTGTCAAAAATTAGACTTCACACTAAATACCAGTTTTTGATCGTAACAGTGCTGTATTGTGGATTTTATTGACAGTTTAATGTATACAACACAAAAATAGATTGAAACCAACAAAGTAACCATGCTTAAGTCGTCTATGTTGTAGAAACATCTTACTGTAAGTATCACAGGAGCATTTTAAATATTTTATGCTGTGATAATGATACTGTTAAACTATGTCAAATAACACATACAAAACGCAAAAATGTTCTAAATCATTTAGTGTTATAATTTAGATCATCTCGATAGACGTTTGGGATTCTGGTATTTGTTTTAGTTTGATATTGCAAAGCACTGTTTGCAGGCAGTGGTTGGTGCTGCTCTCCCAATGTGTAGAGTAGGATTAGGGTTAGCACATATGATGACGTAGACATCAGAGGGTTACATAAAAGGGGGTCTTAGACACACTATTTGAGGCTTCCGCCAAACAAAGCTGAGAAATGAGAAGACTGCCTGTAAGAAAATCTTGATTGTGAATTTATCATCATGTTTAATACACCAAGTTCCAGACTTACTAAACGGGCCAAAATAGCACGTGAGTGCAATTCCCAAACAGCACTCATGGGTTTGGTTAGTTTTACAGGTGATTTACAGAACCTCAACCCCAACTGGTCACGGCAGATGGCTATCTCTACCTAAGCCTAGATCGGCAAGGGAGTTTATCCTTCCCACTGTCGCCAAAGAGCTTGCTCATAGGGGTCGTCTGATTATTGGGGCTTCTGTGTATTATTGTAGTGTCTTTATCTTATAATATTAAGTGTCTTTTTGGTGACCGTTGTTGTGTTTTGGTGCAATATAAATAAAATTGAATTGACTTCAGAAGACAGAAAAGCGGTATTTAATAATAATGGATTGCATTTATATAGCACTTTTCGAGACCCTCAAAGCGCTTTACAATTCAGTCACTCTCACATTCACACACTGGTGGAGGCAAGCTACAGTTGTAGCCGCAGCTGCCCTGACAGAAGCGAGGCTGCCATATCGCGCCATCGGCCCCTCTGGCCATCACCAGTAGGCGGTAGGTGAAGTGTCTTGTCCAAGGACACAACGACCACGACTGTCCGGTCCAGGGCTCAAACTGGCAACCTTCCGATTACAAGACGAACTGCCAACTCTTGAGCCACAATCGCACGATTTATTTAAGCACAAAAAAATAAGACGTGTTTTTGGGTGTAATTAGTATTAAATGTTAGTAAATTATTTTGTGTGGTTAATTTAAACATTCTCCTCCCAAAAGAACTCCCAGCAAGACATATGCAACAGGGTCAGTCACAAACATCTCAAGTTCGCACCGCTTACATCTTCTCATTGCACTGTTTTTGTAAATGTAAACAGCACTTTTTTTTTTACACCATAACCCAGTTTGTACTTCAAGTGACAAAAAAATATATTAACTCAAGTAAATAGATTTATTTATCAGTTTTGCTGTTCTATCTTAAGTTTTAAATTTTGGAGTAAATTTAAAAAAAGAAAAAAAAGAAACAACAGCCAGCTGTCAGCTTAACATCTACAAATTGTTTTTACTTTTAAACTTTTACTTAAATTGAATTTACCCTCATTTAGCCTCGAACACTTTGTACTTCTTAGTGAACATTTTGACCATTAATAAGCAAAAAAGGATCAGGACTTAAACATGAATTCATGTTAAAATAAGGTTAAATATCTTAAATGTAGACATTTCTCTTAAAGCCCATGACTGGGCATTCAGATATAGGTCAACACTTGGTGCCGTGTCATAACATGAAATAAGTTGACACAGTCAGAGAAAAAAAAAAAGCTTTTGTCTTTCATTGTGCAGTGATTGCAAGTTCAACACCCAAAGTTTGGCATGTTGCGTGTGTTTGATTAGCTAACGCAGTTCTTTCATTGCATTGCGCCATTGATTGAGTCAGAGCTGACATTGGTCTGAACATGACCTTTGATTTGCAGCTCATTAAGTTAAAAAATTATGAAACAGGATGGTTTGTGCTTTATATCATGATCTGAACAACCTCTGATATCACTTTTCCAGTTCAGCAGTGACTAGATGGAAACTATTGGACTGTTTTCTGCTGCAGGATCTATCAAACCTTTGTTAGACACTAAAAACTAGATTTAAATGCTAAAAACTACTCAGTTATATTACTAACCCTAATAATTATATTAGTAACCCTAGTAATCATTACTAACCCTTTGTACATGTTAGATACTAAAAATAACTCAGATTTAATCATTAAAACGATTTGGTTAAGGCACAAAAAACTACTTGGTTAGATTTATTCACCATTAACTACTGTGTTAGGTTTAATTAGTAAAAGTTACTTGGTTATATTTAGGAATAAAATACAACTTGGTTTGGTTTAGGTCATAAAAATTGTTTGGTTACATTTAGGCATTACAGGTTACTTGGTTAGGTTTAATGACCAAAAACTTCTCTGTTAGGTATAAGTACTAGAAGCTAATCGGTTATGTTTAGTTAGTAGGTTTAGACATGAAAAACTACTTGGTTAGGTTCATTCACCAATAAACAAGCTACTTGGTGATGTTTAGTCACTAAAAACTACTTAAAACTAACACAGTTAAACTAACACAGTAGTTTCTGGTGAAATAAACCTAATAAAGTAATTATTAGTAACTAAACCTCACTGAAAGTACTAAAGGCTACTTTGTTAGATTTGGGCATAAACAAAACTACTTGGTTAGGTTTAGGTAATAAAAATAACTTGGTTTGGTTGAGGTAACAGTTTACGTAATAACAACTGCCTAGTTAGGTTTGGTAGTCTTGGGTAAAACATGCTCCTTCGCCACAGTTGCCCAACACGTTGAATAATGAGTAGTTGGGAGTCATGGTCCAGCTCCCTCATACCCTCCCAGAAGCATGACCTTCTTCTCTGTGTAAATTACCTACAGCGGCAGCTCCAGTGTTCACAGTTTCCACAAACATGTCAAAAAAACTGTTTTATACTCTTCTGTGTGTGTACAGTAGCTGCAGTATCAACCTACACCCAACCATCTTTACAAATGATTCCTCCCTGCCAAAAACTGTGGAGAATGATATAAGATTGTTTTTCCAATTATTCCCAGACAGAAGCAGGCTGTGGCCTTTTATTTACTAGACAGACATGAGAGTGGAATCGATCTTCTCATCCAACTCTGAGCCAGAAAGTGAACCGGAGGATCTTCCAAAATGTCATGCTATTTTTAAGCATGCTTTTGAGTCAGTTTGGGGGGTAAAGCGGTACAGTTTTCATGCAATAAACCCTCATTAAGTGCTGAATAAGGGCAGCTGTGTAAAATGTGGTAAACTGGGAAACTGGGACTTGTGGGAACAGGCAGCCTGGGTGTCAACCTACCTCACAGTGTGGGTGGACATCCTATTTCCTGCCAGTGTTTTAATTTGCTCTTGTTTGGTGCTGGTTGTTAGATATCAAGCGCAATATGTGTGTGTAGGTGAGAGGAGGGAGAGACTGGGGGAGTGAAGTGGGTGAGGAGAGAGGTCATATCACAGAGATATGGAGCTGATATTCTCCTCTTCGCTTATTTCAGAGCTTGATTTGATCCCCGTCTGCTCGGAAGCTGATCCATGGGAACGCCGTTAGAAGGTCATATCTGCATAATTACACACGCACACACACACACGCACACACACACACACACACACACACACACACACACACACACACACACACACACACACACAGTGAGCAGCCAGACGTGGATCTAGAGGCTGAAGGTGGGCGGACTGGAATCCTACCTGCCTACCTGCTCCATGTGTGCGTTTGGAAAATACATCACGAGCATCAAAGTTCATCCTCGACCTTAGATGCACGCTGTGTGACAAAACAGTCCAACTCAGGCTGCTTTTATTAGCGTTTGCCTGAGCTTTAAGACACATGACATGGCCTTCTTCAACCGATAAACGCACGCAAGCTGTCTCCTGTACAAAGTTTGTTTCCATACAACAAACAAATGTGTCAGAGGCAGATTACAACAGAAACATTCAATTTTTCTTCTAACAGAGTCAATCAATACCTGCATACAGATATCCTGTCAGACTTGCTAACTAATGTTACATTTTGTTATCAACACAGTATTCCTTCAGGATTTTATATTCCAGCTTAATCTGCAGTTTAGCTTTGATATTTGTTTTATTTTCCTTCTGAAATTAATTAGAAGGATCTGAGAAGCAAGCAGTTGCACCCACCTCCCCTTTCACTAGCTCTTTCACTCCCCCACTCTGCAAATACTAGTTTTCTCATCATTTGGGCTTTTTCAAAGCACATGAAAGGAGTTGCAGCTCTGAGTGTAAATTGTACTTCTTTGTATTTTGTTTTATTCTATTCTGCTGCATTCAGGGTGCAATGGCGGTGGTGGTGGGAGGGCAAGGGGGCGTTGACAGAAGCTGCTCTAGTTCTTGTCCCTTGGGTGTTTCACTGGTGGCGGCTGGCCTAATTCCCCAAAATAGCTCATTGATGGGGAATCAGGAACAGTCAAAGAGATCGCGTGGAGATTTGATCCGAGCTGCTGGCGGTCCTGATGAGCGTCGAGGCCGTCGCTCTGCAATCTACCGGGAGAGCGCCATTTATGCGCTTCCTCTTACATGCAAATACACAAAGCTTCACCTAGCGTGTGAGAGCGCTATCTGCAGTTTTTTATGGAGTCGATCCTTCAAAAAGCTGCAGGAGACGCGCTTTAACTCGTTGCCTCAGTGTCAGTAATGCTTGTCATTTACGGTTGTCGGACACTGTGACACCATGACCCCATGACCCACTTGTTGGTTGCAAAGATGATGCTTCAGGAAGTGAAACTTCTTTTGATGTTTGCACAAGAGTGTGAGATGAAAATCAGTAATAAGCAGTGGCTTTTACAGAAAAGCAAACTCAGCCAATGAACCAGCTAGCATCCACTTCACCGGAACATCCACCCTGGACTTGTGGCAAAACGTGAAAAGAACGTGTAAAGGACTCCTCGTCTAAACTGACTGATACTGGCCCCAATGTTTCTGCCCGGTCTATGAACTTGTCTTGTTTTTTTAATTTTGTCAACACACTAATGTGAGGAGATGCTACACCCTGTTGACCAACAGAATGGAGCTTTGCAAAAAGTGTCTAAAGTTTTTGTTTTTTAGGTTTTTTTTAACCCAGACATTTATTTTTTCTAAACCTAATGATGCAGGAAGGTAACAGCTGATACTTAGAAGTTGGACAAAGTAAATAGGAGGTTTTTATTTTAAAGATCTGGCACCTTTAACCTATCTGATAAACTTTTGCAACTGACTACAGGCTTTTGTTTTAGTTTTTAGTTGTTTTTTTTTTGTTTTGTTTTGTTTTTCTGTGAGATGAAAAAAATAATCCTTTTGAATTCCTATAACTATCCCAGGGTTTTTATTTCGAAAACCAGACACCACTGTGGTCGAATAACTTTATGTGTCTAAATAAGAGATTTTATGTTGAAAAGCTGCCAGAGACCAGGTGCTTCTGTGCTGCTGTCTGTTGTCCAGCAGTATGTGTCTGTGAGAAAGACTGACCAATCTGTTTTATAGAAGTCTATGGGAAAACAGTCCTCACTGGCTAAGTGACCTTAGTAAACTTTCCTGATGCATTTATGGGCTTAATCACTGATTTTAAGACTTTAAGACTTAATGAATAAAATGTGAAGTTAATGTTACAAATTATGGACCCAAATTATATAGTCTCTGACTATAACTGTGAAAACTGAGCCAGGGGCTCTGCTGCTGCTCTCCACTCAGCTTGCCAAGCTTCACCCTTCATTAAGAAAAAAACGGCACGTCAATAAAAATGACAATGACAGACAGGTAGTAAATGTAAAGGCAACAGCCACAGTGACCTCTGGTCACTAAGGGAAAATGTGTATTCCTTGACTAGTTAGTGAGTGGTTGTTGGGTCGCAAATAGGGTTAAACACTAAAAACCTCCTTGTAGTTGTTTTGGTCACTAGCAGATTGCCATAGTTGTCTATAAGAAGCATGGAAGACCCCAACTTGTCTGCAAACACTTGCTAACTACTTGCTGAATGGTGGTGAAACTTGAAAAACTGTGATGAAAACCACAAAAGGAAAACATTCTCCTTCAAAGTTAAAGTTGTACATTACCACTGACACTAGTGTATTTCAAAAGGAACAACTTTAACTTGAAGATGAATGTTTTGCATTTCTGATTATGTTGCACTTTTTTCAACTATCACTACCATTTGGCAAATAGTTGGCGAGTGTTTGCAGACAAGTCGATGTCTTCAATGCAAACTATTCACAGCTGCAGGAACCTGCTAATGACCAAAGCAACTGCAAGGAGGTTTTCTAATTGCAGCACCTTAGAACTCTTTGCAACCATTTCATCCAGCTACTGCTAGCAACCTCCAGCATCCACTTGCCAACCAGCTGGGAATTATACCTTTTTCTCTACCTACTCTTAGTTTCCAGGCTCACTGACTGGTCTCCAGGCATGTACGACGAGGACTTTGACAACGTATGACAGCAACCACTCAAAACCAATCAGGGAATACAGATTTGTTCCTAGTTAGCTTGTGGTTGCCAGGTGGTCACCAACCGGTCTCTAGGCCTGTGTGATTGGGATCTTACCAAGCTTGCTGGTGTTAGTTAATAGTTTGTCACTCCTCTGTGGTCAATTCTGCCCCCCCTAAAAAAAAGTAAAAAAGTCAGCGTTAAGGCTTCAAAATGTCTGAAATGAATACATGTGACACCACAATGTCTACATCCAACTTTTCTCATTCTAACTAATGCATGATTTTAGATTTAATTATTCAAGCTGATAGTAGTAACAGTATTAGAGAATATAGTTTCAGTTGCAGGAATAGTAGTAATGGTACTGTGTAATAAGTACTATGCATATTGGTAATAGAGTCTGTTATGATGGTAGTACTTTACAAATAAAAAGTTTGTATTTATGGTTTTGTAATGCAATAGTAGGCGTTAAAGTAAAATAAGCATTGGAATGAGTACTACTTGTAGAAGTATGTGTTGTTTAGTACTAGCAAAATTGTAGCATCGACAACAAAAGAAGCATTGGTATCTGTTTCTGTCAGACCTAGTTGGGGTATTTGTGTTAGTAGTAGCAATATTAAAGCACTGGGTTAAGTACAAGCAATAGCAAAAGTACCAGTAGTTGTCATAGTAATTGTATTAATAGTAGTATTACTGTCACTGACACCACAGCTGCAGCAGCTTTACCCCCTTCAGTAAAAATTACCTACAGTAATGGTTGTGTTGTCAGTAATTGTTGTACAATAATAATAAAAAATTTCAGAATAATAATGCTGTGTGTGAAAGTCACTTTTGGGAAACACTTGAAATGCTAAGTCAGGTTCACATAGTCATACACACACACACACACACACACTTTTCAGAGGGCTTCCTGCTACCCACTTCCCTGTGTTGGAAACCATTTGCATGCCCTGTGACACCGTAGCCAAATGAAAAATTGTGAAATCTCGATTGAGCATTTGCATACGGGCGTGTTTCACTGACGCACTTGCGTGGTGCACAACTTTACAGACTTGCACGTGACCAAATCTGCCTGTTTAGGTATCACTCAGCGATAACGACAGCGTGCTGCTGCCACAGTCATAATGTGACGCCTTTGAAAGTCAAAATCAAAGCTTGTCCGGGTTCAACTCACTGTTATTTTTATCAGATGATGGGAATGTTGTTGTTTTTTTGTTTGTTAACTTATGCAAGGGTCTTCCTGTCACAGTCACCCCGAAGTAGGAACCGTAAGAACCACGGCTGGAATATTTCCACCAACTTTTTTCGAGGAGGAAGAAAATTTCCATTTGACACATTAGAAAAGTGGAGTTTATTCGTTCTAGAAACAAGCCGTGAGTTTTTTTAAAGATCAGATGAAACGAGATACTGTTTTATCCCAAATGTTGTGAAATTCCAATGTATAAGCAGTCAAAACATTAAACACGACCTATAACAGAGGTAGGATACATCGATAGTATAACAAAAATGGTGCTTGGTAAGTTAAAATATAAATAAAATACAAATAAAGTAAAAATAAAATGCTGTGAAAAAAAGCTCAATACAGTACATTAAAGTAGCTTTACAATGTAAAATATATCAAATGCAACAAGTTTGTTTTATATTTTCCCCCAAATGCTAACTTATGTAAATTTACAAATACTGCCATTCTTCACCTGATTCCAATACAAACTATAAACTGACAGGCATGCTGTAACAAAAATATATTCATATGAGCACATTATACACTTTATTCTGGACTACATGTTCATTTGGACACAGTGTATATACTGCAGTAGGCTACAATACATTATGACAGTAAAAGTAATACTTAAGAAGTGAAGATGCACTTCTCTAACATCTATTTATAGAAAAACATTAACTTTTACATTTTTTTATGCCTCATTTAGAGCAGTTTACATGCTTGCACTGCAGCCTTGAGTTCTTCTAGACAGCTGTCCAGCAGACGCGCTGATGTCTAATGCACTTTGGCAGGATGTTAAACAGTCTTTAACCTGCCAACTGCTGAGGAATACTGTGGAAAATACCCAGCCAGGACTTTCCCCAAATTGCCCAAACTCATGTGTGAAAACAGGTTAAGATGACATACTGGTATTTTTTCAGTATACTCTACATGTACGTTTGCAAATGTAGAATATAGACAATGTTTACACTGTTCAAATGATATATATTTAAGTATAAAATAAATGTAATAAACATACTGTAAACATTGTAAATGTATATGCAGAAACAATATAAAAGTCAGTGAAAGTGTCGCCTGCATAGACAATATGTAATAACTAAATGCACAGCTATAAAACATACGTACATTTTTCTGGGTAAATGTCTACACTGGACACATTGTACATATAAAACATACATAATGCAAATGTAAATGTACACACTGCATGAAGAAAATGCATATATGAAAGCATTTTATGTAGCTAAATATAAAAAAACTACATAAAATATAGACATTTATAGGGATTTAAAAATGTTTAGTTATGCACAATTTGAAAGAAAACTCACTGTGTGATGTGTTGCCAATCGTGTGTGTGTGTATGTAGAAATACATGTATGGAGGAAATGTACTGTATATACAGAAAATAATATCAAGTATTTTATAGATATTACAAGGTTACGCTGATATGCTCATGTTTTACAGGTGTCCATCATTAAGAGAGGTATATAAAGTGCATTTTATAGAAACATTTTAAGTTATATATAATATAAAGACATGCATTTGTTTTGTTTTGGGTTGGGGCTTTTTTAAGAGAAGCATCAGAAAACCACACTGGGTGCTACTCCTTGCAGGTAAGAACTGGAAAGAGGGGCTGCAGTTAACACAACCTCACCAGAATTGAACAGGTGTATGTAATGAAGTGGACAGTGAGTCTAAACACAGCTAGTGTCTAAAGCAGCTCAAGCCATTACAGGTGTATAGGCATAAATGCAGATGCATATTGAACGGTTTATATATTGAGAGGGACACATTTACACATAAAACAATGACTATATATAGAGATGCAGTACTGATGCCCACATTCACAGGCATGCACACTCTTAATGTGAAAAAGAAAACAACATTAAAACATATAAGAAAGTTTGAAGGTGGAGCAGCTTGTAAGAATGCACGGTGATCAGGTTCAGTATTCACCGACTACTAGTTCTGACAATATTTACAGCTGAGGATCAAATAATGAGATAACATCCGCAGTAATCGTTCAGTTTGAGAGCATGAAGTGTGCAAACTGCTGTGTCTCTCTGTCTCTCTGTGGGTGTTGAACCTGCCTGTGTTTGGTATTCCGTGCAGAAAGCCTCCCACGCCCCGTGTGTCCGCCCACGCGCGGATTTGCGTCACGCAGGGAGCAGCGTGGGCGAGAAGGAGCGAGCGAGAGAGAGAGAGCGAGAGAGAGAGGCTCTGTGGCAACCGCGCGGAATATCCCACTTTCTGCGGCTGCCGCATCAAGCCGTGCGCGCTCACGACGCGTCAGACAGGAAGAGCTGGCAAAATAAAAGCGTCGTTCTGTTTGAGTTGATTTAAGCTCTCTTTATGGCAGTTTAATGTATGTAGTGAACGTTTAGTAGAGTTTTTTTATTTACTTATTTATTTCGTTTTACTTTAATTTACTTTTTCTGCATTTTTTCATAGTTTTGCAAAACTACAGACACTGTCTGTGCTTAAAGTCAAACAGTCTGAACACTTTGTGCAGTTTCTCTGTGACTGTTAAACGTCTGAGTTATTGATGATTGAATATTCAGGCATGTCAGCACTTTTAAAAACACTCCCTGGTTCTATTTCCAGTAAAATAGTTTAAAATAGGAATCTGGTTCCCTGTTACGTCCGCCATGGAGGGTCACTGATGTGATTGACGTTTTTGTTAAGCAGAGGAACCCCTGCACTCACGTTCACTGGTCATTTGCATACATTATCTTTAATCCAGTTTAATTCCTGAGATGTCTTAATAGAAGAAAAACTGCGATTTCAACAGTACGTCTCAGTTTTTCCACCAGATAAAGAAATGCTGTAAATGAACCAATCTGAAGAGAACACGTTAGTGCTTCTTCTTCTTCTTTCTTTTTTAGGGTTCACCACAGCTTCTCCTGTCATCGTTTATAACTCACAGATCCATTAATCATAAAACATCCAACATTTTTGCAGCTCTTATTTAAACGTGTTCTTTCTTTCTTTTCGTTTCCCGCCCACTTTTCCTCCATTCAGAAGTGCGCCCGCACCTTCACCCAGTACCTTGTGTTTTAATTTATTATTTTTTTTTGCGTAAACGCAGGCGGAAGCGCAGGATCGCACTACCGCGTCTGACTTGACGGTGCGGAAGGGGGAGTGGAGAGACGCTGGGAGAGGACTCAAACACTCACTCACATACACTCACACACACACACGCATTCATCATCCTCGCACATACACACACACTCACACACACTCACTCACACACACTTTGGAGGAGGAAGAAGACGCACCGAAAGACGCACGAAGGTCAGCGGCTTTTTTACTCATATTCTGCGGTTTTTTCCCCTCCTTTCTCTTAACGGCAGTCGAGAGAGAAAAGTTTCCAGAAACAGAGAGGAGAGGAGAGTGGCTCGGTCTGAGCACGCAAACACAAGCAGGCGCGCTTCTTTTTGTCTGTGTGCGCCTTGGAGATAATTCTTGTCTTTATTCGTCTTTTGAATTTAGATTTTTTTTTCCCTCTCTTTTGAATTTTACGCACTTCGCTGCTGCTGCGGGACCTCTCCTTTGCGGGTTTCTTTGTGCGCAAATTGACACTCAGGAGGGGTAGTGTGAAAAGAAGAAGAAGAAGGAGGAGAAGGAGAAAGGGAAGACGAGGAACCGGACCAGGGCGGACCAGAGGGGGGCAAAAACTCACCAGGTAGGCTCAATTAAAGACGGTGACCGTGCATGTAACCTGCTGCTGCTAATAATAATAATAATAATAATGGTGATTGGAAATGTTTTGCAAAGACACATTTTATGATTTTTATTTTTTATTTTCTTGGAAATGCTTGCAGACATTACTGCATGTGCTTTAAAGTCAGCTTAAAAATTATATGAGGGGACGTAAAAACAGCTCTAAAGTCATTTCTAAAGTCATTTTTACGCGCTGTAGCAAAACTATCTGCCTGTGTTATAGCACTGTAGGGGTAATAATATCCACATGAGCGGGAGGTAAACACAAACCAAAGCGCCAGTCCATTAGAAACCGTTTATTTATTTTTTAAAAACGGGATGGGAATGCCTCTAAATACACATTTATATCCAAATTTCTAGCATCCTATGCAGGGTGGGTTGGTTTGCGGAGAGTGTCACGAGAGTGTCAACGGACAAGTTGCTACAGGAATATTTGAGGAAAGAGCGAGAGGATCTCCGATGTATTGTGCGTCATTTTGTGCCGTTTTTAGCTGCTTCATCACTGGAGCGAATGCCGGGTTTAAGTGGCTCTTTTTTCACAAAGGGTTGGAGTAACATCCCAGACAGTCTGGCAGATGAGCTGATGGTTTCCAGGCCGCTCGGGTGATGATATCAAACAGTAGTTCTGGGAATTTCCTCCTGAATCACAGTGAAATCAAAGGATTTCTCAGCTCGCTGAGGGAGGACTGCTGCTGCTGCTTCTGCGTGGCACTTCACCTGGAAATCCACTCATCATGAATGAGTGTACATGTGTTTTGTGTGTGTGTGCCATTGTGGCAGCGCACGCCTCGTTTCTCCAGGTGAAAAGATCCAACTGGCAAAACGCGCTTTTGTGGAGCAGGACTTCACTTAAGATTCTGCCATTCACACACACGCATTCATCATCCTCGCGCACACAGACGCACACACACACATACGCCTGCTGTGATGAAACTAGAGTAAGATGGCTGGGAGTGTTTGTGCAGATGGTTGAAAGAATTGACAACAAGTGGAACTGAAGTGGAGTGAATGAATTCAGTGTTTCTATTTGTAGGCACACAGCAGTGTAGAGGGACAGATAACCTTCTGCTGCTGAAAACACTTATTGAACAAGAAAACTCCTCTAATCATTTCATTGTTAGTTCATCTGGTGGTTATTCTCTTTTTTCTGAAAGGAGGCACGCTTTGTATTCATTTTACTATCTTACATCACCGAGAAAACCCCAAAGAAATCATCCTATACTGTTCAACTTTTACAGCTTTTGCTGCATTTAAGTCACAGCAGCTTAATGCCAAGGAACAGTAAAACACCTGAGTATATGATGATCTAGCAGGGTTGGGTCTTTTCACAGTCAATTTTATTTGTTTTTTACCACTTTTTCCAACCTATCAGTCTAACAATGAAGCATCTGTGGGGCTAAGATGGTGGTAAATACCCGTCTTAGGCTGGCGAGTGCCTCCTGAGCATCTGAAGGAGGATGAGTGGTTTTATCATGAATACTAAAATGATAGGAGAGGCGTTCGTGTTCATCAGAAAATGAAACTTAATTCATATGTTAGTTATGTGGGGTGTGCAACATGCTTAACAGTGGACCTGAAAAATAATAACAATAATGAGTTTATCCTCAAATATTCCATTTCCTAAACCAACATTTAGAGAAAAAAAGCATGTGTATGTGGGGGTTAATGGGGTCAATTCTAAAGGCTCAAAATGTGGGTTCATTCTATCCCAGAAACATGACGATCATATCAGAAATATGTAGACATGCAAATAGAGGCTATTTTCAGAAGTAAGTGAGCCCATGAAATAGGTTAGCCAAACACAGGGAGACCTTTACTCAACAAAGTGACCTCAACACATGAGAGCAGCTCAGCCTATATGCTTGTGAAGTAAATTATTTTAAATGCAAAAAAGGGGGGAACCCATGGGAACAAATGAGTGTGGCGTGTTGCAAAAATAATGCAAGCCTGGACGACGTTTATTTAGTAAAGCCCTCAAAACTCGAGACAGCCCCTAATAAATCTGATGTTGCTAGCCATTTCTGGGTAAAAACGCTCCTTCAGGAAGAATCCCTTAGGTTTCTCCCTGTTAAAAGGGAGTTTTTCCTCCCCACTGTCGCCAAGTGCTTGCTCATAGGGAGTTGTCCGATTCTTGGAGTTTCTCTCCGTTATTGTAGGGTCTTTACCTTACAACTGTTGGTGTGATTTGGCTTTAAAATGGACTTGAACTGAAATTAACAAACACTGGAACATTCAGAGTTAAATGAGCAGTGTGGCTTTTTTAACCGGGCGTACATTAAAGTTTAACGTCCATGCATGCAAACAAACACAGAAAGCTAAATACCAGCAATGTTTTCAGGGTTAGGGTTTTTTTGTTCTACCTGGTGGGTGGCTACAGAGGTATGGTTAGGCTAATATAAGCACAGATAGATGTAGGATGAGGGTCAAATTGGTAAATTCCCAGTTCATAGCCTAGAGCACGTCTGAGATTATCCATTTGCAACTGGAGGGTCATCATTAATGAGTTGCTGCATGGTTTCAGGTTAATCAATTTGAAAAAGTCTTGAACAGAACAGAGAGGGCGACATTTACTAAAAACACATGAATAAACTGGTACATGTATCAGCAAATAACATGCGGACAGCGGGATGTTGCTACAGTGCTTCTTCTGGCCTAATGCCTGATTGGTTGGTCACAGTCACATGGTGAGAATTTGCTCCTCAGAAAGCTTTGCTTTAGGCCAAGTGGGCAGTGCTACACAACTGTAATCACATTACAGTTACTAATCAAACAGTTATGGTAAGTTCCTCAGTTATCTGCATGAGAGGCAGATAGAAAAAAAGCCGTCGAGCATGCCGTTTTCCCTAGACGAACTCCCGAACCAAGCAGCCAGAGCTGTATTTTCAAAAGTACGGCACGCAGCATTGTAGCCGCCCTATTCTGCTTGTACCTCCTTCATTCGTAGAATCACTAAAGTGCTCTTTGGGCTGGTTTTCGGCTTTGTGTTCAGGATCAGGATGTAAGCTAGTTTAGCCTAGTTAACCGATGGCACATTTCCAAATAAGACATAAAAGAAGACACAAAAGCAGCAACTGGGAATGAATAACTTCAGAGACTAGTCTACGATTAAGGTTGGGTTTTGTTTTGGATAAAGAAATTGGATGTTGTTACCTTTCAGTTAAAGAGGATTTTCTGTTTTCCAGAAAGGCAAATATTTCATAAAAGAGGTGAAGGGTCACTGAACACTATCCCTAGATGGGTGACCTGGTAGATGTTACAAGATAAAAATGGAAAGTAATGTGTAAAACCAAACTCTTTTGTTTGTTTTTTTTAAGTAGTGCCCATCGGACAGTCTGCCAACTTGTTTCTGGGAGCAGCGGGCAGTTTTTTCAGGGTTTCTATTCAAGATCCGGGCTAGGATTCCCAATCTATAAAGGCTTTTTAAAGAAGCTAATAATAACCTGATAGTAGGATGATTTTGAGACTGAGTTTGTGCTCACAGACTGTTCACCTGTTTGCAGCCAAATCCAGTTTTAATAGAACTCAGAATACAGGCGGAAACCAGAAAACTTCCAGAAGCAAAAATCCCTCGCCTACAGATTCACACGCAGACGAGCAAAAGCTCTGAAGCGTCTGCAGGTTCAGAGTTGAATGAGCCAAGTTACTCTAAAAATCTCAGGTTTTTATTGCACCTTTTCTCAGAGTACTAAATAATAACATTTCAAGAAAGAAAAAAACATCCTTATTCCAAGAATTAAATCAAATGTTGTGTGCAAGCTGCCAAATCAGGATGTTTTGAATCATAAATGAACCAAATCATTAAGATCAGTCATTTTTGCTGTTTTCATAAGATAAGAAGCTTGTGTAAGCGCTAAAACAAAAGCTCAAGAGTTCTTTGTGAACTCGAGCTTCATTTAGTTTCAGTTTTTGTCACATTTTGTTCACATTGAGCTTAAATAAACAAACCTTTTGTCATTGAAAGACTGGAAACAGTCACGTTTTCATGTGAAATTTTACTCTTGCTTTGACACAGTGATTGTTTTTTGCCGCGTCATTACTTTCTGTTAAAGCCACCGTAGTTGTAAGGAAAGGCTAACGTAAACTCTTGAGGTGACATAAATGGAAAGCGAGCGCACTGAGAAGTTGTGCTCAAGAAACAACAAGCCTTTCTCGAGTTTCACATCACACGTTATATCCACATTTTTTAAAAGTTTTATAGTGAATGTGATGCAGACCTGTGAACTTTAATTACCTGTTATTACCGCCCGTAATCGTTCCTCCTTTTCCAACCGTCACTCCAGGAAAGACTATTTTTATTTTTTGGTTAAATGGAGAGATTTCTACAATCAGAAAGCATGTTGACCTGTTTGCAGCTGGAAGAAACAAGAAAAAAAAGGAGGCATCTTTCCTTTAGTCTAGACATGTTTACAGGTTTGCTGAGGGACACTGTTATTATTCAGTTGGTCATTTGTGTAGATGCTACAAAAGTTGTTATTCTAAGCAGAATTTGTGAGTTTAAGATAAGGACGTGGAGTGGAAGTTTCAAAAGTTGTCTGATTCCGTTTTTAAAAAAATTATTATTTTTTTTCCATTTATTGGGTTGTTTGCCTAAAACTCGTTTTTATAGAAGGAAACTGAGTTAGAGGAACTCTTCTGGAGGTCACCTTGAGTGCCAGTGATCTCTGATATCTGTGTAGACTGAATAAATCCACGTATTTTAAAGAGGATGGTTTCAGTTTTCTGTCTTAGGCAGCTTTTGTCTTTCTCCCTGCTCACTCGACGCCTGCCTGCCTGGCTCCCTGGCTCCCTGGGCTGAGGCTCTCAGAGCCTATTCTGGGCGAGGCGAGCCCACCACCTACACATCCTGCAGGGGTGGAGAGAGGCATGTGGTCCTCCCAGTAACCCAGGCTCGCTGACTGCCACTCCTCTGTTAGCTGTAGGCCTCCGCAGAGCCTCACATGCACACAGGGAGAGTCGAAAAACAAGCCAGTTTCTGAGCTTCTCTCCTGTTTTCTCTGAGTTTGAGATGGCAAGTGAAGAGATTCAATCATTTCTTTAAAATTAAAGGCCAAGCGAGCGTCATCCTCAAAGGACGGCGAGTGGGCCCGCAGAAGACGTTTATTCACAGGGATTCACAGATGTTTGTAGACCCACATTTAGAGCTAAAGCAGCAATTTAAAAATGACATTTTTTGTACATTTTATTACTGTAATAACAAGTTTGAGAACAGAGTTTGCAAAGTGCTTTGGCAGGCGAGCTCAGAGGGCAAATTAGAATAGAAAAAACAACTAAAGTTAAGAAAAAGTTGTTTTTTTTAAAATAAAAACTACAAAACAAGAACTTAAAACTTATATACTATTATATATTGTACATATATTTATTAGTTTCAGATGTAGCCATTCTTGTATTTTGCTTGTTTACATTATTGTATTTTGCACAACTCTGTTGCTTGTGAAGCTCGCACACAAGAATTTCACTCACATGTGCTGTACCAATGTACCTGCACATGTGATGTGACAATAAAAGTGATTTGATTTGATTTGATTTAAAATGTCTGTAATAAATAACAATAAAAGATTAAAATAACAGTAAAATTAAAAAGACAGTAAACTGACAGTAAAATAACAACGTCACTTAAACAGCCCTGTAAAAATGTGTTATAACACTTACACAGTTGTGTGCACAATTCCTGTTTTCCCAGTTTTTAAAGCTATATCCATGTGATTTATAGCTTTCAGACGGAGCAAACAAACCACTGTTGTGTGTATATATGTGTATACACAAGAAAGCAAAGGGCATGACAGGATTGTAATTGTTGACAGGATTGTAATTGCAATAAATAATGCAATGCAATAAATACTTTGTTGCAACGTATATATTTCTTGTACCTTCTCAGTGCAGATATTGTATGCTGGATGGGCAGGTTGTAGCAACCTACCTGTGATGTGTCTGATTTATTAGTATGCTAGACCATATCCAGGTATGATCAGCAACATGTGCACCGTGTTTTCTCCACACTCATTTGATCAAGTTCAAATTTCCTCCACGCACTGGAGTTAAATCTTACATGTGTTCCAGTAAAGATTTCCATCTATCTACATGTGTTGTATGAATGCTACATACAAGAGTTATCTGCTCGTGCATTGGTCTGTAGATTCAAGTCTCCACTTTGGAGCAGGAGAAGGACTCACCGGAGGATCAGAGGCTGAAAACAGCCAACATTTCAGTGATGTCTCCCTGAATTTTAATTGTAAACCACACAGGGATCGAATATAGAGAAGCCAGGATTGGGTTGATGCAGTGCTATCAACTAAAACCAATAATAATGTTCATTCAAGCAAAATATGGCACAGAAGCTCAACGATATTTGGAAAAAAAACACTAAATGAGCTGCCTACGCACCCGCATCTGCTGTTAATTATAATTTTACCTTGTTTTTTGATTGTGTTTTGGATGTTCAGTAAGTAAATTTCAGTTGTAGGTTTTAGTAGTTTTACTGGACTACTGTTGTTCATAATTATTATTTCACTTCATTTCTGCCCTTTTCTTTGGTTTTAACGTTTACTTCTTTATTTGAGACACTTGGATCGACATAGGTTAGTTAAAGCAGGGCAAAGCGAAAGCTGTTTGTGGTTTCTGGCGGAAAAGTGGAGGCAGATTTCACCTATCCACGCACCTGTGGACTCCTGATAAACAGGAACCCTGCACATGCCAAGGATAACAAGTGCAGTCCAAATATAATTCCTGTGCATTGTTCTTAGAAATGTGTCTCCATGTCGGCTCACAGCAGCTAATTCAGATGAGCAATGGAGCCTCCAGTGAAAACAGTAAAAACTGCATATTTATTTTTACATTTCTTTTTTTCATCTTCACATTCTTCAGCTGTGAAGATTCAAGTGAAAAACTTGACTTCCGTTTTTTGTCTCCAAGGTCAAAAGTCCTCATGCTCTCTTTTCAGTTTTAGTGTCTGCTCATTGAGAGAAATTCACATGTTCCTGCTTTGTTGAGATTGACTGCTGATGATTTTAACAAAGCACTGAGTTAGTGTCATGTGAGCGCATCATTTTTTCCCCCTTTCTGTTTTCTCCTTAAAGGGCAAATTGGTGTTTCTCACCATTTGGCACTCAGCAGGAGGATTTCAGTCAGAACGTGACTGATTTGACATTTCTACATCTGAAGCGTTTCAACGACTCGATCTTAGAGAACTACTACAATCTGTTACTGTTATCTTATGGAAGATTAAGATTAAGGAAGATTGTTTCATGGTACGGAAGTCTAAAATTGCCAAAAGTAAAAATAAATGGGGGGATTGTATTTCAGTGGTTATTTACAGTTTTCAACAACAATTGGAGAATGCTTTTAAAAAATTAAACAAACAAATAAAGCAGAAAAAACACAAATTATTGACTGTAAAATTGCAGGGTGTAGCTTTAGCTTATTATACCCACACATTTTACAGAGTATAATCTAAATGGTGGCACTTTTATAACTAAATTTCACCAGAAACAAAAAAGAAAGAAAATATTAATTTGTATTAATGCCTCTGTTTATATATTATTTTTTCAATATTTGTTTTTCTATTGTTTTTTATTTCTTTTTATTTATTTATTTTTAATTTTGACAGTGTCAGTCCTCCGTACAACTGAACCAATTAGTAATAATATGTAAATAATACAGTATAAAAATCATCACAAATAACATATTTAATTGCTGATATTTATTTATTATTATTTGGATCAATGCCTCAATCGTTATTATTTTTGCAATATTTATGTGGCACCTTCAATTTGGAGGTGGGGGGGGTGGATTTGGCACTTTTGGCCCTCCACACATTCATCTTCCCACTATATTAATAGGTTATAATAACTGTTCATCCAATCGTGGTATTTTTTTTTTTCAGATCAATATCTCATGTGTGACTGTTTGTTAGCTTAGCTTAGTGCCTGAGTGACGTTTGGCCTTCTGTTTGTCGTCTCTTAGGTATGGCAGCGGTGTTGCCGAGAACCCTGGGTGAGCTGCAGCTCTACAGGATCCTGCAGCGGGCAAACTTGCTCTACTACTACGAGGCCTTCATCCAGCAGGGCGGTGACGACGTGCAGCAGCTCTGCGAGGCCGGCGAGGAGGAGTTCTTGGAGATCATGGCCCTCGTCGGCATGGCCAGCAAGCCGCTGCACGTGCGCCGCCTGCAGAAGGCACTGCGAGACTGGGTCACCAACCCCGCCATCTTTAACCAGCCCCTCACCTCGCTGCCCGTGTGCAGCATCCCCGTGTACAAACTGCCCGAGGGCTCACCCACGCTGCTCAGCGCTCAGGACCGCGCCAGTACCGCCAGCGTCAAGATGCCCAAAGCCATCGCCGCCGCCTGCTCTGACCCGGGGAAGCTGGACGTGGCAAGGGACAAAGTGTCGGCCGGATCACCACTGCAGGGCAGCAGCGAGGTGAGGTTCTGGTCGGGCCATAGCAATGATAGCGAGCACAGCCTGTCTCCGTCAGACCTCGGCTCCCCATCTTCGCCCAGAGAGGCTTTAGAAGCTCTGGACGCAGCCGCCGTCCAGTCGGTCATGGAGTGTGTGGACAGAATGGCGCCTGGCCTCCCAAAGGCGGACCTGGCTGAGGTTAAAGAGCAGCTGAAGAACAACAAGAAGCTAGGAAAGATGATCGGACACATCTTTGAAATGAGCGATGATGATCCGCGAAGGGAGGAGGAGATCCGGAAGTACAGCGCCATCTATGGACGCTTTGACTCCAAGAGGAGGGACGGCAAGCACCTGACGCTTCACGAAGTGGGTGAACACATATTTTTCTGGTTAATGTTGTCCTGTGGGGGTCTTCCTGTGTAACCTGATTTATCTGTACGTGTGTGTCCCACAGCTGACGGTGAACGAAGCGGCGGCACAGCTCTGCATGAGGGACATGGCTCTGTTGACACGCCGCGACGAGCTGTTCGGACTCGCCCGGCAGATTTCCAGGGAGGTCACCTACAAATACACCTACCGCACCAGCAAGTAAGAGCCCCTTTTCCTTACTGAAGCCGACTTCAGATTTAAGTTGTTTGGTTTTAAAGCTAAAATGAGCCGACAGTGTTTGGACTACACATGTGACCATCTGTCTAAGCCCATCATGAATCACGTGTTCACATTTCTTGGCGTTTGTGATGCTTTCATTTTTAAAAAGCTTTCCCCAGGTAAATTGTCAGCTCAGCGAATTCTCGGCATAAAAACTGGATGTCAGCGGTTGCAATGGAACTGACATGTGTGCATTATGACTTTTCTCTGCAGGTCTCGCTGTGGAGACCGAGACGAGCCGTCACCTAAAAGAATTAAAACAGAGGTATGGTCAGATTTTTTTCAATTTGCGTCTTGATTTCAACATTTGTCAAATATTTTTGGGCTTTACTGAGATGTCTCTATTTCCTTTAAACTATCAAGAGACTGTCCTAACTCTGGAGTGTTCCTCCAAGCTAAAAAAGCTTCTCAGACTCTCCATGGTGTTCATTAGTTTTCCTTGTTCGATTTTAAAATTTACTGATATCCAAAAATCACTATCTGACATGATTTTAATATTTAAAAGGTGCTTCATACTGTAATGTAAACACCCTAAAATATTACAGAAGAACCAGAAAGAACCTCAGCTATCACATAATCCAATATTAGTAGCACTTGGCGACTGTGGGGAGGAAGAACCACCCTTTAACAGGAAGAGGCAATGAGAAATTCAGGAAAGATCTATTTTTTTTGTTGGAATAAAAGGTTTTAACTTGTTTTGTCCTAACTGATTGCAACCTGAATAGCTTCTGAACAGTTTCTGGACCCCTCAGGGGTTGTCTTCTACCAAACAATCATTTTAAAATGAGAAAGTAATCCCTACGAAATGTTTCCTATTCATTAAATTCACCAGTTTATTTGAAAACATGATGACCGGAACTGCCTTGCTGGCTAATTTTCAGTATTTACAATGTGTGAAATGTAAAGATGTGACCAGCTGGAGCTCCTCTGCAAGACTTTTTCAGGAACATTAAGGGCGAATCAGCATCACCATTGAATAGAGTACAAAGGACTCTCAGTGCTCCTCTCCTGACACAGTTGACTGAGAGAGTTGTCTTTGAATAGCTCCTCTCAGCGTGTAGACCTCTGATCGAAAACATGTGGCGGACGCACACTCGGCTGGGACCTCGGAGCTGCAGATAAGCCGACACCTGCTCACAAAAACTACTCTGAGCTCTTAAAGATGGGGGAATTTCTGCAGAAATCCACAGTGAGAAAAAACTCCCCCGAGTCTGTTAATAAACAAATCAAAGGAATTTGTATTGTGTAAGCTTTGATAAACCCAATAACCAAAATAAGTAGCAAGAAATAGCAGCAATACTAGTTCTTCTTTTAAATAAATAAGCTTTATTAGTGTGTTATTAATTAGTTTTTAAATTGTAACGTGAAAGAAAATAGTTGCAATTATTTATATGTTGACAAAATAAGTTCAAACTAATTAATAACAGAGTAAAACGCTTCTTTGCGACTTTAATAATTTTAATAAAATCCGCCTCCAGAAATGATATTGTTTTCTTATTTTAATTGTTTAATTGTTCTTTTCTATTAAAATGTTCTCTATATTGCCTGGAGTTTTCATTAATATTATCATTTTTAAATACCAGAACAAGCCTTGAACAGCGTCAGTGTATTTTGTGCAAATTTAACCTCTAAAAATTCTTAGAAAATTGTATTTGACCTGCTGCTCTGTTGCTCTGCTGTATACAGTTTCATGTGCTCAGTGAGGGGTGAAACATAAAACTAACCGTTAAATGTTATTTAAAAAATATCAGCCACAAATTGGATGTCAGTTCAAAAAAACACCTTCGTGCTTTGAAAATATTCCCCTAAGGTAGCTTTGCATGAATCACAGTTTAAAATAATCCATCTTTATATCATACTGAGCCTCGTTGATTTAGCTCCTCCCCCTTCAAGCCAACTTTCTTTTGGCTACCACTCCCAAACAGAAGGTTTAAAAAGCAGGTGGGTGGAGCATATAAGGAATTCCCTCTTACTGACATCATAAAAACCCATGAGTAGAAAAAAATGTTTGTGTGTTTGGAGCAGCTTTTAAAGAGTTCGGCTCATGGGGATTACCTGCACATACACTGACCTCATTATACTCTACCTGTGTGACTGACACTTCACCACAATATTAGCTGTCAGTTGCAGGGTTGGGATTTGTAGTTTCATACTAAAACACCATATTTTCTTGACTACTGAGAGAAACTCAATTTCTTCTTGGCTCTGAGAACCAACCAGAACCTTCAAATGAATCTTAAAGAAACAATAAAATGGAAACCCAAGACATGTATACGTGTTTGTCTGTCACACCAACAGGAGAACTTCTTCGACATCCAGGAGGCGCTGCAGGCCATCCACATGCGACAGGAGATGCTGAGGGAGCAACTGGCGTGCGCCAAGTCGAAAGGAGAGGAAACCGTTGGACGAAATCTGCAGGTAGCCATAACAAACACTTGCCATCTCAATTCCAGAGAAGCAGCTGTTATTTTGAAGCCTAAAGAGTTTATAAAAAAGTGGCTAAATCTACTGCAGTGGTGATCATTCAAAAAGGCTGTTTCCTAAGAGCAGACGTCAGCACTTTGTATTTATTTTCCTCATCTGGATGTCTTTTGAGGTTGATCGCCCAGAGTTGTCTTATTGGAACGACTGTCGTTCCTCACCATGTCGCCAGATGTTTGAGGCAGTCCTAGTTAGACTCTTCACTGGTTTCCACGCCGCTGCTGCTGCTGTTGCTGTTCATAATTAGAGCCGGAGTGTAGGAGGACAGCTTTATGATCACTCATTAGCCAGAAAACATTTCAGCGCCTGCTCCCTGTGTGAACACATGTGGCCTAATGTATATGTACTCCAGCTGATCACTCAGTGTTTGTTACACCCGTCACACTGATGTGATTTCCACAAACGGCATTCAGGAGAAGAAGAGATTTCACGGCTGTGTTCGCACGGCAGGCCTCTCTGAACTGCTGCTTGTCTCTCCGTGCATGGACGTGTCCTGCAGTAATTTAAAGTGACAGAGATGTGCCGACTGACAGCAACCACGCTGCGCTGTTGTTTGTCAGACTTCACTTCGCTGAAGCTCATTTAAGGAGGTCATTTTCCTGCTTTGTAAATTCAAGCTCTTTCCCCAGGTTGGTTTAACACACCCAAGAGGCAGATGCAGGGGGCAAAAGTTCACCCTCAGTCAGGTCACTCGGATTTAGGTCAAACCTCAAAGCAGTTCAGATATATCGCACATGCCGTTTACCTTACAGGTCTGAACCCTCACACGGGTGGATGACAGGATTAAAAAAGGATCTAGAAATCTTCATCGTGCTTCATAGTCATCCTCTCGGTATTATCTATTATAAATGAAGCAAAAAAAAACCTCAGAAAGTGTTTTCTCTCTTTTCTACTTAACCTGCATGTTAAATAAGCACAATATCAGAAACTAGAAGGTAATAACTTTGAAATTAAGACACTGTATTTATCAAAAAGAATAAAATTCAGCAAAAATCTGATCTGTGGATTTTAAAGGATTTATTCATATGTATCAATTAATCTGTGTATGAAGGTAAAACTGGTTTAACCTCAGATGCTTCTTCGTGCTCTCACAGCTTGTTTAGCAATTATATGCAGAGGTGTAGCTAAAGAGGGGGAGCTGGGGTGGCCTTGGTGCCCACCTATAATTATACCAGAGCAACCATGTGTGGAAGTTACAGCGATTGTAGGTGTTGATTCTCTTTTTAAGGAAAAGCTGTGTTGTCCTCCTTACAAAATATTACAAATGTCAAGTCACATAATAATATGCAATGAAAGCAAATTTACAACAACAACAAAAAAAACCTTTTTTAAGTTGAGAAGAATAAATGAGTTCATTTTGCCTGTCGTTCCCGACTCCCTATGTGTGAGATGTTTTCTTAACTTCTACCACTCAGTGAACTAAAACACTGGGTTAGCTCGCCGTTAAATCTCATGCTTCAGGCGAGCCGCCATATTGTTAGAGGGCAGCGATGTCTCCTGATGCACATTTATGAAGGCAGTAAGTTTATCCACGACTAAATAGTTTTAACTGGTTTGTTTTTTATTTCCCACGGAGCCTCCCCACCTCCATCGACTGGTTTTTGTGCCTGGAGAAAATCCTGGAAACGCCTGTGTGTGTGACCATGACCTTTTCCCCAACGGTCTGAGTGTCACTGTATTTACTTGAGTCATTATTTCTGTAGTTGGTATTAGCAATAACTGAAGGTCAAATTTATAGTGAAAAATTCCTGACATTATGCATTAACTCCTACTTCAATGAAGGTTTAAACTTAAACTGATACTTTGATTATATTTTAAAATGTAAAAAGGCTAATTATGTTTAATTATGAAAGGTCTAAAATTTAAGAATGAGGCCCAAATCTATTGGATTTAACACTGTTTCTTTTTTGTTTTAGAGATTACATGTAATCCTAATCCAACAGTTACAAGTAATTTGCATTTAAAATGTCCTTTATTTCTTAAAGGTGCATTGAATTCCTCTTTTGTTTATTTTATAACATTGGAACAAAGTCCACATTGTGGTTGGTACTTGATTAAAAGTTTCTTTGAAGATTTTTAAACCAAGAGCTGGATTTAAATTTGTTTGTTCCCACGTTCAAGGTCGTCTTCCCGTGCACCTCTGGACCGTACTAGTTTGTATTTTTACCCGTTAAAGACCAGTAAAGCTCAGGATCCACTTTTTTATCTACCTATAATGTCTCAGCAGATCCGTTTATCACAGTCTTACTGAGAGTCCACAGATGAAAGTCACATCTTCATATGAAAGCTTGTGTTTTCTAACATCTAGCACAGGGGTCTCCAACTTCAATCCTCGATTGCTACTGTCCTGCAGCTTTTAGATGCATCCTTGTTCAAACACACCTGAATCACATGAATAGCTTGTTACCAGGCCTTTGCCAAACTTGATGGTATGCTGAAGAGATAATTCCACCATCTGATTCAACTGTGTTGGAGTAGGGACAGTAGTAGAACAGTAGCTCTCGAGGACTGGAGTTGGAGACCCCTGATCGAGAGACTGCAGAAGATATTTTTACCCACAGTTCATATCTGACTGCTGTTTGTTTGTGTCCACCAGATGCAATTGGAGCGTCTGCTGGCGAGGCAGATGGAGATCCTGCAGGATGCCGCTGTCCAGGAACGACTCCAGGCTCTGGACTGGAGGATCCCCCCCGCCGCTTTAAAGTACCTCAACAATGCACAGAACACCAACGGAAACGCAGCCGTTGACGCCGGCAGAGACAGCCAAGGTAGGGCGGCCGTTAACAGAGGCGTGTTTCACCCCCACTGTTAGATATGTACTATTACAAAAACATAAGGAATGAATTCAAATGTGACATGGAAATGAGGCTACATTTTAAAAAGGGATGAAGATAAAAACCACCCACGGCCCTCATGAAATCCCACTGTCTTTGATGCTTATCAGTGGAAACCTGAACTTATCAAAACATTTCTGGTCGCAACAGGCACACCTCCTCAGTATGAGGTCATACTTGTCAGTACAGCCGATAACAACACAATTAAAATTACACAACAAAGGAATTTAAAAAGGTGGAGTCTTTTAAAATTTTTATGATGCCTCGCTTTGGTTTGTGCAAGGAGAAAATACTTTTAACTCCAAACCAGTCAATCCAACGTTTAAGGTGTGATCATAAAGTTAAAGGACTCTGGCATTTAAATGGTTATGTGAAGTTTACCAAACATTTCTCTTGCAGCATATTATTATCTAGTAATAAATCTCCCAGGACGTGCGAAAGACGATCCTGACTGAATAATGAGGTTAGATGCAACTCTGAAAGCAAACTGAAACTCAGGAATATTAAAAAAAAAAGAGCCCCAAACCGCTTCCAGTAAACCATAAATCTGTTTTTCTGTCACATATTAGCAGAAGAAAAGCTTTTTTTATGCAAAACTGCCCATGACGGCTTCCGCAAAAGCATAAATCTCCACTCTGTTTGGTTTGTTGCAGTATTTTTAGCACCTTTTGCTAGTTGTTGTTGGTCTTAGTCACAGTTGGAAGCAAAAGGAGTAAATCTCAGAGTAAGTAACTTTGACCTGATTGTTTTTACCCCTTGCCATTCACTGGAAATGTTCTTTTTTTTTTTTTTTAAATCTATGGCTGCATCCACTAAAAGATCCAGCCAAAAACAAACCTTTAATATAAAAACACCCAGAGCTGATTTCCAGTAAATTAAAAACTCTATATTTGTTTGGCTTTTTCAAGTATTTTTAGTATCTTTTGTTGGTTGTGGCTGGCTCACTGGTGCCCCCTGTGTCTAATCAAGAGAAAACACCTAGTGGTTTTTTTTCCTTGCTTTTTTCCTTTGTAGCTTCCTTGGTAGTTTATATGTTTAGTGTATGATAATCTCCAATAAATGGAGACTATGCTGGGCATTTTTCTGTCAATGAGCTAAAAAAAATATAATTTAATAATATAATAATAGTTTAATAACATGCTAAGTCACTCACATCTGTTTTCAGCGAAACATAAACCTCATATTTGTGTGGCGTGTTCGAGTCTTTTTAGATTCCTGCGTGATTGTTATAGTTGGCTCAATGTTGCCCCCTGTGTCCAGTTAAAAGAAAGCACCCAGCAGGTCTTTCCTTGGTAATTTTAATATTTTCGTTTTGAAACATAACTGAACAAAAGTTGCCTGGCTAATTTTCAGATTTTTAAAACTGATAACAGTGTAGTGATTTAATATGTGATATTCAGGTTTTTGCTCTTATCGACTTTGCATGGATCAGCTGTTGTGTTTGTTGCAATCCAAGAACATGCTTACCCTAAGTTGCACCGGACCTCTGGTGGACAAACTGTGCAAAATCAACACTCAAAAAAATGGTTTAAGTGGGTTTCTGTCGTCTCGTCTTTTTATATTTTTAAAGTTTCTAGTCACATCAGCAAATATTGCCCTTCCTATTAATCAGTCCGTTTTTTTTGTTAAACATCTCAGGAGTTGAACCCGGCTGCTCTCAGTCATATGGCATGTGGTCACCCGCTCAACGCACTGAGCTAAACTGGCGCCCAGTCCGTTTTTTGTGATAAATGAGCAGAGATCAAAAATCTTGAGTCTAGAAAAACATATCCCTTTTTTGGCTTGTCTAAGCATTATTAGCATCTTTTCTTGTTTTTGTTTTAGTGACTCACTGCTGCCCCCTGTGTCTAGTCAAGAGAAAACACCCAGCTGGGGTTTTGTTTTTGAGCCAAATCTTTGCTCTTTGTTGGTCTTTAAGCTGAATAGAGGCCGACATTCTTGGAGTGCACCAAGTAATTTGCAGACATACTTCATGTCATAAATGTCACAGGATGCGTGGATGGAAACAACACCTATAGGTGCTGATTTTCCACACCCGGCCGCCGTGGCAGCTGTCACCTTTTATTTTGTATTTTTTCTTCATCTCCATTTGCTCCCACTCCGATTTCTCAAACAGAGAGGTTGGGGGGGGGCATCATTATTCAGGATCTTACTTCTCCTCCGGGCCTCATCTCATTTTTATCCTTTTCCTCCCTCACCCACTCCCGACAGCTCATTATATCGCTGTTCCCACAAATCCCACAATGCACCTGTAATTATCACGCCCACGCCTGTTTACCTCCAGCCAGTTGCCTGGAGGGGGGCGTCTCTATCTCTCTCTCGCTGTTTACTTCTCTCTCTCTCCTCCCCCTCTTCTTCTCTGCTCTCCTTTCTTATTTTCTTCTTCTTCCCCCCTTCTGTCATTTTTCTTCTCCTGCAGGTTTCCTTTTTATTCTCTCGTTCTCTGCCCCTTTATGTTTTATTCCACTGGGATAAAACCCTGAAATTTAACAACAAACTGCTCAGTAGAAGCACCTCTTCTTTTGCATTTTTTAAAATGAAAAACAATAAGAAATGTTGAGTGTTAATGCTGGGAATTTTAAACAGCGTGCATGCTGAGATAGTTTTTAAAAAGTTGGCTTTCAATAAAACAGTTGATTTATCTGTAGAGGCTTAAGGATTAAATCATGGGGTACATGCAGCGTCCATCCTGGCTTTCCATCATTTGAGATTTGACTGCAGCTCTTTTAATTTCATCATCTTCCTACACAATAATTTAATGGCACCCAGCTCCTTAAATTTCCATAAGAGCAATGGAGACTTGTATGGCCAATAAGGCAAGTCTGTTTCACCTAATTTGAAAAGAAGAAAGAAAATAACTGCAGTTTCTGACCGTTTGAGCTAAAACATCTGGATATTTTTAGATATTTTGCAGATTTTCTGGAAGGTTAGATGAAACATGGCATCTTTGCAAAGTCAGGCTAAAAGCAACACTTGGAGCAGCTGCTGGTCTGCGAAATATACTTTTTCTAGCAGAGCTAAAATAACCAAAACTAGGAAGTCTGTATGTCATGTCATGTTATAATAGCAGACCTCATTATAAGGGTATAATTAACCTCAGTCTACTGCATGTTTATTTGGTAATCAAACAGTGATGTTATATTAATCGATTAGTTAATTTTAGTAAATGACTTTGTTAGAGTCACTGCATTACACTGTTTGTACAAACTCAGCATTGTACAAATAGTGTATAAAGTACATTTGGTTGCTTAACAAAGCTTTTATTGTGAAACATTTTAGGAAACATGCATTCATTTTCTTAACAGCTTATTTAATTTGGGGTCTCGTGATCAGGGGGTACAGCCGTCACAGGCCGAGAGGTGGACATCCTCAACATGCTGAAGAAATAAATGTCAGACTTACTTTTTTTTAAGAAACATGACAAAAAGAGAGAGAAATGACACATACAGAGAAGTGAGGAAGACAATCAGACAGGCAGAGATGGAGATTTATGATGATGAACATTTAATGATCCTGTCAGGTAGCTTACAGTTTACTTTAATGTACTGTGATTACATCAAACACCACTGTTTATAATGTCTCTGGATAAACTATTTAAACCTGAATATGTTAGTTGTAACAGCAAATGTATTATTTTACACACTATGTGTGACACCGCCTTAAAAATGAAAGTGAAAAGCTGCAGTGTCACTGTCCTCTAAGTTTATGCAGTGCCTTTTTTATACAGTCATCGGAGATTACAAAGACAGTGTAAACACTTCATATGAAGTCCAGCTGAACAGGCTCAGACAGAAGTAAATCTTTACGATGTCTCGCTTACCTTCTTCTTATTAAAGCTCGTCTACCCTCCAAAGAAAAGAAAAGGACCTTTATATCTATTTCAGCTTAATTGAATAATTTTATCCCAAAAACAGAACTCTATCTCCTTTTTTGGAAAAAGTGCATGGAAACTTTAGCAAGCAGGAAATATATGAAAGGCCATATCTTTTAGTACAGCACATGTTGTGTGATTGAAAGCTGCACTATTAGCAAATAGCTACAAAAATGACAAAGTCATCTGGCTCTAATGTCACATTTCTTTGTATTGTGTGTAAAATTCATACCTTATACATGATAAAATATCAGCAAAACAATCCCAAGACAGGAGGCTAATGTGCATATAAACAACTAAATAACAGCTGCATTGGGCACGAGCAGTCGAATGTGGTGGAAAATACTGTCACAGCTTCCCCTCATCCACCCTTTTCTCCTCCGTCTTTGTTTCTTTTTTGTCTCTCAGAGGGAATAAAAGGCAAACATGAGGGATCAGCAGCTTAACACACACACAAACACACTCATTTTGTTGCCACTGGGAATATTGAACATGTAAAACAAAGCTGGTGTTACATCAAACATCTGGGCTGATGTTGACTTCTATCCCAGTGGATTTACTTTAGCTTAATGTCAGAGATAGTAGGTGAAATTTTCATTTTGTACTGGGCTGTTGCTTACTGAATATTTTTTATGTCACTATTGGTTGTTATTCCCTGAAATTCCTGGTGAAAATAGTGGCGAAGAGGGCAGTTATAAAAAACAGTTTAAGGTACTTTAAAGGTTCTTTAGCTCACTTTTCTTTGAGAAACTGATTGGGAAAGCTAACTGTTTTCGCCTTTATTTTTTACTTTTTCCAGATGAACGACCAATAAACTTGCGGGTGGTAAGTCAGAATATGCAGGAAGGCGACCTCCCACTGGGCAAGCAGCTAGCCAATGAACTGAAGCGCCATCACAACCACATCAACAGCAACAACAGCAACACAGATGAGACCAAAACACCAGCAACAGGTTAGTGATGGCGACTAACCTGAAATGATATTCATACCAAAAATGTAATGATTTTTCAAATGAGCAGGAAGTTAAAAGGCTGTGCCTTACTCAAAGACACTTTGGACAAGATTTAAGCTCATGGAAGGATACATACAACAAAAGTGTTTTACAGTAACTGCTCTGCAGGCCTTGTTTGTTATTATAAAGCTCTTTGCTGATGACATTCTCCTTTTTCCTTCAGAAAATGGAACGTCACAGCGGGCGTCCACGAACGCAGAGAAGAAGACCATCAAGTCAGAGCCTGAAGACTCCACATAGTGCCTCCCGCCTCACCATTCGACCCCCCCCTTAGTACCCCGCTCCACTTCATTCTACTCACACTTGACAGTATGCAGTTACTATCCATCAATAGATACTAAGCAAGCACAGACACAGTAGAGCCTTAACAACCAATGTTGCCTCATGAATAGCATTTATTTTTCTTTGATTTAGTATGTTTGTTTCTTTGTTTTCAAAGGTATCTGCCAAAGCACCTAAAGAGCATTTTGAGAAGTTCTTCAGTGCTCTCTGGTCTTTGTCTGTTGATTAGTTGTACACATTAGATGTACCTGTAATTTAAGAGTAATCTGTTGCAGACATTTGTGTCCTCTTTACCTCTGCCTTGGTGTTGGTTTTCCTGCTTTTTTTGGACAGCCAGAGTGCAGGCTGTGATGCTGGGGCTGAATCTTAACTCACGCGTAGATTCAAAGATGGGGGAAAAAGCTAATTTCTGGAAAACTTTTGCCATGGTGCTGTAAGTTTAGCTTCTTGATAACACTTTATATTTCCCAAATCTGAAAGAGAACGTTATCAGATTTGGCATTTATTTACTAAATATTTAACAACCACGTTTTTGAAAACTTTCTATAGTATAAATGAATTGGAAAAGACATTCGTGGTCCCCAGAGGACGAATCTCAGGCCTTGTTCAGGCTGCTAGCTCAAATCTGTTCAGAATTTGGAAAATAAAAACTCATGAAATTTGATTATTCCAAACAGGGCCACACCCCATTTGGAGGTTCCTTAAAATGAGGGATTTAAGTAGACTTTCAAAAGCTAATTTTGGGCTAATCTCACCTCATTGTTGTTAACGCTTTATAAAAGTAATATTTAAAGGCGATGACATCTGTGCCAAAACTCAGGATAAATAGCTAAATATTTTATGTGTCGTGTCTGAGTATTTTATTCAGTATATGTAGGAATCGGAATTTCAGTCAGTCAGTCAGTTACCTACTTTGGTCAATATCTCTGGACTAGCATCAAATTTAGACATTCATACTCCCCAGAAGATGAATAAGGGGGCACATCTACACAGCTAGTTCAGTTTTTTGACATTTGCAATTTAGTTTTTAGAAAGTCTGAGTAGCAACAAGAGAAGAAAAAAAGAAGAAACACCACGCTTCTATTCAGCCGGCAGATCTATGTTCCTGCCCTCACCTATGTTCTGGTGAGGGCCAAAGGAGCTCAATCAATTGGGGGGAGCTCAGAGTAGCGAAAAGAGCGAATTGAGCTGGTTCATTTGACCTGGATAGCTCTTGGACTTCTAGGTAAAGTGTTTTAGGCACGTCCTCCTGGAATGAAGCCCTGGGTTAGACCCAGGTCATGCTGAAGAGATTTTATCTCTTGACATTTGCAGTCTGAATAAAGTCAAAAAAAGCTCTATAACAAGGAGATAAAGTAGCACAAATTTTGAGACAAACGTTTTTGTTGTTCATGACATAAATTACACTTAGTTCCTTCCCATCACGTTCAGCTGCTTTTGTATTTAGTGCTTTTTAGCAAGATGGTGGCTTAATGTCACTGTGACCACTTTAGTTGCTAATACTAGCATTTAGCTCAAAGCAACACACATACAGGGTGTCTCTAAATCAGTGTAATACTAAACAGAAGCTAACAAGACATCCATAAACCTTCTAAAGTCTAAAAATGACCAAACATGAAAACATAAATTTTTTTATTGTAAAATATGTTAAAGTAGCATTTTAAGATAAAAGTGATAAAGGTAGATTTTTTTCATGACTTTAGAAGCAAAGCTTAACTTTTTAGAATAACAAGAAGCTTTTTTTTTTTTAATGTATTTATTTTTTTATTTTAGCTGCGTTTAGCTTGTGTCATCTTCTGAGCCTCCGTCACTCTCCCAATCCTAACGTAGGTGTCTGCATACTGTAACTTGAAACAAAGGTGTAAGTACTGTAGGGAGACTGAGTTAAGATACAGCCCCTGTAGCAGTTCCTATTTTTTTATTGTGTTTTTCATTTTTTTATCGTTCACTTCAAATAGGGAAACTGGCGAGGTGGGATTAATCCTCCCTGCCTCGCTCTTGTCTTGTGTATATTTATGGGATGGGAGGTAATTTAAAAAGAGGATGTACAAGAGCTGTTGTGGAGTAGCACCAGGGGACCTCTGTCATCCGTCTTGGCAGAATGGCTGGGCTGGCATGCCAGAGGCCGAGCTAATTGGTTCATTTCACTTTGTAATTTAGCAAAACACTGCTGTTGAACCAAAACCACGCATCTGCAAACAGGGAGTATTTCAGGAATAAAAAGATGCCTGTGAGGTTTTTTAGAACAGATCCAACAAGCTCCCAGCAGCCCCATGGGTTAAGGAAAAATTTTCTGAAGACAGAATTAAAATCTTGCAGGTTTGCAGGTTTTGTTTTTTTATTTTAATTTCAACAGCAGCTGGGGGGGGAAGGAAAACTCCTGTTTGCCGCTGCTGTGCGTGGAGCAGCAGCCTGGGTCTGTAAATAGTACCGTGATAACAAATAGTGCTAGCCTAATCTCTCAAACCAGGGTTTTTCCTTTGTCGAGTGTAACTCTGCTGTAGATTTTTGGTGTCAATACAATGTTTATGTATGTAGAGCAAAAACATTTAAAAACAAAGAAAAAGAAATCTTTTAAGTGTCACTGAGGAAAAAAAATACAACCACGTGAACGTGTCTGGTATATAAAAAACATGCTTTACATGATGATAATGTTGTTAGCCTTAGCTCTTAACAGTGTTTAATCCACCTGTGATGGCCATCGGTGCATATTTCAAATGTGTTTTTGCTGTTTAGAGGTAGATACATAACAATTAAGTGTTCGCTGTGTTTTTACGTGTTCGCCACATTGTGTAAATACGTCTGTTTGGTCCGAGATGATGATGATGACGTCCAGACAGTTTTTGGTCAGACTCTTACCCTGCCCCCCTCTACAGATAGTTTTAGTCTCACTCGGCGTAACGACAGGCCAATGCAATATTTATGTAAGTAATAAGTCTATTTGCATTTATATGGATTCATCTTTTTTGTGCTCAGTAACTGTATGTCTGTCATCAGGGTGGGAAATGTTTGTGTTGTCTCGCTTTTAGTGCACAGAGCACCATGTTTGTATTTAAAGACATCATTCTCCTTTCACAAAAACTCCATGAGGTGGTTTTGTTTTAACTAGCAAAGACTTGGGCTTGTAAAAAAAAAATTATATATATATATATATATATATATACATATATATATCGTTTGGGAATTTTTTGTTTTGTTTTGTTTTTTTCCCAGCCCGATCGGCTCAAACACTGGCCTGGTTGGCGTGACTGTCGCATGTCTGAGCTGCCGTCTCACTGATCACCCTTCTCCTCACTGTTTATTGTAAAGTGATAGATTAGGCTTCACCTAGTTATGCACCTGTTTTTTAAACACTAATATATTTTATTTGTTATACAGCACATAAACATTAAACTTTATTTTTTTGAACTCTATTGTGTGGCGAGTTCTGTGATCAATGCCGTCCAAATCCGGTTTGAACCTGATCGTGAAAGGTATGCCTGCATCTGTGGGGATGGTCCTGGGACTTCACTATTATAACTGATCGTCTGCCCATTTGCCAGAGACTTGCTGAATTCCCTTGAAAAAAAACTGATGTTGGCCCAAAACTTGAGCTTATTGTCAGCCATAATACTCAAAATATATCACAATGCCTCCGTTACTTGTTGCGCCTGAAATACTGCTGACCTTTAAAATTAAATAAAATTTTAACTATTATTTTTGAAAGGTTCTTATTGTTTATTGCAATGTTTGAAAATAGTTTAAAAGGTTCTAAAATTAGTTCAAGGTAACAGCTTCCATGTGGTGCGTTGAAGCGATATCAACTGTTGTTAAAAAAGGGCAAGGCTGCAATTTCATGCAATACCACTCAGAACCACAAGGCAGTGCGATGAGTCACGGGGTCAGCACCAGAGCAACTCACTTTGGTTCTTTCATTTAAATAAAAACATAAAAGAACAAGAACAACAAAAAAATAGTAGAGATGAATGCTGCCACTTTATATCGTTCACCAGCCTTTAAAGAGTCCTGCCGCCCACTTAAAAACCCCAAAATCCCATGGGCCGCACCAAATCTTCACCACCCAACAGGGAGTCCCGGCCTACACTTTTGGAATCACTGCGCTAAGATACTGTTTATCCAAAAATTAATTTAAGCTTGGGTACTATAGTGCAGTCGATTTTGATTTTTTAACACTTTCATTACCAAATCGTATCACTTGGTTTGATATTTTTAGTTCCAAAAGTGGATCAGAATTCAGTTCAGGGAGCACAGTGACCTGTTTGGCCGGTCCATAACAAGTAACTCATTAAGAACACATCCTTATTTATAACCGCAGACCCTCTTTAGTAAATGTGGAGTAGCTGAAAAGAAATATTAAAAGTTTAAAGGATCACACATCTGAAACACTCAGTAATGGCAAAATGCTGGCCCCTGGTGGTGAAAATGTTAGTAGGGTAATGATAAACAGTACCTTTAACCTGCATTCTTTCTAATGGCCAGCAGGGGGCGACTCCTCTGTAAATCTGATTGCATAGAAGTCTATGATGAAAAAAACACTGCTTTTCTCTTAATCTGTGACCTCAGTAAATGCTTTCCTCATGAGTTTATGGTAAACATTGTCCTAATCAGAGGAAACTGAACCGCCCTCTTGCCCAAATATGGTCGCCTCTGAGTGAAACTGAAACTCCTGGTAATTAAAAAGAAGCATACTTAAAAAAAATAAGCCCTCTTAAGAAACTTTGGCATGTTCACGCACACACCAAAAACAGCATTTTGAGCCATTGCTTAAGGCAGAATAAGAAGGTATGTGACTAATGGGGCAGAAAGCTCTTTGTAGTCCTCCAATAACAGGTTGTAGTCATAGTAACAAACCTAACATTTAGTGATAACAATGTTTAGTGTGATTACATATTAGCTTCCCGCTGCAGGGCGGAGCTCCGAAAGCTACTCGAGAACTCGAGCCGTGAGGAGCGCTCGTCCTCCAGGTGCCACCGAGACACCTCTAAAGAATTTTCTTGTTCTCCTCCTTCTTCTTCTTGTGTTTGTTTTCTTCTTCAACTTCTTTTTATTTATTTTGGTTTATAGAGATGAATCCCTGCGCCGACCATTTGCATCAGCGTCACATCAACACATTGTGAAACCGGCCGATGACTCACTCTGACGCAGGTCCTTTTCGCATACCTCCCATCATCCTCTCCCTCTCTCCTCCCCCTCTGTCTCTCCACGCGCACGCACACAGACACACACACACACACGTGGACAGATTTTCTGAGGAGAATAACTCAGCTCATGAACACCCACGCCGTTTTGCTGCTCACAGTGGCAGCCCTGCTCAAACAGCCACCCCTCCCCTCCCTGTCCTTCCACCTCCTCCTCCAGTGCAAGTCACTGCTCATGATGATGATGATGATGTGTTGCCGCGGCAACGGCAGGAGGTGGGCGGCTCCACGGGCGGTGGGCGGAAGCCAGCCGCTAAGCGGCGTGGGAGGGATCTGCCGAGTGCACCCATCACCCTCATTTTGAAAGGAGCAGGAATCCGACTGCTTTTGAGAAGGTGTGGGTGTTGGTGAATTATCGCCTCTCCTCCCTGCAGCTTCGTTAGGGATGTTTGTCTCCCCTCCTTCCTTGCTTCCTTCCTTCCCTTCCTCTCTTTTCTTCCTTTGTCTTCTGGTTTTAATGCCACATGCAGAGAAAACGCAGCTTAAACTTTGAGGGCTGCTTTGAGTTGGCAAGTTTTCATGAGTCCTGGAGTTGCTTTTTTAAATTTTTATGCAATATAGCAGAGAAAGAAAGAAACACGAAGCCAGGCTTTAAAAGAAGTTGTTTGTAGTTTTTAAATGACTAGATGAAGTGAAGAAAAGCAAAGCAGGACTGTCTCCAGTCTTTCTTGCTTCCCCTCCCCTTTAATGCAATTTCCCAGCCGTCAGGGTCACACTAGAGTCAATGTAAACACATCAGTATGTAACTTTTACCAAGAGTGAACGTTTGACTCGGTTTGATCATGAACATGGAAAAGATACACATGAATAAGCTGGTCTGAAAATCAGGTAAATACAGCCTCAAGGTGAACAGCAACATATGACATAAGACATGTTTAGACATTATTTATCTCATAAAACAAACAAAAATGCAGACTCTGTGTGAAAAACTAAGTGCACCCCATGATTCAGCAGCTTGTAGAAGTACCTTTCACAGCAGTAACTTTACACTTGATCAGTGTGGAGGAGTTTTAGCCCGCTCTTCTTTAGGACATTGCTTCAGGTCATTGAAGTTCATGCACAGCTCTCTTAAATCCACACCACAGCATTTCAGTCAGGTTCAGGTCTGGACTCAGTGACTGCAAGGTGCCCAGATCAAACTAATCAAACTAGCAAAACATCTGCTTTATAGAGGTACTATGGGTTTTCACAGGACTGTTAGTGTATTTTGGCTCAGTTTCTGTTAAATAAATAATGACACAGTGTACTATGTCATGTGCTGTTGTTCATTTGAGGTTGTATTTATCTCATTTTAAGTCCCGCTAAGGAGTATTTTCATGATGTCCTGCGTTGGTACAATCTTGTAACTTAAAGAGGTAGGTGTGCCTTATTTCGCATGAGTTTTTTTTAATGTTTTAAGAGAAATAAAATAGGAGACTATAAGAAGCTGTTGTAACACAAACAAGCATATTACAAGCAGATTGTACCATTAAAAGACTGAAGTTCTTTATATTCTTTGGTTTTACAGTAAGTAGGAGGTCATCAGCGAGCTTGTATGTTCAAACCTCTTAGCTTAGAACGAATCCTCTGTCAGAAATGTGCACATGGTCTGGGACATGTTGGGGCACATTTAATCCCACTGATTTTATTTTTAGAAGCTCACGATTGTGCACTAAAACGCCTGCAAGGGCTGCAAAAGTATGTGGACACCAAAAGATGTCTTATATAGTCCAAATGAACAGCAGTAAAACAGCAGGTATTCATCTGCCGCTACTTGCTGACAAACCTCCTCAGCCACAGTCAGATCATCTACTTTAGCTCAAATCTGCATAAAAAGGGATTTTTTTTTAACGTAAAAATGTTGATTCCTGTCAAGTAAAAACCCTCTGCGTGCAATTGGTCGGAAGTCCCCTTTGCTTCTGATCACATGGAAATCAGATTTTCAGGCCAAATTCATGAATGTTTCATGTTCAAGTGCACTGGAGGCTTTATTAGTCAGCTCTAATGTGTTTGTTTTATCCTCTTTTGGCTCTCCGGGTGGGTGGAGTTTAGCAAGATAGAGTCAGATAAAAAAAATGTAAAAAAAAAGTTTGAGAAAAGTAAAGCAAACACTTTCCGGTGAGTAATCTGCGGTGTAGGTCATTATTTAGTGATGGGCGTCGAGCTCCACCCACGCAGGCCGCAAAGGAGGTCAAAACGAGCATTAAAATGCTGCCTGACTCAGGAGGAACAGGCTGATAATCTGTAATCTGGTACACTGAGCTCTGCAGATTGAATTAGACCTGAGTGTGACACTGTTTGGGAAATTTCTGATGTGTTTTTCTGTGTTTTTTCTGCAGAGTGTGCATGTGGTTCCCAGATTTCTATCAATCTGTCACTTCATGAATGGAAAGAGGCTCCTACAAGCCTGTAAGCTAGTCTCACATCACTTTCTAACCGGGAGATGGCGCTGTAGATGTTTTTTTTCAAGGACACACACACACACACACACACACACACACACACACACACACACACACACACACACAAGGCGACAGTCTGCAGAGAAAGCCCTGAATGTGTGCAACACCAAAGTGAACCACAAGGTGGCAGAGCAGCACAACGCATCAGTGACAGTCCTGCACATGGCTGCTTTAAGCCTCTTTTTTCCTCACCACTGTGCAGAGACGTGATGCTTTAATATTTATTTAATCACTTTTATATCTCAGGTCTCTTCCAGGGTGTGTTTCCTTATTTTTGTTTATTTGTTTTTATTGTTTTAAAGTTCTACTTGTATCCCTGTAAGGATTTATAGTTGCATTATATAATATTTTTATAGAAGTCTAGTTTTCATTTTTATTTATTACAGGACAACTGGTGGAGAGTGTGACTGTAACTCAGCTGAATGAATAGGAAGTTTAAAAAAAGGGAGAAGCAGAATATTTTAACATAAACTCAGTAACGTTTGCTTCGCTCGTTTTCAGTCCGGTCCAGAATGTTTTGTTTCAGTGTTTGTTTGTTTGTTGGTTAAGCCATTTAACACTGAACCAAAAACACACACACAGTTTGACAGCTTAAAAGACTATTTTTTGCACCATCAAGGTGATTCCCAAAGAAATATTAGCTGAGAACTTGTTTTATGTCTGCATGGCGTGCAGTGTGTTCTTAAAAATTTGAGGAAAATGAAGACGTGGGCACACTCCCCCCCCCCCCCGAGAAAAAAACCCCAACCAAACCAACAAACAAACAAAACAAAACAAACTGAACGTCATGTCCTTAAGGAACAGGAACAAATCCAGCAAATACTTGACACAAAATCTGAGAGATCCATCTGGACCTTCAGTGGATGCATCGACTGTTCACTGAAGCTTCACATTACACAAGAACTGCACTGAAATTCTGTGACAACAGGTCTGATGGAGGCTCTGTCATGGTTTGGCTGCATTTCAGCCAGTGGTGTTAGACATCTTCTGATTGGCAGCAGCTTCATTTTCATTATGACTATGACGCCAAACACACAGCCAATGCAGTAAAATCATACCTGGATAGAAAAACACACAGTGGAACACTGTCAGTCATGGATCGGCCTCCCCAGAACCTGGACCTCAACATTATTGAAGCAGTGTGGGATCATGGCAGAAACCTTCAAGAAGCCTGGAGAACTATTCCTACTTAAAGACATGGCAAGAAAGCTGCCTAAGAGAGTTTAGACTGTGCTGAAGAATAAAGATGGTCACACCAAATATTGACTTTCAAACTCATTACTTGTACAATCTCTGATTTTGCCTTATATACTGTATTTACATGTATGTTTGCACATGCTTCAATAAATCACTTCCTATTTTCCTACCAAAGTATAAAGAAATGAGGGGTGACTCAAGATTTCTGCACAGCAGTGTGAGTTATATAGCAAACTTGTTTATTTGAATCATCTGCACATGATTTCTGCAGGCCAAGCATGAAGACTCATGCACATGAGTCAGTCAGGAAATATTAGGTTTAAAATATTTCAATATAGTGATGTTTATGACATTACTTCACTTATATTGTGTTTATTCTTAAATTCTTGCATATGTGTTATGTGATTTCCAGCATTCGTGTGGCACAAATAATAACATTTCTACAACTAAGAGTGCAAAAATGTGCATTTAACTTAAAATGAATGCAGACTACATACTTGTGACTCATCCGATAATTTGTTTTTTTCTACTTAACTAAAACTGGATGCCATTGTATCATAAAACATATACTTTCTGTCTCCCCAAAAGTTATGTCTGTGCTACAGCAGCCACAAACAAAGCCTACATGAAAAAGAAGCCTACGTGGATAAAGAAGAGTGGGCCAGTAAAAAATAAAAATAACATGAACAAATAGGTCTAAAATGTATCATGCTTAACATAAAGCAGTTCAAATAAATAGAAAACGTGTAGTAAAACAATAAAATAGGAAATTAATTGAATAAACAATTATAAATGTAAATAAAATACAATGAAATGCTTTGTAAAAACGTGACGTAATACAATATAGTGGCCCTTTAAAGTAAAAGTGCTAAAAGGATTAACTATAATAGATTAAAAACAGCCATTAAATGTAGTAAATTCAAAAATATGATTGTTTTCGTTATGTATTGTGTTTGTAAAGACAAAAATATCGAAACTGTGCCTAAAAACATACAAAAATGGGCAAATACTTATAAATAACATAAACTTGTTCGCTAATTACGGGAAGTGATGGAGATAACGGGACCAAAACACGATTCACCACCGTGGGCGGGACTGTTAGGACTTCTCACCAATTAGGTGCGCCCATGGGTCAAGCCCGTCCAATCACAGCTCACGCGGTGGATAAGGTTGGTTGTATCCCGCTGGGGAGCTTTTTTCCGCTGTCGAGTCAGTGGGAGAACCGTTACTCGACCGATACAGCGGCGCTCTCACCGGGAACCGACCTCTACGATCCCTCCACGCGGTTCTATAGTAACTCCACTGCACAGTTCGTCTGTACCACAGGGCTGAAATGTTACATCTTCGGTCTACAGTAACGCTCAAGGAGTTATTCCAGACTCAGCTGAAGCGGCCGCTCACACGTAGGATCGGCGTTAAAGCAGCACCTGCTCCCGCCGCCTGCTTCAGCACCCTGAGTCCTGATGGACGGTCACCGGGTAGAGGGCGGTTTTCTGGCTGGAGAGCCCCTCAGCACTTGGCCAGGAAGCACGCATTGAGAGGCTTTTGCTCCAATGACTCCACCGGCAAGGACTCTTCAACAGAGAAGTGAGTAACGTTAACAGTAGGACGAACTCAATAGAAAAAAAGGAGCATTTTTAATGGGGCGGTAAACAATCATGACATCAAGATGCCTTTACCTTGAGGCTTCTCATTTAAAAAAATAAACCAGTTTTACTTACAGAAAGTACGCGGAATTTAAGAAATGCGTCTAATTTCTCATTGTATTTAAAAATTAATCACTTTATGTATAACACTTGCACAAAAAGGGACGTTATTTGAATTTAGGTTTTTTACAACGTAGTTTGGTGCGAAGGGTCTAACGCGCATCACGCGAAGTGGCTAGCTGCTAGCTCGGATGCTCATTTAGCTCAGCCTGCTAAAGGCTGGCAAGGAGGGTTGAGTCTGCCGGGGAACTGTGCAGGTCAGGGGCTGTAGATGAGGGGGATTATGGGTGCAAGTGACCGGTGATAGTGCGCCCACCTACGGGCTCAGGCCAGTGGAGAGCTCCGGTAGGTAGCGATGGAGGTAAATCCAGCAGCCATTATCGGACAAGTTTAATATATCTAAGATGACTTAGTAGTTCCAGTATGAACCTTAAGGATGTTTTGTGGCATTAACTTGCTCTAAGCGGGTGGCGATTAGTCAGAATGTACTCAATGGAAACTGGTGGAAAGGAAGTAAATTTGAGACGTGTCCGAGAATGGAAGCACATGCAGTGGGGCAAGCCTGATATCGTGACCAGCTACTGGAGGGTGATGCCTTCATCCATCCAGACTCAGGGAGGCATCAGCCGGCACCAGGTTACCCAGCCGGGTCAGTTTAAACGAAAAATTAAGGACAACTGAAGCTGGTTAATGTTTGGATCTCCACTCCACACCGAGCATCAGCTCCATGCATATTCAAGGTCACCCACTATTGCTTCCATAGGATTGCAGCTACTGACCTGAATTAATACACTTATATCATTAATTATAAAGCACAGTGTATGCCACATGATGAGAGGCAAAGTAAAGCAACTCTAAAGTATAGAGGCTTGTTTCTGCCTCTGGGGGGGGGGGGAGAGAAAAAAAACTATATATATATATATATATATATATATATGTGTGTGTGTGTGTGTGTGTGTATATACACAACACCCAGCACGCCCCTGCGGGCGGTTTATCCTTCAAGCTCGGGTCCTCTACCAGAGGCCTGGGAGCTTGAGGGTCCTGCGCAGTATCTTAGCTGTTCCCAGGACTGCGCTCTTCTGGACAGAGATCTCCGACGTTATTCCCGGGATCTGCTGGAGCCACTCGCCTAGCTTGGGAGTCACCGCACCTAGTGCTCCGATTACCACGGGGACCACCATTACCTTCACCCTCCACATCCTCTCGAGCTCTTCTCTGAGCCCTTGGTATATATATATATATATATATATATATATATATATATATATATATATATATATATATATTAATATATATTAATATATATTATAAATAAATATATAAACAAACTGCTGGGTAGAGCCAAGCCACAACTTCCAGGTATTTCAGAGTAAGTAAAAAGATAGAGATATTAACCTGAAATTGTCCCTTATGGATGCCAAAAAATGTTTATTCAGTGGCTGAAACAAAGTTTTATTTTAAATGCCTCTAACTACCGACATAAATACAAAATAAGTAGAATAAATCATAAATCAGTATAAATCATTAATAACATTAATAATAACAATAAATTAATCTGTTACGTTACTAATAGCAAAAAAAATAGCACAATGAATCAAAATAAAATAAAGATAAAATAATGAAAACATAGACACAAGTTAAAATCAGTTTTTGCCATGTTAAATGTTTAACACATATATAGTTGTGGACATGTTCTAGGGTGGAACGATCGTACAGCATACATCTTTAATGACTTTAGAAAACAAGAATTTTGTGCACAAGTTTGTATTTATTTGGGATTTTCTCTAATCCACACAGGGTTAAAAGTATACATACAGGCTCAAATATATACATACACTCCCACTAAATGTTTCTCAGCATGTTGCACCTTGATTGGGTGGTAGCCATCAACAAGCTCCTGGTATAATTGTGGCTGATATTTGACCAGTCTTCTTGGCATTTCATTAACGTTGGTTGGTTTCTTGGCACAGACTTCTTGTAAGATCCGGAATCAAATGTGAAATGCTGCTCCTCACACACAAGGTCTTGAATAATCAGGCCTTGTCTTATCTTAGAGACCTCATAGTATCATATCACCACAGTGAGGACTTTTCTCACAGACTGCAGATTTACTTGTGGTTCCTAGAGTATTTAAAAGTAAAGTTGGAGGCAGAGCCTTCTGCTTTCAGGCCCCTCTTTCTGTGGAACCACCTTCCAGTCTGAGGAGCTCTTTCTTTTCCTTTTGTTTCCTTTCCTTTTCCTGAATGTCTCTTTCTCCGAAAGTGTGTCTTTGTCCCGTCTTCATCCCCTCACTCCCATCTGGTCATGCTGGTTCTGCTGGAGGTCCTTCCTGTTAAAAGGGAGTTTTTCCTTCCCACTGTTGCCAAAGGCAAGGGGTTATCTAGTTTTTGTGGTTTCTCTCTATTATTATAGGGTCTTTACCTTACAATATAAAAGCTTATTAAGATGACTGTTGTTGTGATTTGGCGCTATATGAAAAAAATTCAATAGATTTATTATGGATGTCAGTTTTTATTTCTGTTATGAGACCAAACAGGTGAGTGTCCCGTAATTTCTATAATGATGCTGAAATGGACAGAAAAATGTCAAAGTAAAATACAGAATTAAAAAAAAAAAAGTATGTATGCCAGTTGAAAAAAAAAACGATCTTCCAAATATAGAAATAAAAAAACCCAATAAGTCCTAATTAGTTGTATCAAAAATAGTATAAATTAAAATTAAATAAATTAAATTCTGGATGATTTTTGAAGTGTATTATGTTTTTTTGTTTATTTACATAATTGGTTCCTCCACAGATATACACTGTCATGAATCACCTTTCTTTAAAATCATGAAATTCAGCTATACTAAAAGTTAGCTTACTGTCTATCAAATACATAAGTAAATAAATAGAAAAAACATAAAAGAAAATACAGACTAAAAAAAAAATAGAAAAATCTTGGAGATAAAAAGCAGTACAGAGATGAGGTGCTGTGTTTTCATGTAGCGGCATATTAATTGATTTTTGTGTCATTTTAATTTACATTTGCTCTCTTTTGGACCTCCGTACAAATACAGTGAATGAAAATATGAGTGTCAGAATTTTGAGTATAAATTAACTCTATCATCAGGAGAGGGGGCTGCAGGACAGCCACAGTGGAGGGTTTATAATTTCATTATTTTTAGAGGCAACTCATTAAGAAAATATATAAAGATGCACATAGTTGCTGAAGATCCAGCATGATAACCAGCTGGCCGATCATTTCTTCCCCTTGGAGCAGCTCTGACACCAGCCTGTCTCCTTAGAGAGCTTCCATAATCATAAAATGCCTCATTGCCCCTGCAGGACAGAGTTGCCCCACTTGTTTCTGTTCACGGACAATTTGCTGAAGCTACCGGCGGCGTTCAGGCCATCGCTCTGCTCAGCTGACTGGTTGTCAGCACTAGCGTGCCTCCCCCGGAGGTTAATCCAAGTCTGAGCCAAGCTTCGGCTTGTTCTGTGAAGATCACTGTGTGAATTTTATCTGCAGCGTGAATCTTGGTGAGCAAGCAGGTTCATCGTCTTCCTGAAAAACTCAACGCTTTTGAGGAACTCAGTGACTTTTCTCTATTAGGCAGCTTAAAGGAGCTTTGTTTACGTGTCAGGGATCGTATATAGACAGCACATTTAGCTTCCAGGTGATTTCCATCTGCAGTTCCTGGACAGCTACACACAATATTAAATATCCTGTATAATATAAAACCTTATAAAAGAGAGTAATATAAGAAGATATGCAAAGAAAGTCTAAAAATCCTCCAGCCATACTCCCACAAAACACATTGTAAAACCTTCACATAGCCACACTCATCACTTTATTTCCATAATAGGGATTGATTATTGGGTTAGTTTTTCAGCATTTCAGGGTTCTTGTGGGTCATTAAATAGCAGTCTCCAACATCCAGCAAACCATAAAAATGTAAAGATCTGTAGTTTAATCTGTAATATCTGTTGTTTTGTTGCTGATCAGGCAGTTTGATTAAGGACTCAGTTTGGCTTTTTACCTGCAAAGTTTTTGATTGTGACTACAGTCTGTCTCGTTTGTGACTCTGCCCCTCTGTAGGCCTAAACTACAACATCGCCAGCTTTTTCTTCAATTCTAGAATGTTTTTATTCACATTCTGAACTAAAATACTGCAGGTGGGAGTCACCAGACACCCCACATGATATGCGATATTTAACTTTTTGTGATATGCTGACTACTGCAGAAACACCCACTGTGATTTATCACTGTTTTGCTCTCCAAATTATGTCCTCAAATTAACCTCATCTGTTTTATACAGTAAGGTAAAGTTATCTCACTTCTAAATGAAATTACTGGCAAACTGTTTCTGACAAAATGGCAATGAACTGATAAATCATGGAAAATCACATATCTGTTGCTGTCTAACCAGAATACAACCAGTCGAGTTGTGCTCATTCACAAAGACTGGTCCAGATTAATGGCAATGGCATCTGTCGGCATTTAAAAACTAGACGGCAATTATTTGCGGTCTCTCTGAGAGTGACTGAAATAGTCCAAGTCAGACTGCAGCTGTTTGCAGAAAGGTTGCACAGGTCTCCTGTTAGAAGGCAATCACCCTCAACAAAAACCTTAATACATCCAGGAAGCAAGCTTTTTTTTTTCTTCTTTTTTGTAGATGTAAACAGGTTGCTGTCCTATGTTTAGCTTGCAACATGAAATATTCGTGCACACATTCACTCTGATGGATGCATCTGGGGCGACTCAGTGTCTCACCTGAGGATACTTCGACATGCAGACCACCTTCTTACACGACCACCCCACAGCTGTTTATTAAGACATAACAGTATTACATATTTATTAGTCAGGGTTTCTTCAGTCAGGTTGTTGGATTGTTTTATTAGAGTTCAACACATAAGATGTACATCCTGGTGTTTGTTGCTTTCAAACACTGAAGTCTGAAAAGAAAAGACAGACAGGCTCAGCCTGAGCTGCACGCTGACTCTGAGGGCTCTGAGGCCGTGCTTCAGCTAGTAAGGGCTCAGAGCAGTATGCGATGCAGAGGAGCTCATCCTGCCTAAATCATGTCTTCGCTTTTTAATTATTTATTTATTTTAAGCACCGTGAGCTGGCGTGCTGCCCAGCAGATGTCAGGGCCTCGAGCAGATGAGTCAGTCGCATAGATCGATTCGTGCAGCGCCACCTCTCTCTCAGCGCTTCCAGTCTAATGTCTGCCTCCGCCCTCTCCAACCCACCAGCAACAATTTGTCATGATGCCTGTGAGGCGGTGAAACCAGCGCCATCGATCAGATTAAATAAATGCAGCAGATACTGACGGCTCAATTCACACAGAGACCTCCTCCTGTCAGTGCGAACACCTCAGGCCCCGACTTCAAGGGAGTCGCACCATCTGATGGTGGGCTCAGAGGGAGACTACGATGGTGGTGTATTAGTGTTAGGGCCTGGTTGAAGAAAACAATGTAATGTGAGGGTGAAATTCAGAGGAAATATTTATATATAAAATATAAATATATTTTTTTCCTCATAATTTGTGAGTTTCTTGCAAATTTTGGTTTGATAAATGCTCCTAATTTTTCTTGTAAAACTTGGATATAGACATGTCTTTGAATTTTTAGCCTTTTTTAGGCAGGATAGTTCAGCGAGGTGACAGGAGAGCAGGCAGAGAGCTCACCTGCTTATTCAGGTGAGCCATGGTGGTGCATAATTTTTCTGCCTTTTCCCCGTATATCTGGCAGTTTCTTTGTCATAAATTTTATTTAGTTTTTTTCTCACAAATTTGCCAGTAAATTCTTGTTAATTTGCAGGGTTTTTAAAACTTTTTAAAACATAATGTGGGTGAGTTACATCTGTTTAAACAGCTGCCTTAGCATTGATGAAAAAGGTTTGAAGCATTTGTGTTAGTAGTGCCAGGTAAAATACTGATCCTGTGGGGGTCTAGGCACAGAAAGGTCACGTGTGAAGGAAACGTCTCCAGATTCCTGCCTCAGTTCAGTTAGATGACGTTTCGATGACTCTTCTGGAAGAGGCTCACTCATCTGCAGTGCAGGAGAGAGTTTTGTGGAGTGGCTGCTGCTGTTTCAGCTTCTGTTCGCGTTGACCTTTAAAAACAAACAGAGCGAGAGGAGGGGGAGGGAGAGCGTGAGCGAGAGTACTAATGAGACCAGCTGAGGTAGATTAATGAGACCATCCAGATGTTCCAGTGTCCACCTCTAACCTGCCTGTGTTAATGATGCTCCCACAGGGGAAGTCTCTCACTCAAGAAGGACCCTCTTACTTCACTATTATTTGGTTACAGTGTCATGTTCATTTCAAGTGTTACACGGTTAAAATCCACCAGCAGCCATTTCTGTTTCAGTTTTAGGCCAAATGTTTATTTATGTGGAAATGGCTGTTTGCTTTCGATTAGAGCTGAGACCTCTGGCTCCCAAGCCGGCTGGGCCTCATCTGTTTCAGTGGTGGGAAAAAGTATAGTGGTAGTAGTAGTACTCAGTCATAGTAGTCATTTCAGATTATACTATTCGTTTGTATGTCTCATAGTGCATTTCAATGCTGCATGTTTTTAATGTGATTCACTGTGAAACGCTACATTTAATGTCACAGCTTCTGTTTTATTTCTTGTCCTGACAGCAGCGTGATCTGAAGACGTGCTCTGTGCTGATCATATGTGTGCTCGCTGTTACTGTTTCAGTTTAATGCCACTGTTACTAATTCAGTGTTATCCCTCTTCACTCTCTCTGTCTCCCTGTTGTTGATCTTCTTGTTTTGCATTTGTAAGTATCTTTCTATTTTGTCGTTTTAGTCTCTTTTTCAAAAGTTTTTCAAAATAAAATCCAGTAGAAGTAGAGGTTTTCTACGGAAAGCCAGCAACTGCTTTTACTTAGACATGACCTCACTTCCTCCCAGTGGGTGCGCTTCAGTCCCTCTCTATTCTACCTCACCCTCCATCCTTCCATCCTGTCTTCCTCCTCTTCCTCAATCACACACTCTCTGATGTGTATTCCTTCCTCACCAGCAGCCTGCATTAATGCGGTCAGAGGTGGAGCACGATGCAGCGACCCCGACATGCTAACCCAGACAGCGTGTGAACTGTTTATAGTGTTACTGCTGTGTTCCACTGATGCTGGAAAGTCAGAGCTTCCTCCTAAGGAACTGTTAAAGAGTCCGATTTTCAAGTATGGGGCGGTATTCCTCTGAGAGGTGCAACCTAATGTAATCTATTCAAACAGACACACTTTTGAACTATATGTGCTCCTCGCTGAGACTCCCTGACTTTTCATCCTGAGTGGAACTTGGCACAAAAGCTATAAATCTGACTTCAACTCGCTGCCAGTGTTTCCTCTCTTGGTTTCTGCAGCAGTGGCGCTCAGGAAAACCCCCGTTCACGTCTGTTATTTTAGTCTAAGTCACTCTGTATTTCTCACATATTCAGGAGCTATGTGTGTATGTCAGAGATGCTCCAATCCAGCCTTTTTTACTTCCCACACCCATGTAAATAATAAGCTGTACTCCTTACCCTGAGGAAAAAGACTGGGAATCATTCTTTTATATTTAAAACCACACGAGACTCGACAAAGAAACATTGGTTTTCTCCCCTTTTGAATATAGTACATTGATAAATAGAAATTATCAGGAGGAAATCCTTTTTATTTTAGTTGGAAGGACAAACTATAGTTTCAGGAATTCAGTTCAGACTCAGTTTAATTCAGTTCCATAAGTGCAGTCATCACAAGGACGAAAGCAGCTTGAAGTAAAAAGGACTGTTGCTTAAATAAAGTCTCTGGTTTCTCCTTTACTGTGAGTGCCCCTCCTTGCACACAGAGTGGAGTAGACACTGATTGGAAGCTTTTATGCTAATGGTAATGTGACATGTTGTCTCCATCAAATGTTGCATTTGATGGAGACAAAGAGTGAGCGCAAGAAGCTGAGAGTGAAAGCTTCTGTTAATTGTCCATTTCCTCTATTAGATGTTGTAATGTTCTGATGGTTGCTGCTGCTGCATGATTCCAGAGGAAACTGCTGATGCTGAAATTATAATCTGGTACATTTCTGCTCTCATGTATCCAAACTTGGCTCCTTTTCTTTATTTCTGGTTGGCTGCTGAGAGGAGCCGCCTGCCAACTCAAGTTTGACCTTCAGACATCCTCTCCTAGCACCAAGCCGCCCCCATGATGCATTGCAGGTCATCGTGAGCACCCAGAGCTTTGTACAAATCCAATTTGGTGTTGGTATGAATCATAGCAGAGAGCCTGCTGTGAACCGTTCGTCCCGTCTGCCTCCTGACACGCTACTAACCTTCCTCCCAGAGACGACTTCCTGTGGACACTCTGCTGCGAATACCAGCCAGGAAACAGTGCTAGATGCTCAGGTTTCCTTGAAGTGGACATTTTCTGCTCTGATTTCGGTCACGTGTGCGATGTTTCACACTCAGGTAGTTTTTTCTACTCGTGGCTCTCTCAGAGAGGATAACCCTTAATAAGGCCATCTGAGCACAGAATCCCCACCCACCTCCTGTCCAGAACCTTATATTTGAGAGGGACAGGAAGTCAGAAGAAAGTTGTCTAAAAAGGGGAGGAGCTAAAAAAAAAAGCTTGTTTTAGACAGAGGGGGAACTGAGGGGCTGCAGTATAATTTAAAGAAGGATTATTTTGAACTATGAATCATCCAGAGCTGCTCTGGTAAAGACCAAGAATTAAAAAACATGGAGATGGACATGAGCAGAATCGGTTAACTGTGATGATTTTTACCTTTTACTAAAAGCTCTGTGACCAAAGTGCCAAAAAACTGACTTGTAGCCACAGCTAAGACCTTGTCCCTGGTTAGGCTTTTAAGACGCACCATATCAAATATAAAATCAGACAGTTATAATACACAAACTAATACAAATAGAAACATTAAAAAAATCTTTAATGATCATAGATTTTCTTTTGTTTAAACTATAATCTTCCATTTACATTAAAAATTTAGTAAGATAATGTTTCAAATCTGAGCCAATTAACTGTAAAGGACGACTAACCAAATGTTGTTGTTAATATTTAAGTATTTACAATAACTGTAGTTCCTCTTGTGTGGGACTAGTATTGGACCCCATCACTGTCTATTTGTCATTTATTTCTTTATGTGCTGCTAACTCAGCTCTGAAGGATAAAAATGGAGCTCTGGTGACGCTGCAGGTCTGACGTAGGGTTTTAGCTGCCACGTCGAGTGCTAACCTATCACTCTGGTTGCGTGTGTGGGGTTGTTTTTTTTGTTTGTTTTTTGGGTTTTCTTCCAGCCACTGAACACCGTCAGCATGCCGGAGGCCTTGGCTAGTCTCCCTGTCCCAGCTGCAACATTTAAGTCATCACATCCCAGACTGTGCTTTTATCCAGCTGATTGCACCGACACTGCCACCTCACACAGTGTGAATGACGAGGCCTGTAAGGGTTGTCTGTCATGAAGTGTTGGTAGTTCTTGTTGTGCTGCAGTCTCCAAACTTCAAACTAGGACAGAAATTTAGCACTAAATTCTCTTCTTGGTTTGAAGCGTTTTTGGTTAAATTCTGTGTAAACTTGGTTAAATCTTTAAATCTTGGGTTTCGTTAGCTTGCATGCTGGGAGCTTTTCAAACACATTCCTGGCTGGTATTCAAGCAAGGTACAATTAACAATTCCTGTGGCCTCAAAGTAGCATATTAACCTCCTGGAAAAGTATGTTACTAAAAGTATGGAGGTATACTTTTCCACAGGTTTTAATGCTGAGGTAAGGCAAGCTGAGGCTGTGTTTTCCTTACTGTTATTACTCACTGCTTCTCCCTGCAGTGAAAAAGCGTTTTCTTCTCCCTCTGCTGCAGCCCCCCCCCCCCTCCTCCTGTATGTCCACATTTCCACCACAGCTCCTCACTGTGGAGTTATTTTTCTCACCTTTCTGTCTCTGCCTGTTTATTTTTGCTTCCTGCAGGAGAAGAAAGGCGGGCATCCTGCCCAGCCTGGAGGATCTGCTGTTCTACACCATCGCAGAGGGCCAAGAAAAAATCCCTGCACACAAATTTACCACAGTGAGTTATCACAGCAGTGATATGTCTGAGAGTTGGATATTTATGGTGTCGGAACCTTTTGTTAAATAGAAATATTACTAGAAATAAATTACACAAGAGAAAATGGCCCCAAATCGCCCACAGGAATGGAGACAGAGTAACAGAGCAGATCTCACTTATTATTAAACTTCATTAGGGGAATAATGGAGAAGATTAAGTCATTAAACATTGTGCAGATTTGGATAGATCTTAGAAGTGAAATCAGGTGTTGGCTTTGAATCACACAAACTTGTTGAAAATATCTATGTAGTCTAAATTTCTCTTGGAGTGAAAGTACAGTGGTGTACTACCATCCTGCAGTGTTGGAAACCAGTCTAAAACCAGCTTGAAACAGGAACTTCGGGGTGGTTTTATACAACAGTTCCTCCCCTGGATAAATGACTTATAAAAACTACTAACTAGATGTTGTGGTTATCATCTTCGCTGCAGCCCATCCAGCTGCGGCAGATGGCCACTCCTCGCTTAGCCCGGTTCTACTGGAGGTTTCGTCCGTGTAAAATTCAGTTTTTCTTTCCCACTCATTGTTCGTAGGGAGTGATATGATCGTTAGGGTTTTCTCTGTATTATTGTAAGGTCTTTACAATATGAAGCGCCCTGAGGCAGCTGTTGTTGTGATTTGGTGCTATATAAATACAACTGAATTGAATCAGTTATGAAGGTGAAAAGAAGATGGGAAATCCACACAATGTTTACAAATGGATAAATAATGCTGTGGTGACTTAACTGAAAAAAGACTTTCATAAAATGTACGACAAAAAGCATTTACAGTATAGCAGCTAAATAAATGCATGTCACACATAAATTACTGACTTGTTGGCAGTGATTCAGCCCTGTAGCTTTCTGAATTATGAGCTCCTCCTGTCAGGCTCTGGAGGAATCACAGCTCGCAGCTTTATTGATTTTGTTGTCAGGCTGTCTTAATCCTGGTGTCTCTCTCCTCTCCTTGCACAGGCTCTTAAGGCCACAGGTCTTCGCACGGGAGACCCCCGGCTGAAAGAATGTATGGAGATGCTGAAGGTGACCTTGAAGACAACCTCAGATGGAGCGCTGGACCGACACCTCTTCAAAAAGTATGCCTGTCTTTAATTTACTGAGCAACAATGGATTGATATGCTCGAGCAGGAGTTTTCTGCACTCTCATTTAACAAACTGCAGCCTAATTGGCTCCGTAAAATTTAATAAAAGATCCAGATGTGCAGTTTGAGTCAAAAGCCAGATGTTCGATTTTACTGTTATGTATAAGAAGACAGAACCTTGCATTATTGAGACTATATGGATATTCTTTATATATATTTATATATTTTGTGTATCCCGTGTTTAATACCCTGCCTGCTGTCCCACCTTTATGACCAGCATCAATGTTTCATCACAAGAATTATTAAAGCTGGTTAGAGTCCTCTGCTTGTCCCTGCAGCAGAACAGGGTCACCGCTTGCCATTAATCATTCATCATCCCTCGCTTTGCACGTCAGCAACCTCATCTTCAGGTTTTCATCACCCAGAAAAATCTGCTCAGGGAAACTGGTAGACTTCAAGAACTGGAAATCAAATTGATAATTAGGAGATTCATAGGTGAAGATTTGGAGTAGATTTGGCGCAATCTGATTGTCTTTCAGTGTTTGGAGGTTTAATTTTGACACTGGCTGCTTATTCTGAAAGGGAAAAAAAACAAGGTGTTTTTAGTTTCCACTTTGCATAAAAAACTTAACAATGTTCCTTGTAATCTAACTCAGAATGATGGTGCACTTGAAAAGTCCACAAATTTACCTCCTGCCTCCTTTTCCACATGACTTTACTTTGACCCGAGGACTGAGGAACAGGAAAAACGTCAGTGCTCAGAGAATACAACTGCACTCGATCACGGCCGATATGTTCTGTGATGGTGGATGTTGCTGACTTGGGTCTGCAGGGGGCCATCACACGACCTTCAAATTCATGTTTATTTGGTAATCAGAACATTTTTAGCCACCCAAACCTGTTGTTGAAACACAGCCGGAGAGAAAAGAAAGATATGTGGAGTAAAATGACATCCCCACCTCCACCCTCACCCCCTTGTGTCATTGGATCACTGCTGTGTGACCCCCACCACCCTCCCCGGAGGAAACGACAGTGAGACAGAACTGGGTGGCAGCTTGGTGAGATCAGGCATATGATGGCTCACCGGGGAGCAAAAAATCCTCAGTGAACAGACCCCGAGCCGGCGCTCCTGGCTGGCGTCCATCACTTCCGCGCCCCGGGCTTATTTATAGAACCTCTCAGAGGGAAGCACGTGAGCGGGCAGTGGAGTGTAGCGTGTGTTTTCTCTGCAGGGATTAGACCGCTCGGCTGCAGTGAGATAGCCAAGCTGTAAATCTCTCTGCTAACGGAGAGCTTCTATCTCACCGCCTTGTTACGTGGAGCTGTGTTTACTACAAGGTCTGCATCCATAATCGCTCGCATAAAAAGGCCCAGGACAAAATCTATAAGTGGTAAAAAAAAAAGCCAGACCATGCTGCTTTAGGGGTGATCTAGAGTACAGAACGTGTTGGGAAAAGGAGTACATATTTTCTTTTATTGTGTAATTTTAATTCCATGCTGCGAGGGAACAAGTGGGGATCTTTTCCTAAAACTACAGCAGCCGCAGCGAAAGGTCAACAGAGTCGGCCAAGTCGAGCTGAGGATACAGCTCTCCCAGAACGCTTACTGGAAAATTTTAGCCTGGAAATAGAAGCTTTGAACCAGAAAAGCAAATATAGTCAGGCCCGCCTGTACACCAGCACCACAGTCGGTCTTTGAAATGCACACTTTCAGCTTTAACTCAAGGGATTTAATAAAAGTATTTTATTAACTCTTTTTTATAAATTAGACTTTTTCTTTTTTTACACATTTTCTTTTTTTACAATTTGTAGATCCTCAAAAGTACTTGGACAATTGACTGACAAGCCCGTCAGCCTTTTATAAGGTTTATAAAAAGATGCAAACCACTGGTTACACTCAAAAAAAGCAAGGCCAGATTAGACTTTACCAGAGAATATCTGAAAGAGACTCCACAGATCTGGAAACCAATGTTTTAGAGAGATGAAACCAAAATGAGCTTGAACCAAAGAAACGGCTCCTGGTCTGAAGCATATCTGTCAAACATGGTGGAGGTAGTGTTATGGTTATGGGCATGTATGGCTCCCAGTAGAACCAGACCACTGGTGTTTATTGATGATGTGCCTGCTGACAGAAGCAGCAGGATGAATTGTGACGCATACACGGCTATACTCTCTACTCAGACTCCTCAAGTTTAGGTGTTATTAAGAGGAAACGAGCTGAGCGAGGAGCGCAGACTCACTGTATTTAGTCTTATCTAGTGTTCAAAAATCAGAACATTCCCTAATTATATCTAATGTTATATTTAGTAATGCGTGACCTTAAAAGCTTTGTGTCCATTAACTAGCTCCATACTTGTCATTAAAGTCTCAGAGGATTTAAAGCAGTCATAAAGGTCAATAAGGACATTCTGTACTCCTCAGCCTAAATATTTGTCCTCTTTCCTGCCTCAGATGTGTCCAGAGCAACATCGTTTTGCTCACCCAGGCCTTCAGGAAGAAGTTTGTTATTCCAGACTTCCAGTCCTTCTCTGCTCACATCGACGAGCTGTACGAAAACGCCAAAAAAATGTCTGGAGGGCAGGTCAGTGAGAGCAGAGCTGAGTAGAACTGTATCTAACCGTTCTTTATAGACCAGTTTTAACATTGTGAGTCATTTGTCTGTTTGTCGAATACTTTGTGACATTAAATAACAGCCAGGACAAGATGGTTGGGAGTGAGGAATAGGTCAGATTAAACCTCATTGTTTCTTCACCCTGTAGGTGGCAGACTATATTCCCCAGCTGGCACGCTTCAGTCCAGACCTGTGGGCCGTCGCCCTGTGCACAGTCGACGGACAGAGGTATTCTGACTACGTGTAGAAGAACCTACAGAGGATGGTTTCTTCACCAGAAGCTTTGTAGTAAATGTATTTTTCACAAGTGGCTGTCAGATATGAGAAAATGGGGATGTGGTAAAAGCCAGACTTATCATTACGTAGATTTAGAGAGATTTTCTATTTCCTCTGACTCTGAAAAACTACTAACATACACCTTAAGAGTTTGAAGGTATAAGAATGGCAGTGCAGTGATACACTTGTGTCTTTCGCAGGCACACTGTCGGCGACACCAAAGTTCCCTTCTGTCTGCAGTCCTGCGTGAAGCCGCTGAAATACGCCATCGCCGTTCACGACCACGGCACCGAGTACGTACATCGCTTCATCGGCAAAGAGCCCAGCGGCCTGCGCTTCAACAAGCTCTTCCTGAACGAGGACGGTGAGGAATCGGTCACTTCACACCTTCACATGGCGCACAGGTGCATGCACTCTCTGTAAGAGGAGCCATTCATGTGGCCTGGTTTCCATGGCACCATGATAAATTGTTAAGGAGCATAGCTGGATAAAACAAAGTGGGCAGTGTGTAACGGAGACAGAAAAAACCTGAAAAACAACAAGCTGTTGGCATGTGGTTCCTTAAAAAGCAGGCAGAACGGAGCAGCCGAGACACAGAGGCGCTCTTTTAGTATCAGTCCTGCAGTGCAGGGGAATCAGAGCATGGTTTCCCACAGGTCTGAAATACACCGAGGATGTCAGGCGATATCAGTTATCTCAATATAGAGCAGGTCATTTGTTCTTTGAGCACAGTGGGCCTTATGAGCTCAAAAAAACACTTTATTTCTGGACTCTACTTGAGTAACTTTGCATCTTGCACAGTTCAGAGTAATCCTCATACAGCTGTGGTCAGAAGGTTACGTTCACCTATCGTGGGCATTAATGTCATGGTGATTTGGGGTTTTGGTTGAATCATTGTGAAGCATACGTTTTTAATCAATTTAAAAAAACAAGAAATGAGTGAATAAGTTTGAATTTATTTTAGATTTAATGGCGTGTTTAGGTGCTCAACCGGGAGTGTTTAGGGAAGCCATATGTTGACTGTTGTTGTGTGTTTGTACTTTGCACATATCACATGTTTAAAACACTCCTTCCATTCCTTGTTCATATGTTTGACAAAGTTTAACTTTGAGGATTTTATTTGCAGTTGAACAAAACTTATACATAGGAATGTATGTTACTGCAATACTCACCATGTCGAAATGTTAAAGAGCAGTAACTTGGTGAAGTGAAGTAATGTGATATGTTGAATACAAATACAGTTAGCAGTTTTTGTTCAGCCTGAATAGAGTTGGGTTTTATTGTGTCTGTAGCTTCTCTGAGCGGAAACTGGTGTGAGAACGTTTCCAGGTTTCCTCTCTTTGTTGTTATCAAACCGAGCAGAGAAGTCGGTGGTGGCACAGATATTCCAGCTGTTTATTTTCCCTTTAAAAAAAGTGAAAAGAAGGAAACATGGCTCTTCCTGTTGCTTACAACGATTACAACTGAGAGGGGAAGTGTTGTAATTGTGCCCTATATGTTTTTTTAGTTCACTCAGTAGATTATTCACTTGTGTTTTGATCTCTGGCACAAAAAGGCTTCCCTTCTTTTTCTTTTACTGTATACTTTTTGAGAAAGTAAACAGTAAGTCACAAATTACTGTGTTCCCAAGTTGCTTTTCCAAGGGCTTGTAGAACAAAGAGGCGGAGCTTGCAGTATCTGGCTAATCAGAAACATGAGCAGGACTAACAGCAGCAGAGTGGCCAATTTTTAAAAAGAACATCAAACAATATAATACGGAATAATAAACTGTGGACTCTATCAGCTTATATACAACAGAGTAGTATGTGGCTGTGATGTGCTCAGTGAAGGTGTTCCTGTAGCATTAGCTTGCTAAAACCTGCTCTTATTAACTTCTATTTCCTGTCCTGCAGATAAACCACACAACCCCATGGTTAATGCTGGTGCTATTGTCTGCACCTCCCTCATTAAGGTAAGCTTTTATTCTACATATATTCACTGTGGAAGCAAATGTTCAATCACAACCCCGTAAATTTGATTTGAGGCTCCTGTGATTTTTGCTTCTTTATCGTTTTATAAATCCACATATGTAGATTTACGTTTTACTCCCCTAAAGATGATTTTTCTGGATGTCTGACTGGAGCAGGGAGTAAAATAGTTGGAGAGAAATTGAATGGAATAAAATTATAATCGTGTGCAGAACGTGTTTCCGCCAGATTAGTGTATACAGGGAGATTAAGGTTATAGATAATCATGCTGAAAGGGGATTTGGTTGAAAGCGGCATCGCTCGGAGATCCTGCGCACACACACTCCACAGAGTGGGTGGAGCTGGAGAGCAGGTCAGCTCCACCACATTTAATCAGAGAACTGTTCTATTACCCGAGAGTTTCATTAAATATCCTCCTCTGACCTGCGTACAGACGCACAGGGAGCTGCGGTGAATACAAGAGCACCACCTGCTGATTGAATCAAAATTAAAAACTCCTTCCTCATTTGGCCGGTGAGGATGAGTCCAGGAGGGCTTTTTAGAGAGGAGTTTAATTACATTCAATAAGAGAGAGATGGAACGCAAAATCAAACAAGTTGGGAAATCTTCAGGCAAATCCTGGAAGTGAACATGTTGGAGTGCTTGTAGGAAACAGCATTGCATACTTTATTTTTCCCAAAAGCTGGAAAATGGTTAAAGCAGCCAAAAATGTCTAGCTTACTAAAATAAATACAGTATTGCAACAAAATGGCTGAAAAGGTGAAGAAGTATTTCCATTACATAGAAAATAGAAATAGACAGAGTGAGGCTGCTAACAGTGCAGTGGTTTATAAATTAGCAGGTCAAAATTGAGCAAATGTGATGAGGGAGATACAGGGTAAGGGCAAGTTTTATGCATGTTTATCTTCAGAAACAGTACAGCTATTCAGATCAAGGACAGGCAGCTGAGTGAGAACACATCTGAGGTCAAACTCCTCAAACTGTAATAGCTGACTTGCAGGATAACACAGCAGCCTTTGTTACCATCAGATTTTGACCCAACACTGAAAAAGTGTTTGTCCTGTTCCTGATTATCTATTTTTTTGTATGTTTGTCACACGTAAATGTTTTAGATCATCAAACAAATTTAAATGTTAACCACAGATGACACAATTAAACTCAAAATGCAGTTTTTAAATGAAGGTGTTTGTTATTAAGGGGAAAAAGTGATTGCCCTCTAAACCTGGTGCTGAGCAACAACTCTAAATGTGCCAAAGCTCCTATTTCTGCCAGCTCTGCGAGGCCCCAGATACAATATTAAAGTAAAGGGAAGAACTCTGAATCAGCCACTTGTAGGCAGAAAAGTGTTTCCACTGATGGTTGTATTTTTAACATTTCAGTATGTTATGTCCCAGATCTGATACTAGAGGGAAGTAAAAAGAAAACTACATGAAAGTGAGTTTGTGATGTTGCAGAGCTCTACGTGCCGACTGCTGAGAAGAAACGCGGATACTCTTGTGTTCTCTGCAGTTTTTATCTTGGAGATGTAGAGATATGACTTACAAACTCAAAACACGGCAAACTCCTCAACTAGCTGTAAGAAGAAAATTTGCTGCCCATAACACCCAATACAAAAATCTCTAATCTATTATACCCTGACAGCAAGAACCCGCCCAGAACTCCCCCTTCTCCTAAAAGAGCAAAATCACAGCAGTTTTCAGCCTCAGACTTGATGTTAGAGAAGAGCAAAAAAATTGCACAATTAACTCAACGAAAGGAAAATAAAGCCGCTGTGCTTTCCACTATCGTACCGTCTCTTTTCATAAAGGTTTGTTTGAAAAGATTTCCATAAACTAACACTGCTTCATCATTTGTTTAAAAACAGCAGCACAACTCCAAAATGATGTTAACACATCTACTGGACTGTGAAATGTAGAAGATTTAGGGAAAGGATTATATTACATCAGGGTTAGTAATTCTTTGTGTCCATCATTATGCTTTTATATTGAAAAGGTCCTTATGAGTCACACTGTAGGCGGTTTACTCTCGAGGGAGGAAGGATTTAGGATTCATCTACAGGAATCCACAGAAAAGGAAAATGATATCTATAAAAAAATTAAACTGAGTTCTTTAAGTTTGTCATTTCGTTATGACCCAGTTATTTAATAGTTTTAAGTGTGAGAGAGGTCATCTATTCTATTCCTTATTTCCTTATCCAAATCTCCTCCCTCCAACACTATAAACAGCCCAGCTTTCCATCCTTAAAAAGAAACATTTTATGTTGGTAATGTTATGATGAATCATCCCGTGCATCTCTTTTGGTAGAAACATTGTATGAAGATGATTGTTGCAAATTAATATCCAGCTGAGTGGACATCATGTATGTCGTCAGCAGAGGAAAAAGGTGAACTTTTCCGCTTCTGATAATCATTCCCACAAGATGTAAAATCAGCTTTCTTGAGTCCCAGCCAATCACTGTTTAAATCACTTTAAACGCTCTCCTTTGTGATGTACCTTTTCAAGGCTCGTTGTGTGGTTTTATGTGTTGTTGCATATTTTACAGCATTAGGATCTTTGGGAAATTATGACCACACAGCCTCAGGTCAATGACGTTGGTAATTTTTCCTTTTTAATTATTTTTTTCCCTTATTTGATCTGGATTTGTGAGAAGCTTTAGCCTCCACATGGCTGTCTATGAATGTTTTAATGTTGCTTTTTATACTTTTCCGCCTGCATTTCCCCTCCCCCCTCAAAAAAACCAAACTGTTTATACACCTGGATTATAAACAGTGCAGCTCTGGCACAAACACTGGTTTTATATCATACTCCATTCTTCTCTGGAGAGGGAGCTCTTTTTTTGTGCATATGTTTCTTTTCAAGCAATTTGTTTGTCTTTAGTAATCGGTATGAAAGAATAAGTCGTGTTAGTGGTGATGCTCGTAAATTCATGGGGATGTTTTGCTGTCTTTATTCAAAAGTGTGGTCCATCAGTTTGAGAAACTTTTCTGGCGGCAGATTAAGAGCTCCATCATATGTTAGAGAAAAGTAGGAAGAGTCACACACTGATGGGCTCAAATTAGTCATAATATATTCATTAAAACATCCGTTTTAATTCTCTGAGAGTGATGATTTGTCATGAACAACAAGGACAATATAACTCCAGACTGAGTTATGTTTTCGCAGCCATCTCCAGAGTGCCTAACTGGATTTATTTCTTTCTTTTTATCACTTGTTTATTTACAGAAGCAATCATTTGTTCACGATGTCAGAGAGTTAGGGATTGGTAAGCACTAGTGGTGCAACGGATCACTGTTGATCCGTAATCCGAACCGATCCCACTCCACGGTTTGACGCGCACGTGATCCAAAGATTCGAAAAAGAATAAAAAAAGTATGTGTATGGTGTGCGTGGTCAGTCTGTCAAGCCATAGTTATGGCCAGCGCTAGCGGTCCAGGTGGAGGAGCAGAGGAGTTTGCGGCATTTAAGCAGCCCTTTGCTGCCCAGTCCGTCCAGGCTAAAGCTATTACAAAAGCTACTGGGGTGTTTAGCTGCAGACGTGAGGCCGTATTCCGTTGTGCAAAACAAGGGGTTTAAACTGTGATGAACGTGCTTGAGCCACGCTATGATATCCTGTTGCGCATCCACTTCAGTGACAAGATCGTTCCAAGCATGTATGAGCAGGAAAAGTCTAAAGTTATGGCTGAACTGTCCCAGGTGTCTTCTGTTGCCCTAACTACAAATGGGTGGATCTCCAGGGCAACGGAAAGCTTCGTGAGCTTAATTAGTTTTTATATAATTGCGTGGAATGAGTCTTGAGTTGAATGTTTTTTAATAGGCAAAAAATACTTAAATAAGTAAATGGCGCGTTAAATTTGTCTTTTTGGGTTTTTTTTTTTTTGTGGTTTTTTTTGCTGATCCTAAAATTGAGCCGATCCGTGACTTAAAACCATGATCCGATCCGAACCGTGAGATTTTGGATCCGTTGCACCACTAGTAGGCACTGGACTGAACTTATGTAGATCTATTGTTTTGCATGTGTAATTAACACGAGGGCTTTCGGTGCCTCATATAATAATATTTAACCTTATACAGTCATATTTAGAGTGATGCACTGAGGGGGACAACACTGTCTTCCTAGAAATAGGGGATCAGGACCCCCGGGTCCCACCTTTGATTTTCACCTATGGTCACAGCAGATTCATGCATCACTTTGGGAAAGAAAAATGAAAGAGTAAAGGTGAAGCTGGAGCCCAGAAAAACTCTGCAGGCAGCAGTAATTATAAATATGTGAGGTGCAGTTTAAAAGTAGAGCAGCAGCTTTCAGGGAGACTGTTACATGATCTGAAAATGAGAATTCATGCTCAGGCTGTTGAATAAAGGCAGTAACGTTCCCCGTGCTTCAGGCTTTGTTGTTCTTGTCACATTTGGCCAAAGTTTTAGTTTTTTGTCTGATTTAAATTGAAGGAGGTGAGTTCACACTGCGAACCACATGACTGAGTCTGTTATCTGAGAGATAACGGTCACTCACTCCATCTACTTTTGCTGTATTATAGTAATAATGATGAAGTTCTGCAGTGTTTAGTAAAGTTTTAAATTTGGTTCTTATTTATAGGTTTAAATACATTAGTGCTCCGTAACTTGATCTGGATCAACTGTATAAATATTTCTGGAAATGTTTATAATTTTACTGTAATAATAAAAAAGAGCCTTTAACCCTTAACCCCTTATTTTAGGGACTAAAATGACCAAGGAGTGAAATTATATTTTATAAAGCAGACGTCTTTAAAATGACTCTGCTGTTGTTTCTCATACTTCAATCCAAGTAGAAGAAAAACTTAAATGATACAAACATACTGTGATACATAATTCATTCAAAAATACCTCAACAAACCAAATCTAGATGATCTGGTGACTCTGTAATACTCTGAGATCAACACAAACTGTAATGAAGTCTTCTTTACAAACATCTGGTTTGTAGAGATTCAGTGATTGGAGATGAAAAGAAATGCAAAAAAAAGGCTTCAGTGTTAAAGAAACGTAATATTTCACACAATTCCCCATCGTCCACGCCACACCAACGCACCAGTTACTGTAAATGACTACAGAAAGCTGTAGAAGCAGCAGATTGATAAATATGAACTTAATTTTGTGGCTCGCAGTGTGATTGCACCTTAAAGTCCAATCACGTAACCATACAGTAAACACGCCTGTAGTAATCAGTAGCTGTGCTCTTAAGTCACTTATTTAAATGAACCTTTTATTTAATTCTCTATTCAAAAAAGCAGAAGCCCCAGAGTGGATTTAACAATTTTCGTTCATCTCCTCCATCTCCAGCTAGTCTCCCACTCCTAATCTTAATTCATCTGACGTCATGCCTGAATGGCCTTTTTAACTGGTCACATGAGTAGTGATGTAAACCTGCACTGTTTTCCTGCCGTAGCTTAATTTCATAGAGACGTGGATCATACGTGATAGCACTAATGTCGTCACACGGGTGACTGTTTTTCATGCTTTTATTACTGCAGTTTTTGTTTTATGAATATTTTGATTGGTTCTGTTTGTGTTACAGCAAGGGGCAAGCAACGCTGAGAAATTTGATTATGTGAGTACTATTGGGAAGATTTTATTGAATATTTAAATATTGACTGAAGGAGAAGTTTCCAAACTGAAGTTATAAAAAAAATGTCAGGGCTACATTATTCTTGGAATTATACCTTTTTCTTCAACACTTACACTTTAAAATTGTTTTTATTCTCAAAAATTTGATTCTAATTGTGAATATTTCTACTTTATTTTCAATTTTATTCTTGAAATTTTAGCTTCATACTCAAAATTTCATTGACATTTGTCAAATTTGAATTTTATTTTTATACATTGTAGTTTTATACGACATTATTCATTAAACATTTTTATTTAATTAACTTTTCTGTTGTCTTTAGTCTTGACATAGTTTTTACTTTATTTATAACGTTTTTACTTTGTAGTCTCAAAAGTTTGGTTTAAATCTTAATATTTAATATTCTTAATATTTAGACTATTTAAAATTACAATTATTATTATTTTTTGAATACTTTGAATATTTCTTTGTCTTTAAAATGTAATCTTTAAACTGTAAAGGATGATTTTATTGTGAAAGTTTTACTTTTTTAAGTATTATTTTAGTTGTAGAATTTCAGTATTATATTCCAAATTGCAATATTTTGGTTAAAATTTAGATTTAAGTTTATGATTTTGTACTAAAATTATAAGTTTATTTTGGATATTTTAATTGTATTGTTGTAATTTCATGTATAACTGATGAAGTTACAACAATGATTTTCTACCCAAATGTGTATATTTGTTTTCTTAAATTGAGTAAGTGTTAATGCCAGAAATTGTGACTTATTTGTAGAAGTTTCAGTTTTATTCTTTCAATTTTAACTTTAACGTCAGCTGCTCTGCATTATCATTATTATTTATTTATTTTTTTATATGTATGCTCAGTGTCCTTGAGCCTTCTTCGTAGTCTTGTGTTTGTGTTGCGTGTTTACTCTGAATCTGCTCTTCTGCTCTGCAGGTCATGAACTTCATGAACAAGCTGGCAGGAAACGAGTATGTGGGCTTCAGCAATGCCACGTGAGTGCAGCAGAGTTAGAAATAAAACAGATTTTCCGTGTTTAGATGAAATGAAGCACTTTAATGTCTTTGACAGATTTCTTGTTTACAAAACAGTTCTGCATCTCTGAGGTGGATCTCAGGTCTCGCAGCAACTTCCTGGTTCAGTTTGAGTTCATGTAACAGGATCTGAGTCGCATCATGAAATAAACCTCTCTCCTCTCTCTGTGTGGCTCAGTTTCCAGTCAGAGCGTGAGTCTGGAGACAGAAACTTCGCCATTGGCTACTACCTGAAGGAGAAGAAGGTGAGATTAGATGCTGCTGACAACTGAGACGGGATTTTGTTGTTTAAAAGGAAGCTTTTCTTCCTTTTGTGAACACACTATATTTGTGATTTCATTCTTAGCTTTTGTATTTTGAATTTTATTTTTGGTATTTCTGCATAAATATTAGGATTTCTGTTCCAGTAATTAATCAGTTTATCACCTGTTTTATCCTTTGATGTCTCTTGGTTTTCCTTTTTTCTGTTTGAAGAAAAGCAGCAGGTGTGTTACGAGTTCCCATTTTAAAGTGTTTTTATCTTTAACAGTGTTTTCCAGAAGGGACGGACATGACGTCCATCCTGGACTTTTACTTCCAGGTGAGTAGAGCTCATCCTGATGCAGTGGAATCACTAATGGGACAGGATTTTTGTTTGTCATTGTGATCCAATCATTCACGAATCTTTGTTTCTCAATCAGTTGTGCTCCATCGAGGTGACCTGTGAGAGTGCCAGCGTTATGGCGGCAACTCTGGCCAACGGCGGTTTCTGTCCAATCACGGGCGAGCGTGTGCTGAGCCCTGAGTCTGTGCGAAACACCCTGAGTCTGATGCACTCCTGCGGCATGTATGACTTCTCGGGACAGTTCGCTTTTCACGTCAGTATCTCCTCGTCCTGATCTCATGTTCAACCTGCTACCATCTCCCTGTTTTCCCGTTTTGCACCAGAACTTTAAAAATCTGCAATCTGCAATCTACAATTGTAGATTGCAGGGTTTCCTATAACTTAGACAATTGAAAATACAGTGCTCTACTGTAATGGTTTTTTGGGGGGGGGTTGGGATCTGTTGGTTACTTTAAGAAAGATGTGAGCCACACTTTTAACAGGTAATCTCACATCACACATTCTCTCTTTCTGCCTCAGGTTGGTCTGCCTGCTAAATCGGGTGTGGCTGGCGGGATCCTGCTGGTCGTTCCCAACGTGATGGGCATCATGTGTTGGTCTCCTCCGCTCGACAAGCTGGGTAACAGCGTCAGAGGCATCCAGTTCTGCACGGTAACGTCATCTTTAAAGTCATTTCCTGGACTATGCTTGAGTAGCTTTGCATGATTCAAAATGGTAAATGGCCTGCATTTGTATAGCGCTTTTCTAGTCCTTAAGGACCCCAAAGCGCTTTACACTACATTCAGTCATTCACACACACATTCACACACTGGCGATAGCAAGCTACATTGTAGCCACAGCTGCCCTGGGGCGCACTGACAGAGGCGAGGCTGCCGGACACAGGCGCCACCGGGCCCTCTGACCACCACCAGTAGTTCAAAGTTCAAAATAATCCTTTATCTCCTTTATCTCACCCTAAGATACTTTTATTATTCTTTTTTAATATTTGGGTCATGTTTTCTCCTGTTAGGATTTGGTTTCCCTGTGTAACTTCCACAACTACGACAACCTGAGGCACTTTGCAAAGAAGCTGGATCCTCGCAGGGAGGGAGGAGACCAGAGGGTGAGCGCCAGCACCATCAGCCTTCATCCTTCTCCGTTTTCACAACCTCGACTATTTTGACCTTTACACGCTGTAAATGTCCTTCTGCTGGAGTGCGGTGTTAAAATCCTGAATGTTTGATGCGTATTTTGAGCCATAAAGGCTGTTGTTAGCTTGTGTGCTGTGATCTTCTTCACAGTGAGTAATGTCTGAGTTACATTACTGTGGGGTTCAGATTGAAAAAGACTGATCAGAAATCACCAGACATCACTACCCAGACTGCACTGCAACATAACTAACATAAGCGGAAGTTCCTTTTAACGCACCAACAGAGATCATTAATGTAATTATTTTGATTATTTTCTACAGTTTAGAGCAGTTTGTGTTGATTTTGACTCTAAGTGTCACCATAAAAGGCAGATTACCCTCCTTGTTTGTGGAAGCTTAATCCACAGCGCCATCTGCTGGAAGATTCCTGCATCAGCTGTGTTATTTTCCAGCTTTAAACAACCTGATCATTGGTGTCTTTCACTGTATATTAAATCACATGAAAAGCAACAAATATTAGATTTTTCAGTTCTACCATATTTCAAAAACACAGTAACACTAAGCTATGATGCATTATTATAGCATCACGGTCTCTGCTTTGTTTTCTCGTGTTTCAGGTGAAGTCTGTGATCAACCTGCTGTTTGCTGCTTACACAGGAGACGTGTCAGCTCTCAGGAGGTACGCCAGCTCTCAGGTTTAGTGTCAGTAACACTCAGGACCGTTGGACAGCACGGAGACATTCATTTGATTTTAATTTCAAATATGATTTTTGGCCACCACATACAGATAACAGGCAGGTACATAAACCTCCGTGTAGACTTGAGCGCTCGCCATCTGATGACAGCATCTACATCACTTGGGCCCAGGCACACCAATTGGATTATTTGACTTGTTGGTTTGGGAAAAAAAACTGCACTAAAACTTGGCACCAATTTAAATCAGCAGGGTCCTGCTCTCATCTTTACATTCTGCTACGTTCCTGTAAATTAATATTTCTAAATTAATCTTTGCAGGCTAATAATATAAAGTCTTTCATTCCATTCATTGGGCTCCCACGATGGATGTGAATAAAACTACTCGACGGTTCCTCTTTTTCTGCTGTGATGTTCTGCAAACACTGCAGGATTTTGACACTTTGGAGGGGGATAATGTATCTTTAGTAAACTGATCATTTTCCTGAAACTAGCGAATCATGTTTACTGGATAGTTGTCTATGGCCAAGTGGAAAGTGATTGGTTGATTTCAGTCCATTTCAGTTGAGAGCTGGATGGATACAGCCTCGCTTTTATGGGACATCTGAACTGATGTTGAACAGATCGCGTTAGAAATCATTGCAATGTTTTTATTATTTAACATCACTCGCATTAAATCGGAACTGCTTAGTGGGAGTAGCCCACACCATCTATTGTATCCACATTTATTTTTTGTTGTGTGCCTGTCTGTCTGTCTTCAGACTAGTCCTGTAAACTTCAAGCTGCTCAGTGCAGGGGAAGGCTGTGATTAGCACATGGAGACACACCATCAGTACTGATTTAGGGACTGCTTAAATTAGCTCTTTGCATTTTCATTGGCAGAGCCTGCATTTTAAATATCAGTCAGTAATAGTCATGCAATTGTGGAAAGCCAAAATCAGGGAGTTTGCAAAAAGGGAAAGACATCTTTGCCTGTTTTGAGTCTCTTCTGAACAGCTGAGGTGCAGCATGTCCACCAAGGAAAAGGAGGTAGAGGTCTGATATGAAGATGTCAGCCACTAGATGGCTTTTTTTCCCCCAGTTTAGTCTGCAAACATCACTTCTAGTCTTCAGGTAATTTACCTTCAGCACCATCGCAAAGAGCTTGAAACTTAAAGAAACCCTCATGATTGAACCAAGTCCAAATTAGTCTGGTTGTTTCCACATGGCTCTCACTCCTTCCTTCCTGCTTGACTGTTCTGTCTTTGTGCAGGTTTGCGCTGTCCTCCATGGACATGGAGCAGAGGGACTACGACTCGAGGACAGCGCTGCACGTGGCCGCCGCTGAAGGTGAAATGCATACAGTCAGGTTGTCGTCATGGCAATTACTCTGTTTGGTCAGCTGACCCGATGTTTGTGTGTTTCAGGACATGCTGAGGTGGTCCGCTTCCTGCTGGAGGCCTGCAAGGTCAACCCAGTTCCCAAAGACAGGTAACAGAGACCACACTTTACTTTAGTTATCTTTTTAATAAATACATGTAAAAAAAACCCTTATCTAGATAGATAGAGATGCCAGATGTGTTAAATGAAACGAGGTGGATTTGTGTTTAAAGTTCTTCGTGTCTGGTGCAGGTGGGGGAACACGCCGATGGATGAGGCCGTGCACTTCGGCCACCATGACGTCGTCACCATCCTCCGCGATTACCACAATCAGTACACCCATCAGGAAGGCAGCACGGCCAAGAAGAAAGAAGAGAACCTGGACGGGATGCTGTGATGGAGAATGCGCTGCTCAGGCGTGTGAGGCCGGGCGCTTGCCTCCGCCGGCGAGGGGAAGAGATCAGGCGGTGCTTTAGACAAAAAACTGGAAAGATCGCAAGTAGACTCATCGCTGAAATAACTGAAAACAAACCTTTACAGTATCTGTTAGCGCAGCAGCCGCCTCCCTCCGAGTGTAAATGCTCGTCATCATGTTCTCTTTAGGTGTCGTTGGGTTTTTGTATGCGTGTGTGTACTCTGAGTGTGGAAGTACTCTTATTTTCCGTGTTTCAGCTTTTACGTTGACGGTTCTTTTTATTCTGAACATCAGCAACAGGAAGCAGCAGCAGTATAAAACCTTTGTTATGGAATGTAACTCCTCCCCCCCAAACACTTTTTGATGTGCGTTTGTGATAATCGATGTAAGATAAACTGTACATTACTGTAGTGTTTGTGTATATTAACCGAGGACGGCGAGTCTCTGTAAATAGGTGTAAAAATGTGTAGTCGATCGGTCTCGTGTGGTGATGGGTTCAGATTTGATGACAGTGTGTGTTTCAGTCAAACTTTTGGATAGTATTTGAACCATAAAATTCTTCTTCTTATTTTTTTTGGTAAGCAGTTTTTTAATGTGGCGACAGATGAGTTAAAGGATTTTTTGTTTTTATTGTTGTTGTTTTTCCACTAAAACTGGAATTTTCACCCTTCTTTTCTTTTATTTACTTTAGCAAGCCAGCCAAAGTTCAGTTCCTACTTCGTCTCTTGACCATTGAAAGCGTTTCTGCATATCAGACGCGACACTGCCAGGACTCCTGCAGGGAGAGTGAATGACTGTAAACATGCAAGAAAATGTTTTTCTTACACTTTGTCTTAGTTTAAAGAAGTCACAGCAGAAAATGGATGCACTCAGCAATGGAGATATTTCAATACTTTTATTTTGAAAGTCTGTCTAGTGTATTTCAGTATGTGGCATAAACAGTGAGTTGATTGGTCCCTGTGAGTTGCTTTAAAGTAACTAAGGAGTACTGTGAAAGTTGCTACTACTACTCTTACTATTCTAGTTATTATCACAGATCCTTTAGTGGCCTTGTTTGAAAACAGAAAGCGTCACATTTTAATCAGTTTAAACATTTTAAGGTCTCGCTAATAGAGACCTAGAGACTTGTCGCTGAGTTGAAATTGGTTGCAAAGACCGTGTTGCTCTGATAGTCAGCAGGTTGCTGTGATCGCCTGTTGTTGGCATCGAAGATGCCGACCGGTCTGCAGAGGTCCGTTCTCAGTCTTCATAATTTCTCTACCACTCAGTGAGCAGTTGGCAAGTGTCAGACAAGTTGGAGTCTTCCATACAAACTGCACAAATGCAGCAGCCTGTTAGCCACTAAAGCGAGGTTTTTGCTACACTAGTCTTTGTAATCGACCTTAAAATGAATACGCATGTTTCCCTAGCAACCTGTACGTTCTCTAGGATTAAGATAACACAGAGCAACTCGACAGTTTCACCTTACTTTTCTTTTGACTTCATAAATCATCTATATATCTTATAGATGGTTCTTAATCTTTCTCCTCATTGAACTTCTTTTTAAAACTGTAAATCACTGTCTGACGACAGCCTCTGTAGTTTCTAGGCACAAATTGTAAAATCCCCCCAAACAACATTTAAATGCAATGTTATTTAAATGGAGAATTAAAAGAAACTGCTTGAGTACTTTATTTTTTTCTTTCCTGCTGTAGACGTGAAAATTCCACATGTAAATCCTCGGATCTACATCTTAATTAATCCTGCATTTTAAGCTAGTTAAAGTTGGAATTAAAAACATCCAGCATTCGTTTAATAACCAGTGAACTGCTTCCTTTGTTGATCCTCTCATTTTCTGCTGTTCAAATTTAAAGGCTTTTATTTTGGAGGAGCAGTCATACTTGAAAAGCAGATGTGTTTTTGTGTGTCTGAAGCACGTTTGACTGTTTTTACTTCTTTTTGAGCAAACAAACTGAACCAGACAGTCTGTAATGTAATCCACAACTTAGAAAATCCACAAAAACAGTTTTTGTTTTTTCCTCAGGTTTGGATCAGTTCATCCAGTTTACATTTCAAATTAAAAAAGGAACTTAAAGGAAGCACAAAACACCAATATTTTTGACACTAGTAGCAATAAGATGACGTGATTGTAGGATGAGGTGAACTGATCCAAATCCAAGTCCAAAGTATTCTGAATGTAACGTGTTTGGTGTCGTTCTGTTTCTTCTTCATGTGTATGTAAAGCTGCTGCAGCTCACTGAGCAACTGCAGGCGGCCCAGATATTTATTCACAGAATAAAAACATGGAAAAACCAGCTGGCTGTTTGAGTTTTATATGAATGATTTAGGAGGTTCCTTCACCGCCATGATGCTGGTTAAACCCACGACCATCTCCATCGTCACGTTTTAATATCTCTTTTCTCGTCTGAAAAGATGGCTCAGGCGATACAAGAGCTACCACACGCTTTTTTCTTTATTCCACCTAAAAAAAAAAAAAGGGAAAACGTCAAGAGCATTTCAGTATTTCTTTTCCTTGATAACTCAATGGGTAGGCTTTTTACTTCCTTTCACAGCAGGTGAAGGCTTGGTCAGATGAAAAGCAGATCAACCCTTTTGTGCTTCACTTTTCAAGCCTCTAAAAGTCACTGACAGGCCCGAGGTTGAACCCACAGCCAGTGAAAGCTCAGAATAACCAACAAACACTAAGAATGACCGAAGACAACAAAAAGTGCTAAAACTCTGTAAATGTGTAAAGAAAAGAAAACAGTACCTTTAATGTGATGATATAAAACTGACGTTTAACTGGCTGAAATTAAATAAGAGAGCAGTAGGTCTTAAAATATAAAACTTCACCTGTTTGTATTTGATCAAACAGATTTATTTTCCTGACATTCAAAGACTTCAACTTTTGGCATTACTCGAGTATGTACAGTAACATATTTATATAAATGTATTTACAGGCAATATTGTAGTTGTTGGTGATATTACTCATGTCTCACCTGGTAACACTTATGACTGAGTAGTTTTAGTATTTTATAGCCAACAGCATGTGTGGTTTGTTTTTAAATACAATTTTCAGTGAAATACATCACTTTCACTTTCTCTTGTATTTTGGTTAGAGTGAAGGTTAAGATTGGATGGGCCCCATGAGATTTCTTTGGTTTTTAAGTCAGCCGCAGCACTTTTGACTTTGGGCTGGAGAATATTTAGCTTTGTGTACAACTGGACTAAACTTTGATCTATAAATTCACAGCAACTGTCCCAGTCTAGAACCAGTTCAGAATAATGGAAGAAATAGATTTTAAAACCAGTTTGAAACATGGTGGCAGACACCTGAGGCCAGTGGTCAGGATTTCATCTTATCTAGATAACTCGCTCCAGAGCAACAGGTTTGAAATTAAATGACCAGCATCGCCACTCCTGGAAGATCCCTCTGACCTCAACGCCAGGAAGGTCTAAAGTCTTTGTGTTGTGAAATTTGTTTTCTAAAACACAATTTTGCTCTGTGACTTTTTTCCACCTGTTGGCTGTAAACAGTTCAACAGTTTTATTGTTCTTTAAACATTACTAAACAAAAGTTTAAGACCAATTAAAAAATGTTTAGTCTCACTCCATTTCTTCTTGTTGCATATTGAAGCTCTACCTGGAACCTTGTTAAGATCCAACCATGCAAAATATGATTTTTTCTGCCATTTTTCGAGTCTTAAACTTTTGACTGGGACTGTATGACCCTAAAAGAGGATATCTGTTTGTACTTTGCAGGTAGACTAAGCGTATTTGAATTCTGTTTTTATTTTCTGTACTATCTGAGTGCTACTGTACATAGCGCCGAAGCAGCTGAAAGACTAAAAATTGAAAACCATCTTTTTTTTTTTTTTTTTTTTTTAAATGAATTTATTGAAATAATTCAGATTCTCCTGCATCTCAGTGATAGAGCTGTGAGTCTCAACTCACTTCCTGCCTTCACAAAGTCTAAACTTTATTAATGTATTAGATCTTTTCCAGCCTTACTGGCCAAAACTTTTGAAGAACATCCTTTGAATAGTATATTACCTCACAATGCTTTTCCTCTCACACTGCAGCAGCTGTGTTTTTAGTCTGCATTGTTTAAACTCTCATCTTTGTAAAATCAGTTGCTCTGTTGACAGTACATGTATCAATCGTTATACTGATGTTACTTGGCCCAGTTTAGAAGCAGCAGAAAAATATCAGTGTAAAACCTGTAACCTTAACAGTGTGTTAGTTCAGTTTAACCTCCGAAGACCCGAACTCTTTCATGGCCTTTTTAATTTCTCTTTGCTCTTTGGGCTGATTGGGACCTGATGAATGTAAAAACAAAGAATTAGCAGATTTTTATTTTTTTTTAACCCGATTTTTGTTTCTGAGAAAAATGAGATCCACATAAGAGGACATTTGTTTTAAATTTTGATAGAACAGTGGCAGCATAACGTCCTCGTAAGTGGATATCAGGCCCCTGTAGAGCAAAAACCCAGAATGTGATGTCCACATATGTGGACGCCAGGTGCTAGGAGGTTAACTTAATTTTATACTTTTTATATAATTTTATAGCAACTGTTGTTTTAATGCTTTTTATTATAAAGGTAAAGATCAGACAGTATTACTGAAAGAACCCTAACCATCAAATGATGCGATGGTGGGGAAGAAGAACTCCCTTTAAACAGGAAGAAACCTCACAACAGGATCAGGGAGGGGGTGAGTGAAAGAGTACGTTTTTATACCTTAAAAACAAAGCATGACTGACTCATTTTAATACGAGCATTTATTATACTGATAAAATGAATCCAAACAGTGATTTATGATGATCATTTCTCATGAAGCAAGCAGAAACATTTTAAATGCTACAGTTTTACAGCAGAGGATACTGAGGGCTTTAAAGTTCACAGTTAATCAAAAAGAAACACTATGTACAAATAAAAAGGAGAAAATTTTCTCCTGTTTCTGAAAGGTGACCGTGCTGTCAAAATCATACAGGAATCTAAGAGTCGAGTACATAACCTGATGACCTCTGGTGAAAAGTACAGTACAAGGAGAAGAATGAAGGTCAAAGGAATATGACTTCCCTTCAGTTTCCATCTCGAAAGTCTGCTGCACTCATCTGAAAAGAAATAAGTAAAATTTGATTTAATTTTTTTATTTTTAATATAATTCCAAATCACAACAACAGTTCCCTCAAGGCGCTTTATATTGTAAGGTAAAGAACCTACAATATTACAGAGAAAACAGAAAAACACAAAACGTGCTGGCAGTTACAGGGTAACAGGGTTAGCAAGGAAGAAGAGCTTCATGCTTTTATTATCAATGTTCTCATTTCAACAAAATTGAGACAATTTAGGCCAAAATACATCTGGGAAATATTCTCAGCTACATGAAGAACAATGTGTCCTGTAGCCAGTGGTCTAAATCACACAGTACAGAGCTCAACATCATAGAGGCAGACTGGATTATGTGAAAAAATACAATACTGAGACCAAGCGCAGCTACCGACTCAAATAAAAATGAAAACAGTCAAAACTCATGTCAAAAAAGGGTCAGAAACCAGTTCAAAGTCATATCAGAAATTGGCATGTCAGAAGCCAGTCTAAAAACCAGTGGTGCAGTTTAGTTTACTGGTTAGCAGGCACGCATGCCTTATAGCTGAAAGCTTGGGTTTGGTCAACCAGCAATCCTTTGCTTCATCTTTCCTTGCACCTTCTCGCCTTCCGATCAAGTCTTAACTGCTAAACTGCCAGAAACCCTTCCAAAATCATGCTGGACCCTAAACTTTGAAAATAAGAACGAGGAGGGCTGTCCAAATCATGGACGGCGTTGTCCTGTCAGATGGATTTTTTTTTTTTTAAAAGAAGAAAAAAAAAAAAAAGGAAATAAACTTAATCTACCTGGGTGGCCCACACAAGTGAGGATGATGTACTAAACACTTGAGGGAGTTTAAACATTAGTATGGCAACATGCAGCAGGTGTGTCAAAGCTACACCGACTAAACTTTAACACACAGCAGCGCAACACTGAAGCTGCATCTACCTGATGGTCAAAGTCTTCGAGATCCAGCAGATTGTTGGCCTGAAAGCAGACCTAGAAGACAGACAGAAACATTGTAGAGGGATAGACAACAGGAACAGCTGATGCAGTAAAGGGGGGCTGGAGCCTGTCCCAACACTAGAAACTGGTGTCCATAAAAGGAAGTCCCTTTTCAATGACATCATGCAGTGCCAAGAGGAAAAACAAAACAAAAACTGTTTCTCCAGGGGCAGAAGGTCATTTATACTGCCGTGTTTTTAAAAAAAGAGACAAAGATTACTCAAAATTTCTCTCTTTTCATCTCTAAATGACATCAGAGTGTAAAGATTCAGCGCCAGCTGCTTTCAGACGCCATCAATATGCTCCTTCATCATTTCTAACTGATGGCCAAGTGAGGGGAATCACTGCTGATGGGTTTTGGACAATTGTCCCCATTCAGAGCATGCAGAGCAAATTTCCATTAATTTGCATCTTTGCATAGACAGAAGACAACAGTAACATGTTTTAGGACGTTTGATCTTCAGGTTCACCCTCCTGGTTGCACCAAACTCGATGGTCTTGCTGACAGGACCTCTCGGTTTTGTGGCGACCTCGTTCACCAAAAAGTAAGTGCGCACACACACACACACACACACACACACACACACACACACACACACACACACACGGAAACAATGAAAGTGAAGATGAACCAGAATCAGTCCAAATCCTCGGGCTCCTGCTTGCCCGCTGCAATCTGCATACTGCCACAAGGTGGTGCTGAAAGGGCCATCCACACAGAAAGCAGCAAGGTGGTGACAAGAGAGTCAATGACAACCAGCAACTTCAAGTGATGATGGGTAAAACTGAGGATTTGAGGACACATGACCAATAAGCATGTGATATTAACTTGTCCGCCATTTTGTCACTGTGACGATGTAGGATCGAGCAAATAAAGTTCCACTCACACACGCTTAGAGACCCGTTGTGAGAGAGAAATGAATTGTGATAGTTGGTGGGAAAATAATTGCTAAAGCCTCAGTTAAACGTACTGACAATTTGGTCCCTGACAACCACCTGTTGCTAGGGAAAAATGCGTATTGCCCATCCGATTGGCAAAGACCTCCTTGTGAGCAGTTGGACTTGTCTACAGACATTGCCCAACTGCTCAAGATCGTTTGCCTTCAAAATAAAAGCTCTGGCAAAGGGTGACAAAGAGAGTCTGTGAAGGTTCTCAGTCATCCAGGTCATCATAGTCTAAAGAGCTTGGAAAGAAAAGCATCTGGACTTAAAGCCACTTCATAAACGCATGGCACAACATAGAAGAACCTCCTCCACGGGACAAGACTCAGCTGTTCATCTGCATCTAAAGGACAAAGGTCGCTCTTTTAAGGATGCCAATGTTCACATTTTGGACAGAGAGGACAGATGGTTTGAAAAAAAGAGGAGTGAAAGACGCCATCTATGTCCACTGTGAACGACTGTCTTTGAACAGAGGCGATGGTTTACAACGCCAACTGTCTGCCATCTATACGCCAGTTTTGAGATCCCTTCTCAGACACCTTAACGCCCACTCACACCATGGGCCATCTGACCTCGGTAAATCACATGATAGGGTGGGGCTGGGCTTCACAAGGCGTACACCCGAAACCTTGGCTGATTGTGACCCACACCGTTTTCACACCTTGGACTTTGTGATTCGATAGAGGATCAATTGGGGTCCATGACCCCCTTGTGGACAATACTACAGGGCTGGGACTCTCCACCAATTGCTCTTAGAACTGAAGAAGCTTCTTGGATAGGAGGTGAAACATCTTAACCTCCTAGGACCTGGCGTCCACATATGTGGACATCACATTTTGGGTTATTTAGACCAAAATACTCAATTTTGCTCTACAAGGGCCTGATATACACCTACGAGGACATTATACTGCTACTGTTCTGTCAAAATTTTAAACGAATATCCTCATATGTGGCTCTTATTTTTCTTAAAAACAAAAGGTAAAAAAAATAATAAAATAATCTGGTAATTCTTTGTTTTTACATTCATCGGGCCCCAATATGCCCAAATATCACAGAGAAATTAAAAATGCATGCTGTGGAAGAGTTCGGGTCCTAGGAGGTTAAAGGAAACTTAAAGAAGTCCAGACGCTTTTTTTTCCAAGCACCCTAGGTTACAAAGATTGTAACTTTTACTTTGAAGGTGAACAGACTTCATTTCTGGTTTGCGTTGTACTTTTTTGAAGTTTTACTACTGCTCGGCTAATACCAAATTTATAGTCTAAACAGTGCTGACTCACCACAGCGTCAATGTCTCTGGGGCTCACGTACTGCTCCAGAGCCTTGTAGTCGTCCGGAGACATCGGCATCATGTTGTCCTGTAGCCTGGACGGATGTCTGAACCACACGGACACAAACTCTGATTACACGTTAAGTCTTTCTCTTTAGTCGTGATGCGTTTGTTTCTCTCTGCTTACACTTCTGAAACCGAAATGAGCTCCGTCTTCATGTAGCCAGTCTTGTCCGTGTCCTCAAACTCCATCGGTTCAGCAGCTGGAAGGTAAATGAAGCTTGGATGAAGGTCTGCAGACTATCAGAGTATTTATGGGCGAAAACCAAACGTAACGGCAGCTCTTACCCTCCGATGGTTTGGGGTAGTACTTCCCAAAGGCCTTGTCTTTGGGTATGTTGGGGTAGAGGAAGCGAAGCGGGTTCTCTGGGATGTTTTCCGCTGCCATTACCTTGTAGGTGCGGATGATGTCGGGGAGCGAGACGGCGGAAAGCTCCTTCTTCGTGTACGGCTCCACGGAGTGGAAGACCGGCTTGTCTGCGTGGAAAAAGAGACCAAAGATATTAAATCTGAGGACTAAACCTCCTTCAAACTTACTTCTTGCACAGGACATCAAGGCTATTGGTTCATGTGGTTTGATTTGAAGTCGTAGAGAAATCTCCCAAAATAAAAATGTCTCGTCAGCAACTAGAGTGCAGCCACATCTTTAGAGACGTTTAATCATGAAAACCTTCAAAATTTCAAGTTTTGTGTTGTTGAAAGTGTAAATGAAGGTCAAATGAAGTGACTTTATCTCATTACCGTGGACGTCGTGTTCGATCCAGGTGAAGGTGATGGCTCCCTCTCGGCTGCTCTCGCTGAACCTGAGCAGGAAGGTGCCCGGACACTTGTCAGTCAGCAGAGCCTTCTCCCTCTCCTTACTGATGAATCCCATGATGCAGCTGCAGGAGGAGAAAACAAACAAACTCACGTTTACCGCTTAAATTCTCCCCCCACGGACTCTCACAGCTTCACTAGAGCGCCACTCACCCATCGTTCCAGAGGGACAGCAGGTGTCTTTTGATCAGATCCAGGATACCTTCAATCCACAACCAGAAAGGGAACGCCTTCTCGTTTGCGCTCTGCTGCTGGACGAATCACAAAGTCTGGTTCAGTGCACGATGAATAAAAGTGATTACAGGCGAATATTTGTTGGCTCAGATCACGAGGCAGCTGCTCCAGAGTCAAGGCTTTGGAGCAAGCTGCCTGAGGAGGCTGCAGCCATGGGAACGTGGCTCAAGCGTCAGTTATACTCAAAGCCTTTAAAGATTGTTTTAATGTTATTTGGGAGTAAACTTAGGTCCAATAGAAAAGAAGCTGATGACAAAGATACCCACTTGTTAGATGGATATAGATGCAGACACTGATATAAATACACTATGTTGCCAAAAGTATTCACTCAGCCATCCAAATCTTAAAATTCGGGTGTTCCAGTCATTTCCATGGCCACGACTGGATAAAATCCACCACCTGTGCATGCAGACTGTTTCTACAAACATTTGGGTCGCTCTGAGGAGCTCAGTGAATGAATGACTGAATGAATCCAGCATGGTATCGTGACAGGATGCCACCTGTGCAACAAGTCCAGGCATGAAATTTCCTTACTACTAAATATTCCAGTCAGCTGTGGGATGCAGACTTTCTCCAAAGTCAATCACCAAAGACTGCCAATGTAAAGTGTCAGATGCAGTGGTGTAAAGCACTCCACCACTGGACTCTAGAGCAGTGGAAACGTGTTCTCTGGAGCGAAGAATCACAGTTTTCAGTCTAGACCAGGGGTCGGCAACCTGGTGTAGACGCAGTCCTTATACTGCGGCTCCGCGTGGTTTGGGAAAATAAATGACAAGTATTTAGCTGAAGTGTATTTTTTGTGTTAGTTCTTTTTAAACTTGTAGTTCTAAATTGGAAGATTGTGATTTTGAAATATAAAAATAAAATTATATTTTATTATTTTTCGTCGCTCAAAATAAGCGTCACACTCGCGGAAGCCGGTGTACCCGCCGAAACGCTGTGCATTTACCGAGACTTTCAACCCCTGGTAGGCCAATTATAGATGTTCAGATCCACATTATGTCAGCAGCTCCACCGTGAACTATGTTAAAAACAAACACCGCTCACGCCTCACAGATGACAGCTTACAGTCCCGCGCAAAGATGAAAGTCACTTCACTGTGCGCAGAGGTTCAGGAGCAGAAGTTCCATTGCACTGACAGAGGCGAGGCTGCCGGACACTGGCGCCCTCTGACCACCACCAGTAGGCAACGGGTGAAGTGTCTTGCCCAAGGACACCACGACCGAGATTGTCGGAGCCGGGGCTCGAACTGGCAACTCTTGAGCCACGATCGCCCCGTTGCATAGTAGCGTAGTGCTTTTTTCCAATTATTTTTTAAAATTCAGGTCAAGGCTCTGCTACGCTCCAAAAGCCCAAAGGCGATATAAGGGTGGCACACAACAGTTTTTCTTTGCTACATGGATCATTTTCCTTTTTGTTATATTTCTTTAAGAGTTCAAAATGTGTTCATTACATAAATAAAATGTAATTTTCTCTGTAGCACTTCATGGATTTCATAAGCAACACACCTTAGTTGTTCACACAAAGCAGAAAGGTAAAAAACAATATATACAGTGTTATCTTCATTTTAGATGTCAAAAAGTATTTGTGGCTCCCAGTGTTTTCCTTTGCGTGGAAACCGGATCCAAATGGCTCTTTGGGTGTTAAAGGTTGCAGACCCCTGGTCTAGACGGTACTTGTCTGACTGCATTGTGCAAAGTGTAAAGTTTGTTGGAGCAGTTATTATGATGTGGGTTGTTTTTTAGGAGTTGGGCTCAGACCCTTAGTTCCAGTGAAAGGAAGTAAGAGGGTTCAGCATATCAAGACATGTTGGACAATATCATGTTCTCAGCTTTGAACAGTTTGCAGATGGTCCCTTCCTGGTACAACATGACTGTTCACCAGTGCACAGAGTAAAGTCAATGAAGACATCGATGAGTGAGCTTGGTGTGGAAGAACTTGACTGGCCTGCACAGAGTCCTGTCCTCAAATCAACAGTTTGACCTCACAAATGTGCTTCTGGAAGAATGGTAAAAAATTCCTCAAAACACTCCTAAACCTATGGAAAGCCTTCCCAGAAGAGCTGAAGCTGTTATAGCTGCAAAGGGCCAACATCATATCAAACCTTATGGATTAAAAATGGGACGTCACTCAAGTTGATGTGTGTGTGTGAAGGCAGGCGAGTGAGTACTTTTGGCAGTACAGTGTATCAAACAGTCTTTACGGACTTTATTTTTATTTGTAACTATTTACATCAACACCTGCATAATTGCATTTTTTTTTTTTTAAGTTTTAACCTTTGTGATTGTTACGTTGCCCTCTGAGTCTCCTGGTTTTGAATATAAATGAAATCATTATCAGCTGGATAAATGAGGCTTATCAGACTATGGCTCACCTTGCAGAACTTGGTCCAGGGGATGAGTCCCTCCGGGTTCCTCTGAGCTTTGGTTCCTTCACAGAAAAACAGACAAAAACAGACAAACATCTGCAGGTTATTCATGTGTGCTGCAGGTAGAAGTTTATTAGCACAGCAGTGACAGTCGGCCATTTGTTGACTTTGAGCCATTCGTTTTGGTCTGCAGCTTTCTGAGCCTCGGATCGTCTTATATTTCATCAGTAGTAAAGAAACGACAGATTGAGGGTTAAGATCTTTAGTTATAGTTAAGGTTTAAGCCTGTTATGAATAAAACAGAGACTTTAAAAGATATTTAGTGGCCTTGAATTTTCTTAAAACGTTACCACATGTTATTTTTGTGCGTCTCACCGAGCAGTTTATCAGCGAGCATGTTGAGCTGCTCCTGGTTCAGGCCTCGCTTGGTGACGGAGGAGAACTGCCAGCTGAGCACCTCGGAGAGCTGAGACCACTTCGCCGCAGGAGGGGAGAGGAAGAACTTCAGGTTCTGGAAAACATGACAGTTCGAGATCTGTAAGAGACAAAAACGAGGGTACGTGGAGGTGCTAGGAGCGGACTGAAATCAAAGCGTGTTCTCACTTTGGGCTCCGTGGTCAGCATGTTGTACCAGAGGATGGAGGCCCAGCCGCTGGGTAGCTGGCAGACGTTGGAGATGACGACCACGGGCAGAGAAATGGCCTAGAAATAAAAAAACGACAGGAGGAAGCAGCAGGGTTTAATCTCCTCTATCAACTCCAGTTTAATTCTGAGCATGAACAAAGGGCAGGCGGCGGGTCTCACCTCAAGTTTGATGTCGAGTCCGGACTGGTTGAGCTGCAGCTCCGACTCAAAGCTGAGCGAGTGGAGCTCCTCGGTGACAATCAGAGGACCCTGAACACCCAGAGACACACTCAGCTTACCCAAAACACACAACACCCTTCCCCAAGCCTCTGCAGGAAGCATGCAACGTTCCTGTAACTAAACTTCACTCTACATCACCAATCTACACGTAAAACCACATCAAATGTAGTTTACAATCTTTCTCCAACAAAACAAACTATGTGTCCATATCTGTCCTTACGTCACATTTACAGAGGTTACATATAAAGTGGAATAAGGTTCCTCATATAGCTATGTAAGCTGTAATGCGGGACAATGAATTCTTATCTTTTTCTAGTGTGCATTACATATAAAATGATTTTTTAGGCCACTGTTAGTTCTATAAAATCCCTTCAGTTTTTTCTAAAGAACTTTTATTTTGAAGCTTTCGCACTAACATGCCCTGGGAAGCTGAAACGGTGATTTTCATGTGACATTCGGCCTGGACAGAATTACTAATTTTGTGGTTATATTCCACCACACAAGAGAATAAGCGCAGAGAAGGAGGAAGAAAAAACATCCAGGTAGACGAGTCTGTTGCATATTGAAGGCCTCTATGATGACTGTAAAACAGCCAGTATGTGACCTGCAGTCTCAAACACACAGAGCAGGTTTGTGTATTATATGGAATAAAGTTTTAAAGGCTCTTACGTCATTTGTTCTGTTTCCAGGTCCTTTCTGTTCTTTGAGTTGCTGTATGGAGATTAAGTTGGAAAGGCATCACTATTAGGGTGTCTAAGAAATCTCCCTAAATAATAAAAACAATATATAACCAGTGGAAGGGAATACTGTGGGTTTAATACTAAGACACTGATTTTACCAAATGTCTGAACTCTGCTGCCAGACTGCCGTTGGACTCCTCCATGTTCATGACTTTGGTGTTTGTCCCCAAAATGTTAAACCTCCTGAACCTGATTCAAAGATTATCAATGGAAAGCTATTAATCAGCTGCGTTACTGAATAACACGTTATATATTTCAATGTGTATGCATGGATTTCAGACGCACCCTTTCTTCTCTGTAACATCCCTGAGGAGAAAAAAAAAGTGTTACATATTTGGAAACATGCAGCATGATGATTCAAAGCGGCAAAAGCAAAGGTGAGAATTTGCTTACTTATCAAACAGGGCCTTGACTTTGAGCTGGTAGTTAAACTCTTGTAGTTTCACCAGAAACCTGAACCGAAAGGAAACGAGACTGAAACAGGAAGCTGACGCACACCAACGGATAAACATCACCTGATGCAATTTCTGCGTTTTCATTTCATTTGGGTACAAAACAAAGAAGGAAAAATTCTCATTTTATTTATTTTGTGGGATGAAGAACTCTCTTTTAACAGGAAGAACCCTCCAGCAGAGCCAGGCTCAGGGATGTATAGATAGTATGGATACCAATGTTGGTATCAGTATTGGATCAATACCAAGCATGACAGGACCAAGAGTGGTAATAAACTGGTTTTATTTATTTTTTTAGAAATTATATAAATGAGAAATTATATGAATTATTATATAACTTATATAAATGTAAAAATGATTTAGTGGTCAGGGCAGAAAGACACGTAAACACTTCACATTTAACTTCTTACCGAAGTTTCACTGTAAACTGGACGCCTGTTTTCAACACCAGTGGTCTCTGTGGGTGGGTGGGCATGCAAGGCTGCCTCTCTACAACTAGAGAGCTTCACACAGATCAGAATCCAGGTTAACAGCCAATAATAACACTCAGCAATAATAATGGTAATAATAATAATAATAATAACAACAATAAAGAGTGAAGGGTTTCATACTTGGACAGCAGGTTTTTGAGGAGCTCCAGAGCTCGGCCTTCCAAGTAAGCCTTCTTCACTGTGATGGGGTCGTTCTCATAAGTGAACTTCTGCTCCAGCTCCTGCAGCTTCTTCAGGTGCTGACGGACCTGCTGCAGACTCTCCGCTACTGCCGTGAACCTGCAGGAGGGCGAGGACAGAAGATCAGATAACACACCAACATAAAAGGTTGTCAACAGATGAAGCACCCAGTCGACCGAAGAACTGTTCATGAACTGGACCCTGGATTACTTTTGGTTCTCCATTTACTTTCAGTCATTTATCTCCTCTATTTAGGATTTTCCATATTGTTTAGTGACCACTTTCATCTGTTTATCTACCATGTTACGTCTTTTATCAAACTATTTTAACATCTTATTAAACCCCTTTAACTTTTCTTCTCAAACAGGTTCACATCCTCGCAGGTGTTTAATCAAAATGAACTGATGAAAAAAAACTGATGGAAAAATTAAGAGGCAGACGATGAGGAAGGTGAGGGAAATATTAAATATAGGTGGAAGAATGAAAAAGACACTAAGATTGATGGCTAAGCAGACGAGGAAGTGAAGAAAGAGGCGGTTAAAAAGGAAGAGATGGGATGGAGAGGGCGGCTCACCAGTTCTGCAGCTGGTCCACGCAGGCATTGGGCGGGCCACCGATGCAGGCGATCTTCTGACGCTGCTTCCAGTCGGGCAGCTCCTCGGAGATCAACTCTGCCAGCAGGGCCTGAGTGACGTTCAGCAGCTCATTCAGCCCGAGCACAGCGTCCTAAAAAAATCAAAACAAAAAAACCCACACCCAAGAGTCCATCGCATCAGTCACATCAAATGTCCTGTTATGGCGTTTAAAACTCCTCAGAAAGAAAAAGTTTATAAGATCAAAATGACTTTATTGTTACAGCCCAGTGACCTCAAAGGGATTATATGTTAGTCGTGTTTCTCGTCACCTGACGCTTGGCTTTCAGCTCAAAGCACATCCTCCCGACTGTCATCTTCTCCTTCTCCAGCTCCTTCACCGTCATGCCGTTCATTTCATTCTCTGTGGAGGAAGAAGGAAAAAAAAATCCACACAATTAAAACTTGGAAGCAACATAGATTCAATTTTAAATGAAGTTTTAAGAGCATTTAATATATGTCAGTTTGGAAAAGGCCTTTCACTCTGTAATTTTACCAACACGAGCTACTTTGTTCCAATTTTTTAAGATCAGATCACCGCATTTGGCAACAAGTGCGCTTTAGCTCAAAACCTCAAAACTCAGTCAGCTCTCTGAAATTATTTCTCTGCCTCCAAGAACTCAAATTGCCCCTTGACATGTTGATCTTCACTGTATTACCAAAAGTACTTCCTCAGCCATCCAAATCACTGCAATCACATTTTGGGGTTTGGTTCTACAGCTGAGCCTGGACGATTTCCTCACCTCTGTTCTTCAGTGTGTTGACTTTGAAGTCGTACTCGTCCTGCAGGTCTTCTACGTTCTTAATGTTCTGATCCACCACCTGATAGTCAAAGGAACCGAGCCCGTTAGAGATTTTCCAGCAGAGCCGGGCCAACCTCGAGCTGGGACCTACACGCTGCGTAATAGTTTTACCTGGACTATGTGCTTCATCTCTTTCACTTTGTTGTCCAGCTTCTGTTTCTCCACCACCATGGCCGACACTGCCCCATCGGTCTCATCCTACCGAAACAGAGGACACACATTTTAACGTCTCTGAAACAGAAACAGGTTTAGACTCTTCGGTACCTTGAAAAGTGAAACTGAATTCAGGTATTAATTTAGACATAGAGGTTAAAGTTCTGCTAAACGAAATCAGATCAAGATTACACCCACTCCAAGTGTCTCAATCTTAAGACAAAATCCGCTCTCCTTAGCTAACATTAAGCATCATTATCACAGAGTATATCGTAGTTTTGATAGCAAAACTGCATCAATCTTAATGTATGTGGTGTAGATGAACAGAAACCCGTGCTGCTACCCTCATGTTTAATCAGATTTCTAGATAAGGCATTTAAAAGTAAAAACAAAGAAGAGGGAAGAAAACAGAGAATCGCAAAACATGCTAAATAAAGAAGGAACACTTGCTGTAGTTTTAAGGTGTTCAGACTTTTCAGGTATTTGACAAGTGTTCTGACTTGTAGACGTTTCACTTGGGTCATAGTTTTGTCCACTGATCTGTCTGCAGAGGAGCAAATTTTAGCCAGTTTCTCATCAGGGCCAAAAACATCACTCTGGGATCAATGAGGATATCACAGGCAAGTATTTCCTTTTCCAGGCATGTCCCACCGGGAGAGGCCCCAGGGCAGACCCAGGACACAGCTGGCATGCCTTGGTGTTCCTCCAGATAAGTGGAGGAGGTTGGTGGGGATGGCTTGGGAGAGGGAGGCCTGGGCATCTCTGCTTGGGCTGCTGCCCCCGCGACCCGGCCCCAGATAAGCGGAAGAAGATAGATGGATGGATGGACAGATGGTATTTCCTTTTAAATTAAAAGTAATTTATCCCACAAGCGTTGCAGTTTTATACATGGAAAAAAAAAAAAGGTATAAGGGGTGTAATGAAGTAGATCCTTTCCAATTCTTTCTATCTTTTAGATCTAGTAGAAGGTTGCTTTAATGTTCTGATTACGACTTGTGGCTGTGAAATAGAAATTTCTGTGTTTGAGTGGAAAGATATCATGCAGATGAAAAATTACTGGGAAAAAAACAAAAAAAGGATTTTTTTTTTTTACTCTGTGAAAGTAAGAGAATATAAACAGCATGAAGGTGAAATGGTTTTTAGAGCTTTATTTAATGCACTAAAGTTATAGTACATAAGAAAAAAGCTGATTCTGAGGTTGTTTCTGTTGGTTTTTCATTTTGAAGAATGAGAACTCAGTCCCTGTGTGCATATTGGGCTTTGATTCATAGAGCATGCAGACGTGTGTACGCACCATGCATCAGCATGATTTTGGAGCATTCAAGCAGCCATTAAGTTGGAAAAGTAATACAATTCTTATCATTTGTTCAGCTATTTTTGTCTTGAAAGCATCTTTTCTCTTGCTTTAAGTTGCATCTGGTAGGATTTACGATGCTCTACCTGCACCAGAAGCTGGCTGTAATCCACCTATAAGCTGTTTGAATCCTGAACACTCGTTTATAATTTAAACCCCAGATGTGTGAGCCTAAAAGTAAATGTGTATTTAAAGCCAGAGTCTGATTAACGGAAGGATTTAGATCTGTCGGGTGTTATTCTGCTGTCATAGTTATGTTCTAACAACGAAAACGAGCTGCAGCTTTTACCTCTGTGCTCTTTGCAATCTCCAGTATCTTCAGCTCCTCCTTCAGGTTTCTGGAGATGATCATGGCCATGTGGACGGGATCTTCCTGGAAGCGATCCTGGAGAGAGAACCGCTCGTACTTTTAGTTACATAAAGGAATTTAACCTGCCTCACACAGAAGTGTTTTGAATCCAGGGTCGGACCTGCAAGTTCCTCTTGATCTTGCGAATGTTGTGCTGCAGCAGGAAGTTGTTCTCCAGAGCGAAGCGGCTGTGTTGGTCGTCCAGCTGAGCGAGAAGGTCGTGGAAACGAACTGTGGCCAGAGAGTCCTGCATGGCCACCGTGTCCCTGAGGAGACCACAGTAAGTCTTTGAGTAGCATGAACAGAAGATGCTCAGTTTGGGGTTAACCTTGAAAGGGTTACAAATTGGTTTTCCAGCAAATGCTGTGCTTCAACAAAACCTTTATCCAAATATTGAGAAGTCCATGATTATCAGTCTCATTAGCGCAAACACTTTTGCTTTGGTCTGATAAAAATCTAGCAATGGAACCGTTAATGAACAGATGCTGAAATGATGATGAAGGACAGGTATTTCTGCACTTTTACAACCAGGATTTTATGGGCTGTGAGGACTTTTTCCCCACATGTAATTAACTTTGTGCAGCTGAACCAAAACTCTCAATATGCGCAAAGATATCCCTGCATTGTGGATACAATGTCGTGAAGCTTTCCATATCCTTGGTGACCCTGTTGTTTTCCAGTGCAGGACCATAGATCCAGATCCACGTCCACAAGTGTGAGCTCGCTTCTGTTTGATCTACGATGTCGATACAAATGCACCTACAGTTTTCTTTTCCATCAGGACATCCAGTTTAACCTTTGCTTTGAATTACTTTGCAACCTTTGATTTTCTCGTTTCAGTGTTAGTTATTCCTCTTTTTATTGTATGGAGGGGATATGCCAGATAAAAAAATTCAGGTAAATCAGTACAGGTATTACAGTAAAAACAACTTTTTAATGGTTCAAACGAGTCGATGAGAAACGTTTGCCAAAAAAAAAAAAAAAAAAAGATGCTGCCCTTTATTTGGACTTCTTACCAGTCGATGCTTTCAATCCACTTGCTCAGGTACTGACGGATGTCCATGGGGAACGAGTCATCGTACAGCTGATCCACCTGCTCCAGGTACTTGCTGTCCAGCATCTGAAGCTGGCCCCACTGCGCCATCTTCTGGTGAATGAAAGCAGCTCTGTCAGGACATTTTTTGCGCGATGTGGCACAGTCTACGCAAAAGACGGGAGAGTCTAAAAGCTGCATTCTTACTAATGACCAGCAGGGGTAACCTGTGAGGTAGCCTCTTTCCCTGCTCAGTGATGCCAATAAAATAAACTCTCTTGGTGCATTTTTTCTGTATTTTCAAATCTTGCTAATTAAACATGAACTTAATTTTATTACTTTTTATCTGTGTTAGTGTCAGAAATAAGAGGTAATCAGTGCCACTCAGTTTCAAAACAACAGGTAGGTGATGGCCAAATTGCTCAGCTTCATGATTTTCCTAAAAAGCACAAAAGGTGGCTACATATATACAGGCTTTTCTACCGAGCATCAGGCAAGATCATTCACCATTTTAGTTTCACAGATAAGAAATGTTAAAGCGTTTTTTCTGTCATACATATCCTGTTTCGTGGTGGATGTTCATGCACCAGAGCCTCAAATAATGAGGACAGTGTATGTGCGAGTAATCGCTCTAGCCTCAGACTGCTCTAAATACTCAGTTTCAAAAATTTATTTTCCTACTCTTTGATCTTTATGATGTCATGGAGGGCACATATTTCTAACATGTGCAACAAAAGTCTTGATAGTGAGGGGCAGCCAATCAGAGCTGCTTAAAGTCAGCTTAAAAGTGAAGGAGCTAAAACAGCTTAGACAGAGAATGAACTGGAGACCAAGTATGAGATAAATAAAAATGGTAAATGGCCTGTATTTGTATAGCGCTTTTCTAGTCCCTAAGGACCCCAAAGCACTTTACACAACCTGTCATCCACCCATTCACACGCTGGTGATGGCAAGCTACATTGTGGCCACCCTGGGGCGCACTGACAGAGACGAGGCTGCCGGACACTGGCGCCACCGGGCCCTCTGACCACCACCAGTAGGTAACGGGTGAAGTGTCTTGCCCAAGGACACAATGACTGAGACTGTCCAAGCCGGGGCTCGAACCGGCAACCTTCTGATTACAAGGCGAACTCCCAACTCTTGAGCCACGATTGCCCCGTTATAATATTATTATTATTCTAATCTGGGAATCATGCAAAGCTACTCTAGCAGAGTCCAGGAGTGAAAATATGGAGCTGGAAATAAGCAGAAAAAGTCTGATTTTATATACTTTTTCACTGGTGTGTCATCAAAGACTGAAGAAAACCCTAGCTGGGTTATTAAACGCCCACAAAAGCAGATCATGTGTGTAAATTTATCGACATGTATGTCACATTTCTGTCTGCAGTCTTCCGCTGTAGACACACAACAGTTAATAAAAACATACAGAATCTATTATCATGAGGCTTACGCTTTTTGAGAATTCGCTAGATGTGGATACTTAGTTAAAGTTTATATACAGTGTAGATATGTATAATAATCCTGAATAAATAAAGGAAACATTTTTTAGTCATTTGTTCAGAGCTTGGTTTTCTAAGAACTCATCTTAAATCCATAAATATATGAGGATAATTCAATAATTTGAAGATCTAATTGAAAATATTTTTTTATTTCTGACTCTCCTTGCATCACTGTGGACAGAAGACAAAGGTCAAGAAGCTCCCAAACATTTTTCTCACTACAGAAAACCAGCTGCTTGTTTACAGTGTGAGAAATTGTGAAATGATAAGTGCTGACTCAAGGATTGTCACGGGCTGCCACCCGCCTCCTTCCTGCCTCAGTTGTGCTCTGACTTAAGATCAGAAAGTAAAAACAAAGAAAGATATGTGTGATGATGTAAAGGAACATCCAACACTGATTTCTGTTAAAAGCAGCTGGATTTCATAGACACTGAAGCTCAAACTGTAATTAGCTGCACAGATTAATTCCCATATTGTAAAACAGGATTGTTTGACAGCTAAAGAAGAGACAAATTAACATTTTTGTTGTTTTGTTTTTTTTTTTAAATCAAACGCAATCTTATCTGTATTTATCTTGTTCCAAGTGGCTAAACCTGAATGTAGGAGGCGTCTAAGGTCAGCTTAGGTTTCAATTTCCCCACAAATGCGACTCTGCCTCCAGCATCAGTTAAAAAATATATCATTAAGAGTATTTAAACGTATGTGTATCTATATATATATATATATATATGACCTAATTCCACATTCATGAGACGATCATAGCCAATAAATCCATTTCACAGCTTTAATTTTTAATCTTTCTGGCTCCCCAAGTCACTTAAGGCAGCCCTGTGGTCCTTTCCAGCTCTCCTCAGCCAAACTCTAATCGGTAATGTGTCTTTTTTAAGATTCAAGCAGAGCCCCTTATTTTAACGTCTAACAATACAAGACTCAATAGATTATCTATATGTTGGTGCCTCACCTGAGAGATCGGCATATACAATAATTTATCTGGTGTTACACATCGACTAAGATCCCGACTTTTACACGGGGTTGACAGGTAATTATTTACGTTTCGGACCCCTAATGGTTGGAGGTATGGACGTAAGCGTGTAAAAAGTTAAGATTTGATTTAAATAACGGCTACGGACAGATACACAAATATTAACACATACACAGAGGAACGCTTATATCCCGTAAACTGCCATCAAGTGTTTGCAGGAGTCGTTTTTTTAAGCATTACCGATTAGCAAGATCAAGTTTAAGTGCTCTCCTAGCACGGCTTGCTGTGTAAAAGGGTCACAGATGCGATTTATATAAAACAACGTCACCTTTTGAACATGTAAGTCGTGTAACTTACCTTTAATGTAAAGGTAACGTGTACAAGCTTCCACGGGAAGTAAGTTGTGTTTCCGAAAACGCTTGAGTCCCTAAATGTGCCTAACAAGCCACACAGCTCTCCTACCTTTTTTCTACTCCAGTGGCGCAGCTTACTTTACGGAACACTATCAGCCAATCACCGCACACCATTTACGACAAGCCCCCGCCCTTTTCCACGAGACAGCCAATCACAAAGAGGGAAAAACGGCTGTTGTTGACAGCTACCAAGCATGCCTGAAAAAAAATTCACAGGAGTTTTTTTGTTTAAAGCTGCCCCTGTAAGCATAACATCAAGAGTCAAGATGTATTTTGTCATTGTACAAAGTCAAAGAGAAAGACACTGTACATAAAATGTATTTTTAATTGAGTTTAAAGCAACATGACGCAGGCTTTTCGGAGGGGGAAAGTCAGTACACAGAAGAGCCAAGAGTGACCACGTGTTTTCAGAGAAAGCGAAAGCTGCAAGGACGCCTACAACTCTGAAACTGAAACTTAACTTAAAAATTATGTTTGATCGTTGACATGTGAAAAAATTCTGGAATAAGAAAGTAATAACTGAAAATAAAAGACGTATTTAAAAAACATAACAAAAAAACTAAACTTTAAAAAAAAAATCTTATTGTAGTCTAAATATCAAAAGTTATAATCTTGTACCGACAACAAAAAGGTGCTAATCACCGGTTTTAAAACGTAATTATTTCACTAATATTTATTCTTTGTAGTTCTTATATTTTACAAAGTTGAAAACTTGAATGGAGAACAAAAGTCTTGCCCCAGCCCACATTTCTTCCAAGAAGTCAGAATTTCCTGTAATTTTCTAAGTGGTTTTGAGCAGTATTTCCCCAGGCTTTCCAAAGACCTCTCAAAGTTTTTCTTTGGGCATTAGCTACATTTCCACTTCACTTAAGTCTTTCAGAGGAAAAAAAGAAGTGGTAGATGCATCTGGACCTTCAGCTGATCCATCTAATGTTCACTGAAGCCTCATCAGAAATGGTCTCAGTGGAAGGTGGCTGTCAGGAAGCCATTCTTAAACAGGAAGGGAAACAGGAAGAAAAGGCCTGAACTGAAAGGAAGTGGAAACCAGTCTGATGGAGTGATGAATCCAGATCTGAATGTTTATGGTTCTAATCATCATTAATATGCAGACCGGTAGGCAGAAAAGAGGTACAGTGAGTGTTTACAGTCATCTGTAAAACATGGTGGAGGCTCCGACATTGTTTGGGCTGCATTTCAGTCAACGATATTGAAGATCTTTGTCAAAACTGATGAATTATCAACATAGAAAAGTACCATCACATTTTGATCCAGCATGCAATACCATCTGGAAAGCATCTGATTGGAAACAGTTTCATTTTTCTTCATGACAATGATCCAAAACACACTGCCAATGCAGTAGAAACATACCTGGATAGACAAAAAACACAGAGTGGAACACTATCGGTCATGGATTGGCCTCCCCGGAGCCTGGACCTCAACATTATTGAAGCAGTGTGGGATCAGTGCTTTCAACACCATCCAACCCGCACTACTGAGAGGGAAGCTGGAGGGAACCGGAGTAGGCAGACAGCTGACTGCATGGACCATCGACTACCTTACCAACAGACCACAGTATGTGAGGCTCCATGACTGTGTGTCCGAGGTGGTAATCTGCAGCATGGGGGCACCACAGGGCACGGTTCTCTCACCTTTCCTGTTCAGCCTTTACACTTCAGACTTCTGTTATAATTCGGACGATTGCCATCTACAGAAGTTCTCAGATGATACAGCCATCATTGGATGCATATCAGACGGGAATGATCAGGAATACAGGGGGGTCATCAGTGACTTTGTTGGCTGGTGTGAGACCAACGTACTCCAAATCAACGCCGGCAAGACAAAGGAGATGATCATAGACTTCAGGAGGAAGTCACCCCCTACAACACCGGTGAACATCCAAGGGAAAGATATTGAGATAGTGGACTCTTATAAGTACCTGGGTGTTCACCTCAACAATAAACTGGACTGGACTACAAATACAGACGTCCTGTATAAGAAGGGCCAGAGTCGACTCCACCTGCTGAGGAGACTGAGGTCCTTCAGAGTCTGCAGGACTCTGTTAAGGACATTCTATGACACTGTGGTAGCATCTGCCTTTTTCTATGCAGTGGCCTGCTGGGGGAGTGGATGCACGGACAGGAACAGGAGCAGGATTGACAAACTGGTGCGGAGGTCTAGCTCCATGCTGGGATGTCCCCTGGAGTCTGTGGAGGTGGTTGGCGAGAGGAGGATGTTAGTAAAGCTGACATCCATCATGAACAACCCACATCACCCACTGCATGAGTATGTGAGTGGGCTGAGCAGCTCCTTTAGTCAGAGACTGAAACACCCTCGCTGCAGGAAGGAGCGCTTTCGCAGATCATTCATCCCAACAGCAGTTGGACTCTATAACTCCTCAATCACGATGTCATAAGTCACTGGACACTGTGAACATCCACGGTCACCACTTCATGCATAATGGACCTTCCATGTGTATGGACATGTGCAGGTATATATGTCTGTATATGTATACATATGTATATTTAGTGTGTACATGTGTGTGTGTACATGTCTATAAATAGGAATAGTAGTGGTACAATAGTTATGTTAAGCTATATAGTTTATGTCTTCCATATTTCCAACTATATCCACAATCACATACTGTGTATGCTACCATTGTATATAGTGTATTATCTTACTTTTTTTCATTGATTGTACTTATTTGTATTTTTGTATTTCCTTCTGATATCTGTACCTGAGCTGAGGTGACGCAAAAATTTCCCTGTTGGGGGATCAATAAAGTCTTATCTTATCTTATCATGTGGACAGAGAACAGAACAGAAGGCAGAAACATCCAAAGAAGAGCTTTGAATGTCCTTCAAGAAGCCCGAAGAACTATTCCTGAAGAAATGACAGATTTCGATAAATCAATCACCTGTTTCTCATTATCCTGCTAGGAACCTTCTAAAATAGGGGTGTGGAACTCCAGACCTCAAGGGCCAGGTCCTTAGACATGTCCTTGATCCAACACAGCTGATTTAAATGGCTAAATTACCTCCTCAATATGTCTTGAAGTTCTCTGGAGGCCCGGTAATGAACTAATCATTTGATTCAGGTGTGTTGACCCAGGGTGATATCTAAAACCTGCAGGCTGGCCCACCGGACCTTGAGGCCTGGAGCTCCCCACCCTTTTCTAGAGGCTATCATGAAGTTGCTGAAAGCAGTGCATCATCCACCAACCAGTTTGACCGGTAGACAAACTGCAAAGGGTCCAACTGGTGGCCTGTAATGTCCTTCACATGGGCTAACACCAGGTGTTCAAGGGATTTCATGACCACAGACGTCAAGGCGACAGGCATACATGCCAACCCTCCTGATTTGTCGGGGAGAATCCCGAATTTCAGTACCCCTCCCGAAAATCTCCATTCTCCCAAATTTCTCCTGATTTTCCACCCGGACAACAAAAATGAAAAACCATATCCCAGAATTCATTCCAGCCATTTCCAGTTTCCAACAATGGCGGCAGCTACTTAGGTTTAATATTACTCTTATTACTCTTTCTGGGTTGCAAACTAAACTTTTAGCATATTTTCAGGCGAGAATGTAGGTGTGTAAACTTCAAATATCTGAGCCGGCAAGAACAGCGAACTCCCGGCACATCATTTTCAAACCCTCGCGGTCTTTCACCACTCAGGTTAAACATGATATATGAGTCACTTAGATAGCCTAAAAATGTTATTGTTTTTTTACTTTTTTTTTTTTAGTGTTTTATTTGTTCCTGAGTAAATTGGTTTGGTTGAGATTAAAGTTATTAGATACGATTAGATTAAATAAAACTTTATTAATCCCTTGGGAGGGTTCCTCCGGGGGTTTTCACACAGCTGAATAAACATCAAACAGAAAACTGATTAAACAGAAGTGTGAGATGGTCGAGAATTTACACCAGTGTCTGGTTATATTTAGATAGCAAGGAGCAGATGGCAGAGTTTCACTCCATTGAGAGAGCTCGTGACGTAATTCTGAAGGCTAGACCGTCACAGTCGCTCACTTCCGGCTTTCGGAGGACCCGGCCCACTTATAGCACGAAGGCGGGGTCCTCAGGTGGATGCAGCCTCTGAATTTGGACAGCCCCGGCTCGGGGACAGTAATAATGGTGACATTTAACTTACTTTAAATACATAATTTTAAATAAATAAACACTGTAAAATTCAAGTTTTTTGTTTTGTATATGTGTATACCCCCCCCCCCTTATTAAATGCCTCCCTAATTCTGAGGTCTCAAGGTTGGCAAGTATGGCGTCAGGTCTATAATCATTCAGTCCTATAATGGTGGGTTTCTTGGGGACCGGGATGATGGTGGAGTGTTTGAAGCAGGAGGGAACTTCACACAGCTCCAGGGATCTTTTGAGGATGTGGGTAAAGCTGGGAGTTCCTGTTTTTTTAAGAGTTGGAAGTTTTCATGCATTTACTACAGAAGCATTTCTTTGGGAAAAAATGAAACTTAATGTTGAAATAGCCCTTTGTTTTCTTATAAGAAGATATCTCGGGAAATAAATGTGTAATTAAATTTCTTTATATTGATAGAAAAGGGTATTTCAGAGATCTGGCACACTTAAGATTAAAGTAGGCTGTATGTGGCCAACAATGTAAAATGAGTTTAACATTGCTGGTCTAATAGTGACATGTCTGTTAATTTCCACATCTTACTTCCTCTTCTTCAGTAACCTTCTGCTTAAAAAAAAAAAAATCCTGATTTCATAATTTCTCAAACTGCTACTTGTGTTCTGTTTCTGATCTGATCTGTCAAAGGGGAACTCACAAACAGCTTCAAGGTCTGAAAATCAGCAGATGCAGTGAACACTGAACATCAGACTGCTGCTCTCTGGAGGTGATGGTCCACTTCTTCATCTCTATGGTAGGTTGTAGCCGGGTTGGCTTAGTTCAGCTCAACTTAGTTTTTAGGGTTTTCCATTAGGTGTTAGCGCCTCGTACTGGGTACTTCTTTAGTACTTAAATACTTTTTTAGGAGTTCCAAGCGAGCCTAGTCAAGCCAAAAACATGATGTCAACAGACTGCAATACACTGATTGGCCAGGAAGTGACATCACTGGAAGAGTCATGAGAGCAACTCCCATTTTTGAAACCAGCCAATGAGCCAACACACAAACCAATATTTTGGCCATTAACCATTGATTTAGGAGAAGGTATGCCATCACCTCAGTGTCCTCTTTTGTTGTGTTGCGTTTACGTCGCACGCAAATGACATCACGGGACTTTCGGGTCATGTTGCTATAACCCAGCCACACTGAGGTGGTAAACTATTGTAATTTTTCTCTTTTGTCCTGTCTTCATTCCCACTCTCATAGAGCTAAATCTAATTGTTGGTGATTATTCTCTATAATTGTAAGGTCTTTACAATATAATTTAAAAGCACCTTGAGACAACTGCTGTTCGGATTTAGTGCAATATAAATAAAATTCAATTGAATTGAATAAATGGAAAACAAAACTGAGTTGAGTTGACTTGAGTGGAAAAGAGCTAGTGGAAAAAAGGCAATTGTTCCAGATAAGTGATCAACATGTAGAGCACCATCACCTGAAGAAAAACTGTTCCTTTACCTGGCTTCATTTAACAGAACATCACCTCATGGGAACACTATCGATACCAACACTGTTATTGTAATCAGATTGATACTAGCGGGATAGGACCAATACTTTGTTAATATGCTATGAGTTCAGTATGTAGCCCACTAAACTGTTTTAAACACATAATTATTACTTGATATACACAAAATAATAATAATCCTCAAACATGCAGATTGTCACATCTATTGTATTTCTAGCCTATAAGACAAACAACAATAACTGACCCAGAGTGGCTTAGAGACAGGCACATTTACAAACCACGTCTCCACACTGCTTTCCCTTTATAGGTTAAAACTATCGGTATTGGTATCTTAAAACCTGTATTCACTTGGTATCCAATTGATACCAAAAGTTTGCAGTATCGCACACCACCAACTGGTGGATGACGGGCTATGGGAATGTGAAACCATCACAAACCATGTCACAGCAGATAAATCAGAGGTTCAACGAAAAGCACCTCCCCGGTAGCAGCATTTAGAATAAATAAAAATGAAAACTAATAAATAGCTAACTATAAATGTAAAAATACCAACTATACAATTGTACAAATATACAAGGTTTATATAGATGTGCAAAATTGCTCTGTAGTGTTGCACATGTCTTGGGCAAGTGCGTTTGTGCATGTGTGTACATGTTTAGACAACTTTGTGAGGACAGAAAATTGGCATGCTACTATACTTCTGGGGACCAACAGACACTTATGGCAGTGTTTCCTAACCACTGTGCTGCAGCACATAGGTGTGCTGTGGAAGATTATCTGGTTTCACCTGATTAGTACTCCAAGCAAACGTGAGTAACGGGAAGAACAATTAACTTCTCTTCCACTGGAGGGCAGTACAACATCTTGCTCCAATTAAATGGGTTGCCAACTGCCAGTAAAACAGAAGAAGACGAAGAAGAAATTACATATAGTCATGCGACAACTGCGTAATAGCAATAGATAAATATTTGAAAAGAAAAAGTAGTCAGTCTGCCCGGGATCCTGGAGAAAATTCCGACCCAGATGAATGTCCTAGCATGAGTAGCGGTCACAAGAAAGCCAAAATGGTATACAGCACATTCCAAATTAGGAAGGAACAAGAGAAAGGGAAGAGGATGATCTGAGGTACCGGGAGGGAATGGTGATCTGAACCAAGTCAGAAAAGTATGGTGGGGAGAGAGAATGAATAGCCTTAAATGTATGGAGGAGTATTTTAAAATGAATGCGAGATTTGACCGGGAGCCAATGAAGCTGCTTCAGAATAGGGGTGATGTGGTGGGCAGAGGGAGTCTTAGTGTTAATACCGGTGGCTGAGTTCTGGACATGTTGAAGCTTATTGACGGATTTTTGTGTAAGGCCAAATAAGAGTTAATTACAGTAGTCGAGGCTATGAACGAGAATGGCATGAGGAGTGAGGAAGGGGTGGAGGCAATTGATGTTACGGAGATGGAAATACGCTGAGTGAGTGACATTATTAATGTGTGAATTTGAAGGATAGTGTACAGTCAAGAATGACACCCAAACATTTCACAGAGGGAAAGATAGAAACCGGCAGTTTATTGATAGTAACAGAAAACCAGGTAGTTCTGGATAGTGATGATTTAGAGCCAACCAGGAGAAGTTCTGATTTGTTGCTGTTGAGTTTAAGAAAGTTGGAGGAAAACCATTGTTACGGCCCTGGCCGTCTAGAGTTTGTCTTGTCTTTAAGAATCTACAGGTCCTTCCTGATTGCAGAGCTGGCGGCAGCTGATTGGTCCCCTCATCATGTGGCTGTTTTTAAAAGATCCCTCACCAACAGTTGTTGGCGGAAGCAACTGACAACAGTAGCAGACCTGACCCTGGCTTCCAAACCTTGTGTTATTTGTGTGTGGTTCCTGAGATTTACTGAGCATTGTATATAGTGTGTAAATTAGTCTTCACTTGTAAATAGTACATTGTAAATAGACACTGAAACAGAAGGGGTGAGCTGCCTTATTATTTTCTTGTACCATTTTCTCCTGTTTGTTTCAGTTAGTGAGTTAGGTGTAGCATGTGTCTTTTGTTTGGTTTTTGTTTCACATAGGGTTTTACATAGCACCTCCTTTCCTAACTTAGCTTGTTTTGTTTGTTATTTTGGCCTTTGTTCACCCCGAAGTTGAGTTTTTCAGTGTAGACACAAACCACCGTTCACTTCAAAGATTGGCTTCTGGGTATAGTTTTGGGGACCAGGACGGGGTCACTCCCTTTCTAACCCTTATGTTATGTTCCTGTACCCCTAGACTGGGGCGTAACACCATGAATTAAGTTCGGCTAAACAGAGGGTAAGAGAGGGAGGAGTCGGGTTTGGTGGACAGGTAAAGCTGGGTGTCGTCGGCATAGCAGTGCACTGAATATTATATTTACGGAAAATGTGTCCTAGTGGAAAGAGGTAAATGATGAAAAGGAGGGACCCAAGAACAGATTCCTGGGGCACCCCAGTAGACAAAGGCTGAGAAGTGAAGGATGTTAGTTGAATGAACTGAGTGCGGTCAGACAGGTATGATTTGAACCAAGCTAGTGGAGTATGAGAGAGGCCGATAGAGGTTATTATTGGTTAGGTGTAGGTGAACTTCTGAAGCAACTATTTTTTTCAAGAATTTTTGAGAGAAATGGTATATTGGAGATAGGATGAAAGTTATTAAGGTTATTGAGATCTAGACCTCTTTGTTTTTCAGAATTGGGATAATTGCAGCAACTTTGAAGGAAGTAGGAACAGTTTAAGTGGTGAATGAAGAGTGGATAATTTCAGATATGAGAGGAAGAAGAGAGGGTAGACAGGCAGATGAGATCAGTGATATCAGTGACAGAGGGAAGTTGGAAGGCAGAGAGGCAATGTAATGGAGGTGGGATTACAGAGGAGGGGCTACAATGAACCATTGGGAACCAGGTCTTGGTGTATCTTATGAATTTTTTCAGTGAAGAATAGCATTAGAGAGTCGCAGAAGTTAGACGAGTGGAGATGAGCAGGTAGAAAATCTGGTGGTAGCTGTCAGATAAATATATCGGATTAAGAAAGCAGCTGCTAAAAGGGTCATTACAAAGCGGCAAACAGATATTTGAAGCTGCTGATACCTCTGTGGCCCGCAAACGTCAAGGTATAGAATCCTCCAGAGACTTGCAGTCATGCATAAACCTTCTGTTCAGCCACCCCTAACCAGTGCTCACAAGCAGACAAGCTGACAGTAGGCCCAGAACTACATGAACTACAGTCTTGTTAACTGATGAGTGGCGTGCAACCCTGGATGGTCCATATGGATGGAGTGGTAGATGGTTGGTGGATGGCCACCATGTCCCAACAAGGCTGTGAGGTCAGCAAGGAGGTGGTGATGTTTTCGGCCGGAATCACGGGGAGAGAGCTGATCGGCCCCTTTAAGGTCCCTGAAGGTGTGAAAATGACCTCTGCAAACTATGTGGCCACTTTCTTCCATGGTACAAAAATAAGAACTGTGCTTTCCACAACAAAATCATCTTCGTGCATGACAATGCACCATCTCAGGCTGAAGAAATACCTCTGCATCATTGGCTGCTATCAGCATAAAATTATAGAAACTCATGGTGTGGCCACCATCCTCCCCTGACCTAAATCCTATTAAGAATCTTTGGAGCATCCTCAAGCAAAAGATCTATGAGAGTGGGAGGTATCCACATCCAAAAAGCAGCTCTGTGAGGCTATTGTGACATCCTGAAGATATTCAGGCAGAAACTCTCCAAAAACTCACAAGTTCCATGGATGCAAGAATTGTGAAACTGCTATCAAATAAGGGCTCCTATGTTAATATGTTTTTCATTGAAATAGCTTTTGATTTCAGTAAATATGATCTCCTAATGCTGCAAATTCAACAAATGACCATTTTCAGTTCATTACAACCTATAATATATTTTGGAACTCTGTGTGTAATAATTTGGAACAGTGCATTTTAAGTTTTTTATTTTTGAAAAATAATTTTTTTTTGAAAATAAAATACTGTTTTCATTGGCAGGGTTGTTCAGTAACATTCGAATATCATCAACTATAATGGTTGATAACTTGAAAATTATGCTGACTGTCACTTGCATCGACTGTTTAGGACAATCAGAGGAAAATATCATTTGCATAATAATTTGGAATGCAGTGTACTGGGGACAAACTGAGCCAATTCCACTATGCCTCGAGTGCAGGGAAAATTATCAATATGCTTTATGTGACACTTTTGTTTGGTGGTGTGCCGTGTGACTTTTCTAATGTGAAATATGTGCCGTGGCTCCAAAAGGTTGAGAAACACTGACTAACGGGGACAAAATGCCCCCATGAGTTTGAAGGCATTTTGAGGGTCAAAATGTTTTGGTGTCGAGGGTTAGGGTTAGGCCTTCATTTTTGATGGTTAGGGTAAGTAGCTAGGGAAAGCATTACGATTGAACTAAGATATAAACTTTGTTAAGCAGGATAACTGAAATTTGTGAAATAAAAGACAACGCCTCTCTCTTTACCTGTTGCCTTACTGACGCAAGAAAAAAAAAATGCAGCCAAACCAGCCCGTGCCCATAAACCTCAGAGCATCTGTTGGACACTCACAGAAAGTACAGTTGGTGTCTGCCCTTCACATCAAGTAAGTTCACTCATTTATCTTCTTTCATTATGAGTTTGATATTTAAGGGAAAGTACTGGAAGTTTTGCAGAGCTAGAGATCCAAGCTAAACTTGTCTTGCAGAAGGAGCAAGAGACTTAGTTTTAATTAGACTAACATTCAGCACCTGCTGGAAGTAGTTTTGAACACAGCAGTGAGCTAAATGCAGCCGTTTGTCATAATTCATCCTCAGGTTTATACTTTTTCTTTGACTGCTAAACTTAAAAATAAATACAACATGAACGATCATACAGGGAGTGCAGAATTATTAGGCAAGTTTTTTTAGGAATAATGTTATTATTGAACAACAACAACCATGTTCTCAATGAACCCAAAAAACTCATTAATATCAAAGCTGAATGTTTTTGGAAGTAGTTTTTAGTTTGTTGTTAGTTTTAGCTATTTTAGGGGGATATCTGTGTGTGCAGGTGACTATTACTGTGCATAATTATTAGGCAACTTAACAAAAAACAAATAAATACCCATTTCAATTATTTATTTTTACCAGTGAAACCAATATAACATCTCCACATTCACAAATATACATTTCTGACATTCAAAAACAAAACAAAACAAATCAGCGACCAATATAGCCACCTTTCTTTGCAAGGACACTCAAAAGCCTGCCATCCATGGATTCTGTCAGTGTTTTGATCTGTTCACCATCAACATTGCGTGCAGCAGCAACCACAGCCTCCCAGACACTGAGAGGTGTACTGTTTTCCCTCCTTGTAAATCTCACATTTGATGATGGACCACAGGTTCTCAATGGGGTTCAGATCAGGTGAACAAGGAGGCCATGTCATTAGTTTTTCTTCTTTTATACCCTTTCTTGCCAGCCACGCTGTGGAGTACTTGGACGCGTGTGATGGAGCATTGTCCTGCATGAAAATCATGTTTTTCTTGAAGGATGCAGACTTCTTCCTGTACCACTGCTTGAAGAAGGTGTCTTCCAGAAACTGGCAGTAGGACTGGGAGTTGAGCTTGACTCCATCCTCAACCCGAAAAGGCCCCACAAGCTCATCTTTGATGATACCAGCCCAAACCAGTACTCCACCTCCACCTTGCTGGCGTCTGAGTCGGACTGGAGCTCTCTGCCCTTTACCAATCCAGCCACGGGCCCATCCATCTGGCCCATCAAGACTCACTCTCATTTCATCAGTCCATAAAACCTTAGAAAAACCAGTCTTGAGATATTTCTTGTCCCAGTCTTGACGTTTCAGCTTGTGTGTCTTGTTCAGTGGTGGTCGTCTTTCAGCCTTTCTTACCTTGGCCATGTCTCTGAGTATTGCACACCTTGTGCTTTTGGGCACTCCAGTGATGTTGCAGCTCTGAAATATGGCCAAACTGGTGGCAAGTGGCATCTTGGCAGCTGCACGCTTGACTTTTCTCAGTTCATGGGCAGTTATTTTGCGCCTTGGTTTTTCCACATGCTTCTTGCGACCCTGTTGACTATTTTGAATGAAACGCTTGATTGTTCGATGATCACGCTTCAGAAGCTTTGCAATTTTGAGACTGCTGCATCCCTCTGCAAGATATCTCACTATTTTTGACTTTTCTGAGCCTGTCAAGTCCTTCTTTTGACCCATTTTGCCAAAGGAAAGGACGTTGCCTAATAATTATGCACACCTGATATAGGGTGTTGATGTCATTAGACCACACCCCTTCTCATTACAGAGTTGCACATCACCTAATATGCTTAATTGGTAGTAGGCTTTCGAGCCTATACAGCTTGGAGTAAGACAACATGCATGAAGAGGATGATGTGGACAAAATACTCATTTGCCTAATAATTCTGCACTCCCTGTATGATTGAAACAACAAAATCTCTCTTTGGTTACTACAAAGATCGACACTGTTCAGAAATAACATGCTGCAAAACCCATAATTACACAGCTATTCAGCCAAACTGGTTTAACTGAGAAGTGAACGGGCCCCCGCCCTGCTTTCTTTCATTCAGCACCATAATAAGTGGGTCATCCGTCACAAACCCTGACACTGACAAGCATGTTCAGCACCAATACAGGTAAGACACGCAGCTTATCTCCCATTTCCTGATCCTGTGCAGTTGGGCACAAATTAAAAGCCTCACCTTTCCAGGTGAATGCAGTAAACGTTTAAAAAGATCAAATCTGCTGGCTTGTTTTGTGCAAAAAAACAAACTATGTTGACATAGTTGAATTTTTAATTTTTAAAACTTATTTTCTGATGTTTGCACAGACAACCACCCCTCAGGATACAACCTGGGCCCACAGGCGGGCGACCAGGGGTCTCGCGGGGGCCAGAAGCCTAAAGGAGACCATGGAAAAGAGGGGCGCCACGGTGGAGATGGTCGCCATGGAGGGGATGATCGCCATGGAGGGGATGATCGCCATGGAGATGATCACCATAGAGATGAGCCCCGTGGAGGTGACTACCGTAAAGATGACAACCGTGGAAGTGATTGCCACGGCAATGATCATGATGGCAGTCAGAGGAGACGCAGCCCCGATCGCCAGAGGGACCGTGAACATGACAGCGACCACAGCTCTCGTCGGCATCGCTGCGGGAGCGGCAGTGGCAGTAGCAGTGATGGCGAGGGTGATCATGGAAAACACGGGCACAAACACAGGCATCGTCATGGGAGCGGAAGCCCTGGCCGTGGTCACGGTCGTGGTCGTGGTCGTGGTCGCGGGCGTGGGCATGGCCATGGGCCTCCAAACTAATGCAGTGAATCCAGGTGAGACACAAGTACAACAGGAACCTGAACCAGTGATTTGTGGATGAATTAGTCGTACTACTGCTGAATGACATACAGTAAATTATCATAATTCCTCTTGCTGAAAATGATCTTTGTAAAGTCGTTTTATTTGACAGATAATTACATAAAAAGCCACCAACAGTCAAAACCTGGTCCACCTACAATCGCCTCAACATCTGTGTTTTAAAGCAGCTTTGCTCCTAATTTTAAACCTCAGCAAAATCCAAATGTATGAGCTAAATTATTATGAAGCGTGAAACTATCCGTAGACACTGTAAACATGTTTATTTCTGCTGTAAAGTTGGACATTTTAACATGGGAGTGTATGGGGATTGACTCATGTTTGAAGCCAGCCTCAAGTAGCCATTAGAGGAACTGAAGCTTTGGTGCTTTAGCATTGGATTAAATTTTTAAGTCCAAGTGTTTCCTGCTTGTTTATTTCATTCAGTTTAGGGTGCACAGGGCAAAATACCTTCTAGAAGCAATTCTGAAATTTACTTTAAAGGATTATCTAAACTAACGTTAATTTAACCAAGTCTTAAAACCTTTTTTCTCCCCAAAAGTTACACTTCTACCACAAGCTTCCCCCAACATATTTCCATTCAGGATTCCTTTCGATGCCACGTCCCTTTTATGATTGTCTGGCGCTGCTCAGTATGAAGATAATGTCATATTTCTGTGAGCCAATCAGCATTTAGCACCATTTGGCCCTGAGGCCAACTGGTGGGTTAACTGTCAATAAAACCTGGGCTAACACTTTTTTTGGGAACTAAACAAATAACTGCAAAACATGCTCTTAAAACTTTGATCTTAAGCTTCATGACACAGGATGATAAGGATGATCTGAAGCTTTAGTGTGAAAAAAAACCTTAACGAGAGATGTTGGCACTTTTTAAAAATGATGTCTCCTTCCATTGAAAAAGTCTGACAAAGAAAACTTTGCTCGCTCACATGCTCACCAGCTAGTTAATTCATTTTAATGGGAAATAGAGATGTTTGAGAAGCTTCTGGTGAATCCTGTTAAAACTTGTCGTCTTGCTCAAATCACTTAATCTCTGCTGTCTTTTTTTTGTGTCTCTCAGGCAGCAGAGCCAGCCACCAGCAGAGGCCCCTCCTTTTGAAGAGCCTTATGTGAAAGCACGTTGCTCTGTCCTGTCACTGAGCTCACTGCTACAGTAGTTTCAGCATTTTATTTTTTCACTGAAGACGTTTTGTTTTTTCTTAATCCCGCAGCCTTTGAAATCCAGCCAAACAAGCTGAGTGGACGGCTCCATAGTTTAGGCAATAGTTTAGGTGATCTTCACATTTGGGTGAAATAAAAATGATCAAACTGAAATGGCTCTCATGTTTGCTTTTTTAATGGCTTCTCAACGTTTTTTTAAAGCGCAACATTCTAGCCAGGATCTTTGCAACTTTATTATAATAGTAAAGTTTACTGAACAACTTTGTACAAAAACAGAAAAACAAGAGAGAGCCGTGCTCAGTATTTTCATGAATCTATGGTGGATCTTTTCAGGTTTACAGACATGTATGTTGCTTCTCTAACTGTGCAGCCAGCCAGACAGCAGTTCATGCTTCTTTGGAATATACTTATATCTACGATAAAATTAACCTAGTTGATGGATTACTTCATATATGCCAAAGGTCTGCAAAAGTTTGCAAATTCAAGTCAAAACAGTAAATCAGTCAAAAAAAAAATGTTTAAAAACATAGATTACCTTAACAGCTTAATAAAATGCAATATTATAAAACAAAAACTAGAAAAAACTAAAAGAAAAAAAATATAAATATGAAATTAAACATCAAGCAAAATATTAATTTACACTGAGAGAAAATTTTTAAAAAAATCAATACAATAATGATGATGATAATGATAATAATAATAATAATAATAATAATAATAATATATTAAAATAAAGTTAGAAATAAAATAATTTAGTATAATAAATTAATACATCTACATTAAGTAAAAAATAGAATAAAAATTATGCTTTATAGACTACAATAAAATATAAAACAAGTCATAAATAGAATAATGAATAACTACTACAATTTTTTTAAAAGTTGCTGGATTTTTTTTTTTTATTGAATAAAATGTACAATAGTCAATCAATGAGCTCTAGTGACCTTAATCCAAAACAAAACAAAATTTAAATAAAATAAAAAACTAAAAAGCTTTAAAAGCCACATGGAAGAAAATGACAAGATCCAGTTGATACTCTGGGGTAAGTAAAGAACAACAAAGAAAAACCTGTGAAAATTTAAAAAAAACATCTTTTCATGAATGTGCTCCAGAGTTCATATTTCCCTGGATGAGGTCTCTCAGGCACAAACGATCAGGTCTGTCACTCCACCTCTGGGTGGAGCTGCAGGTTCAGTTAAGGTTGCCGTGTGGATTTGGTTTGGCTCCGCCCACCAAACTGACGCAGGTGAGGTGGCAGAGCGTGACAAAGTAAACAGAGATAATTACGTGTGGAAATGAGAGTGTAACTATTTGTACTCTTATTTGTACAACTCAAACATTAAACTAAACATATTAAATACTTTAAAACATCCTCCTTTAAATCCACACTCTAAGTGCAGACGTGTTTCTCTCTGTGTATGTTCACAGCCCAGGCTGCTGATATGAAACATGAAGTCAACGTGTGCTCAGCTCTCACTGGGCTTTCACGTCTACAGAAACTCTAAGAAGGTCGAGCTGGTGAACGCTCATATTTGTAGGTCAAAGGTCAACAATTTCAGTTCTTATGAAAGAAAACAAGAAAGAGGCGGATTTCTCAAATGAGCAGAAACCAACTTTTAAAACTTTGATGCTTTACTGACGGTGTGCTCGCTAACATGCAGATACAGACTGCACATGTAGCTCTGATAGCTCTTTTATACATTACAGCTAACAACACACTCCTGATCCTGGCCTCGAAGTCATCATTAATACCAGCCCAGCCTCTGGAGCTGTCCCAGCACACTGTGACCTCAGCCTTTATTTACAGGGTCCAGATAATTCAAATCCAGTCTGCTCAACTACTGCTCATTTCTAAAGTTTTAAAGCAAAATATAAAGAACTGGAGGGTTTCTCAGGACTTGTGCACAGCATTGAATATGAGATTCAGGAGAATCGATAAAAGGGTTTCTCTAAATACAGACATATTTGACAGTAGCAAGCTGGTTGATAACACGGTGGTAAATACGCTCCTGTCACAACTTTTTCAGTGTTTTTTTTTCTTGCTAGCATGAAATTATTCAAGAATAAAAATGTGTATTCAGTGATTTACGGTTTTGTTTACAAATCTTAGTAGATAAATCTTAGTAGTAGGATTTTGATGTACTTTTTTTAGTTTTAGTTTCTGTGTCATGTTCCTTCTGGTGCTATTCAATTATATACTGAAGGCAAACATTAGCACACATTACAGCACTGTGCTGCACCTACTTTAAAGCTTTTAACAAATATTTGAAGATTTTCATTTGACATTTTAGAAAACCAAATATTAAAGTGTTTTATTATACATTAGAGCAGTAAATTATAAAGTCATTTATAATGAATGAATAAAATGTGCTGTTCTACTTCACTCTTATTATATTCTGATGGTTATGTGCTGTTTCTGCAATATTATGATATTTGCCTCTCAATGTAGGTTTACTAAATTAAAAAGAAATAATATTTTAATGTTCTTGGAGGCTCTTTAATGGAAATGATATTTTTAACACTATTATTGTTGTTGTTATATGTGAATATTCAAAGTGTTTTACAAAAATTTTTTCTTTTTAATTATTAATTATTAATTATTAAGATGTCAAATTACAGTTATTTAAATGCATTCCCGAACAGAAAAATATAATAGTATTAAAATGTGAATTTGGTTTAACAAATTTTAAGTTTTAAACAATATAATTTGAGAGATTTTTAAAAAACAATTGTGTTTCCTGTTTTTATAACAGGCGGTTTTATAAATTACTTAAGTGGTGTTAGTAAATTTAAGTTTTCAGTGTATTCGTGCACCGCAGAGCCTGAAATCATGCCTATTGTTAGTTCAATTTTAAAATCCTGTATTTATTTCCTGTTGAATCCTCTGATTTCACATGACCTGCTTTTGGTTCCTGGTTTCCCCTGTGCCACCGTGTTTCTGAGTCTTGACATCGAAGCTGCTGTTTGCTGTCAAAACACATGTAAGAGATATGACAGGAGCCAGGATAAAGATGTCTCGAGGTGAGTTTAGTGACAAAGTACAAACACTTAGTTCACCTGATGTTGAAATAAGGTAGTAAAGAAAGTGCATTTACATTCAGACACAGGTAATGTGTTGATAAATGCATTTATTTCTTTTCTTTTGCCTTTTATGATGAAAGCCTGAATGACGCTCTGCCTTGTTCGTGCATATTTTCTCTTTTAAACCCAGGATGGCTCTAATGAGAATGCATGAAGTAAAATGTACCTGGAACTGGATTTTAGTGGTCATAATCTAATTGTCCTTTATACTCTTTAAACTATAACTTTAAAGGTTTCAGAAGTGGTGTTTTTGTTTTGCAGTACAAAGTTTTGTGGACACATGTTGTAATGTCTTAAAATAATCCACACCTCAGATTTTTGCTGTGGACAGAAACTAAGATCTGAACTTCACCTGTTTCATGCAGCCTGGGTGGATGTTCAGGCAGATTTCAAGTAAAGAAATGTTTTGGTTCATTAACATAATAAATTAGCAAAAAATAAACTCGCGTGCAGCATAGCTCATTGTTGCCTTGATCCACTGCTGCCCCCTCGAAGCTGTTAGCTGTCAATGAAAGGCAGCTCGTCGTATCGGATCGCTGCCTCCCAGCAGAGATGCAGAGCCTGAGCGACAATGTCCTCCGACATCCTCTGAGCAAAGTCCAGCAGAGCTCTGCTGGCTGGAGGGGGATCCTGGAAGCTGCCATCAGCTGAGCCTGCAACACCTTCAGAGTCGCTTGCATGCTTCAGAAACCCCTCAGCCTCATCGGTGACGCCCTCATCCGGTTTGTCAGAACGGGCTCCAAACCAGCATCTTGACCTGTTACATCCCATTTCACAGAGACGCTGATGGAGCTGTTGAATCTTCAGCAGCACGAGTTTCTACTGGTGACCTTCATGTCTGCAGACACAGTCAGCAGAACAAAGACATGTTGGTTTTAAACACTTCCAGGAGATGTTTGACCCAACAAGAGCTGTTCTCTATCCTTTCTGGAGAAAGATATCATCACCTTCCGACCTCTCTTTATCCAACAACAGCAACACCAGAGACACCGGGCTCTACGAAACACTGGAGAAAACAAGCCTTTTTAAAAGGTGAGAAATTTCATACACAGTCACATATAAAGTTTCTGTCAGACTTTGGACTAAATAAGGCATTTTAAGGCATTATAAATACACACATGGGTGGCAAATCAAAATAAGAGCCTTCTACAACACACAGTGATATTACAAAATGTGAAAATTTAATTATTTTTTTCAAGTTACCCTCTGTCCTGTGCTGCAGTTCCTCTCCAACCTCCAGAGCTGCTGATAACCAGGCTGCTGAACCAGTTTCCACCTGCTGCTGGTTTGTGGGAGGAGCGAATCGCTGGACACCACCCAAAACAAACTGTTTACCCCCTGAAAGCCCTTAAAGTGCACCTATTCTGCTCGTTACCAGTGCCATGCTTTTATTCTTGGACTCATAGTAGCTTTGCATGAGTCAGCTGGTGAATGAATTCAGAATAATCCTTCTTTATCTTACACTGGGCCTTGGTTCAGCTCCTCGGGCCATCCTCTGTCTGAAACAAGCTGTTTCAGCTCCTCGCCCTTTAAACCAACTTTCTTAGCAGAGTGTGTGAGCAGCAGATGGAGCTTCTGTGCCTGAGATGACCATATTAGGAATAACTATGACATCATACAGGCCAGAGAGTAGAAAAAACAGTATGAAACTGAGCATTTAGATCTGGATCTGTCATTGCCAGCTCGTTACTTTGGTGAATTGGTGTGTTTCATCCTAAATCATGACTTTTTAACACCTTAAAGGGACTGTTATTTTCTGGGTGGCTGATGCTGCCACTGCCAGTGCATCAATGGCAATGACGTTACAGGACACTTGGCTTCGATGCAGATGCAGGAGTTACCTGACAAAACAGGATTAGGATGTGAGTGCACCGGCTCTGGCTCTGTGTGAAACCTTCTGTTTGTGAGGGGCAGCCAATCAGAAGAAAGTCAGCTGCAGGCCAAAAACACAAAGAGAAACTAATGGGGCAGACCCTGCAGGCTTAAAGGGAGAGGAGCTACAAAGCTGGTTTCACACAGAGGATGAACTGAGGGGCAACACTGGGGCCCAATGCAAGAAAAAGAAGGATTATTTTGAACTGTGATTCATGCAAAGCTACTCTAGGAGAGTCCAAGAATAGAAACGTGTAGCTAGAAATGAGCAGGATAGATTCTCTTTCAAATAAAAACAACAACATAGTGTTATATCATTCCGTATGTGTCATCTAATAAACAGCAAGCGCAAACTAAACTGTAGATTTAGCTTTCCAGTTAACACTTACAGCTGAGAGTGATTTTTAAGCCTCGGCAAACAGGAAGCAACAACTTCGAGTAAAATGTAAATATGGATCATGAGCAGGTGATGGTGCCTTCAGAGTCCTGCAGAGTGGGAGTTTGTGCAGCTCAGAATGTAGACACAGAGTCAGCGGCGCCATCTGGTGGCAAAACAAAATAAAATACAAACAATAGGTCTTGGAGAGGAAAATGCAATGCGCACCTGTCAATTCACTTTTTAAAACTCCCTCTGTGTTGATGTTACCAAAAGAAAAGAAAGAAAAAGCTTATTCTAAGAGATCCAGCTAGCTGACTTAGCTGTGTGCATGACTGAAACGTTTAGAGATGTTTATATCTCTGTGTTTAGGCTATGTCACACTGTAGTGTGGCATTGCTTCATTTGTCCCACTTTGCATTTTTAAACCTTGTTATAAACACACTTCAATCAAACGTATTTGATTATTTCACATCTGAAAAGTTGTCCTACCTCTTTAAATGTCACTTCTAAAAAAAAAAAAAAAAAAAAAAAAATGCAGCCAATCATAAAGTCCTGGGGGGACAGGCTCACATCAGACGGCGTCACTGCGCTCACTTCTTCTCTCCAGCATGCTCCTCTCGCTCTGCCTGAGCGTTTCCGTTATCTTCTTTTCCTCTTCGGGTTTTGCCATGGAGATGAACCAGACCTCCAAGTTGCTGGGGGAGAGCGGAGAGCAGTGTTCAGCCTGCGACTTCCGGGAGCACAGCAAGCAGATGAGGCTCCACAGCATCAAGTCGCAAATCCTCAGCATCCTGCGGCTGGAGCAGGCGCCCAACATCAGCCGCGATATGATCCGCCAGCTGATCCCCAAAGCGCCTCCTCTGACACAGCTGCTGGACCAGTATGACCCGCGGGTGGAGGACGAAGACCACGCAACCACGGAGACCATCATCACAATGGCAACAACGCGTAACTAAACAAACCACTGAGGGGTTTATACCTAAAATAAATAAATAAATACATGAATAAATAAATAGTTTTGCACGTTTTTTGTGCGTAAATCCTGTGCGTAAAGAGGCGCAGTAAAATAGGATACTGCTGAGGCGCAAACGACCAAACAGACCTGAGCGACGACTTTAAGGCCGTAAATGTTTATATGATATGATGTTTATATTTATATTAGCCATAAAATCTTAATGGCAGGTGACCAACAATTATCTTTAACGAGGATTTGTATTTGGTATTACTGGTGTTGAGCGTTTGAGGGAGCCTCCCAGCCTTCACATGCTCAATTGGGGTGGTTAGCACCAGATTTCTGTCGTTTTAATCTGGAGAATTTTAATCTTAGATTAACTAGTTGATGAATTTAGAAGTTATGGTGATGCAAAATACCATTATTGAAGGACAAATGAAACATTTAAGGAGTTATCATACTAATACCACTCATATCTTAAATCACCATTAAATTCTAGCTACAGAATTTCTCCAAATCTGTTCATTTAGTTTTCCAAAAAGGAGACAAAACAGACAATTGACTGACAGCATTAACTGGAATAACATCGTTCAAATGATCAGGGGCACCTCCAGAATTTTTTCATAGGGGTGGCCACATGGGGGGCCACTAAAAATATTGTAGTGGCACAGCAAAAACAGAATTTCCAGTTTTAATAAATATTTTTAATAATTATAATAATATCCTTTCGTGAATGTCTGCATGCATGACAACCAAAAGTTTATGTGAAAATGTTTCTAATGCAACAGCATAACATTTTTTTTTGTTTTTTGTTTTTATATGAATCACTTCTTCCAGACAATCCAATCGCCCAGGACGAATTGTCCTGTTGTCTGTTCAGCCTCAGTCCAAAGATTCAGCCCAAAAACATCCTGAGCGCTCAGCTGTGGGTTCACCTGCGGCCTGCTGACGTGGTTACCACCGTCTTCCTGCAGGTCTCCCGCCTCAAACCTGGCAAGGAGGGAAACAGCACCCGCGTCCGGGTTCGCTCCCTGAAAATTGACACTGACGCTGGTGCTGGCTCCTGGCAGAGCATCGACATCAAGTCTCTGCTGCAGGCTTGGCTGCGTCAACCAGAAACCAACTATGGCATAGAAATCAACGCCTACGACTCCAAAGGAGAAGATCTGGCCGTTACTTCAGCAGAGCCTGGAGAGGAAGGACTGGTGAGTCTATTTCCTCTATGACTCTATAAGTATTGGTTTGCAGTAGCAGCTATTTTTATGCATTACACTTAAGCAATGGTTAATTATTGGCTAAATTTCAAGTGAGCCCAGTACCTATGATAATTTTTATAATGAAACAAAATTATTACTTAATAAAGTGAGGCACCAAAAACTATGTGGTCAGGTTTAGGCACTATAAACTATAAACCTTCCAGGCTGTCTTATACATTACTGTTTAATTTTCCATTTACAACTCCTTCCTAGCAACCCTTCATCGAGGTCAAGATCCTCGACAACCTCAAGAGATCCCGTCGTGACTCGGGCCTCAACTGTGATGAAGAGTCTGTGGAGACACGCTGCTGTAGATACCCACTCACCGTTGACTTTGAGGAGTTTGGGTGGGACTGGATTATTGCGCCCAAACGCTACCGAGCAAACTACTGCTCAGGGGAGTGTGAGTTCCTGCACCTGCAGCAGTACCCACATGCACACCTGGTGAACAAGGCTAACCCACGGGGTACAGCTGGGCCCTGCTGCACACCCACCAAGATGTCGCCCATTAACATGCTCTATTTCAACCGCAAGGAGCAGATCATCTATGGAAAGATCCACTCCATGGTGGTTGACCACTGTGGCTGCTCTTGAGGATATCAGGCATCCGTGAGGATGAAACGTCTAACAGAAATGATGCAAAGATTTCAAATATTGCACTTTTTTTTTCAGATTGATTTAGTAGTTTAAGAAAAGCAGCCAATAAACAGGTTCCAAAGATGCTAAAAAAACATCCAAAACAATGAAATAAGTCATTTCAGTTATTCAGTTTTGGTCTTTGTGTTCTAATCCAAACAAAAATTGACCAAACAGGATGCAAACACGCATCAAAAACAAACCAACAGCGAGCCCAGAAATGCTCAAAAGTCGCACAAATTTATTCATATAATGATTGCTTACTTTTTATATATGTAACTGCTGTGCTATAAACCTGTAAAAACAATTTAACACAGCATTTAAGCATTTTAAGCATTTAACACACTCAGTAGATACAGAGTAAGAAGCTCATTCATTTTATGTCCGAATGTAAAATGAAGCAATGCAACCAAATTTAAAAAAAAAATGTATTTCAACAGAAAGACAATTTCAAATGTGCAAAAAGAGCATTTAGACAAAAATCTAAATATATTAAATGCTAAATATATCTAATATCTCATATATATATAAAACGCATTTAGGCAGGATTCAAAACTGAATACAAGAGTAAAAGTTAGTAAAAGTATAGTATTACAAGTAACTCTTTTAGCACAGTTTTTGGTCTCCTCTGGGAAAATGTCTGTATTTTTAGCTGCTAAATGCTGCACTATGTTCTCTAACTGTGTGTGTGTGTGTGTCTGCTGCTAGCTTTGTAGAGCTTTTTTTAAACTGCTCCATGAGGAGTGCTAATCAAATAGTGAAGTTTAAACCATAACAGTTTTTACACAACCTTTACAAATAGTCATTGACTATATTGTTATACAAGACTTATTGAATATAAGCTATTGTTTTTAGTATAATCTTTAAGGCTTTTGAGATAATCACTGTTAATATATTCACTTTTTCAGAAAATAACAGAAGATGCAGTCTTACACACATATATCTTTTTTTCATATATCTTTTTTTATTGGTGTGTTTACCCACTTTCAGGCCTTTTCGCACATTAAAGTGTGAGGCAATGTTTGAACATGAATATCTCAAAATATTAACAATAAAAGCCTAAAATATTCGCTGGTATTTCTTACCATCAGAACAATTCAGGTAAATTGGGACAGTGTTATTAAAAAACGTCTGAGTATTGGCTGGCTAAAATGCAAAAAATGCCCCATATTTGAATGCACACTATTAAAAAACTTTACATTGCAAAAGAAAACTAGTGACACTTTTTGAATGATATATAGTTATATTTTACAATAATGAAAAGTAAAATGTAAAATATTCTTTAACATTAAAATGTTAGTCACAAAAATGGAAAAAAAAATCTTGTTTTTAAAAATTAGAATACCATCTGGAAGCTCCAGAATTTTTGATGTATTCAAATTTTGATCTGGACTAGCTGCTGATATTTTTTTGTTTTTAGGGTACAGCGTGTCATATTTGCTGGATTCAACAGAGAATTTGAATGAAAAAAAAAAAGTAAATATCTAAAAGTAAGTAATTGCCATATAAAGATGAAATTTCACAGCAGTCATTTCATATGTCCAAACGTTTGGCCATTAGTTTATTATGCAATTTGAAGATGATCAAAATTAGTCATTTTTTAATGAATCTGTCCCAAATTAAAGATCCTGATTCATTTTCATGGTAAATGTGAAGCTGAAATTTAACAGCAATCACAAACTCAAAGTCAAACTTTGGACCATAAAAGTTTTATTTAAAAGATGGTTGAGCAGATGAAGGACCCCTGTGTAACTCCCTGATGAAGGCATCTTTGCTGAAATTAGTTTTGTAGGTTAAAACTAATTTCATCATGTTTAATTGTTATTTACAGAGTGCTTTGCAGAGCTTGGATTTGTAAGTAGTTTAACTGTCTGAAGCCACAGAGTTTGGCTCTTCGATTACTTACATACTAACTGCATTAATTCAAACTTGGCCATGTTTTATATGAACATTCACCATTGAAATGGGATAAATATAGCAGGAAATGAAATAAGAAACAGCAGAATAGGCCACCTTTGAAGAAAAACATGGCTTATCCAGCTGTTGCTTTTCAGTTACAGTATTGTGCACGATCAGAAATCTGTATTATTGTTAATGTTACTTTCGTATCTCCAGTGTTTGTTAAATGTTCTGTATGCATATAAAAATGCATTTTTAACTTAATCAGCACTTTGTACTTTGGTGGACTCAATATGGGGGTCTAAATACAGTAATATCAGATAATCATATGTGCAAATGTCTGGAATTTTCTGCCATCCTAACTCAACTTTCACACAAAACACGACTTTCAGACTCAGTAGATGGACCCCTGCTGCTTCCTGTCCTATTTTATGAAATCCTGTCCTGATATGAGCCTTGACCAAAGCAAACCCTGCAGGGCATCTTCCATGTGCGCCTTTATTTTGAAAAACATGAACTGAATGACTCTGATCTGGCACTTTGTCCCTCTCCCTGTTCCAGCGCTCATTTTAGAGGAAAAGAGTTGCTCTTTTTTCCCCTTTTCTTTTTTTTCTTTTTTTTTGAGGACGTTGTTGCAGGTGTTATTCAGTGTTGGAATTTTATTTTGCTGTTGTATTTTTGTCGTGGTGGATTGTGTGCAGAGACTTTGTCACGTGTTAACTGGAGGCAGGAGAAAAAGCCATTGTGGGGTAATTTGAAGTGAAGATTTGTCATAAATGAATTTAGTCTCTTTATTCTGAGTCTAAACGTTGAATGTAACCACTGCCTCATAAAGTACTGTCACATTTTGGTACGTAATTTGTTTGCCGTGTTCTCTTCGTTGAGCTTTGTGACTTCAGTATTTATTTGTTATCAGCAGAATTAGCTTTGAGAAGTCCCAGCGTACTGACACATACTAAAGTGCAGTATTGTGCAAAAGTCTTGTGATACTCCTAATTTCCTTATATGGTACTAGGAAAAAGGGAAATATATAATTTCTTCAGGAATAGGAAAGTAGTCTGCAGGAATAGTTCTTCATGCTTCCTGAACAACATTCAAAGCTCTTCTTTGGATATTTCTGCCTTTCGCTGTTATACTAGGATCTAGGAAATCTATGATCTGTTTGGGATCTGTGTCAGGTCTTTGCTGGATTATGTTCCTTTTACTTAGGGACATGAATATACATTGCTAGGCTTGATACTTCTGCTTTTGTCCTCCCCTTGTCCAGTTTCCTCAACTTTTTAGAGATACGCTGCACACCATCCTGAGATATGTTAAGTTTTCTGCTAACAGTAGTTTATTATAAGCAGCCTGTCAGAAAAACACATAATTGTTTTTTTTGTTTTTTTTACCAATTTCTTTAGTTGAATCTATGAAAAATGCTAACAATAACACAGGTTGACAGAAATAAATGGCATTTTTATACCAACAAGGTGATTCCTAAACTGGCAAAAGATACAGTTTAAATCAATTCTTTGTTGTCTGTTCATCCTTAAGTTAGGTGCCTTTTTATGCTTGAATGATTGACAGGACAAAGCCCCCCCCCCCAAAAAAAGACAAAAAACAAATAAAATATCCTCTCAAAATGTCCAGGTAGAAGGATTGAACTGAAAATGAGTGAAAAAGGAGCCAGTATCAAAAGAAACACTTAGAAAGACCTTCAGAAAGTCTGGAGAACTGTTGCTCAAGACCACTTAAAGGAATTACAACAAAATCTGTCTAATTGGACGTAAAACAGAAAGAAATGAGTATTTTTGCACTTTTGCACAGTGCTGTATACCACTACATCGTTGCAGTGATGTGAACCAACACTGTTGGTCAGGAAAAATAAGAAATTTAAAGGCGTGTTAAGTTCAGGAAGATCCACAAAAGGATCCATAAAAAATGAATCAGCTTTATTGTGTGACAGTTTGTAACGACTGCGGTCTCAAAATACCTTATTATGTAAAATCTGAAAACTAAACCTATAACAGAACACCTGCAGTTTGTCAAACTCAATCTCATCAAGGACCTGACATGTGAAATGCTTTACTGGGATGCTTTTAGTCAACAAGAAAATACCACAGGTTGTTGTATAGCATGCTCTTACAAACATTTTGATTCAAAAATTAACAAGCTGCCTAAACATTACCATAAAGATCGCAGTCATGCTTCTGAATATGACTGGTCATATGGAGCATTTGATAAAATCAAATACAATTTTCTGAACAACCTCTCGCCAAATGGAAGATCTGACTGAGCGGTTTCCTCTGCTGTGAAGCACCTTGTCTTTGTGACTCCATCACTTTCAGAATTGGCACACAAGAAACATTTACATGCATTTATGCTGTTCAGCAACTTTCTGAAGACTCTGTTCTCCTGTTCTTGTGTCAGATATATACTGTAAGTTTAAAAAAAATACTGTAAACATCTAAAGCAAAACTGGGTTGTTATGGCACCTATTTTTAGTCTCCGCCACCTCCTCGGGGAGATTTCTCTGTTTTTAGCTGCCAATCAGACGGTGAGCATTGTTGTTTTTTTAGAGCTTTGATCTGAAAACTGCTCGATGAAAGTTTGGTTGTAATACTTTTTTCAGTTTTGCAGATGAACAGTAAGAGGTGGAATTTATGATGTGAATGACAGTGGTGGAAAATCAGTTGTGCTTATTGCCAGCTCTATGTCCTTTCATTATTGGGCTCTTTTAGAGTAGCTCGAACCCTCCTCGGCTCATCCTCTGTCTGGAACAAGCAGTTTTGACTCCTACCCCTGAGTTTATTGTGCCTGAGCTGACCATATTAGGGATATCTCCCCCCCTCTATGACATCACACAGAGCCAGTGTAGAAAAAACTCAGGAGCCTTTCAAGCAGTCTGAATCCTGGATTTTGGCTCAGAGCGAGGACTTGTACATCCCCTGACCTCGTGTTTTGTTTTGTTTTTTACTTTGCCCATGTTTAGCCTTAACATGCATTTAAACAGTTTATATAAGCAGAATAACTTTCAGCCTCCTTCCATGGAGGACAAATCTGGAGAAAGTCACTGACTGGTCCAATAGTGTGTAAATAATCAGGAAAGTTTGGCGCCGTCAGCCAAAATTCAAGCATGAGAACAGAAAGCGTGACTTAGCAGGGAGGTTTCAGCTCAATTTGAAGCCGCGTGCAGATGTCCTGACTGTTGTTGTGCTTCACGGGGGTTTCTGACCCAAACGTCTTTGTCCCGCTGTTGGAGCAGAGCGTCCACGGGTGACACATATCCACGTGGGTGACTGTGCAGTGAACTGAAGTAAACTCATCACACTTATTTAGTCTCTTGTTAAAATTGCATAGGCAGGTGGCAGGTGCACTTAACAAACAAAGATGTTTTTTTTCCCCCTGCAAAAAGCGTGCTAACGTCCAGCTCTGAGTTTCCCACTTTGAGGTCTAAACATCAGGCTGTGTTGCTGCATTTGAGGACCAGAAATGTGTGAAACTCTACCTGCTAGTTTTTGCGTAGTCTTGCTGATGAAGAGAGACAAGCTGAGCTTTTCTTTCTGCCACACTTGGTCTGTAAATGTGGGTTCATTTGTCACCTTTATTGTAAATTATATCCAAAATGGAATACAACCTTGAAAGAGTATAATAAAATAGAGTATCTTGAATAATGTAGAGTATTGTTATTAATCACAGATATTTTTTTCCCAAAATCATAAGTATAAAATTATGGAATCATCTTTTTAAAACAAGTTGTCACAAACCTAAATATGCAAAATAGTCTGCAGTTAAAACTCTCAATGAGCTGTTGCACCTGGCTGATAGAAAGGAAGGATGGAGCTAATAAGAGAGTAATCACTTAAATATTTACTTCATGGCTAAGGTTTAAGAACAGAAAAGGAAACTTGCAGATTTAAAGTAAAAAGAAAAAAAAATAAAGAAAATCAAATATTTGTGGTGCATTTAGGTTCAGTCAGACGGGTCAGTAAACGCCAGCAAATGTCAGTAAATGAAAGGTTCATTGGAGATTGAAGTTTACAGCAGCAAGTGAAGGCATCAAACGGTGAGACGCCGCCGCTAGGGGGCGTAGTGACATCATAAGACAGGTGTAAGAAGACCGAGGGAGAGATGATTGCGAGTCTCTGAGGAGGGTTGAAGTTTTCTGAACAGCGGTTCGAGTTTCTTCAGGTTAAAAGAAAAGACTGGAGAAAGAGCGACACCATCACCTGCTGGAGGCTGTGGAGAGAAGGTTCGTTTACAGTAAGTCAAAGGTGTCGAAATTATATAAATCATAAAATAAGGGTTAAATTTTCAACTTTCTTCAACTTTAGCTCATTTTAATTTCTCATACAGTCATAATTGATTTTTATCTGCCGTAATATGGTTAGTGGTGTTTTCACATCTATACAGTGGTAAAATATGCAATATTTTGTATATCTAAAACATATTTAAAAACATAAAAAACATAAGGCTGATTGGGGCAGTTTATCTGACATGTATGTTAGCATTTGTAACACTGAAGATGCTGCCTGTCAATTTAAGGTTGTATCATATTCTATGGGGGTGTGGCAACCTGGCCACAACAAGCTTTGGTTGTGTGTTGTTGGAACAGCTTGTTTTATCACTGATTTAGGCTCTGGGTAAACATTTCTAAGACACTTTAGTGTTAAAGGTTTAAAAACCATCACTGAGCAGGGTTTTCAAACTGTTTGGAACCTGCTGGATGAAAACAGCCTTTTTAAAAAAGAAAACAACTAGATGCTTTAATGGTATTAACACTTTCCCCCCCAGTAATACATCACATTCACTCTCTTTAAAAGGTTTTCAGTGTAAATCATTAGCAATGACAATTTTATGACTTTATCATAAAACTATAGACTGTATGTAAAAGATGGTAATTATAATGTTAATGTTGGAGCCAAAAGTCACCAAATGTCAACAAGTGGGTGATGTGCTAAGTTATCAGCTAATGCTAGCTTGGTTAGCAAATTGCGCCTATAAACTATACAGCTATAACACATAGACCCATTTACCTACTAACCAGTTTCGGACATTCTCAAACTTCACAAATAAAATCCATATTATTTGTCAAATAACTTCATTAAAATGCAACAAAGACACAAACAGAGTCCAGTGATCCTATTCAGTGGCTAAATGTAGCCTAGCAGACAGCTAACAGCTATTTAATTATTGCCGTTTGGCTCTGTAAACAGGAGCACCTCCAGAACATTTTCATTGGGGTGGCCATATGGGGGCCAATAAAATACAGGGGAGCGGTGACGGGAAATTGTGAGGGACATATAAAGTGACACAATACGAATGACAAAAATTGTTTATGCAAAAATAAATAACAAGTTAAGGTTTCAACTCATTGTACAGTGTCTTCCTCTCACTTATCCTCACCTTTATCAAAATTATTACCAACATAGGACATTCTTGCCCAGAGGGGGCCAACAAACTTTGTGGGGGTGGCCCGTGCCCCCCCGGCCCCCCCTTGGTGGTGCCCCAGTCATTAAATGCTCCGTCTTTCCTTAGAGTGAGCTGGTATTGATGGAGCTCACTGAACCAGAGGCGTCATGCATGCTGTGGACTACAGAGATGACCTGAAGCTCTCAGCAGGGGAGATGAAGTGGTGGAGAGAGGTGGACAAATGGAGAGGGACAGTAAAGGAGAAGAACGTAGAGGAAGAGGAGGACAAAGAGCTGGTGGAGGTGCTGCTCCAAGGCAGAGCTCCGTGGGGCTTCACACTGAGGGGAGGCACTGAACACAGAGAACCCCTGATCATCACAAAGGTAACACGCAGAACTTTGTGCTTTTTGTACAGTGATTTAAAAGAACATGTAATCATTTTTTTTACTCATTAACCTTATTTACCTGTGAAGAGCAGATTCAGTTGCCCGTCTCTTGGTGTTAAAGAACTGCCATCAGGATTTAGTTAAACTAAGTAGTGTCCATTTTGAGCCAGAAAGGCATGGACTGATCGTGTATGTGTTTGTCAGATACATTTTTAGGGAGGAGAGTATTTAAATGAATAATAAAAACACAACATAAAGTTAATTTATTGCAAATTGCACTGTAATGAATGCAGTAAAATGTCTTTTTTTGTGCGTGATTACAATAGTTATTGCTAGGAGTGTTTATTCAAATGGAACAACAAACGTCGATGGTGTTACCAGAAAGATTTGGGAGGACTGGCACTACAGATAATTGTTACACTGGGTTTAAGTGTTTCAGGTTTTTAACTATGTTTCTGCCTCCAAGCACATCTCCATATCCTTTCTCAGCAGTGCATACACACAGAGCTCTGCAACATCACAACTGGTAGTAGATCGGTTACATATCATATTACTATAGTTTTTAAAATACAGCTGTTGATGGGAGTCAGACACATCTGAAGTTTTTTTAATTAATGTCTGAAATGTTTAACCAGATGTTCAAATGTCTGGTTTGAACAATACATTCCCAATATACTAGCTAGTAAAACTAATTATTCTTATTTTATGAATGTGCAGTGCCTAAATAGGAAATGAATGGCTAAGCTGTATGTTGCATTTACCCTCTTGAGTGGAGTGATGTGTTATCAAGGAGTGTGTGGACATTTAGCGTCACCCATTGTAGCTGCATTTAAAATATGATTTGATTAAGAAAAGAATCGAAATAACAGTTTCGAATGCATAATTTGTACATCTGTTAAACTTGACTAAATGCTAACTTGTTGGTTTTAAAGATTTTTTTTTTGTTATTCTGTTTAAATAATTAGTAACCTATTCAGCAGAAACATCCATTTTCTCTTCAGTATTTCATAGTTTGCAGTATTTACAGTAATAAACACCTGCAAGCCTCACAGGGCATGCAGAAAACACATGCATGTGACGCAGTAAGAGTGTTTTCACAGTAAGAGTGTTTTCTGATGGTAATAATGCTTACATTCTTCAGTACATCTTCTAAATGATTTCTGGTATATTTGGAGTCAAAATTAGTTTTTTAAACCTCTTGTCTGCCACACTTAGTAACTCTGGCCCTTAATTTTTAAGAAATACTTTTGTATGTTGGCTGTAGATATTCAACGCATTGGAGAATATGTTAAACTCTTGTGTCAGAGCACATTAGCAGTTTCCTTGCACTGTAACAGGTAATATTTGAGATTTGGAATGGGAAGGATGGACTGATGAACAGGAATCCCCTCGATCTGTTTCATTTCAGTTAGATGTCTGGTGCAGAATTTAAACCCTGTCTGTGCCTGAATCATTGGACTTTAATTAGAGCCGCTGAAAGCAGTGTGAGATGTTACACCTGAGGTTGAAATGTGCCCTCAGCGGTTGCAGAGTAACTTAACTTCAAATTACTTGGAAATTTAGGGTCATATTCCTGAGAGCGTTGAAGCTTTTGTCTGCCTGCTGATCAGCGGGGCAGCAGCAACCTTTTCCATCTGCTGCTGCATGAAGCGGTACATCTCAGGGTACCTCAGATTACAGGTGGCTCAGGGTTTTAATATTAATCAGAGGACTCGGGTTGCAGCCAACACAGGTTCTCCTGGATAATGAAACAGTTTACTGAGTGAACCATCCACCTGAAAGAAAAAAGAAAATAGGAAAATATAAGTTGGTGTGATGCCTCGTGTTTCTGGGATTTTTTTTGCTGGTTCTATCAGGTGGTTTAATCATGCATGTCTTTCTACTTTTGCCTATGAAATAATAAGAATAACTCTGTACTACAATGGTAAACTTTATCCAGGGGATGGTGCCAAAGGTGCAGCAATGTTCTACCAAACCATAGATGTATGTAAAAGATGGACGTTGCTCGTTGTAATGGAGAAAGTGAAGGTGGAGCAGTCGTCAGATACACAGATGTTCTTTTTAGACAAAGTTTGAGTTCAGTTTGTCACACTCTCTGTTTAGACAGCTTTGTGTGTCAGGTTTTGTGTTGGTGCTCTGATTGGTGTATTCCTGCAGGATTTTTTTTTAACCTTAACATACTGAAGATAACATATTGAAAATTTCAGCGCTGAGGTGTAGAGACTGGTCAGTGTATTGGCCACTGAGCCAACATGTATTGGCTGAGTGATTGTTGAGTGGTTGCTGACTGTTGCCAAGTGAAATTGGTAACATAGAGAGTTGTTTGGTTTGGTTGCTAGCAGGTTGCCACTGCCACCCAGAGTTTACATAGTTTGAAAATTGAACAAGTTTAACACAGACCAAAAACAGAGATTGTTCACTTTCAGAGTAAAGGTAGTCTGTTGCAACCAATACATGACAAAAGGTGCAACTTTTATTTTGAAGACAAACAGTTTCCAGTTTGGTTTATACATTTCACAATTTTACTACCACTGAGTCAGCGTCTTCCATGGAAGCTACTGCTGACTGAAGCGACCTACCAGCAACCAAAGAGGTATATTTAGTTGTGACTAGTTTCACCCAAGTGACTGCAACCTTTGCAAAATGTAATAATGGTGAAAACTAAAAGAGATTTTCTTGCTTACCAAGTGATGCATTTAGTGATATTGTGATTCTGTGGAGCCCTAAAAACACACACAAGTTTGGGTCACAGAGTGGCCTGTTATGCAGTAACTTCCATGTGTGTTATCCTCGTGTTGCCCAGGTGGAGGATGGCAGCGTGGCTGCGGCGGTCCGTCTTCAGGCCGGCGATGAGATTGTGAGTGTGAACTCAGTTCCCCTTAGTGGCTCTCGGCAGGAGGCCATATGCCTGGTGAAGAGCTCCCACAAGACCCTGACCTTGGTGGTCCGAAGGTACCGTTACAGCAAAAATGGCAGATACTTCTTTATATTTTTATATATATATATATTTTTTTATATTTTTTTTATGGAACAAAAGAGGAACTTTCTTAGGATTTGGGGGGTTTATACCAGTTTTTACTATGTTTGACTGCTTTCTTGGCTCATGTGTAGCTTGTTGGGGCTGAGCATCAGCCAGCCGGTCAGCAGGAGTTCAGCAGGAGGTCAGAGGTCAAAACCACAGTGCCGGAGTCTGACGGTATATATCAGAAAGAAAATGCAGACACAAGTAATATGTGGTTCAGAAGAACACGTTGTCCCCTGAAAATGCTAAAGCCCTGCAGTGTTTCTTCTACAAACACGAGCTTGTGGGATGGAGAGGAAGGTCGGCTGCAGCCTGACAGTCTCTTACGTGGGCCTCTCGCTGTTTGTTTGCTCCCGAGGCTTAAACAAAAGCTGGTATTGTGGAGGCAGCAGGGCTCCGGCCAGTGCTGTTATTCCAGAGCACAGATAACCACTTGTAAATTACACCGAGAGGACCACCAAATGCCCCTCCCTCCAAACTTCTGTCAAGCCAGCTCAACTGGGAGATGGTAAGAGACCAGTTTAACCTGCAGGTCAGCAGCTCATCAGATTTCTAACTTTTGAAAAGTCTGTAAATGTTGCTAACAGTGAAATGCAGACATGTCAGAAATGAAAATTGTCTGAATGAAAAATCCAATGATCCAAAAGCAAACCTAAAAGAGTGAATCAGCGTAACAGGCTTCCAAACAATAACACGAACTCAAACATAACAAGAACTAATGCTCAAGATGCTGAAATTATAAATCAAAAACTCGACCTAACAATAAAGAAAATTGTTAATTATTATTATTAACCTTTATTTAACCAGGAAGATCCCATTGAGATTAAAAACCTCTTTTTCAAGGGACACCTGGCCAAGATAGGCAGCAGCAGGTGTCCCACAGTTACAGAAATTACCTAATTAAACACAGGCAGCATCTAATTGAAACAGTTGCATGTTATGGACTTGTCCTCAAGGATTCGTAGTTTAGATTTAAAAGCACTTAATAAAATGAATTCAGTTATTTTCCATTCGTTCTGCAGTTTGTTCCAAGCCGAGGGTGCTAAATGAACAAAAGCTCTTTTACCAAATTCAGTTCGGGCAAATGGAACAGAAAGCAACAAGTAACCATGCAGACGAAGAGAATACCGACCAGCATGTTTCATTGTAAGCAGGGAACATATATAAGAAGGTAGCAACCCAAGTATTGCCTTATATATAAAACTGTATAGATGAGAGTTCTTCCAACTTGCCAAAGCAGGCCATCCTACCTGAGAGTATAACTCACAGGGTGAGTCTGAGATTTACGGTTAGTGATGAACCTCAGAGAAGCATGATACACAGTATCAACCATTCAAAGACATTGAGCAGAAGCATTTATATATAGAATATCTCCATAATCCAGCACAGGCAAAAATGTCACAGCAACAAGCCGCTTCTTTGTATTAAAAGAGAAACACAACTTATTATGAAAATAAAATCTCAGTTTTAACTTCAGATTTTTCACATGATTCTCTACATGTGGTTTGATGGTGAGCAAGTCATCAATCAAAATTGAAGTCATCAATCAAGAGTGTGAACCAACTCTATTTTTTAACCTTCAAGAGTGGTTACTGATGGAATTGTTTGGGCCCATTTCCTTGATTTAGAAAACAACATGAGCTTTGTTTTGTCTGCATTGAGAACAAGTTTAAGCTGAAGTAATGAGTGCTGGACAGCAAAAAAGGCTTTCTTCAAGGAGTCAATGGCTTGGACAAGAGTTGAACCACAGCTGTAAATAACTGTATCATCAGCAAGATTGTTTATGTAAATGATAAATAGAAGAGGACCTAATACAGAGCCCTGTGGCACTCCGTTGTGCACTGTAACAAAGTCAGAACATAGACCATCAGATTTTATGCACTGATACCTATTATTGAGGTAGTTTGAGAACCATGCCACTGCTCTGTCAGAGAGTCCCGACTGGAAGACTCTAAATACAACGATCAACAGTGTCAAATGCTTTTGACAAATCAATAAAAAGTGATGCACAGTGTTGTTTCTTATCAAGTACAATAGTAATATCATTTACCACTCTCATTGCAGCTGTGATAGTAATGTGATTTTTCCTAAAGCCTGATTGATATTCAGATAAAATGGCATTGGTGTGTAAAAACTCCTTTAACTGCTCACACACAAGAGCTTCAAGAACGTTGTCCAGCACAGATAGATTAGATATTGGTCTGTAATTAGTTAACACTGCTGAGTCGCCCCTTTTAATAGACGAGCAACAAAAGCTGATTTCCATACTGAGGGAATTTCATTCGTATCCAGTCTGAGGTTGAAAAGTGTTGTGAGAGGCTCTGCCACAAGAGGAAGAGTGAAGCAAAGCAGAATAATAATATAATAAATGATCATATCAGCATAAATATATCAGCACAGACAAAGTCCAGAGGTCCAGCTCAGCAAGTCTTATTAGTGACGACTGCTTGTCACAGCTGTCAATCAAACCAGTCATGCCAACTTAAAGCCTCAACAAAATCCCCCCAAATTTGTTTTTTTAAAAATGATCTGCTGTACAGTTTGTATGAAGGTGGAAAATATCCATAAAGATGAGGAATGCTTGTTGTACCAGGTTGTAAACATGTTTATTTCTGCTGTAAAGTTGGACTTTTTAACATGGGAGTCTATAGGGACTGGTTCACTTTGGGGACAGCCTCTAGTGGACTTCAGAGGAACTGCAGGTTTTCACCCTGGTGGTTGCTGCTTAATTTTTTGATGAGCATCTAAACTGTAATAAAGATGTGATATGCCTGTAGATATAAAAATGAGGACTCATAAGAAGAGCTTTGTACAGTTTTGAGTAAAAGTATTTGCACCTTCTTGATTTCTTAGTTTTTCCATATTTGTCACATTTGCATGTTATTAGCTATAGGGGGCAATTTCTTTTTTACACAGGCCCAGGTACATTTTTTAGGATTTTTTTTCCTAATAAATGAACTAATTTGCCAAATATTAACATTTGTTTCATGACTTAAAACATGTAGGTGTATAAATATGAAAAAAAAAAAAACTATAAGAAATCAGGAATACAAATTCATTCTCACAGCGCTATGCACCCGTACAGATAACCTTTTTGATTACATGTGTCACCATGTCCTGTCCTGTCAGAAGAACATGCTCGTCTTCTTGCTTGCAAATGGCAACAGAGTCTTAGAGCTTGAATCCAATTACTCCCTGCAAAGCCACAGCGTGGACCCAGCTTTGCAGAGTGGGTTGAGTCAACAGGAGGGAAAGGTGGACTGGTGGTGTTTCAACAAGCTGCTGCTGGGAAGACCTTTAATCTGAGTGGGTTTAGAGAGCAAACGACGGGCTCAGAACAGCTAGACGACCTTTAAAGCTCTCTGAGACACCGCTGAATTGCCGTGGGAGCTCCTTCAGTGCAGGCGTCCTCCCCTGTTTGCAGGAGGAGTGGTATAGTCCATGTTGCCTAGGTGAGTTGACACTGCTTAGTGGGATAGGCCGTATCAGCAGAGCCCATTGTTTTCAGGGGCTTTGGCTACTCAGACTCCTATGTGTGTGCATGTTTCCACTCTCTGGACATGTGTGGTTTTTAGAAGATAAAGAGAAGATTTCCACTCCCAGGTACTTCCTCTATTCCTCTCTCTCTATTTCTGTCTTTTTTATTCTGTCTTTTTTACTTCATCATCTCCTCTGATTCAATCAGTTGGTTTCCTCTCAAGTGGGATTAAATCAGGAAGCGGTGAATAACTTTGAGATAACGGCAGCTTTTCTCTGCCTAGATGATATATAAAGGTTGAGAAGCTGAGGCACATTTTACCAAAGCCTAACAAATAGCTTGAGGGGAATTTTTTCTGTTTTCCTTCATTTCCTGCGGATTCGCACTGAGGTGGAAAGAAGATGAAATGCAGGTGCTATTGATATGCAGGTAAACCATATCTGTGTGGGTAACTGATTCTCCGATTTAGCGGATATGCTCGGTGTGGATTTAAGAGGCAAGTAATGTGTGTGGAGTCTTAAACCTGTTGCTCTGTGTTACCACAAAGATAAGTAAGCTGTTTTTTTCGAGCCTGCGTTCACGTTTGTTGGCAGGATTTTAGAGGGAAAAGGACATTTTTGGTTTTACAGGGACTTTCCAAAAACCCCATCTCCTGACATTTATATAATTCAAAGTGAAACTGATGTGGTGTTTTAAAGGCTTATCGTTAGCTTAAAATGTTCACAGATTTGAGAGCCTGTTACACAGTTCTTAGATTTTAAAAGCTGCAATGATACAAAATGCTAAAAAAAAGACACCCATAAAAAGAGAATGAAATCAAGCACGTCTTCAGGGATTGTTTCTTAGATGCTGTTGGAAATAAATAGTACATAAACATAATTTTTAGGAGACTGGTTTGCTGCTTAACAGCTGGAGTTGAATGAAAGCTTCTGAAAACAACTTCAATTCCCTCTGCATCTATATGTTAATTTCCTGGGGAAAGCTTCAGGTTTCAGAACATTTTCCTCACTTTACACTAAAACAATATTTATGCCCAAAGTGCTGACTTTTAGTAATTTAATTACATATAGTGTGAAATGTTACATTTAATGGAAACTGGTCAGATGAAATTTACTTGATTGGTCAGTTTATAACAAGCACATGTTCCTTAATGATTCATTTTTTAATAAATATCCTTTTAATTTTATATATTAAGTTGTATAAAGTTATAGTAATCAGAATTATTGCTTTGTGTTTCTTGAGACTGAAGTAATGTTAGTGAGCACAGGATCACAGCGGTGTCCTGGATACAAACATAATACAAATATCTTTGTGGACTTTGTTGTCTGCAGTTTGCTGTTGTCATTTCAGCCTCCTGGACTCTTTTGCTTCGCTTTTTCATCTGTATTCACATTAGACTTTAAAACAAAGCAACAAAGTGCTGAGCAATAATAAAGGCAACAAACATGAAAACCTAAAATAGTAAAATGGAATTAAGAGCAATTTCAGATTCAATGCAGCGGGGAAAAAGAAGGAATAACTGGCACATATACACAAGTATAGTAGCAAGTATATAAAATCAACCAAAATAATAAAAATTACTATGTTAAGTAAAGATTATTTATTAAGTGTGTTTCACAGACAGCCACAAAGTGCAGTACACACAAAAAAGAGTAAAACAAATGAGAGTGCCATAGTAGCTAATGTACAGAGACAGTAAGACACAATAAAATAAACAGATCGTTAAAAGTAAATAAATAAATAAATAAATAAATAAATAAATAAATTATGATGATAATGATACTACTACTACTACTACTACTACTACTACTACTACTACTAATAATAATAATAATAATAATAATAATAATAATAATAATTATAATTATTATTATTATTATTATTATTATTATTATTATTATTATTAATCCTTTATTTATCCAGGTAAAAAATCTCATTGAGATTAAAAATCTCATTTCCAAGAGAGACCTGGCATTATTATTATTATTATGATTATTAGTTTTAGATGCCCAATAGAAAACCTGTTTAAACAAAACAGGAGTGCAGAAAGTCAGCTAAATAGTAGTAGCTAATGGTAGTGCTAGCCCGGGTTCCACACACTGAAAGGCACTGTCTTCTCCAGTCTTTAATTGTGTACGAGGAATACTAGCAAATTCTTAGCCTGTGAATGAAGAGATTTCCCAACAGTTGTAGGGCCCAGACAACAAAGGCTCAATCACCTTTAGTGACTAGAAGAGCCTTTGGGATTGGTCCAAAGTCACGCCAGAAGGTCTCAAGCAGCAGCCGGGCTCAAGCTCAAACTAACAGATAGGAAGCGAAGGCTGCACGGACTGGTGTGGTGTGGTTGTTCCTTGTGCTACGTGTTTAAAAGCCTGATAGCAGCATTCTGTGTGCCTTAGGATAACTGATAACTGGATCCTGTTCAACATATTCAGACTATCTTGCCTTTATCTAGTTTCCCTTATCCTAACATTGATAATCAGGCTCAGCGGTAACATGAAGATCATTATCAGCTCAATGATTGTGTTCACATGAAAGTGTTAAGTTCAGGTCTGCTAGGAGCAGAGAGGCTGATTTTACAAAGGAAGGTAGAACCACGGTGTTAGAAAAGTGTGTGATGCTTCTCAGTATCACACCTCTGTCATGAAGGCGCAGTAGAGTCTGGCAGTAGTTCCATTAAGACTTTCAGCTCCATCCACAAAGCTCCATTCTTCTACACCAAAAAAAGGGTTGACCAATCAGACTTGGCGCGCATGTACATCTTAAAACCCCTGAAGGTTCTCATCTATGTAGTTTTTATGACGTTGCTTAGCAACCACCCACAAAACTGCTACATTTGTAGCCACATTTTGACTTTACGGCATAACAAAAAGATCTCATTTAGACCCATAAAACTTAGATAATGTGCCACAGCCTGGCAATCACCTAACAGAAGTAACAGCAGAACCTCAACATTGCACAGGACCCATCAAAAGACTGGCTAATTATTATACTGAATCACATTTTGTCACTGCTATTAAGTATATCAGTTTGCCAACAGCCTGAAAACAAATTAAAAAAAGCTGTAGCATGGGCATATAGTAGTAGAATTAAATTGTATATTTATTGTTAAAGCTCATTGTAAAGAGTAAAAAGTTTATCTGATCTGCTGTTTTCTGGAGATTTGATAGATCAGCAGGAGGTGATTTCATACTTACTAATGCCTAAATTTGATCAGGTTAAGACTAAAATTAGGTTGCTGGGGTTTTTGTAAAGATACTTGAGACTGTGACTCTGAATTAGTCAAAATTGAAGATGTTCCAGATGTTTGGTGATCACGTATTTGAACAAAGTTTTTGCACTTTTCTCGGCACTGCATTCGATTCCTCTTCTCTCCTCTTCGTTGTTCTTTTTTTTAAAAACTATTTCTTTGTTTCCCGTGGCGGGCAGTGACACATCGATAAGCCCAGCTGTGATGACGCTGGCACTTTCTTTTGTGTGGGCAGCGTTCACAGCTCAACGGGGGCGAGATCAGCCCTGCAGACGGCCGCTTGTTTGGGTTCCAGTGTCAGCAAGATGGTGAATCAGCAGCATGTGAAAGGGTGAGGGAGGAATGGAGTGACACAGGGAGTGGTGATGTCATATGAGTGATAAATAATCAAACATTTCTTGCATATGTCAGTATCCTGCTGTGGGTCAGCTAATTAATTACAAATACAAAGGTTTGCTCGTCTTGTTGGGAAAACAAAAATAAATTGGGTACTGAGCTGTCTCAGTTACAAAGTTGAGCTTTTTAAAGAAGCTATGCAGAAGGTTCCCTGTGCAAATACTGACACTTCTGGGTATGATGCATCAGGGAAAAACATGTGAAAAAAATCTTCTGTCTTTTTATTCCCTGAGGACAAGATTATTATGAAAAAGTGCTAAAAAGCAGAAACTGACGTTTCGAAAATAGAAGAAACTGCAGTTCCTCTAGTGGCCACTTGGGGCTTGATTCAAGACTCAAGTGGCCGCTAGAGTCCCCATAGTTGAGACGTCCATCTTTACAGCAAAAGTAAACGTGTTTCCATCCTACTACAAAAAAGATTTTAATCTCTAAGTTTCCCCTTTCATAACATCTCTGAGCAAGGTGAATTTTATTATAACTAATTAATTAACAACAGTACTGAGAGCACACTCGCCCATAAAATAATTAAGTGGAATTCAAATGTTTATTTTACCACTCTGTGCACTAAATCCCAAGACTCATGATTTTCTGGAGCATCAATCTTACCTTTGCAACAGTGTTGTATTTTTACGTTCTTTATAGAGTTTTATCACCATTTTACATAATAATGCCTCTGATTGGAGTAGGTGGTGCTCATAGGGATCATTTATGCAGAAGAAGAGTCACATGACACGTGAAATCCCCGTTGTTATGTGAGCGTGCACAGAGCCTGACGTAGAAAGTGTGGCTTAACAGAAAAAGTTGATAACCACCTTCATGATACCTGTTATCTCCAACTGTGGTTTTAGGATTTGCCAAAACAGCCTGGCTGTGTTGATCTTCCTAATGTGCACCTCGGATTTACCTCCAAACAACATCCATGCATGTCTGGTATTTGTGGGTTCAAACACTGCTATAATTGAAGGCTCACATGTGCTTTTGCCAGTTTTAAATGCAATGCAGTATAACATATGTTGTGAATCAAATATAAAGATCAGACGTGGCTCTGCTTTTCTGACTTTTTAAATCACAAGTTGGACAATAGTAGATCGTCTGGGTCTGAATTAGCTGTGAAATTGTTTAAAGTTAAACTAACTGGACACATACATCAGTATTGGTCAACCTAGCAAATTAAATTAATGGTGCATTCATCAAAAGCTCCCATAAAAACCTGAAACCCATCTTTACTGTTTTGCCTCGTTGGCCTAAAACAGCAAGAATTGGAGGAAAGATTGGCTCTTGGAATAAAAGCATATACTCACTGTATGGCTATAGCGAAGCAGCCTCAGACCTTTGTGTGGTTCCTGTGGTGTTTTAAAGTTGGCGTATCAAAACTGATGACTTGTGTGAATGTTTACAACACAGTAACTGTAAAGAAGTTTATTTGTCTCATTTTTAGACCAGCAGCATATTTAAGTGAACGTGATAAGGTGGGGGATTTGAACAGTAACATGCCTTCACACACAGTTTTTAAACTGCTGCAAAGCTGTCACCGTCTCCTCCCCCTCTTTGGAGGAGTTATCTCAGGGTGAGGCAGTCACTCAGCCTCTGCCCCCTCAGTCTGACATTTGCTGGTATCTCTGAAAACAGACGTGGACCTGGGCCAAACATTCCTGTCTGTGCAGCAGTTCCTGGGAAGGACACTGAAGGAGATGTCAGCAGTGGGAAAAAACAAGGGTTGCGTGAGAAAAACCTTTCACAGAAAAATGTGTTAGTTTTAGAGGTTAAAACCAAGAATGTTTTTGAGAGGTTGACATGAGCCACTGATTTCTAGACTTTTTGACCACCGTGTTTGATTTTACTGAGCCAGAAGTGTACATTTTTGAATGATCACTGGCTCCTGTCCAGTTGAGCATTTTAGCTTCAGATACTACAGGGATTGAGTCCTTTTTAAAGACAGCCTCAAGTGGCCACTAGAGGAACTGCGGATTTTGGCCCTCTGAAGTTTTTACTCTCAGCTAAAATTTAGTGGCATGTTTTCAAAGCACATCATCCAGGTAGTGTCACATTTTATGACATGAATGGCTTAATCCCACATTCCCATGATCGGGCTTGCTCTGTCTTCATTTACTTTCCCAGCAGCCTCAGTGGCTCTCTGCAGAGGCAGCAACTCCCAGACCAAACACTAGATTACAGCAAGGACGCTGGACAGGACAATAACTCCTCCTCCCCTCCATTTTCTCAAATCCCCCACTTTATAATCCTCAAGGAAATCTCCTCCCCTGAGGAGGAGTGTGTTTGTGTGTGTGTGTTCAGACTGGGAGCAGCAGGAGAAGGAGGAGGAGGAGGAGGAGGCAGTAGCTCTTGAGTCATGGGGTTGTCAGATTCCTCTGGGTGCTCGTCTCCATCAGGCTGGTGGGAGTACTCATGTTTAAGTGCGTCTTTTTTTGTCCTCAAGTGTTTTTTAAAAAGAAGCGGGTGTGGAGAAATGGAGGGAAAGTGTGCACTGTGAACCAAAACTATCAGCTTACACGTACACATGAAACAACTTGTTTCATGTAGCTGGTAAGTTAATGTTTAGTCCTTCATTAATATCATTGTTTAGTTAAAATAATAGTCCTGATTTCTGCACGGTGTCAGATAGATCTGAAGACTTGCTGCTGTCTAGAGCAGGTGTGTTTTAGATATTTATACGTTTTTGACCTTCTAAGCCTTTTTCGACAGATACTTGGGGATTTTATTGTAAGTTTGAGCATTTCTTTCAGATGCAAGCTCCCATTTAGGTCATTGAAAGCTGACCGCCTGCAAAAACAAAAACGCAAATAAAATCCCTCCAGGGTACACAGACTTTTGGAAACAGTGACAGAGATACCTGCGCTTGCTTCCTGATGTCGTCACACGGTGTCCTCCCCTGGCTCCAACTAAGCAATCAACCCTCTGCTTCCTCTGAACATCATGTGATGATGCAGAGATTATTACTGAAACTCGATGAAATGCCGCTCGGCTCTGAAAGGTGCTGGAGAGAGGATTCAAATACGGGTTACAAGTGTAAGCAGAGTAGTAGAATTAGCACTGAATTAGTGGTGGGGACAATTTTGAGCAATCAGAGAAAGGGTATAAATTATGGCCATAGTGGGTTGCAAAGCAGCTCGCAGAGGCAGCAGAAATGGTTTTCACACTGAAGCAACTTAAAACTATGAGATATACCAATTGAATATAAAGAAGATGACAAGTACTGGCACTGAGATCAGCTGACGCGTGCTCCATACTAGGATAAAGGTAATGGTAAAGTTCAGAGTTAACAGCAGATACACGTTATTAATAATTGAAGAGATCAGAAATAAATTGCTGAATCTGTTTCAGTCATTTTTAATTAATTAACATGTTATTACAGGAAAGCTTTCATTCAGAACTATCCCACTTCATTCCTAACGATCTATTACACAGTGCTGTGCAAAAGTCTTGAGCCACTCATCTTTTCTTTATATTTTGCTTCCAAGGAGCCAGACTTTCTTCTTTTTTTTTTAAGTTTCCTTGAGGAGTGTTTCTTGGGACATTGGCTGCTTTTTCACTCATTTTCAGTCCAGTCCTCACACCTGACCATTTTCATAGGAATATTTTTTGTTTGTAAAGCCACTTAACTCTGACCTATGAATCAACACGACAATGATCACAGACACGCGTCAGTGCTCGGATAGAAAAACACACAGTGGAACACTAGCATTCATAGATCTTGCTTTTCCTAGCAAATATAAAGAAATGAAGGCTGGTTCGAGACATATGCACGGCACGGTCTCTAATGATTAACATGTGGTCATAATGTGGACTCGTGGTTATCGTCGGGACTATTATTTGCAATAGAAGTGACAGTATCAGAGCGTCACAGCTGGTTACTAAGGGACTGAACTCTTTGTTTGTGTAACTGTTGTAGCACCTTTATTGCACCCTGTAAAAATCTTATCTTAAAGCATCAGCTGTTCTGTTTCTGCTAACTTTTGCAGATAGTGTAGCCTCAATACTCAAACGTTAATCTACGCAAACTCTGCATTTTCTTATTTATTTATTTTTTTACCAAAGATTTACATTAGAAGATTCTGCTCCATGATTGGCACGGATTGGCTTTAACTCAGTAATCAATCAGGTGGGAATATTATCAGTTCTTCCTTTGACTGTAACCTCCATCTGTTTCACACAGTCCAACAAGGCTCTCGCTGTTTTTTTCAGATCCAGATTTTATTTACAGTAGTCAAATATTCACTAAGAAATCAAGACGAGTAGCTTCTAAAGATCATTTGTTACTTTTCACGTGGTTCAAGCGATAATGCTTGCTTGCATCCCAGGGTACATCTGGACTGTAGCTGGGTTGGAGAGCCAAATCATTTTATTATTAATCGTTTGGTAATCGGGCTGGTTCTTACTGTATCTACTTTTCCATTCTAATTGTCCTCTTGGAGCTTTACAGCTTTACTTTACACATCATGACTTATTTAAGGCAAGCATTTTTTTTTTAGCATTTGCCCTCTGATGAACATGAATGCATGGGAAGCAACTTCAAGTCCAGTATCTTGCCCAAGAACACTTTAGCATGCAGACTGGAGCAGCCAGGGATTGTCCCACCAACCTCCCGAGCAGTAGAACACCTGCTGTTCCTCCTGAGCTACACCCTTTTACAAAAATGCTTAATATCAGCCATCCACTGCAAGTGACTGGGAGCCTGCTGCTTCTGTTCTGCTTCAGCAATAGGCCCAACTGGAAGCTGACTGTATCGCTCTCACAGCCATGTGGGTCAGCCACGTTTCAGTTTCAGGTTCAGTTCTTCCTGAATGAACGCGGTGCGGCTCGTATTTCCTGGAAGCAATATCTGTGACAGCACAGCTGCGCCCCCCTGACAATAGACCCTCAGCGCTTTAGAAAGAGGGGACATTTGCATTTTCTTTGTGCAGCAGCTTGTTTGGAGCTCTCACTTTTTGTGTCGCATGGAGGGGAGGCAGTGTTGGTGATTAAATACAGATATCGACTCTGTAGAAACAGCAAATGATTGTGCAGATATGGAAAAACGTAAAGAAATATGGGAGGCTAATGTTAAAATAAATTCACCCAGGCCCAACACTAGTCACTCATATCTCAGCTGTATTTGTTTTGATCCTCTGTTTTCTAATGTATGTTCTGTTACAGTGTAAAAGCAGACTTTCTGCATTCCCATCACGGTGCTCCATGGCTCTACTTTACTGCACTACAGGCTCAGCTCAGGTTGAAAGTATGAAACCTTGTGCAGAGAATATCGCACTTAGTGTTGCCAGACCCAAAATGTTTGATGCTGATCTTCAGGAAATGATGTGAAGCAAACAGGGAAAGTGTCGAATGTTGATTAGATACCAGTGAAGTTAAGACAGAGAGCAAGACTTAAAACAAGTTATAATGTTAATATAGCCAGGCAACAAAATACCTCGCTATCCCATTAATTTGGCTTCATAGTGCACTCCTCAGATCCCAAATTAAGAAAGCTGCTTATAAACTCCAAATGCTCCATTTTTACCAAACTGTACAATAAATAAAGTTTACCAGATTTGTAGTAGGAAAGATTTTTGAACCTCCAGATCACAAAACAACAGCAAAGGGCACCAAAGACCAAAAACCAAAACATTTATTGAATCAATCAAACCTTTGGATGCTTATAAATACATACATGAAAAAAAAATCTCATTATTATCTGAAAAAGTTTGACTTACTAAACTTCAGAGAAAATAATAAGTATAAATATTTAGATAATGCTTGAAAATTTGTTCCATCACAGCGAATCATGGAAGGCGGCCAGTATCGCTGTCCCGCTTGAAGCGAGGGAAAATACCTCCCTGCATTCCTTTGCTGAAAGAATGTGGCGTCGCCATCGCGGCCTGGCAGGATTAATGTTTGGCTCAGGGCAGGTAAAAGTCTCATCTGGTCCAGATATTTCGTTCCTGGACAAATAAACAGCAGTGTGTGTTTTAAAGCACCAGCTAAGATGAAAAAGAAAGCTAGGTTGATATCAAGGAGTGGTATCAAAGAGAGGTTTGGGGGTGTCCAACTCAGATCTAATTTTTCTAAGCTGCTAAGCTCCATCGGGACCATATGTCTCTGACAGATCCGTCTTTTAATTTGAAAGTCCTTCACAGTAAGAGACGGATCAAGTCCAGGAGCCAGTAAACCTGCTCGCTTGACCTTTAGACATCATTCTGGATTAAATGTTCCTCACAAGTTAACAGCTTACACTTGAAAACAATGACAAGACGGCTCAGTTAAATGTCACACATCACGGTCCAACTTGTTTCTCACAAAGACTGCAATTAAACGACAACTGTAGCTTTAAACTTGCATTATTTTTAAGGACCAGCAGGGGCCAACTGCGAGCTAGACAAGTAAAATATAAAAGTGCCCAAAAATCCCCAAATTTTCTTAATCCTTTTGTGTATTTTGTGTAAATTGGTATGAACCAATTTAAAAAAACAAAACAAATATCTAAAGCAGATAGCAGAAAAAACTTTTTTCACCAGGTGTAGCATGAATGACTGCGAGTCAGGTTTGACTCTGTAAAAGTTATGAAAATACCGTTTATGCTGTCCTTCACATTTTCCAAAGTTGTAGAAGATTGGAGTCTCTGCCAGGCCGATTCTGGCCTCCAGGCATCATATTTGACACCTGTGTCCTAGAGCAGCGGTCCCCAACCTCTACTGCGCCACGGACTGGTTTAATGTCAGACAATATTTTCACGGACCGGCCTTTAAGGTGTCGTGGATAAACACAACAAAATAAAATGATACGACCAAGACAAAAACTGTGGTATTTTGTAAATATAATAATAATAAACATGAATTCACTGTGTAATTGTGTAACTTTATTAGCAGCGTCCTCCTGAAATCTGCCAACAACATTGAGAGTAACATCCTCCTCTCTGCCCCTTAATGCTCTCTCTGGTCGCTATGGTAACGCGTAAATATTTCTTTCAAAATAAGACACACAACTACAACACGGGAAAACACCCAGGGAAACCGAGTTAACGATAAAATCCCTGAAAAACATAAATTTCACACCCGAGCCTCAACTCTCGCAGCCCGGTACCAAACGACTCACCGACCGGTACTGGTCTGTGGCCGGGGGTTGGGGACCGCTGTCCTAGAGTATTGTTCAGATGTTGGTGGAAGTTGCACACTGTGAGCTCATTGTATTATTTTACGGGCAATACCCTGTGAATTATGAAGAATCGTGTGCCGGATCAGAGTCACTGACATTATGGCTAAAAGCTGCTGTATAACTAATATTATCCTTATATGCTGAGGTTAGTTATTAGCCGGCTAGAAACTGATGAGAGCAGGGTAGTCACAGTGAAGAAATAAAAGGAATCCATGAGAACCAGTGATTACCAAATAAAACAGGAAATAGATTTAAGCATAACTATCCAGAACCATTTAGAGGTTTATGGGAAAACCGTCCTCAGCAGCCTCACTCTGTCACCTCAGTAAACACTTTCCAGATGACTTCATGAGCTCAACTGCTAATTTCAGATCATTCTGGGGGGAAAAGTGAGGCTTATTTTGTAAATTAAGGTCACGTGTAGACTGAAAAAGGAAAGGAGGTGTACGTGTCCCTGTGGGGAAAAACCAGAGCATCTGGAAATTAATAAGTAAAAAACTACATTTGATTGACATCTTTTATTCTAACGCTTAACTTTTCCTCCACCTTTTCTTCTTCCTGCTTCTCTTCTTCGCCCACTGCCCATCAGGGTTAAAATGGTAGATGTTGTGTCACCAAGTACAATGCCGTCAGAAACTGAGGTGCATGTGGCGAGGAGCTTTCTCACCAAGATTTTGCGAAGCTCTATGAGGTACCACCCAGTTAGCTTGTGTCTGGCTGTGTTTGCTGGTAGTTTTTTGGTGGACCTACATGGCGTCAGATCATTGAGCTTTGTGCTTTGTGTTCTTTTGTAGTAGTTTAATGTGTATGGTGCTAGCTGTCCAAGTATCTTTAGTTTACTTGCACATTTGTGTCTGTCATCAGTTCTGTGATGTGGGAATTACCAGATTTTACACGTACAGCGCATTAACATGACTTGCTTGCATGGTTTTCTTGTGGTTTGATATGTTGTGGAAAAATTAATGTCTATGATCCTTTTTCAACATGCTCTCCAGGAAGAACCGCTTCAAGGGGTACGTGCATGTTTGATGTGAGCAAAATTAAACTGTGAAGCTGTCGATTTACCTTTGTGGAGTCTTACCTATCAAGGTACTGATGATGTTTAAAATAGGGTTTGCAGGCCTGAGGCACACAGTGAGCACCCCCCCCCCCCCCCCCCCCCCCCAAAACAAATAATTAGTTGTTATTCGAGATCACAAATGTGTTACTAAAAATAATACATTTCTTCATCTGCAAAAGTTGCTTTTTGCAGTTTAAACAAACAGCATATCTGAATATTAGGAATGATCATGATTTTTAATTATTCAAATATTCATTAAACTTCAAGTCACTGAGTGCCCTGTCATTCTAGGTGTTGTTGTGATATTGTTAATTATGAAAATGTTTCCTATCATGTGTTTGTCAATCTGCTTCTACTTTTCATAGCTTTTCCTATTAATTAGTATGGACAATAGAAATGAAACATAGCAGGTTTTTTTTATTTTATTGTAGAAAATGTATTTTAGGAAAAATATTAGCTCGTACTGAATCTGATGGCAGCGACACGTTTCAAAAAACATAGGACGGGGTCATGTTTACCACTGTGTAGCATCCTCTCTTTTTTTAACAAGTCTACAAACATCTGGGAATTGAGGAGACCTACTTCTGGACTTTTGTCCTTGATATGCAAGGCCTTCCCTGAAAAAGACGTCAGGCATATGTTGCTCTAAAACTTGTAGATACCTTTCAGCACTGCTGGTGGCTTTCCAGATGTGCAAGCTGCCAGTTTTCATTTAAAAGTATAGTTAATAACATTACATTTTTGAATATCTCTCATAGAGATATGAGAAAGACAACAGAGCTATTAAAATATTAAGACCCCACTCAGTCATTATAGTCAACACAATAGCTTGGTCACTTCAGTGTTAAGTTATAGCAAATATTAAACAATATGTAAGTATATTTTCTCTAGAAATATATATTTTCCCCTGGTTTTGCTATCGCCTGTTAAGATGTAAAATGCTAGTGCTTCCAGAGAGTGCAACTACAACCAACAAAACTGGTTGCCAGCCATCATTGAATAACATCCCACTACTCGCTATCAGGCATCCGACCGCTAAATCATATATGGTGCTGTGAGATTAGATTCTGCTGACGATTTTAGCTGTCAAAAAGTGTCACTGAAAGAGGAACTCATTCAAAAAATGATTAAAACGTGGGTCCAGAGCAAACGCTGCCAGGTCACAAGTCTGCTACAACTACAGTTATTAATTTTAGTGTTTTTGGACAGTGTAGCTATATAATTCTTACCAGTTCTTTGTAAATATTTGTGTAATGGTGCCATAAATTTTATCTAATGATCATGGGTTGTTTTGTTTGTTTTTCCTTGCATTTCTGTGGATTGGAGTAATAAGACTATTTACACTGTTTAAAATACTCTATTGTCCTGAAACGATTGAATACACAGTGGTATCAGGGGGAAGGATTTGGATGATGGTGGCCTGCAAAGCCCATGAAGAAATGTTAACCTGTAGAACTCTGTGAACTCTTGTCTTCTATGAAAGAATTTGAGAAAGAGTATTGAGAAATTGTTTGCTGTGCTTCTGCTTTGCAGGAAGAATGACCCAGGCTCACGTCCTCATTCCTGGTATGCCTCGAAGCTGACAGAGGAGGAGCCTCCTGAGAGAGAGGCTACCCAAGCCCCAGTCTGGCAGCCAAAGCATGAAGCAAGGTGAGCTTTTTTGGTGGTTTATCTTGTCTTTAGTACACAGATCACAATATTTTTTTCTTATCATCCCCTCCAGGCCCAAAGAGTCGTCCACTCAAGGAGATCAGAACATTCAGCATCAGCAAACCAGTCAGATCAGCTCAGTGAAAAACATGGAGAAACTTGAGCGTCCCTCACATCCCTACCCAGCAGGTCGTCTTTCCCCAAATAAATACACCAGCAGTGCTGAGCCAATCTGTGGACTGGGACCGGGCAAGAGGGACTCTGGGTTTAGCTGTTTCTCAAGTGGCTCCAGCCCCCCTGTTCATGACCTTAATGTATCTGGTAGAAAGGGAACAAGCACTGAAAGCATTTTCTTCAAGGGTGTTCACAATGAAGGACCTCAGCAGAATGAGCGGCCCAGATATCTGCAGCCAACACTGGGGAACGGAGGCTGGAAGGAGCAGCCAGCATCTCGTGTTTCCATTGCAGGGAGACCCAACGTAGGCCCAGTGTGGCAGGTACCAGACAGGAAAAAGTCTCAGTCTCCTCCTCCGCCACCTCCTCCCCTGCGTAGTGACAGTTTTGCAGCTACAAAGGTGTTTCCATACTCTGAAGGTCCAGCAAAAAGCCACGGCACATCATTTGAAAAACTGCCAGAAAGTAACCACCACAATGGCATCAGATCCCATCAGGAGAAATCCTCAGAAACCAGACGTAGCTTCAACCCAATACCTGCCAAAGACTTCCTCCATCCAAACATGCCGGCTGATTACAACCACAACCAGCTCAACCCCAACAAACACTTCTCTTTGTCCAGCAGTGATGTCAGACAGTTTCATTACACCCAACCACCTGCCCACCAGAGGCAGTTCAGTGATGAAAGTCCCTTCTACTTCCTGCAGACTGGAAAGGCTCCTCCCACCAAGACTCAAAGTGTAGGAAGCTACTACCGCAGCCTCCAGGATCTGCCCACAAATGCTTTCAGCCGCAGGCAGATGCCGCACTCTGCAGCATCCATGGTAAGCACTGCTACAAACCCAAACCTGGAGAGTGGAGGGCATAAGAGATACTACGGTCTTGCAAGTAAGACTGCGCAGTACAAGGCTAGGCAGGGCAAAACTGAAAGCCGGATGACAGAAACAGAGAAACACCACTGGGTGAACAGCAATGAAACAGGGTACCCAAGTTCTCTGAAGACTAACACTAAGGCAAAGTACTCACTGCCTCAGTCCCAAATACCTTATATTGAAAATAAGGAATGCCATACCCATTCCCACTTTGGGAATGGACTTCACTACAACCACCAGACCTCTGAAATTTCTGTTCAAAGACGTAGTCCAGAGGATACTGCAAAGAGAGGTGAAGGTCACACTAATGACATGAAAATACAGTTTCCAGTACATCAAGTCAAAGATCACAAGGCTAATCTTCCAAGACATCAAGACCCATGGGTCCCTCAAGAAGACCAACGAATAACCGCCCTGAAAACTCCACTCCTCCACTCCCTGACTCTGGAAAACAAGACTCTGGCAGCAACAACCACAACTGCCTTGTCCACCCAGGACACCAGTGACACCATGGCTGCTAGCAGTGGAAAAGCAAATCGCCGCAGTGACCGTTATGCCACCACCCTTCGGAAAGAGATCCAGCAGAAGCGAGCCCAGCTGCAAAAGAGCCGCAGTGCTGCAACTCTGACTTGTGATGCAGAGGATGAGGATGCAGAGGAATGGAGATCTATGGAAGCTTCTGCATCTTCTGCTGCTTCCTATTCAAATACTTACAAGGACCACCTGAAAGAGGCGCAGGCCAGGGTCCTCCAGGCCACTTCCTTCCAGAGACGAGACCTAGAACCCCAGGGACCAGAGGCCTCTGTGCTTAAAACCTCAAATGGGCGCACTAGAGGACGTAAGCGATGTCAACTGGCAAAGAGGACGCACTCGTTTTCAGAGCCTGACAAAATAGACAAAGTGGGAGTGGAAGGAGAATCCCAAGCAGGCTCATTTGGGGAGCGGAGGAAGTTCTTTGAGGCGAAACCAGCCTTTTCCAGGCCTGTACTGAAGTCAAGTCAGAGTGCAAACTCGAACACAGACCTGGGTGAGTCGGGCAAACCCAAAGAGAGAGCACCTTCTATAGGGTCTGTTGAGCCTCCTCCATCCACAGACCCCAACCACCTCAACCCTGAACATAACGAAGTCTTACTAGAGCAGCAGAGGCTCGGAACATTTGCTGAGTATCAGGCCACATGGAACAAGCAGAAGAAGTCATCGGAAGGCAAGACGCAAGGGCGGTATCACTCAGCGGAGAATATCTTAGATGCAGGTGCAGAAGAGAAGGCCATCTGCATCCATGAGAGATCCAGATCTTCGCCTTCTGCAGACTTCTATACACAGGTGAACAAGATTAGGATGGTTTTTATATTCTAGACCACCAAACAACAAAAAAGTACAAAAGTAGGTTGGAAGATAACCTTAAGTTGTAAAGCATATTTGGTTGTTGGTTAGGTTTGGGCAACTAAAAAGTCCTATTTAAGATAAGGGAAAAATGGAGTCACAGTTATAAGAAGCCTTTATGACACTACTCTTGAGAAGTAAAAATATGCACAACAAATACCCTAAAGTGTACTAAGTATTTAAATGAGCAAACTGATGCTGATGTTTTCAATGAATGGCACACTAAACTTCACCTTCTTATTGCAGAAAATTCCTTCTTCTTGGAGAGACACTCAGGCCCAAAAGGGCAGTTTAGCTACCAGGTAAGATTAATTTTTGATTGGACTACTAATTTACAGATTAATATACTAATGTACCACTAATATACAAAAAAACAGCACTGGGTTTTGATTCACGAATCATTCACTGCGTCTACAGTTAGAGTACTGTGCAGGTCTTGAGACACCTCTCATTTCTTTATATTTTGCTAGAAAAATGGAAGCTATGTGCAGCAATTTAGTGAAGCATGTGTGAACTGCAGTATATTAAGCCAAAACAAAATATTCTTTTCATTTCTTTAAGTAGTCTTCAGGAATAGTTCTCCAGGCTTCTTGAAGGACATTCAAAGCTCTTCTTTGGATGTTTCTGCCTTTTGTTCTGTTCTCTGTCAACATGATCCCACACTGCTTCAATAATGTTGAGGTCCGGGCTCTGGGGAGGCCGATCCATGACTGATGGTGTTCCACTGTGTGTTTTTCTATCCACGTATGCTTTTACTGCATTAGCAGTGTGTTTGGGATTATTCACATGCTTGAAAATAAAGCTGTTGTTAATCAGATGTTTTCCAGATGGTATTGCATGGTGGATCAAAATCTGATGGTACTTTTCTGTGTTCATAATTCATCAATTTTGCCAAGTTCTCCACCAATAGTGAGTAGACACTGTTGTGTCACACTGACGACATTTGGACCAAAACATGTCCAATTTGGATTCATCACTCCATTAGACCTGTTCCGACTGATTTTCAGTGCAGTTCTTGAGCAATTGTACATACCTCAGCTTTTTCTCCCTGTTTCGTTTCTTTGAGAATGGCTTCTTGAAAGCCAATGTCCAAAGAAAAACTTTGACTGACCTTCAGACCACAAGAAGATCACTTTTAAAAATTACAAAAAGCCTGGCTTATTTAAATCAAAATGCAAATGAATAAGGGGTGGCTGCAGACTTTTCTAAACATTTCTTCTATGTTCACCAACTCCTATAATGTGTTTAGAGGAATACTCATCACTTTGCAGTGGGACATTTGACAGGAAGAAATATCTGTTTAGTTTCATATAAATGTGGAATTTATCCAGTCTGTGACATTTCAGTGCAGAAAGAACTGCTCTCAGTTTCTCCTCTCAGGCTTCCTGAGCTGAAGTGATCACTTTCAGTCAAACTAGAACCTTTTTTTCTAACTTTATCTTTTGCTATTGAAGCTCAGGTTTGGGTGAATAGATTCTCCTCAGACTCCAGTCGTCAACTACACCCTTATTTACAAAACGTGTCTGAAGCTACTGTGGATTTACAGTGGGTGGAGAGGGTATCAGTTTATCCGTAAGCTGCTGCTGACAAAGAACACTTATCTGCTGCATACATGATCAGTAATCCTCAGCATTCACTCCTTTTGTTGATGTGCTGCCTGGTATGCAAGGTGGGATATAAACACCTTTAAGAAAAAAGGGAAATTCAAACTCATCTTTCAGCATAATTTTCACTCAGAGGTGTAAGCCAAAGTGATGCTCAAATTCTTTCTTTCTAGTGTTACAATATGCACTTTTTTCTTTTGTTGTATTGGATTTTTCCACATTTACTCTTTTATTTATCCCATCTAACTGTATATATTAAATGGAAAAAGCAACAAAACATCCTACATTTTTAAAATTAACGCGTTAGATATCTAATAATACCATATTCTTCCAAACATGTTTAGATATTTTAGCCTGTTATGTGAATAATGTTCCTTAAAACTGTCAATCCCTGAAAATATATCTGCAAATATAAAAAGCATGCAATGCAATCTAACAGCATATGCATCAGAGCTCTTTTTAAGCTCAGTGATGAGCTGCAGGATGCTGGTTTTTGATACGTGAAAGACGGGAAGAACAGGTTTTGGAGGGTCCGAGTCGTATAAAAGCTTTAAGATTTGGTGCTGGAGCCCTGGAAACATTTCAGTGGTTATTGTAATTATTCCCTGCCCCTAACTGTGGACTAGCTCCCTTGTAATCCAAGCTCTGTGTTTGGTTTTCACACTCGTGGTTCGGGTGTCGTGAACTCTAATAGACTCACTCAAACCACACCTGTGAACCTCAAAGTCATCAGTAATATTACTCAAATGCACCAGGTGAACAGGTTCTTCTGAACTTTGTATCCATGTAACCTGATGTAAACCTGCCCCAGGGTCTCGTCCCAGTCAGATATGCCAGAAACACCTCACCCAAGAGGGATGAATTTTGCACAAGTTGCTCCATATAAGATCTGATGAATTGTTTAACCAGCTGAGAACTTTAGAATATTTAATTAAGAAATATTGTGAATACTTTCCCAGTGATCAGCCCTTTACATACAAAATCGACATGATGTTTTCCTGCATAATTTCATAAGTACAGGAGAAATCCATATGAAATTATGAAGGCAATTTTACACCCACTCCAAGTGTCACAATCTAAAGATAAAATCTGTTTTTTCCATAGCTCCATATATAGTTTCATCAGCACAACTGCAGCCGTTTAATGTCTGTGAAGCGTTTGTTCCCCTTTTTTACTTGTTTTCTCATAATTCAGTGGAGAAAACTTCAGAAGGTGTGTTTTGGTTAAACTTTCAAGGCTCATATCACCATGTGGGAGAGGTGTCTGCTCATAACAAGACAGGGGGGAGACCTTCATGATTATTAATTTAGAAAATGAGCTGTTTTAGGCATTTATCTATCTATCCAACTAAAAATAGGAGAATAAACTGTATTAGTATCAGTTTCTTCCCAGAACTGACCAAAAGGAGGCGGCACATATTTTAACATTCCTGAGAGATGTGAACTGAAAATGTCTGAATCATCGTGTTGGAGATGAAATGAATTGATGAATTTTTAAGCCACGTGATGTTTGATATTCCTCAGGTGCTTATGATGAGGTTTGTCTTTATTTTGACCTCTAGAGTGAAGTCGGAGAGTCGGAGTTATGAGCCTGACAACAGCCCACAGCTGGTTGAGGGCCCCTCCCCAGGGCTCCCTGACCAAAGGACAAATCCCGCTGCCGTTCCCGCCCACACCACACTGTCCTCCGGCCCTCGCAGCCTCAGCCCCAGCCCTGGTTCCAAGCACCCAGCCCAGCCGCCACAAACCCAGAGCCTCCTGCCGCCACCCAGGCCCCATTTAGGCCTAGAAACCACATCCTCCTCCCAGGAATTCCTCGCTGGCGCCCAGGCAGACCCGGCTGGAGTCCAGCCTCTGTCCAGCGCTGCCTCTGACACCCAGCACCATGCTGCCACCTCCACTGCCGCTGCTGATCAGGTCTCTTCTGCTGGCCCCGCCTCGGCCAGCTCCCCTCGCCTCAGAGAGATGTCCTGTGCAGACGAGAGCAAAGCAGCTGAAGGACATGAGGTGAAGGAACAGTCACCTTCTCCTTCCTCATCCCCTCTCTCCTCCTCCTCCACCTCCTGCACAGCCCCTCTGCCTCTTCCCGGGCCCGATGGAGCACGGTCCCCCTCGCCACATTTTGCACCACCGAGGCTGACCGACAGACCGCCCACCACGTCTGTGCAGAATGACTCACTGCTCAGGTAAGCAGCTTAACCTCTCTGCCTCCTTGTTACGTAAAGTTCCTCCTTCCCTGTTCCCAGAGGAAGAGGCTTTGAGGAGCAGCTTTAGGTAAACAAGTCCAGGAGGGAACGTGAGATTGAAAACACGACAACAGCGCACAAACAAAAGATAAATAACGACCGAAGCGGTGACGTAGCCGCTCTGCCAGCAGCTGTGGATGCAAAAAAGTGCTCACAGAATCAGACCGGAGGCTGTAATTTTCTCAATGCCACATGAAAGCTCTGACCTTTGATTTCCACTCAAGTTCAGCTGAGCGATTCTTCCTCCAGTTAGAAACTCGCTTTATATAAATCTCTCCCTCATGTTTCAGCTTCTTTTAATCAGTTGAAGTTTAATTTTATTTGTTGTCATCCATCTTATCTAGAAGATTTACCTTGTAATGACAAATGTCATCATGTTGTTGCAAATTGTGTCATGATGTTGTAGTTACCTGCACCTTTGTTTATTACCCTCATAATGGTTTAAGGGCTGTATCCCCCACATCATTTGTTCTCTTTAAATGATGCTGTTAAAGACCAGTCTTAGGATTAATACCAGAAACTGCTCTGAGAGCTGTAATTATTGAACTACATGTCCCATAATAATTGTAGGACTGAGGATGCACTTTTAAAACAGGAACCTGAAAATAGTGGGAAAAAACAATTATTATGCGTATTATTCAGCAGAGGTTTGATCAAACCTTTTGCAATTTTGCTTTTACAGCTGGTCTTCGTCTGAATAGATATTTCCAGATTGTCTTTGTAATTTGTTTTTAGCTTTGCAGGCGATCAATCTGAATCAGAATACTTTATTAATCCTTAAAGAAAATTATGTGGCTACAGTCGCTCCAAGAGAACAACATTAACAGACTGAACAAAATTAAATAAATAAATATATTACAAAGTTGACAAAATATAAGAAATAGCTCTAATATATATACAAATAGCTCAGTTATAAATATCCAGAATATTAAAGAGATCCTGTGTCGTTCAGTGGTGAATTATGGGTAATCTCAGTCTTGTACTGAGCGTGAGCATGTGACTCATGTTCAGAGTTATATTGGTCAAGCTATTTAAAGCTGACCTAAAAATAATTTCTTTATTTGATTTATGAAAAATGTCAAACATAACACAGTTTGACAGATATAAAATAGTATTTTATGTGATTCCCAAAGAAATATTAGCACAAAACTTGGCATGTCTCAGCATGATGTGCAGTGAGTCCTTGAACAAAATGAGGAAACTGGACAAATGGAGGACAAAATTAAGAAGCGTCAGGCCTAAAAACTATCTACAGCAGATGAACAGTATCTGAAAGTTGTGTCTGTAAGAAACAGGAAAAAATCAAGCAAAGACCTGGAACCTTCAGGAAGCCTGGAGAACTATTCCTGAAGGCAACTTAAAGAAATGAGTTCAGACTGTGCTGAAGAATAAAGGTGGTCACACCAAATATTGAGGTTTGCACAGTGCTGTACCTTCAGACTTGAACTTCTGTGTGTGTTGTTGTTGTGTTAGTTTCTTGATGGTTGACCACCTCGTGAATGACTTTCTGTTTTGTTTACGGGCTCTGTCTTTTGGTTTGTTTCCCTCACCTGGTGTTTTAAGTTTGTATCTCCGCCTCTGTGAACTTTATTTTGAAATACTTAAAAGTAATCTCGCAGATCAGACACATTTAAGCTGATCAAAGGAGGTGGAAAAAGAAGAAACACCAGGCACCACCTTTTTCTTCCTCATCCCAGTCCTGCTCGCAGATGGCCGCTCTGTTTCTTTCCACAGGAGATTTAGTTTGGTCTCCTTCACCACTGTTTGACAATCATACTCGATGTATGGTTTCTCAGAGGTCTGTCAGCTCGCTCGTGTTTGCTATAGTCGAGCATTCACTGCAGACCAAAACCACCACCAGGCCACCAGGAAATCAGTCTCTGAGGCCTGGGATGGAATCAAATTTCTGGCCTGAAATATTGTTTCAGTCTACCCTGGAGCCATGTCTTCTCACATGGAACATTTGTAACATCAGATTTCTTTTTAGTCTTTTAGAATAAAAGTCAAACTAATTTAAAGTCAAACTAATTTAAAGGTGCCAGAGAGGAAACCAAACAAAAAGGTAGAGTCAGTAAACAATTTCGAATTTGGTAGTAAAATGCCTGGAAAGCTAAACATAAAGAAGTGTAATAAAGCATCTGGTAATTGGGAGTGTGTGTGTGTGGGGGGGGGGCACACAGGGGAAATAGATACAAGGACTGTATGTGAAAGATGGAAGTAGCCACCCAAACCCTTTTGTCTGTACAGGCCTTGAGCTCAGCGCTTGACCGTTTGACTGTCACCAGCTAACGACTGAGCATGCTCTATTTTATCACAACAGTAATAATGATTTACAAAATAAACTCTGTGTCTATATTACCTGAAACCAGGAACTGAGCCCAAAAAGTCTCCAGTAAAGTGTTTGGTGACATCAGAGGCACACAGACTGCGATACAACCAGAGTACTTTTTGCAACCAGAGGAGTCGCCACCTGCTGGCTGTTAGAAAACATGCAGTTTTAAGGCCCTTCCAGACTGACCTGATCTGTGCATGTAAATTTGGTTACTGGCCACTTGAGCACAGGTTCAAGAAAAGGAACGGAGAAAAGGGATGAAGTAAAAGTGACAGGAATGATAAAGAAAACTACATACCACACTGTGTCACACTAGAATCTCTAAATAAAGGTCGTGACAGTCAATTTTAATAATTACAGGTATTCTAATGTTAATATTAGGACTGGTGGGTGAATGATGTGGGGGATTTAGTGCTTAAAACATTATCAAACTAAAAATTTAAAAAAGGATGAGGAGACGTACATTTTCCAGCGTTGATCCTATTGTGATTCTTTTTCAGGTCAGAAAGCGAATCAAAGCGCCCCGCAGTGATGGACGTTAGCGGTCAGGTGAGGAAAGTCCCCGTGAAGATCATTCACGCTGAGAGCAGCACAGGACGCGAGGGTCGAGCCTACCTGCCTCAGAACAGCGGGTCCTGCAGCCTGTCCGAGCTGCCACCACGCATCCCTTCCCTGGGCGCCGTGGAGCGCTTGTCCTCATCTCGGTTCAGCACCTACAACCGCCAGGCGGCACAGGAGTCAGCCCCCGAGCCCAGTTCACCTGGGCCCCAACATTCAGAGGAGGACGCCAAGAGAGAGGAGCTGGTGAGGGACATTATGGGTAAAGACAAGTCTCTGGTGGACATACTGGACCAGAGTGGCAGGAAGACCACCATGGACCTGATGGAGGGGCTTTTCCCACCAGAGGAGGAGATCCTGGAGGGGGCCCAGCAGCGCAGGAAGGCCTCAGCTGGATCCAGACTGCTCACATCGTCCCCCAGGAGCACAGACAGGTGGGACACTGCAGCAGGAAACATTTAAAATAAAACTTTTCTATTCAAAATGTGCATTTTGTGATTGGAGTAATAGTAAGTGGATCTTGAAAGGCTGATTTTACACACAAGATAACAGCTGTTTCAACAAGCTTATTGAGGAGATTAAACAGTGTGTTTCAGACAGAGGATAATCTGAGTCCAACTTTGAGATAAATTACAATTATTTCTAACTGTAATCATGCAAAGCTACCCTAGTAGAGTCCAGGTATAAAAGTGAACTGCTGGAGAATGAAGCGGCCACTGCAAGGCTGATTTTCCATTTGCCAGACTAGCCTGCCCTCTGGTGGACAAGTGTTGCAATTTCGATTCATCCACTTTCCTCGAAATCATAATAATTATAACTTTATTATTACAGCACTCTTCAAAACAGAGTTACAAAGAGCTTCACAGTTAAAATAAAAGCTGCACATTGTAGATAAGTGTACATGTTAAAACATACAGACACATGCATATATACATGCATAGGGCTGTGCGATATGACCAAAATCTAATATCCTGATATAAGAATTCTATCGTCCCGATAACGATATAAATCACAAAAATGTAACGTTTTCTGTAAATTCTGTGAATCTCGGGCAGCTCGACTTGCGTGAGTGTTTCCAGCTGCGCGTCATGTAGCTGGAGTTAACTGATGCATGAAACTATAGATTTTTAGACATAAGTTGTAACAGCTGCTGTTTTCTTTGTGAGTATTTATTACACGGCGTGCTGCGGGGAAAAGCCTGTTTTAACGTTTGAGTCTAAGGCTTATTTTTTAGCACCTGACGGCTCTTTTTGCTTCTCATCCGTAAATAATCTGCTCTTTCACGTGATTCAGTTTATTTTGAAAAGTCTAAACAGGATCTTGAGCTTTATTGTGAAAGGTTTATGTGGAACATAAACAAGCGGACACGCGATGCTGTTACCGTCCTTGTTGCTAACCACAAAGCATAAAGACAGGTGCTTGTCCGTCAGTAGTGTGGTTATATTAAATATAAGAGAAAGAGAGAACTTTAAGAAATTAATATAGCCACTACAGTGACCATCAAGACGAAAAAATATTGCCATAAACAGTTTATTTTGCGACACCACGAAACAAACGATAGCATCCGATATATATCGTTATATCGAACAGCCCTATACATGCATGGTTTCAAACTATAACAACAAATGAAGGAGAACAGATTAAGAAAACACTAACCTATAAAATTGAGTTTTTAGCATTCACTTAAAACAAATAACAGAGTCAGCCAACATAATTGAAGGATGTTGTACAAAATCACATTTAGTAGACAAAAACATATTTGTCTAGACTATTTCTGGCTACTTTTTAAAGCTATTTGTGGCAAAAGGCCTTTCCTATACTAATAAAATGCAGTTATGGTCAGGAGTTAATATCCACTCATCATGGGTGTGAATGTCATGGTAATTTGGTGCTTTAAAGGATTTCTTTGAACTGTTCCTTTCAGGGATGGAATCATTGTACAGCATATATCTTTAATGACTTTAAAAACAACAACTCAACAAAAAATACATTAAAGCTCAAACATAAACCTACACTTCCAATCATTTTTGGTAAAATATCCCTTAACAAGTTGTCCCTGGATCAAATGCTTTAGGTAGCCATCAGTAAGGTTCTGGTATAATTCTGGCTGATATTCGATCACTCTTCTTGTCAGAATTTGTAGAGTTAATTTAAATTGGTTTATTTCCAGCACAGATCAAGCTTTTAAGTGTAGTCCAGAAATTGGACTACTCTTAAAAGTGTAGTCCAATTTCTGGCAGCTGGTACAGTGCTCTTAGGTTTGAAAGCCTCAGCTTTATTCCTCCAAACATACCTTTTGTATTTGTGGACAAACAGCTCAAACTTTGTCTTGTTTGACTATAAAACATTTCTCTAGAAGACATTTGGGTTGGGAAGATTTCATTCGAGCTTAAAGGTGTTAATTTGTCAGATTTCTTGGTCAGCACCCTCTTGAATCTTGAATCTCAATCCATGACGATGTAAAACTGGCTGTATTGTGGACAGTAATGCTGGTGTTTCATCAGTTTCCAGTTCATGGTAGGATTGAGCCTTGGTGGTTTCTGGGTTGTTCCTGAATATCCTAACCGATTTCCTCTCATCTGAGGATGACAGCTTGTGTCTTTATCCACACTTTTACAAAGTTGTGACATATCTAAATAACTTTTACTTACGTTCAATTGTTTGAACTGATGATCGCTTGAACATACCGAATGTTTTTATATTTTGGTGACATCACCAGAAGAGTTCCAGTTGAGGACTTCGAAGATTTTGGGTGCAGACGTGCAGTGTCAGTAAAAGTTGCGTCAGAGTGTTTGTGTTTGTCCTTGTGCATTTCAGAAGGGAGGAGGAGGAAGTGTCTGTGTCAGCAGCCGCCTCACTAGTCCCCAGCTCCTCCTACTATAACACATCCGCTCCTAAAGCTGAGCTCCTCATCAAGATGAAGGACATGCAGGAGCAGCTGGAGGAGCAAGACTCAGAGGATGAGCTGGATGTTGATCTGGTCAATAAAAAGGTAAAATATGCCCACTTTATGTTTTATTATGCATGCCATTCTGCCATCCTAAAGTAGTAAATGGATTGTTTTTATGTGTCTACTTCATCAACTTCAGCAAGAGCTGATCTCCAGCCTTGCAAAGAAGCTGGAGGTGCTGCGGGAGGCAAGGCAGAGCTTGCAGGAGGATGTGGAGGACAATGAGGCTCTGGGCCGTGAGGTGGAGGCCATCGTGCAGCGCGTCTGTCAGCCCAACCAGCTCGACAAGTTCCGCATGTTCGTGGGAGACCTGGACAAGGTGGTGAGCCTGCTGCTGTCACTGTCGGGCCGGCTTGCCCGGGTGGAGAACGCCCTCAACAGCCTGGAGGATGAAGCACCGCCAGAGGAGAAGGTAACCCCAGACACTGTCCACCAAATCGACTGCTTCCCTCAGCTTTATGGAAGTTTACACTAAGTTTTAGGACTTTGTTTAGCTCTTAATTTTATAGTTTTGTTTATGTGTATTTCACAGCACATTTATTGTTTGTAGTTTACAAATATGAACACGTCTGAAAAAGATGAAAAGCTTTGAGCTAATCTATTTAATCATCCCTCCTGAAGCCCAGTGACAGAACAGCAGCTGCAATAACAACAGTACAGTAAAACAATCTTTACCTTCTGTTTATGTTCATAAAAAATGCTAATTGAATTCACTTAACATACAAAACACTGTATTTGTCCATGGATGCCAAACGTGTAGTTTAATAATGTATGTATGTGTACCTTAATAATGTATAAACATTTTAGTTCACAGTACTGTGCAAAAGTCTTGAGCCAACCCACATTTCTTTACATTTTGTTTCCATGGATCCAGACTTTCTCTGAAGGGTTTAGCAGGCTTTCTGAAGGTCATTCTGGATATTGGCTTCACTCATTTTTACTTAGTCCTTTACTTTAGTCCTTGTACCTGACCTGACGTAAAAAAAAAAAAAAAAAACAAAAACAAAGAAAAAACAGAACAAAAGGCAGAAACATCCTAAGCTTTGAATCCTTCAAGAAGCCTGGAGAACTATTCCTCAAGACTACTTAAGACTACTTAAAGAAATGACAAGAAAGTAGACTGTGCTGAAGAATAAAGGTGGTCACACCAAATATTGACTTTCAAGCTCTTAGTATTGCACAAAGACTCTGTTTTTGCCTTATCTGCTGTATTTACATGTATGTTTGCACATGTTTCAATAAATCACTGCATATATTTCCTATTTTTCTAACAAATGTAAAGAAATTGCACAGTACTGTACCTCTCTGCTGTTATGAAATGAGCTCTGCAGTAAAAAACAAATGCAAAAGAATAATCATATGACATTATTGTTGTTGGCAGCTTAAATCATAACTGGAATTAAATTCAGGTAATGAATCTACAGTGCAGCAGATATGGCACATAGTTCCCTCAGGAGCTGGCTTTAACTGTGTTTGTCTCCACCAATTTACCTCTAGGACTCTAAATGAAGAATAATCTAGCTTAATGAATGCTGGATTGTGTGAATACGTAACTGCTTCCTAAGAAGTTTTCTGTTTTACTGTTTTTGCTGCACTAAGCAGGTTTAATGTGGTTACATGATCCATAGATGATGTTCTAGATTAATAACTCATATCTGTCCTCCATCAGCAAACCCTGACTGAGAAGCGAAAGCTGCTGATGCGGCAGCACGAAGACGCCAAGGAGCTGAAGGAGAACCTGGACCGTCGGGAACGACTGGTGTCCAGCATCATGGAGGCCCACCTGGACACGGAGAGCCTGGACGACTACAGGCACTTCGTGAAGATGAAGTCTGCGCTCATTATCGAGCAACGCAAGCTGGAAGATAAGATCAAGCTGGGCGAGGAGCAGCTGAAGTGCCTGATGGACAGTCTGCCACTAGAGCAGAGGCCACTGCTCTGAATCAGACAAGAGGATGAACCATGTAGCATTTTTATATGAACATCTTTGAATTGCGTGTGAGTTTATGACCTCAGCCTAGATTTGATGCTGGTGGAGTTGCTGTTGTTTGTTAAAACCAAACTGAGGAGCCTCAGAAACCAAATCAGACACCAGGATTAGTCAGTTACACCTTAAACAGCTTAGAGTGGACCACCACTGCTCATTTCCAGCTCTTATTGTGATTCTTGGACTCTCATAGAGTAGCTTCACATGACTCACAGGTTAAAATTGTTCCTTTTTTCTGGGCCCTGGTGCAGCACGACAACAGCTGTTTTACCTTCTATATGTCTGACTGGTTGCCCCTCGTAAACAGTGGGTGGGACTTCTCCACGACATAATTTAAAGCAAAGACTAGAAAAAAAAACTGTCCAAAACCGAGTGTTTGGATCTTTTGGGCCACAGGGATGGCCATACGTAGTATGAACATAAACATAGAGCACATATAACAGGTCCACTTTAAAACTGTGGGGTGTTTTTGATGGTCAGTTTTTACTCAGAAGGATTCGACAAGAACACAAATGTGTTGTCATTTGATTAGTGGAATCATGCCAGGCATGTTTGTCTTGGACATACAGGGCGGCAAGATACCTCTCTGCTTTGGTCTATTTCTCATATTATTTTGCTGCTTAACAGACTTAATTAAAGTCAGTAATAGATAAAACCATTATTGCGTGCAGGTGCTGTATCAGAACTCCCCTTTTGGCAAAATGGGCTCAGAGTGTCAGAACATTACTCGTTACCCAAGCAGAGGCTGACAAATACAGATGAAACCAGAAACCATAGACTGTATATAAAAGATGGGGGACCACAACGTCACCATTTGGTTAGCAAATTTCCCTTATGAAGCCTTAGCTTGAGATTTTTTGGTGTCTTTGTGCTTCAAAAGCAGATGTGTTGACAGAGGGTTGGACTTGACAGAGAAATCAAAGACACTGTACACCCATTGGCTAATGACTCATGATTGACAAGTTGTTAGCCAATGGTATGCTCACACTAAACTCATGTGACTACAGAGAGGAAGAGGAGTGCAATCAATAACTGGGCCCAAGTTACAGAGACATGGTTGCAGAATTTAACATGAATTTGTATGTTTTCAGTTTTTCCCCAGCCCTCCCTTTTTTTCTGTCTTTATATTAAGCCCACACTTCTTTATATTAAAATAGGAGCCCCAGTGGCCCACAAAATGGTGACCGCAAGCATGTCTTCTTCTGCTTGTCATTGGTGTCAGTAGACTGTCCTCTCAATAGACAGGCTTTGTGACCCAGAGTGAAATACTGATATCTTGGAATATTTTTATCAAGCTGCACAGAAAACTTTGCGGCTTCATGTGAATAGGTCTTTGGTGATTGATCTGATTGGTTGCCATGTGTGTCACGTTTCATTCAAAAAGACTTGAAAACAGTAACTGAATAATTAAGTAAGTGTTTACTTTGGTCACAAAGATCTCTTTACTATTAGCCCCCTATACAACTGGAAGTCTTTTTAAACTAAAGGTATCGCCCCCTGGTGGCCTTTATTTAAAAAAAAAATGCAAGTTTAAGGTACTGCAGTGACGGCTTCCTGTTCCAATTTTTATATACAGTCTATGCAAGGAACTCAAAGTACAGCTTTTTGTGGAAGAGCTGCGCCCCCTGTCTGTATTGTGGAGTAAAGCAAACCAGCACAAAGTGAACCAACTCTATGATTTTATCACACTATTTAAACACCTATTAGCCAAGGTCAATATATTTATCAAGTAATATTACAGTAAGGGTGAGTTTTAATACATACATATTTCTACACTGAGTGTTAAATGCTGATAGTGCTGCTCGCTGTGTGAAGCCTTTCTAAGCTATGAAACTGAGCCTTTATCTAGACCCTTGTGAAGTTTAATACATAGAACCGCTACCACACGTGAATTATGATATTTTCCTCATTCCCCGTATGAAAGCTGCGTTTCTTTTGCACCTCATAAAACCAAAGCTCATAAAACCGAATTACGCTGTTACTTTGCTCACCCTGCAGTGTTTCCAGTCCCCTCTAATGTTCTTTTTATTTAACTTGCTGAAAGTGGCTGGGTCACGTATGTTTTATGTTTTTAAGGTAATATTTCGTAGTAATTTATTGTAAAGCTTTGTCTGGAAATGTATGTAAAGAAACACATAACTGCTCAGCAAACATTTCAACTTGGATTACCCAGTGAAAATCATTTCTAAAAAAAAAGAAAGAAAGAAAGAAGGCAAGTTGTTTAATTAATTTTTTTTTTTCATGACATACTTTTTTGTTGTCTAATAAGATTAGAAAGAACATGTTTGAATCCAAAATGGTAAAAAGAGTTACGATCTGTTGAGGAAAATATTCTTCTGTTACAAACTGTTGCTTTCCAGATGTTATTTTTACATGTGATGCACATCTCATTTTAGAGTGAAGCTATTTTATTTATGCCAGAATAAAGGGTGAATTTGATAAAAACTGGACTATCTTCTCATGACACAGTGCTAATGTTCCTCCTGCTTGTTTTCGATACAGCAGTGCGTAAATAGTGACTGATTTTCTGCTCTCCCGAGTAAAAGGACTGAGACACTGCTGGTGTTTCTGTGGAGGCCGATGTAAGAAGTAAGCATGTGAAGATGTGCCTGCGGTAGCCTCATGTACAGCCCACACTTCATGTTCGCTATTTGCAGATGGCCTCCTTAACGCCTCTCTCAAATTTTAATATCAGACAAAGATAACCAGAATAAATGAAAAATGCAGTTTTTAAATGATCATTTCATTTATTAAGGGGAAAAAAGCCTAACCTACTTGTGTGGGAAAAGTAAGTGTGTCATAAACCTCATAACTGGTTGTGCCACATTGGCAGCAAGAACTGCAATCCAGCGTTTCTGATCCCTGTCAATAAACCTTTGACATCACTGCAGAGGAATTTTGGCCCTGTCCTCTTCACTCACATCGGAGGGTTTTCCATCTGAACGGCCTTTTTAACACCATACCAAAGCATCTTAATCTGATTTAAGTCCAGAGTTTGACTCTGGACTTAAATCTTCAGGTCTTGAACTGATGGTCGGACATCCTCCTTCAGAGCAGAATTCATTATTCCATCAGTTACAGTAAGTCGTCCTGAAGCAGCAAAGCAGCCCCATCACACTACCACCACCATGTTTGACTGTTGCTGTGATGTTCTTTGTTTGAAACGCTGTTGGTTTTATGTCAGATGTAACAGAACTCAATTGTTCCAGAATCATCGAGATGTTTTTGGTAAATGTGAGACGAGCCTTTGTGATCTTTTTAGTCAGCAGTGGTTTTCTCCTTGAACTCTCCCATGGACGCCATTTTTGTCCAGTCTCTGTCTTATTGTTGAATGTGTGACACAAGTGAGGCCTGCAGTTCTTTCAATGTTGTTCTGGTTCTTATGTGACCTCCTTGAATAATTTTGGAAGGTCGGTCACTGCTGGGAAGGTTCACCACTGTTCCAAGTCTTCTCCATGTGTGGATAATGTTTCTCACTGTGTTTCACTGGACACCCAAAACCTTAGAAATGGTTTTGTAACCTGTTCCAGAGTGATAGATGTCACTGACTTTGTTTCTTTAAATTGTGGTCGGTGGGTCAGACAGGTTCTGTTTAAGTGATTTCTAACTTAAGCAGGTCTGACAGTAATCAGGCCTGAGTGTGTTTAGTGAGACTGAACTCAGTTTTGGTTAATCACAATTAAATTCAAGATTTTTCCACAGGGCCAGATAGGTTTAAATACATTTTTTTCCCTTAAGAAATGAAAACATAATTTGAAAGCTGCATTTTGTGTTTACTCGGGGTACCTTTGTTTAATATTACATTTGTCTGATGATCTGAAACATGTAATTGTGACAAATATGCACAAAAAACAGGAGGAAATCAGAAATGAGGAATGGGAAATACTTTTTCACAGCACAGTATGTTAAGAATGGTTGTTTGGCCTTTCCTATGTAAAGATCTGAACACTCATCACATATGTGCACAAATATGAACATAATCATTAAATGTAAGCACTTAGAAGATCGATGGGCATGAAAATAGGGAAAAATGTAAATTAAAATAACTGGATTTAACTATTACTGTAGCAATCAATTGACAATTACACCTTGTACTTAAACATACCTTAAACTGAACTTGTTTGGTGGCACTAGAGGAAAGGCATGTTTTATCATCGGCTGTGTGCATGAGTAATGATGTCTGCACACTCCTGCGTACAGGAAAAAAACAAGTGACTCACTTAAAGCAGCATTTTGGGCTCCTGTTACAGGTTTTAAAGCAGCATGATAGCTGTGTCAGATTACCTGTGAATAAAAAGATTAGTAAGGCACCGATAATATTTAAATAACAAAGATATTTGGTTTTGACCTTTGAAACAGTCACATGTTGGTTCTGTTTGTTTTGGTTGGGCTGAGGTAAAGCAGAGGTGAAGAGAAGTTTGTCATTCAGAAACCATAACCAGCCAAAAAAAAGAAGGTGTCTTTATCTGTTGTTTACTCAGTGTTTCAGATATTATATATTATCCATTTTTATAGCTTTGCACCGTGACGTTTCACAGCCACTCCTGTCTTTTATCGTCTCTAAGGGATCAGAGCTTTTTTCTCCTTCCCAGAACCCTTCACCTTATTTCACTTTTATTTCTAGCACATTGCACAAGCTTCATATTGTAAGGTACATATGAGAAAGAAACCTCAATAATCAGCAGCACTTGGTGATAGCAGGGAGTAAGAACTCCTTTTTAACAGAACAGAGTTCTGAGAGATCACCAACAAAAAACTCAGGACAAAGCACTCAGGAGAGAGTCGGCTAAAGTTAACGACCTGCAGTAAAGGAGTGGAGGAAAATATCTCAGTGCATCATGGGAAGTCAGCCTGAGTGTAAGACAGCACAGCCAGGGGATGGTTCAAGGTCAGTAATGTTGCTGTGAATGAGTCACTGCTATAGCCAAGCCCAGAGATTCGACTTTACTGTAAGTCCTCCCTGCTGTTGCTCTGATCTCTCTCTTCTCATTGGGAAAGAGAAAAGAAAGAGAAAGGCTCTGGATTAAACCTCCCCTCCATTAAACAGAAGAAATCATCGTCTTCATCACGTTTCCATGTCATTAAAATATATTTAAAGGGAAGAGAAGAGAATAATAATGTTCAAGTAGTGGTACTGATCAGTGTGGTGCTATGCTTAGGAGATACAGTAATGCGCAAAATTCTTGAACCATCCCTCATTTCTTTATATGTTGCAAGGAAAATGGGAAATAAGTGCAGGATTTCTTGAAATGTGCAAACATACATGTAAATACAGTATATGGGTCAAAAAAAAAAGTTTGTACAATTCTACTGAGCTTGAAAGTCAATATTTGGTATGCTGACCTTTATTTTTCAGCAAAGTCTGAGCTTCAAAGCTCTTCTTTGGATGTTTCTGCTTTTTGTTCTGTTCTCTGTCAATATGATCCCACACTGCTCCAATAATGTTGAGGTCCGGGCTCTGGGGAGGCCAGTCCAAGTGTCCTGATGTGTGTGAGTAGAGGACACCTAAATGCAGACTGAAATTACTGGTAGGTCAAATGAAAAACAACCGAGGAAACAGTCCAAAAGAAAAACATGTATGAAAAAGTGGCAAAATCCAAGGAGTCACGAAAAACCACAAGAGCGGGAAACCAGATACAAAAATAGCTAAGAATATCATGGGGAGGAAAACCAAACGTGCTGACAAAGAATAAGTAACAGAAAAGAATAACAGAAAATATTAAAGTCCATAATTTAAAAACAGGCAAATGACAAGAACTGTGACACAGCGTCATTGTCATGCTGGAAAATGAAGCTGTGACCAATCAGATTCTGTCCAGATGGTTTTTCATGGTGGGTCAAATTCTAATGGGACTTTTCTGAGTTCATAATTCATCCGTTTTGGAAAAGATCTCCAACACCACTGACTGAAATGCAGCTCAAACCATGACAGAGCCTCCACCTTGTTTTACAGATGGCTGTAGACACCCACTGTTGTGACTCAAGACCTTTGCTGCATATTTACACTTCTAAAAGACTCATTTAGCAAACATTTTTACTCTGAATTGTTCTCATTTAAACAGCTGAACTGAAACACTTCAGCACAAACCTTTATGAATTTCCCAGTATGTATAAATCTGCAAGTCATCCTAAATAAGACAGGACATTTCAAAAATAACAAAAAAGCCCCAACAAAGAGCTGTGAAGTGATCTGAAAGGACATAAAGACTAAAACGACTTGACCAGTAACAGCGGCTACATCTAAACATTTATTCTGTCAGTCATTTACAGCTTCGCAATCATGACCAGAAGCTGTATCCAGGTTACTGGTGCACGATGAGGAAGTGCTGCAGGGTACCTGTGAATGAAAAAAGCCTTCCTGTTTGGCAGTTTTAGTCTGGTTTTCTTTCTCTGAAGGCGACTTGGGAGGTGTTCCACGAAAGCACCACTCAGGTACGTAACAAAACCAAGAGTTTCTCTTTAAACGCTGCAGTTTTTTAATGGATTTCAATGACCTGATGTCTTCAAAACTTGCTTTCATCACATGCTGTGTATAATAGATATGAGGAACAAGTGTCGGTAACATGAGTGAGGGTAATTTGCAGGGCTGAATGTTCATTTCATCAATACTGAGAGAAAATGGTGTGTGTTTTCTTTCTTTTCCATCATGTAGAAAGTTCCTTTAGTTTTAGTTTAATATTACAAAAAGCGAGATACACATAATGTCTGTGGTGTTGTATTTAAAGCCTTTAAGCATTATCTAAAACTCTTTTAGTTGTTAGAAGAGAAACAGAAACACAGTTAATTCCTTTAAAAAGTGGAAGCTAAACAAAGAAATTATAGCAGTTTAGTTGGTGTCAGAAACCAGACAGAGATGACATAGGTCATTATGTACATTTGACTGTGTGTTTAGCTTCATTGTCAAATTCATTTATGGAAGTCAAACAACTCTGTGAATAATCATAAAACAGCACCTGGACACTGTAAAGCTGTTTCTCACCATGTATGCTCATAAGACTGCATATTTGCATACGTTAACAGTGGGCTTAAATGGGGCCCAGTGAAATTCAAAGGTACTTATCGGTGTCTGTAGTTTATAAATTAACTAAAGTTACCAAAAGAACAGCTATGATTTTATGTATCTACAGCAGATGAACAGTATCTAAAAGTGACGTCTTTAGAAACAGGAAAAACTGTCCTAGTGGATCGATGGCTGTCAAGAAGCCATTCTTAGAAAGAGAAGAAAGACAGAAAAGGCTGAGCTATGCCAAATTAAAATTACAATGGCATCTACAAAACATGGTGGAGGCTCTTTAATGGTTTGAGCTGCATTTCAGTGGTGTTGGAGATCTAGTTAATGATGCGACAATGATCGCGGACACACTGCTAATGCAGTAAAATCATACCTGGATAGACAAAAAACACAGTGGAGCACTATCAGTCATGGATCGGCCTCCCTGAGTCCGGACCTCAACATTATTGAAGCAGTGTGGGATCATGTTGACAGAGAACAGAACAAAAGGCAGAAACATCCAAAGAAGAGCTTTGAATGTCCTTCAAGAAGCCTGGAGAACTATTCCTGAAGACGACTTAAAGACATGACAAGAAAGCTGCCTAAGAGAGACAGACTGTCCTGAAGAATAAAGGTGGTCACACCAAATACTGACTTTTAAGCTTGTTAGAATTGTACAAACTCTGTTTTTAATTTATATACTGTATTTACAAGCATTCATGGGCATGTTTCGGTAAATCTCTGTGTCCATTTCCCATTTTTCTAACAACATATGTCCAGGCAATTTAACACTTCAGGAAATCTTTCTTAAAATAAAAGTGAAGGATACAAAACTAACAGTCTAATATATTAAGATAACTTTGAAGAATTTTCACATAGAGATACTAAATAAAAATACCTACAGGCTACTTAAAAAGCAAGTACATATGGTATTTATAGGAAGTATGTCTGCACTGAGATGGTGAAGAGGAAGACAGTCCAATTGAAATGCTGCCCTGTAGTCTTTGTTGATGGTGCTTTGTTGCTGCTCACTAACAGCTGTGTCTGTGTTTCTTTCCTCTCAGAGGGAGCTGCAGGTGCTTGTTTAGGAGGTAACCCAGGAGACGAAGGAGGGAAAAAACTGACGACTTGTGAGACGAGAACAGAACAACAGCAAGACTGTGCTGGAGCACAGAAGAGTAAAACATGACAGAGGTGACATCGCCCACCTTCCACCTGTGTTCGGTCTCCTGTTGACACCTTCAGTAGGATCAGGAAATCCACTGCTATGACCTACCTGGCTCACACAGGCCACGCCCAGTTTGGTGCTCTCGGGCTGGCCTGTTTGGGATGGATGCTCACTGGCGTGGCTCTTGGACTGATCCAGTGGAGGGTGTGGCAGGTATCGGACAGGGCGGTGATCACCTCCGGTGTGGCATGGGTTGGACTCTGGAGGGTCTGCTTCGCCAGCCACACCGTGGTGAGCGAGGGCTTCAAGGTTATGTACTGCAGGTACATCATGCTCACCGATTCCTTCACACCACCTGAAATTGCTGCAGGTCAGGTCCTCATGCTCCTGTCTCTGCTGGTGGGGGTTTGTGGGAACGCTAGTGGTGTTTACTCCATGAGGATCGTCTACTTTGGGATAGGTAAGAGCTCTACGGTCCGCCGCGGCTTCATCCTCACGGGAGTGCTGTGCCTCCTCGCTGCTGCGATATCGCTCGTGCCTCTCCTCTGGAATCTGAGCGCTGTGGTGACCAATCAGACCATCGAGTTCCCGCCCGAGTTTAAACTCCCCCCAGCACCTGAATCTCAGCACGTGGGAGGCGGCATTGGTGTCGGGATGGCGGGATCGGTCCTGATGATTGTCTCTGGGATTATTTTCTGCACATATCGATTACCAGAGAGGCCTTTGAGAGAGCAGGTGCACCAGGAAAATGACACCCGGGGGGAAGATAACCCCACATTTGAGTTTCAGGAACACTTGTGAGGAGTTTGTGTGTGATAAAATGGACAAAAAAAAAAAAGGTTTTTGCACAGACTTTACACTCGTTTCTTCCTTTTAACTCCTCAAATGTTTACAGTGACTCATCTAGTTTTATAATCTCAAGGAGGATGACTCATCTGCTGACAGCAAACACCCATAACGCCCTCACCTTCATATGCCTGAGAAGCAGGAAAATGAAGATAACATGTTTCTTACAAAACAGACAACTCTTTAACTTATGGTTTAAAATTGGAGCCAAAAAATCCCCCTTATAGACAAAAGCTGTTAAGCTACTTTAAAAACTGCATTGATGCGTTAATAATGCTCATCTGCTAAATAGCTGAATGTAAATGTTACACAGTGTGCTGAATAAATTATTGTGTGCTGAAATTATTTTATTACACTTCCTTTTCAGATTACGTCACATTTTCAATGTTTTATTGCACCTCGACTGAAGTAAATGTGAAAGTGAGAATACTGTGACGGGGGTCTGTGTGTACAGCGATACCTTTAATCTGCAGATTTCTGAAAACAGCTCATCAATAAATTAAACACAAACATGAGTCACAAGAAAGGCACTAAGTGTCCCATCTGTAAGCTGTGCTGTGGATGAATGTGGTTGTTTTGTCTCAAACGGGAAACTTCCCACCACTGCTCTTCAAAGGTCTAAAACAGTTTGCTATTTAACCCTCTTAATATTTTATTCTTGACTGTAAATACAAATGATTTTTACTGGTTTCCTTCTGCTCAGTCAGTATCTGACCTTTTCTACTTCCCTTCATGCTTTAGTCATGTAAGCTTTTGTTCCTAATTTTATTCTTAAAACAAAGAACATTGGTACAGTACATGGTAAATTACAACAATAAACAATATAAAATGTTTTTAAAAAATTGGGAAGTGATAAAGTACATGATAAAATGCAATATTTTTTTATAAATAATAAATAAGTAAAAAACTAAAATAGAAAACTATAAAAAAAAATGAAATGCAAAAATATTAAAAAAAATATGGCATACTATTTTAAATATTTTTACTAAAGATATAAAGAAAATGGCAATTATAAAAATTTAAAGCAGAAAATAAAATTTAAAAATTCCTAAAATTAAAAAGTCTAAAAACAAAATGCTAAAATACAATAAATACAAATATCATGTAAGCATGATGCAAAATGCAAACTATTTTAAAAGTGTAAATTATAAATATAAAAGAAAATTTAAAAAAAATATCCAAGTTTACAAAACTCACAATTATTTTAAAAAAGGTGTTCATACAACCGAAAATTCTAAACTAAAAACTATATCTTTTAATTATAAAATGTAAAAGTATAAAAATAAAATTCAAGCGTATAAATAAAAATATTAAATTTTAACCTCATTATTACAATGAAATATAAAAATAAGAAAAATGCAAAATGACTTATTATTTGTGGTAAGTTTTACATTAAATTTGATATTAAACACATTTGTTTTCATCAGTTTGTGCAGCTACACTTTCTGGACAAAAGTATTGAGATTCACCTATTTGGTATTAAGAACTGTTGCCATAAAATCAAGCACCCAGTCACACAGCCTATTTGTGACATAATGGGTTTCCTAATGGGCTCGCTCAATTTGTGTCTGGCTCTTAAAGGATGTAGTGAGTTCAGTGATCCACTGCTCAGTATGAACATCTGGAACAGGACAAATATTATACGAAAAGCATAACACGACCACTTTAAATAATTGGACTACAACAAGTGCATAAAGCAGGCACACACGCACGCACACACACAAACATGCAACACACCAAAGTTTTGTTTTTAAATATTTTATTCAAAAAAAGCCAAAAGCTCATCTCCAGAATTTCAAACCATCTGTATCAATGTTCCTCGAGTGGCGGACAGTCCCTTCACCTCACCGAGATCGGCGTTATGGCTCAAATAACAGCCCTGTACGTCTGGGTGGAGTTTGGGTGGAGCAGATATATCACCAATGCACAAAAAGGACAAATTTCAAACAGCTGGCCAGGTTGAGAAAATCTTATCTACCTATTTTTTTTTATTTTTTTTTATTTTTATGCACACACCTCTGGGAAATGACAGCCACTGATCATTACTTTATTTAACGTTGTTTTTCCTACTATGAACTCTGAGGTGCTGCTTTAACCTGATTTAAATGTGAGCCAGAGCTCTGGGGCTGCATTTACCTTCTGGAGGAACTTCATACAGTACACAGATTAAGAGTTTCACTCCAAAACCAGGAAAGCAAAGCTTTAAAAACACGCGCCGACACCACAGAAGAAGACCTTTCTTTGCACAAAACTGCCAGAGGACTTCAAAAATCTCTGTGACTGTCAGCGATTGAAACGTGTCTATAACAGGTTTATATTTTCATACATAATTACAGAATGAAACCCTCAAACATATTAAAATAAAGACACTGGAGATATACATGGCATATCATTCACACACACTAATACTGAATACAACATATACACGTAAAGAGCAAGTCCTTTAAAAATGGGTTCAAATCTGAAGTAGTTTCATTTCAGGTTGGTTATTATCATCTTACAATATGGTGCAGTTTAAGAAACATGGCACACGGAGGATGATCAACATAAACTCTTATGTTGTCCACTTCTTATGATGGACTGTCCACTAATCCAGCTGTTTATGAGCCCTGAATGTCACACAAAACATGTGGAATGAAACGTCTAACCTGTTTCTTTTCTCCCCAAACATGAAAATGAAAGCTTAAAAGGAAGAGTTCATCCAGAAATCCCTGACTATCACCACGCTTACACCGGGCATCGGCAGGTGAGCTCACTTTTAATCTCAGCTACAATTGAAAAGGACAAATATTTAATGGCTCTACCGCAGCTCAAGCAAGCCTGACGAAAAGATGGCTGACCCAGCCTCATTAATTTGCATGTACTGGACATAAAATATAAATCATTTTAATACAAGGGGTGCTACGAAAGTATAGAGCCACAAACGGGAGGTCTGTACAGCTGTCAAATTAATCCAGAATTATGGCTTCTAATAAACATGACGACCAGGATCAAAAGAATGTAAAAGAAATTCTTTTTAAGCAACCACCTGTTTCTCCAAAATAGGGTTTTTGTGGGTTTCTCAGGTGCTTCACACGTACAGAATCATCCAACAGATGCTGAACATCATGTCTGTTTTCCATACAGTGAAAGATCCCCAAAACATGTGGCCTGCTTCATAAGCCTCATAATTTCCCTTTAAAGGTGGTTAATTTAAATTATTGTGTTTAAAATTACCCAAAAGCTCCCTCAGAATGTAAAGAAACAAGTCCTGCGTGTTGTGTTTATGAGATGTCAACTCAGGCTGAACTAGGGCTGAGCTGTACTTTGACGTTATACCAGTTTCTACCACAATATGGGTGCAGTGAGTCAGTGTGGCCTTTGTTTAGTCAGACAAATTATTAAGAAAACATTTTTCTTAACAAACAGAGAAAGCCCCTGAGGAAATGGTGATAGGACTAAAAAGAAATAAAACGCTGCCCCCTGGTGATGAAAACCAAATTCTGCATTTTTTGAATTTGACTGTTTTAACAAAAAAAATAGATAAGATCTGTCTTAAAAGTTAAACAAATAGATGAGATACTGTATTAAATGATCATGATTATAATTTAATCATAACTTGAGCTGTTGTGAGTGACAGCAACCAGATGTGGGTCGCATGTTAATGCCAGGTGTTAATACAGCATATCTGTTTCAGCTTCCTAACCAAACTGAGGATATGGTACTCCACCCCATCGACCAAATACGGCCACTTCTGGCTCAAAAAGAAAAACATAACAGCAGATGAAATGTTGAAACTTCAAAAAACAGGTGATCGCATGGTGGCTACAACCCCAATATTTAGTTTCCTTTCCAATATAACCCAAATAAACTGCTTGTGTATGAACTGTGTAGTGTACAAATATAAAGGATATAGGCAAATTTTTTACTCCAAAGATCCATGTTTACTGGATTATAGAAGGCAAATAGCAGAAGACCTCAAATCGGGCATTTTCAGCACGATCAGAAACAAACCGACCTGCTAAACTTGACAGCTTGCTCCAACCTTTTATTGTCAGGAGGAGTTATATTTAATCTATCTTGGTAAAGAGGTGGGGCACATTCAAAAGAAGAAGATCAACTCAAACTTTCAAACTATCAAATCCCATACCGTCATCGGCCCAGAACAAAAAACAGCGGGTACTCAAAATAGAGATTAACAAGGAAACCTGAAACTCGAGGGTTGAACTGAAACAGAGCAAACCTTTTTATTCTGGGTGAACTAATCCTTTTACTGCAGCTGCTTATTATAGGATCATTTATTTCTTCTGAAATAACTACATGGATGATTAAAAACAGGCAGGAAAAAGAACGTTTTTCTTGGTAAATGTGGGCTGAATTCATCCCTGCACTTCAGAGAACCGGTGGTCCATGTCCTCGGCCTGTTCGCCTGCCTGCCCACACACACATGGAAGCCCTAATTGAGTCCGTTTTGATCCAGATGGTTTGAAACTGAACAAAAATACATACATACATACAAAATAAAATACAAAATAAGTAAAAGAGGAGGAAGAAATAAAAGGATTTAGAAATGTGGGAGGTTTAATTGTTCCAAAGTCCGCCAGTCTGTTCTTGATACACCTCGATGACGTCCTCGTCCTCCATTCCCAGCTGGCATTAACACACAGCACAGAGACACGTTTTAGTACAACAGTAATTCACTTCCTGTTATTTGCAGCTCACCAAATCCTGCCTCACATCCAACCCCAACCCCTTCGTCACTACGTCCATGAACCCTCACCCTGAGACTCGCCCCACCCACTCCTTTGATTTAGATGATAGACCCCAGGTATTTAAACTCATCTACCTTCACTTTTCCACTTGGCCCTTTCTCTAATTCACACACACATATTCTATCTTGCTTGTACTGATTTTAATCCCTCATCTCTCCAGAGCACACCTCCACCTGTCTGGGCTCTCTTCCACCTGCTCCCTACTCTCACTACAGGTCACAGTGTCATTTGCAAATAAACTGACCTCATCTGTCAACACGTCCATCAACCCTACAAACATGGTTCTCAGAGCTAATGCCTGATGTTATTCTACTTGATGTAATCTGTTATTGCAGTGGATAAATGCATAGCTGCATTAATACATCAGAATGTTTGACTAACATTAAAAAAAAAAAAAAATCATTCATACATGTGCTCAAAGTATTCATAATAAAGTTTAAGGGCCATGCAAACAAGTTTTACACAAGTTTCCAAGGGAAAAAACAAATAAAAACAAAAATAGGAAATAATGAGATGGATTTAAGATATGAGAGGAACCTGGAAAAAACTGGAGCGTTCACAGGGTTGCAAATTTAAACACTTTCCACAGTGTAACACAAAGTCAGTTAAACTTCAGGGATATCAGTGTGTCCAGTTAGACAGCAGAAACCACCCAGAATCCATTTCAGCCGCTTTAATTCAATTTAACTGTTTAGCAGACTGATTTCTCTCTAGTTTAGCTTTGTGTTAGTGTCCTTGTCACTGCTGCAGTGCTGGAGCCCTGCAGACCATTCAGAATGATCAGGTAGTCCAGCTCTTCCAGGACAAGACAAAACAGCTTGTTATGCCTTACAGCACATTTTCAAGAGTGGAGGAGATAATCAGGGGATGGGCTGTCACACAAGCAAAGGTCCAGCAGCAAGACAATCTCCAGCGAGCTGTTAGTGAGCATGTTTCTGACCAACAATCAGAAACAGACTTCATGAGGATGATATGAGGGCCATGCACTCACAGCGACAAACTGTATTTTATTTGCTGAAATATCTTGGTCGTTTGAGATTAACAGCACTTTATAGTTACTACTCCCTTTCCAGAAGGTGTCATTACACCAGGTACCCCCGCTTGTTTGATTTGGCAGAACTTTATGTTGGATGCCCTTCTTGACCCAATACGAAACAAAAGCATGAAATAACAAAAAGGAAATAAGGACGAGATAATCAGTGCATATACATATACATCACATATTGATAAAAACTGCAGTTTCTCTTATGGCCACTCAAGACTGACTAGTAAAAAAAAAGAAAGAAAAAGAAAGGAGGGACTCTGGATAAATGTGGGGAAGAGCTTAAGAGGACAGTAAAGCCTGAAGATGAAAGGTTACCTCTTTGGGAGTCTGGTTGTCTGCGATTCTCTGTCCTTCAAACAGAAACCTTAGCGTGCTCGCTGGGACGCCCTGGAGGGAAAACACAAACATACAGAGGTTGGTTTTTTTGTTTGTTTCTTTTTTTTAAAGTGACTTACTCCTGAGCTCTCAGCCCTCTGTGTGTGTGGCCTGCAGTCAAACTTGTGTCACTGAGTAACTGGGAGTGACTGATTTACCTGTCTCTGGCTGTATGACTCCTTCAGCTTCTTTAGATGTGTTGTCATTTTCACCTTAAAGTGGATTTCACTGCTGTCCTGTGGAGGCAAGCAAGGCAGTGATAAGAAACACAATCCCAGGAACTTTATTGTGTTTATGAACCGCCGCTTGCCTGACAATAACCTTCACTTTATATTGTGTCAAGTCAGATTCCACAGCGCAGGCGGACTGTAACACTTAATAACTTGACTCCGTGTCATACACTTCCTTTGTGCTTTTCATTGTAAAAGCGTTTCCTAGCTTGAATTCTGCTACAATGTCTCAAAGGTTTTAGAGGACTTGGTTCACTGGTGTGTCAAAGATAAGAGACTTTATTAATATTTCCCACTTCTAATTAATACAGTGTTAAATTTTTCATCTCTTTTTTCAGTTATTTCAGAAATCAAAATGTTTTGAGAGTCTGAAACAGTTTAAAATATTCCACAGCCCTCCCTCTCCCCAGCCACCTTCTCCAGTTTATCAGAGGGAACACCGAGGTGTTACCAGGTCAGTCGAGAGATAGAATCGTTTCAGCGACTCCTGGGTTTGGGCCTCCTCCTGGTAGGACATGACTGGAACATCTCCCCTGGCTTCTTTGGGCCAGGCACACACCTCTTGATGTTGTGCTGTTTCCACCACAGCCGGGTTGAAGCCACAATTGTGCAGTCGTGTTAGTTTTTACCACTGATAACCTCATTATATCAGTACAGAAGCTCAGAGAGTCACGTTGCAACAGTTTGGAAAGATGTCGTGTCTTTTATCTATGACAGATATTCCAAAATTACCCAAATAATCCTAAAAGCAGATGTTTCTGTTACAATTCATATTTATGTAGCACCAAATCACAACAACAGTCGTCTCAAGGCATTTTATATTGTAAGGTAAAGACCCTACAATAATACAGAGAAAAACCTCAACAATCAACAAGCACTTGGCGACAGTGGGAAGGAAAAACTCCCTTTTAACAGGAAGGAACAAATTCAATCTGAAGAAAAATCTGGTTCGTAACATATTTGACTTATTTTAATTTTGTGCAAAGACACCCAACCTATTCAGAATACTGAAACATCAGAAATCACAAGTCAACGCCTCAAGTCAAAGTTTAAAAACACAGACTTGCATACATTTTTCCATCCATTGGGCAGCAGTAGGGGAGGCATATTTGAACCATTCGTGGCAGGAAACATTTTTATGACTAAAAATATCACAACATCACATAGAAATGTACAGCACTCGCTCACTTGAAAGGTGATGTGCCAACGCTGCCTAACAGAGTCTGTGGAGAGATAGGAATAAAAACTATCTGAGTTTCCCTGAACCACTCGTGTAGTTAGCTTCTAAGCCCCTTGCAGTCATACTATTCTTACAAGCATCAGCTTGTATTCGTTTGTCTGGAAACTGGTTTAATTAAACACGCATATTAATCACCCACTATTGTCCTTTCCGTTTTTGGTGTGGCGTGGGATCTGGGTCATGACAGTGACAGTAATATTTATCTTTAACTTTGTCTATTGTGTCCTTTGATGAAATTGTTGCCGAGCATGACTTAGCCCGCAGCCAGTTCTTTAGATATTCACAACAGAGATTTTATTAGAACACAGCAAACCAGTCCTTGTCCATTCCAGGCGTATCAACACTCGAAGAAATGATGGTGAAGGGGCTTGACTTCTAAAGTGTATAATGAACTCGCCAGAAACGTCAGTAAAGAAGCTTGAGTCCTGGAGAGAGGACTTACAGGAGAACATCTCCATTGAAGAGTGTGAGAGGACTTGTGCCAAGGCACAATCACAAACAGTGAACACTCATTTAAATTTCTTGCAGTACAACTGGTTAAAGCATACTTGACGCTTTCTACAGTACCATCCCAGATGTTTGCATAAAATGTGACAAGGAAAAGTGAACGATTTTCCCATGTTTGTGGCAGTGTCCTGAAATTTGAAAAACACACCTGGCAGAACATCATGTTATTTAGCTCGTCATATTCCAGCCACAGAAATTCTTTTGTCCATGAAACCAAAAAAGCTGCGCTTTCTTTTTGCCTCATAGTCTGATTTGTCATAACTTTTCCGTTTTGCGGTAGGCTTTTCTTTGGCTGCCCCTTCTTCACCCTGACCTGTCTTATTTGGCTGAGCAGAACTAAAATAAAAGCGTAAATCCTGCTGCTTTTACACACGTACTTACATAACGCTCAGCGATTCTTTGTGCACTCAACCTCTCACATGTTTAAGCTTGCTGCGAGAGATTTCACTTGTTGTGTTTGAATAGTAACCTAATGAGTGATAAGACTATGTCAGAGGAATTGGTGCACAATTAATCGTCACTCACCAATCAGTGCTGCTGCTCTCTACACACCGTTCGCGCGATTGCAAAATGAAATTGAAAGCAAAAAGCAAGCGCAAATTCAGACGCGATTTCAATATGTCACATATTGACAGTGGCTCATCGATGCCAATGACATAATTACTCAGCTACATTGGCGAAAGAATGCAAAAGCATAGACATTTATTTTCCTTCCTATGAAAGCCCGACGGGCAGGGCTGAGTTAGATTTTGGTAGCCCGACTGGAAAAATCGCTAGCCCCGAGACGTCGGGCTAGCGATTTTGCGAGCCCTGGTTTAGCTAGTTGTTTTGTTATGTTTTAGTGGTTGTGTACAGGTGTTATGTTCGAAAATAAATAAAGACACTGTTGGGGAAAAAAAACCCACTTTGTCTTATTGTGCATTTTGTCTCATTTTGGCAAATACATTATACTCATAATACATTAAAGGCAAGGTGGAGGAAGTTTAAAACTATAGAAAAAGAATAATTCCATCATTATTTAAGATGTTCGATTTCACAGTTACTGTCATTATGGTGTACAGCATCAAGCCTAGCCCTTAAATAGACTGATCAGATCTCAGCAGCCTGAACACAAAGTTTTCAATATGCTGAAAGCTAAAAAACACACTTTTACAAACAGAGACAGAGTGTAAAAATATAGAGGAAATGTCTTTAGCCATTAGGGTCAAAGGACTGAGAAAGAAAGATGACTCACTGTGGTTGTTTATGTTGTAATCCATTAAGTGCCAATCATCCCTACATTATAGTTGTTAGAGCTAGTAGTGAAACTTAAAAAAAAATCCTAAAATAACTGAACATTGTCAGACAAAACTAAGCAGCAAAAAATAAAACGCACTATGGAAACCAATTGAAACTAGTTTCAAAGCAAAAAATACAAATGTGGAAAATTATGTGCTCACTGAGTGGCTAAACATTTTTGTTTGGAGGATTCATGGGATTTATCGAGCCTGGAAAAAATCTGAGCTAAAACAAACAGATGATTAGCTGCTGTAGGAAACTGTGTGGTTATTAAAATCCACTGTGAAAGAGAAGAGGATGACCTTCCTCAGGGTGAGTTAAACGCACCTATACGTGCAGCTCTTTCCACCCAGAAAAGATCACGGTTGACAGCAGAGATGCAAATCCAATGAAGTGAAACTACGAGGATACATATCCAAGCTTTCTTTGTGTTAGCCGGCTTGACAAAGCCTAAAAGCTCTTCCAGAGATAATGGGTGTCAAGGCACTTATCATCTTTCTCCATTAACTCAGGCTTTCTGCTTCACCCTCCTCGCATGTTAATATAAAAGGGACTGTTCATTGTGTCATTTCACGCTTCTTCCTCACAAAATGGATCAACTGAGCACCGTCCACTCCAATCAGAGACTTTATCACTGAGATCTTTTCCTTAATTAGTGAGTTCATGAGTTACTTTATGAATAAATATATCCATTTTCCCACCCAGTGTGCTTTAAGTCAGCTTATTAGCTACACATTAGAGCTGTGATACTCAAGACTGCTCAGTATGTTCACATCTGACTGTCTCCAGTAACATAATAAAGGAGGAAATCTCTGCTTTGTTGCCAGGCCAAAGTTAAATTATCTGTACTGATTGAACAAAACTTGGTGAGCAGCAACCTCCCAATATAACCGCTCAGTTTTCTAATCCATGCCATTAACTGCAAATCCACCAGTGTAGAGCAGATTTAGCAGCATTACGACCTAACAAAGACATCTACAGATTCTCTGCGTCTCCGACTGAATTCCTTTAAATTTCAGAATTAAAGCGACGCACAGTTTGCACGGCTGTAACCTTTTATGAAGGCTTCACAGAACAGAATAGCTTCTTTCTTGTCATTGAGAACATAGACCAGTTTGCACACATCAGAATGAAATTTAGGGGCATTTACTCACCATGAGACTGTAAGGTATAAAGCATTTAAAAAAAGAAGGATATTTACATGTAAGAATAGAGGAAAAATCTGTCTATATAAATATTCACAGTAAAAAAAAAAAACCAAACTGAATAGGATCTTAAAAATATACTGTGCAGCAATACAGCAGCCAAACAAAGCAGCGCACACTCACCATTCCAGACATACTGGACTGTCCTACATATATGGTCAATTTCAGAAGTTTGCCTCATGCATATATGGAGCAGGGGAGGGGTTACTGTGAGGGGTCATATCTGAAGGTGCATGGCAGACCGTCTTTGGTGGCTTTGTGGCCAGCATCTGTGACATTCAGTGGTCTTTTTTGTTTTGTTAATGCCACACAAAGCAAAACAAACAAAAACGACGATACTACACACTAACGGTTCACTACAAACACGCTAAATGTCTCAAATCTCTCAACTTGCCGTTTTCTTTTTCAGCACCATCACTCCCACAACTTCCTCAGCAACCAAATGCCATGTGTTACCATATAACTTTTTCAGGAAAGTCACGTTTTGTTTTGTTCTCATCTCAAGCACTTTCTGCGTGCAAGCGCTGACTATCTAAGAAAAAGCATAGCGTCAATTATTTATCACAGCTCTGGTTTTATCAACTCAAAGTCTGTTTTCCTCTTCAGAAACACAACACATAAACAGATTTCCCTGACGTTTGTGACATACAGTTGTATATCGTAGGGCTGCAACTAAAGGACTATTTTGGTAGATGACTGATCTACCAATTTTTCTTTGATTAGTCAGTTGGTCAACGGCTATTTTAATAACTTGGGCAAACCTCCTGTTCTAGGCTCCAGTACTTCACCTGCTCAAGCCTGCCCACCTGTGAATATCACCCTGCTGTCTTGTCCCACAGCAAATTAAAATAATGACCCAGGAAATATTTGTTCATATTAGGGCTGCCACAAACGATTATTTTGATAGTCGACTAGTCACCGATTATTTTTGCGATTAGTCGACTAATCAGATCATGCATCCACTGGACATAAAACATACAGCTTATTGCACCAGCATGCATCTGCTCTTATATAACTATCATTAGCTTACGGCTTTAAGTGTTTAAGGTATGTGCTAACTAAAAATAAAGACAAGATGATAGTTTATTACATTTTAATGAAATTTGCAGATTGTTTAGGTGAAGTTTAATAAACTCAGCCATCTGCTCCTTGCTATCTAAAATCTAACAGGACACCGGAGTATATTCTCGAGCATCTCACACTTCTGATGATCAGTTTTCTGCTTGACGTTTATTCAGCTGTGTAAAAACTATAACTTTAATCTGAGCCAAACAGATTCACTCAGGAACAAATAAAATACTAAAAAAGCCAAACAATAACATTTTTAAGTTATCTGAGTCACTTATATATGTTTAACCTGAGTAGCGAAAGACGGCGGAGGGTTTGAAAACGATTTGCCTGGAGTCCGGTGTTCTCACGGCTCTAGTGAGCCTTGAACCCCGGTTAGCTATCGAGCTAGTGGGTAACAAACGTCTCCGAAAACGTCGGAGTGCTTTTGAAAGTATGTGGTGTCTTGATAAACTGAACAGATATTTAAGGTTTACACAGCTACATTCTCGCCTGAAAATATGTTAAACGTTTATTTTGTGACCCAGAAAGAATAATAAGAGTAATATTAAAACTAACTAGCTGCCAGGTGGAAACTGAGCAGGGCCGCGCTATGAATTCTGGGATAGGCTGGGCCACGAAGCGACCCATCCTTCAAATCTGAGGAAAAGCAGGGCGCATTTATCGGCCGCATATGTCGGAGTCTTCGAATTTGTGTCGCTGTAACGTAATCGGCCTACAAATGCGGCCTCAGGAGGATGCGGTTCCTGAATTTGGACACAGCTACGATACCAGACACTGCTTCTTCTTCTTTGGGGTTTAACGGCAGCTGGCATCCTTGTACATGCAGTGCTGTCATCTTCTGTTTCAGTCCCTTATTACACTCTTAAATTCTACTACTTATTCTTGCGTCTTTCGGGATCTTACAAAGCTTCAAACAACGCGTCGACTATTAAATTAGTCGTCAACGATTTTGATAGTCGACGTAATCGTGACTAGTCGACTAATCGTGGCAGCCCTAGTTCATATACACAAGCTCATCTATACGTGCTCAATGTTAAACTGTTTGACTATATACATAATTAATTACTGATATGGTCAAAACCACAGATTAACTACCTAACGTTAGGTGGAAGCGGTTTACTATTCAGAATAAACACTAATATTAATGTGAGTCACTCGTTAAACACGCCAATGCCAAAAGATAATAAATAGCCAATAATAGCCGATAACCTCAATTTGCTGATAAATCAGTCAGGCTCTAAGTGTAAGTGAATAAAACAAAAAGTCATGCGTGTCAAACTTGCTTCGTAGTAAAGGAACCAACTTAAAGGATCACCACCTTTAAGATATTGCAGCATCAATCAAGATAAAGCCAAATATTATATTTTTGTTAAAAGAGCCACTAAGTAGATTTATGGTTGTGGATCTGTAGTTTCAGTTTATGTACACTTTATTTACTATTAAAGTATAAATATACACCCCAAGAATCCTACAAATGCAAATATGCAAATGTTTGGTCAATGTTTTTGATAACAAAACAAACTGGTTATGTCTGATAAGACAGTGTAAAGTGACAGCCTTTACTCTAACAGCCTCTAACTCTTCCCTGGAGCTGACTCTACAATGACACTGGTACAAAAAGAAAATGTAACAAAATAACACTAAAAAATATGTAAGAAAGCATCATTAATATCATCTAACATATACACACCTGACCAATCACTTTTAATTTGATGTACTCTCCGTCTTTTTTATCCCCTCCGTCTTGGCTGGATGGTTTTGTCTCCTAAAAATAAACAAACAAACCGTAAATAAACAAAACACCTCCAAGCACGACACACACACACTCATATATATAAATATTTATTTAATTCCAGCGCGGCTCGACACCCGAGTGTCACTGCTTTGGAAAACCATGTCACTCTGTTTTGTAACAGTTTCTGTTTCGTATTACTGCCATCAACCGTTGCTCCACAGCAGAACTTTAAACAAGAAACCAGAGCTAGCCGCTAGCTGCTAGCTGCTAAAAAAGCTGTGAATTCAGGCCCGAAGCTACACGAGCTAAGAGCTAGCATATTAGATAAGTCGATACGAGCCAGCGGGCATAAATAAACACCAAGCAGCCTTTTCCCGTTTTCTGCTGGTGACAAAACAACACAGAACCTTCGGAGCGCATTTCTTACCGTATCTGACATGCTTTTTCTCTGTGTGTGCCCAGGAAAATACACTGACAATAGATGAAGCGTTAGCTCACAGGCGCAGCTCCTGGTTGATGTTATTCGACAGCCGGAATTGACGCATGGGGTTGCGTCTTTCAAAAATAAGAGTCTCTCCAAAGTGAAGCACAGACATGATCGTTTAATTTTGAAAAATATAGTTGGGGTCGATAATCTTTACTCTCAAAAGAGCAAATTTTACCCTATTTTGTTTGTAAAAAACAAACAAACCCAAAACAACAACAAAAACACACTTGAGCCCTATAATAAAGCCTATTACATATAAATTACCCTGTATCCATGTTACTAATAGGTGTAAATGATTAAAATGTATTCCTATCTTCTTTATTACCAAATAAACTGAATAATTTTGGTACAAAATAACCAGTAATATGCTCTGCAGACCGCTTTGAGCCCTACTTGTGATTTTACAAATACAAAATTTTTTGACATAAGCTACTTTTACAACAGAATTTTTTTTTTTTAATTGCCAGTTTTGATGTAATTTTGACTGAAGTACAGATGTAGATAAACCTTGCTGGAAGTGAAAGAAGCCAAATTTGTCCACATACTTAGTTAGAATTGTTAGCTGAGAAGACCCAAGGCTTGAGAATTCAGCAAACAGGCTGCACATTTTTACAGTCATAGAATATAAAGGGTTCCTTACACTAGTGCTGAATAAAGTTCCAAAAATAAATATCCACTGATCACATTTATATAGTGTTTTTAAAGGAAGAGGAAGCCATTGGAGATGGGTAAAAAAAAAAAAAAAAAGCCACATGTAGCGTGGATTTGTGACCCTGAAACTGTAGCCTGTTGTTATGAGGCCAGGCTACGGTTTGTCTGTCCAAGAAGGCTGACCAAGATAAAGACAGCAAAGGTCCACATATTGGACAGCTGTATTATAACATATCACATGAAGAACTATATAAATGTATGTAACTTCATAAATGTGAATTTCCCCATAACAGGTTGTTTTTACAACAAGTGGCTCTGTGGTGTAGTGGTTAAAAAATTTGAGAGGGTGGAAACACAAACTCAGTCTCCAGTCAGTGTAGCTACTCAGGGTATGTGCTGGTCCCAAGCCTGGAAAAATGGGAGGGTTGTGTCAGTAAAGACATCTGGTGTGAACTCTGTGCCATGGCAACAACTTTTGCACATCTATCGGCTGTGGCACACCCTTGGGCACAGCCAAAAGTGTTGTTTCAAAAATCTTTTGATTATTCTAAATCTACAAATTGTTACAACACTGAGTGAAACCCCCAATATCAGACAGCCCCCTATGAGCAAGCACTCGGTGACAGTGAGGAGGAAGAACTCGCAGAATGAGGGAGGGTCGGCCATCTGCCCCGACTGGTCACCAAGGCAGACCATTTTACGATATAATATATGCATAATCTAATGTTTGACCATTAGAGTGTGATGTAAATCTTTGCTGATAGTAAATGCAAGTTTATGGGCACGGTAAACAATTAAACCCAATATTTATTTAAAAAGTATGGAAAAATATTTATAAAACATTTAAATGGAACATTCCTTTATTTGTAGTGTATTTTATGGACCCCTTTCCAGTGTACTGTTATAGCACAGAAAACCTTTTTTTTTTAAAACGGGCTAATAACATGGTGAATACGCAGCACAGCGTACAGATGTTTTATGTTTTTTAAAGAACAATGTTTATATTTTTATTGAATGAATGCTTGCAGTCTCTGTATTTGACTTTGGGTGTAACAATCCAAAGACCAAAACCATAAACCACAATCTAGATAACACTGGGTCTAAATGCAATAATAAACTTAGACAACATGAACAAAACTGACACTAAAATATAATTTAGAAACTGTTAGATGGAGAAATGTATTGTAAAGGGTCTTTTCCATATCATACTAGTTGTAGGCACATTGCAGAAAACATAGGGCTGTTTTTGTTTTTTACATTTTGGTAATGTCAGGATGTGACACACACACACACACACACACACACACACACACACACACACACACACACACACACACACACACACACACACACACACACACAATGACTCGCTGTGTGTTATTTCAGGATCATTTTAAAGCTATAAAATACATAATAATGTTGACCCAACAGTAACCACTGATTCATTTCATTCTAAATTGTGACATAGTGACTTTTTTTTAAATTAACAAATTAATTTTATCTGGCTAATAAGAATATAAACTAGATAAACACTGGCTTATTTGGAGCTTGAGTTTTTAAAATCAGTTTTGTCTCACCTGAGTGATATCAGAATTTCCATTTGTGCTTGGTCTAAACTGTCCCCATATATGTCACATTATTTTTAAGCGCCCAGACAAGTTGATTAAAGAGTTTGGCCTTTAATTAAAATTAAAAATACACATTTTTAATTAAAAATACAGATCAATATAATACATATTGATCAGTCCAATAGTGACATCAAGTTATTGGCCTTTTAAATGCTGGTGATGTGGATATATAACAAAATACTTTTATAATACATTAAACATTTTGTTAAATTGTATTTCAAAAAATTAAACAACATGGGGCTGTATAGGAAAGAAACAAAAAATAATACAAATCATATTATGCATTTGCAAAACTACCTTAAACAGAATTAAAATATTAAGGAAATCACTTTAAATTGACTCTTTTTCAGTTTAGTCCAGTTTCATCAACACGTCAGCCTCAGGTGTTAATTGTAATAATAGCAGTAAATATCACCATTACCTTACAAAGTGTATATAGATATATACCAGCTGTAAATAACTCAATTCATTCAAGTTCAATTCTAATGTGCAAAATTTTTATGTCGAGTCTCATTATTTACTTCCCTCAAAACTACATATGTTGATATATTTTTTATGCATTTGTAGGCATGACTGTGTGTATGTATATACATATATATGCATATTTTAATTTTATGCACCCCCTGAGAGAGTGTAGCTATAATTTTGTGCTTGCATAATTAATAATAATTAATTTAATCAAAAGACACTCTTAAATCTCTAAATATGTAGAACAATTATATTAAATTATAATAAAAATCTATAAAACTATAAAAAAAACTACAATAAAGTGATTAAACACCAATCAAATGTATTTATTCTTTGACAGGAAACTCATAAGTTTCTCTGACGTGACAGGTCGTGTTTTTATTGGACTCTTCCGACAAGGTTGGGGTCAACACCTTTCAAGTTTCCGTAAATGAAATATAATATCCTGGCACTGGTTATCAAAATAAAACACATAATAGTTACTTGAATGTATCTTCTTTTATTTTCTGTCTCTACTTCCGGTTAAATTATTTTTTAATACGTGATAGCTTGATGGCGTCGTGGGGTCACCAGCGAGCGGAGCTACCGTTAACCAGGGTGTAAAGTACAGCTAAAAGAGCGCCTCTGATGAAGTTAGCCTTTTAACCACTGCACAGACAAGGAGCTACTTAGTTGGACGAGCCGCCGTTTTGTCGTCTTGTGGTCGAAAAGCTTCAGCTGGTCCCTTTGACAGCCGTCAGGCCTCGTCGTCGTCGTGGTCCGGCAGCACTCGAGTGAAGTTGGGAGCGGACTGCCAAACTTCTGCTTCCTCCAGCGGCTCTCCGCGGGGCCCGGGGCTCCTGTCACCGGCCCTGTGGATGAGGAAGTGACTACACATCTAATTAGCGCCCAGGTACGGTACTAAAGAAGTATTGGATCCATTTGAAGGGTTTATTTATTCCTTTAAGGGCTGTTTGTTTTTCTTATAGTCGTGCAGCGCAGGTGAACGCTGTTTAGCTGTGCGGCTGGCTGTTAGCATTAGCTCAGCTTGACAACTTCCCTGGCCTGACAGCTAGTTGCACACGTCTAGCTTAGCTTCACATATCGGCTCTCTGTTTAGATAACAAATAGTATTTTGGGCGTAAGTGTCAAAAGTGTCTTATAATTATTCATAAAAACGACTGTAATTGCTAAAAATGTGCTAGCAACAGTTGCTATGTTGCTACTCGGCTAACGCTAGCAGGAGAATCTAAAGCGAGCTAATTATCTACCAAAGGAGGCCATAATTTTGCTCTTGATATCAACTTTGTTGTGAGCACTGAGCAAGAGTCGGTACAGAAGATGATGTTCATGAGGAGGATGATGTATGTAAGGATAAAAGAGAGAAGAAAAAACGCTAAGCTAAGGCTAGCACCAATGCTGCAGCTCTCTCATCAATCAGTGATGATCACAGACTATCATCACCAATTTCCAATCAACTCCTCGTCAGCAGAGGCCATCTTGACTTAAATTTCCACTCTTTTGCAACAACAATAACATGAAGGATAATTATGTTTGTACAGATTACATTCTGGAGGTTATGTTCAATAGTATTAATTGATAATTGAGCAATAAACTACTTTGATTCCACACACAAGCTTGTGCTGCAACCTTTAAAGCCCCTTTATTGGACACTCATAGCTACAGTCATTGCATATTTCACTATACATGTCAATGCAATAGTATAATATACAGCTTAGTGACAAATTAAAAAGCTGAATGCTTGACCTCCTATAGTGTGGGCATCCGGAGCCCAGTTAAACATAATCAGTGATCAGTAGAATGGTATGGTCTGGAAACTGACTCATCTGAATGGACCCACATTAACAAACATTGTCACATTAAAATGGCAATAAAATATCCATCAGTGTGGGTAGTTTAAATGTGAAGAAAAGGGCTCTTAAAGTAGGGTCAGCATTTACTCCACTACACTTGTATTAAAGATTTTGTTGCAGCTGTTTTCTGTTTTTTATGTTATAAAATCACAAATATACTATTTATCTTTGCTAGGGAACGGAGCAATTTAAGCGCTCCCATTCCAGAAGTGAGTTTCTTGTTCATTCTCTCCATTGATGTTTCAAAAAATCCTTATATAAAGAGTTTTAATCCTCAGACCAAACCAACCAGCTACGAGGTGAATCATGGCTATTAAAAAGATTTGATTTGGATAAAAAAAAAAAAAAAAAAAAAAGAAGGCAAAGGTACGAGGCTGTGTACAGGAACTGCTCATCCCCATAATGCACTGCAAATCCTAGATTTCACAGTGAATGACTTCCAGCCTCCTTCAATGTAATCCTTTGCATTGTTGTAGTGTTGCCTCGCTGCAATCATTGCTCTCTTGTTTTCAGAAGTTTTGTGCTGATGTTCCTACATTTACAGAATTTCAACAGTAACAGCGACCTCCACCGATTGGAGGCATTGCTGTTTCGGTTCAGGATTGTGGGTAGAGTAGTTCTTGTAAGCAGTGTCATAAGTAAAACGGGTTTTTGTTAAACCAGGGTTATATGTAAATAGTATTTAGTAAGCCTGCTTAAGGTGTTTACATTATGGCTGATATTCAGAATACTTGTGGGAGTTTTACTTCAGCAACCTCACAGTTGAGCTCGATAATTCTTATGGTTTAAGTCTGTAGTGTGCAGAATAATCAGCACAAAAAGAATAATTGTTTTTAATTGCATTGGCAGTGTGTTTGGGATTATTGTCATGCTGAAAAAAATAAGGCGTTGGTAATTAGATGTCTTCCAGATGGTATTGCATGGTGGATTACATGGTACTTTTCTGAGTTCATTATTCATTGATTTTAATCTCCGACACCACCGGCTGAAATACAAAAACAAATGATGTTTTGTGACAGGCTCCTATTAACAAATCGGTTCTTTACTCAAGGCCACTTTTAAAAATGACAGTGTGGCTTCTTGGAAGAAAAATGTAAAGAAACAAGGGGTGACTCAAGACTTTTGCACAGCACTGTATATTGATACCAAGTACCGGGTTTGGGTTTCAGTGTTAATTTAATCGTATGTGCTCCTCACTGGAAGGAAGATACTGTGAATCTTTTTTTTTTTTTTTCTTTGATGATGATCAAAACATCATGCTTGACTCAAACATTATTTTACTTATTTTAAGAAACGTGATGAATACATCCAAGAATATAAACTTATTGAAGTTTATTAGTGAAAAAGACAGATGATTGTCCAGCACAAGTAAAATGAATCTGTGTCTGAATTCCTCACCTAGTTTATTGGCACTATTCTCCTTTCAGCTCTCTGTGAGTGCTCCTGACTCACACATGCACGTCGTGTGGGGTGTGAAGTGAAGAAATATTGATGACGCCACATTATGTTACCATAAAAATGCAATAAATGCTTCCTAACAAGTTTTACACCTTACACATACCGAGAGTGAGAAGCTGACGGGGAAGCTCACAGTTAAGTCAAAAACGTCTGCAAACATACAGAGAAAAGCTGCTGGTGTAGCAGTGCTCAGGCCCAAACCCCTGACCCTCATTGCTGCTGGTGTCCTCCAGGCTATGTTGGAGCAACTGCTGCTAATACGTAACATAGTAGACATAGAACAGCATAGATGACTTGTATCTGATCCAAATGCTGGATTGGTGCTTCGGGAAATACAACAATAGAACTATCATGTAGACATAACACTCTTAAAATATGTATAAAGCCTCCAGATGCTCGTTTTGACATAAAAAAATAAAGACGAGTTACTACAAATTTGCATTATTACAACAGCAGAATGGCCAGAACAAAATGAATAGATGCAGCACAATGTTATAACAATAATACTGCACAAAAACAATAGAAGAAAAATGTACAGTATACATCACAAATTAAATTTAAATGTGTATATATGAGACAATTTCAGTTTAACAGATTGTTTTTATTCACACATTATGTTTAATGATCCCTTTTAACTGCATGTAAGGATTTATGATGATGTTTTTGTGTTTCAGGAGAAAGGAATCCCTTTGATGGGAGAATCCTCTTTCCTGGCCTCCTGGGTCAATCGCCGTGCCATTAAGATGGGTACGTACATGCTGTGAGATGGTGTTACTGCTTGGCAGTGAGTCAGCTTCATCTTTTGACAGACCTATAATTTGAGGAATTTTTTTTCCTCCCCGAACAATGGCTCTTTGACATCTTTGCCTGACAATAAGTCCCTTGTGTTGTGCGGCTAAGTGGAAGCGGCTTATCTGAAGAGATAAATGCAGCAAGGCAACTTCATTTTTTGTGTTCATATGTTCATACCGCAAGACAGGTTGTTAGAGGAGTCTTTAGCAAGTTGAGTTTTTCAATGATAAAACCTGTTGAATAAGCAGAAGTCATGCTGTCTCACAGATGAGCAGGAGGCGCTGAACTCCATCATGCAGGACTTGGCCGAACTGCACCGCTCCAGCCGTCCTGCCGCGTTCCTGTCAGACCTGTGCAAACCCAAAGCCTCGTCGCCCAAGAACCAGGTAACCCAAGTGAAAGCACGAAGGCTCAGTCTGGCTCATCTTTGCTCTGGCTGTCTTTAACTCTGTGCTCTGTCTCCAACAGAACGATGTGAGAGTGAAGTTTGAGTTCAAAGGGGAGAAGAGGTGAGGTTTCCACTGCTGTGTTTCTCCCTCCAGTGCTGTCAGTGCAGACCAGCAGCAGTGCCCGTCTCTGACCTCTCACCTGTCTTCTTCTTTGCAGGATTCTGCAGTTCCCTCGACCTATCAAGCTGGAGGATCTGAGGTCCAAAGCTAAAGTGGCTTTTGGTCAGACGATGGACCTCCACTACACAAACAACGAGGTACGAAACTTGAAATGTAATTTTCCTCTGCTTCCTGTAGTAAATGGACTGGTTCTTATATAGCGCCTTTCTACTCTGAGTAGAAAGCACTTTACAACATGCCTCAGTCATCCATTCACACTCATACAGGGACTTTTTTCTATGCTGAAGTAGGGCTGCTCGATTATGGCAAAAATGATAATCACGATTATTTTCACTGAAATTGAGATCTCGATTATTTGACGATATTTATTTAACAATAACAATGTATTGAATAATGACTTTAAAGATTGTCAAAAAATAATATAAAATAGTGTGCAAATACTGATAACAGTGCAAATGTTTGCAATATAAAAAATAAATGAAAAATGTAAACATCTATGTTTAGTGAACTTTGCAGTGTTGCTCTGTGGTGCAGCTACGACACTGTAGCAAAGTTTACACACTGTCTACTTGATCCACGTCTGACTCCGCGAACCCATAATGTTTCCACACCACTGAAGTTTTTTTACCTCTCTTTTCAACCAACGGCAGTCACTCTCTTCTCCAAATAACTTCTGCTTAGCTTTCTGAGCTTCCCTCGGGTCCTCTTAATCAGCGGTCCCCGGGCCTCGGACCGGTCTGTGAGTCGTTTGGTACCGGGCCGCGAGAGTTGAGGCTCAGGTGTGAAATGTATAGTTTTCAGGGTTTTTATCGGTTTTCAGCGTTATTTTTTTTATCGTTTACTCGGTTTTCCTGGGTCTTTTCACGTGTGTTATGAATAAAATTTAATTTTTTTCGGTACCGGTACTAGTTTTATTTTGTTGTATTTATCCGCGACACCTTAAAGGCCGGTCCATGAAAATATTGTCGGGCATAAATAGGTCCGTGGCGCAAAAAAGGTTGGGGACCGCTGCTCTTAATTGTTGTGACACGCGTTCGAAATGCAGAGAGGTGCGCTCGATTTGCCACACGGAGCAGCACGAGGGAGGGGCTAATAATGGGCTCAGTCATTTTTAATGATCGCTGAAAGCCCAGATCGTAATCGTGATTAAAATTCGATTAATTGAGCAGCCCTATGCTGAAGTGCTTCCTATCTAACATTCACACACAGTCATGGATGCATGGGTGGGTGAGGTGTTCTGAGCCAAGAGACAAAATCTCTGCAGCGTCTCCTGTTTCGATGTAAAGCACGTCACCTCAGATTCGGTCAGTTTCACAAACCACACAGACTAGATCCCTTTCATGTGGAGAATCTGTAGCTGTGCTATGATCCCCCTCCTGTCATCCTAAACCTGTCCTTTCAACTGCCCTCGGTGCCCCTCTGATGTTGTTCTTCCCTCTGTGCAGTTTTTAAGAACACCCAGTGTGTTTCAGTGGCAGTGTGTCTCACTCTTTGCAGACTGACACAACTTTTTTTCTGCTGTTTTCTTTGGTCATTTTGGCACAAAAATCCACCTCTGGGTCTGGTGGTGGATCTGCATCATTGTGATTCATCAGCTAGATGTTTAGTTGCTGCCTCGCTAGTCTGCAACAGAAGTACTAGTAGGTTAAATGAATATTTTAGTAATGTACACCACCAGCTACCTGTTGGCTCTAAGATGACTGTTGGCAGGGGCGAGTGGGATCGTGGTCTGCGGCCTGTATCAAGAAAGTAGACCACAGTTGTGCTACCAGTGCCATCCTGCCAGCCTTTGATGTAGAAAATGAACGATTGTACGAAAGCTGCATTAGGAAAAAAAAAACAAAAAACCAGAAGTAACTGAGTGAAGGTGTGAGCGTGTGACCACATCCTGCACAGGCGTGTGGATGTTAACCTGCTGCAGCTGCTCCACAAGGTTGGACACACTCTGCAAACTAACATGACACTGTGTACGCAGTGTTAGCTACAGAGCTGTGCATGACAGCAACCTGTAACTCTGTTTTACCTACCATAGGACAGGCCCACCAGAGCTTAGCTCTACAGGTTTGCATGCTTTAGCTTTCTCTTCCTATACATAATAGATAAATGATGAACCACAATTGAATTGAAAATCATGAAGTGTTTGAAATGGTGCAGTCACAGTTTTACGTGTCTCAGGAACTTATACAGAAAGGCACAAAGTGAAACATCACTTTCTAATAGCACCAGTGGAGCTGTGTTCCTGAGAAAATGATGTCACTTCTGTTGCATCTAGTGGAATCCATGAAACCCCGTGAATGTACAGCATGACAGACACTGGAGTGTAGGAAGTGCTGTGAACAGCTGATTGGATCAATGAAGCACCTGTGTGTGGATTATGTTTTTGTTGTTGTGTGCACTTCCACAAATGATCAAAAAGAATCAGCCAATTTTTAAAAGGTTATTCAAGTCACTGTATTTCATTTTTTTTTCTCTTCGTTTTTTTTTTTTTTTCTCTCCTCCTCTTGCAGTTGGTGATTCCTTTGACCACTCAGGACGACCTGGACAAAGCTGTAGAGCTGCTGGATCGCAGTGTTCACATGAAGAGTCTGAAGATTCTCCTTGTGCTGCAGGTCTCCTCTGAGGTGGGCCATACTGCAATGACTTTAATGGTAGTTTCTGATACTTGTGCACAGTATGTACGTTGTGTGGCGGCTGACACACCTGCTGCTTTTTCTGTGCTGTAACCCCTCGACAGTTTTTACCTCTCAGCTGTAAAAGGCTGATTGGGGTGTTTTTTATACCAACGTTGGTATTTTTAATCTTTATGTTATAGCAGTGTTAACATAGAAGGGTTAGCTGGAAAACAAAGGAGATGTTAAACTTGTCCAGAGTTTCTTTTTAATGTTTAGTTTGTTTTGTGTCTGCAGAACTCGTCATCCAACATGGACCTTCTGCCGTCCCACGAGGAACTGGACAACACGGGGTTCCGGGTCACAGACAAGAAGAGCATGCTGGCGTTGATAGGTAAATGTTTGCTAAACAGTGATGCAGACTCAAAGCTTGCAGGGACGGGCACTAGTGCCCACCACAGCCTGGTAGTGGGTAAGTGGTGAACATGCTCCTGACCTCATCCTGCAATAACAGCAGTAATGGCAAGTGAATAATTACTTGAAGTTAAGTTTTTATTTTCATCCAATTTTAAGTAAAATTTGAAAAGTCTAACCATTCAATGATTTGGATCATTTCAAGTTAAAATACAAATTAAAATAAAGTCATAAACAGTTCGAAAGTTAAAAATAAATGTAGCATGATGTGGTATTAGCACTAAAATAAATATTCGATATTTGATGAATAAGCTATTGTAGGAAAAGTCGTGGCGATGAGATGATAGATTTAAAAAAAAAAATATATATATATTTTAAATTGACTGTCTCGGTGGTTCCAGTGTTAAGAAAAATACATGAATGCATGAAACTCGGACTCTTTTTGTGCGAAAATAAGCATCACATGGTTTAGCTGTGACTGTGGCGCACACAGGACAATTTTCTCACTCTCTATAACCGCCGTCCTGTCAGGTTCCCACTCAACAGACCGCAGCTCTCCTCCTCCAGGATACATTCCCGACGCTCTGCAGCAGGTGGCGAGGAACGGCTCCTTCACCAGCATCAACAGCGAGGGGGAGTTCATCCCTGAGAGCATGGACCAGGTACTGATGCTCAGGAGAGTCCACTTTAGTGTTTGCTACTTGAAAAGGAGCTGCTCTGATGTAACAAAGCGGAGCGCAAATCTAGTATTCAAGTGTAAACTCTAGGACATTTTAAATGTAAAATTAATTTTCACCAGCTTCTTTATCATAAAGCCGATATTTAAAGAGTTCTTTTTAAAGTTGCCACGCTGGACTTTACAGTAGCCATTAAAGCAGAACCTTCTGGCCTTTTAGTATTTTATTAAAGTTGATCTTTTCTTCCTCTTCTCCCTGCTGTGACTACTGAGTTCTGTGGTGTACCTGCCACTGTGGAGGACAGGTTAAGTCCCTGATATACTCCCAAATGGACCTGGGCGCACACAGCAGGGAAGATGGTGGATGCGTATCTGGGTTCTTTTCATAGCACATTGAGTGTCTGGGTACATAGATGTGTTTCGCACACTTGTAGGTGAGGTCGTACAGGCGTGAATAGTGGAGGTCAGCAGGCTCCTTCGCAGGCATGGGCAGTTTGTGTTACGTCACAAACAGCCTTCATTAAAGTGTCACGTGATTCAGTGTAAGTGGCATACAGTGGGGCAAAAAAGTATTTAGTCAGCCACCGATTGTGCAAGTTCCCCCACTTAAAATGATGACAGAGGTCAGTAATTTGCACCAGAGGTACACTTCAACTGTGAGAGACAGAATGTGAAAAAAAAATCCATGAATTCACATGGTAGGATTTGTAAAGAATTTATTCGTAAATTAGGGTGGAAAATAAGTATTTGGTCACCTCAAACAAGGAAAATCTCTGGCTCTCACAGACCTGTAACGTCTTCTGTAAGAAGCTTTTCTGTCCCCCACTCGTTACCTGTATGAATGGCACCTGTTTGAACTCATCATCTGTATAAAAGACACCTGTCCACAGCCTCAAACAGTCAGACTCCAAACTCCGCCATGGCCAAGACCAAAGAGCTTTCGAAGGACACCAGGAAAAGTATTGTAGACCTGCACCAGACTGGGAAGAGTGAATCTACAATAGGCAAGCAGCTTGGTGTGAAAAAAATCAACTGTGGAAGCAATCATCAGAAAATGGAAGACATACAAGACCACTGATAATCTCCCTCGATCTGGGGCTCCACGCAAGATCTCATCCCGTGGGGTCAAAATGATCATGAGAACGGTGAGCAAAGATCCCAGAACCACACGGGGGGACCTGGTGAATGACCTGCAGAGAGCTGGGACCAAAGTAACAAAGGTCACCATCAGTAACACACTACAACGGCAGGGAATCAAATCCCGCAGTGCCAGACGTGTTCCGCTGCTGAAGCCAGTGCATGTCCAGGCCCGTCTGAAGTTTGCCAGAGAGCACATGGATGATACAGCAGAGTATTGGGAGAATGTCATGTGGTCAGATGAAACCAAAGTAGAACTTTTTGGTATAAACTCAACTCGTTGTGTTTGGAGGACGAAGAATACTGAGTTGCATCCCAAGAACACCATACCTACTGTGAAGCATGGGGGTGGAAACATCATGCTATGGGGCTGTTTTTCTGCCAAGGGGACAGGACGACTGATCCGTGTTAAGGACAGAATGAATGGGGCCATGTATCGTGAGATTTTGAGCCAAAACCTCCTTCCATCAGTGAGAACTTTGAAGATGAAACGAGGCTGGGTCTTCCAACACGACAATGATCCAAAACACACCGCCCGGGCAACAAAGGAGTGGCTCCGTAAGAAGCATTTGAAAGTCCTGGAGTGGCCTAGCCAGTCTCCAGACCTCAACCCCATAGAAAATCTGTGGCGGGAGTTGAAAGTCCGTGTTGCTCGGCGACAGCCCCAAAACATCACTGCTCTCGAGAAGATCTGCATGGAGGAATGGGCCAAAATACCAGCTACTGTGTGTGCAAACCTGGTAAAGACCTATAGTAAACGTTTGACCTCTGTTATTGCCAACAAAGGTTATGTTACAAAGTATTGAGTTGTATGTTTGTTATTGACCAAATACTTATTTTCCACCCTGATTTACGAATAAATTCTTTACAAATCCTACCATGTGGATTCATGGATTTTTTTTTTCACATTCTGTCTCTCACAGTTGAAGTGTACCTCTGGTGCAAATTACTGACCTCTGTCATCATTTTAGGTGGGGGAACTTGCACAATCGGTGGCTGACTAAATACTTTTTTGCCCCACTGTAACTTGTGACTACTGCAGGTCTGGAGAGATGAGGGAAGGATTTATTTTTCTGTTTTGGAGGTTGTAAAAAGCTTAAATGTGATGTATTTATTATTGAGTTTTCTGAAGTTGCTCTTAGCATCAGTTTATGTCAAATTAAATTCACCTGTTAGCTAATGAGATACAATTTGATTGGTTTTGAGAGGATGTGAGTTTGTCTCTCTCTCATTTCTCTTGTTTTACTTCAGATGTTGGATCCATTGTCCATGAGCAGTCCGGAGAACTCGGCTTCTGGAAGTTGTCCCTCCCTAGACAGCCCACTGGACAGGTCTGCGTCACAGAATAAAACAGGAAACTACAAAAAACTGCCGTGGAGAAAATCCCTCTGATTTGTTGCTGTTGTCTTTGTGTTGTGCAGTGATTACCCAAAGTCCAGGATGCCCAGGGCGCAGAGCTACCCAGACAACCACCAGGACTTTCCAGGTGAGAGCAGATCTTAGTTCACGGTAGAGCAGGGCAATATGACCAAAAATATTTATCACGATATACATTTGAAAATTTGCGATACCGATATAATTGACACTAGACAAAATACTTCACAACTCCACAACTTTATTAGTGCAAAAAACCCCATCAATGTATTTTCACTTAAACAAGCAGCTGTTTTTTTTTATGTGCATTAAAGTTGTATAAAAACGTAACAGTGCAAATTCCTTGCTGACAGTTTAACCAAAAGGCATTTCCAGTGGAAATTGGCCGACATATCCTCAGCATAACCATGTATAATATCCACAAAATTTAAAGAGGTTAAACGCACACAATACGGTAATATTATGTTGAAGCACAGTACGTATCACTCCGCGAGGCTCCTGCCTACGATGGCCGTAATGCTCCGACAATCCATCAAGCGCTGCGGGTTTGTAGCTTAGCAAAGTCGTACTGAAACATTTGACAGATTTTCGAGCGCCGTGTACGACATAAAATCGTTTCGAGGTAAGTAAACACAACCAGAATTCACACATAAGGCGCACGGGATTATAAGAGGCACTGTCGATTTTCAGAAAAATCAAAGGATTCATTTTAAGTGTGCCGTATTTTCCAAACAACACGATAATAATGACGGCCCGCTAGCATGCTCTAGCAAAAATAGTGCTTTGTTGTGTGTCTGACGGACGAAAGCTAAACCAGTTCCACACCACTGAAGTTGCAGCATTTTTACAAACCAGTTCTGGTTCATCAGTTTCATTTAACGATCCACTTTCACACTTCTCATTCTGCGTCGGCGCCATGTGCGTATGTAAACAAAGGCACTGCGCATGTGCGTTTTACCCATATTCTGTCGCGATATTTCATTTTCCTATTGTTGCCCAAAATTACACCGGTATTACCGTGAACGGTATGATATAGCCCAGCCCTAGTTCACGGGTGTTAGACTGTTTAAGGGTTTAAAAAATAAAAACAACAACAATCTGATCTACCAGGCAGTGAAGAGTTTAACAGGCTAAAACTTAAACCAGACTAAGAGACAAACCTTTAACCCTCTATAGTTGATGTACTAGCATGTCCAAATCACACGACTGATTTTAAGATGATGTAACTGCAAGACGCAGCCTTGCTGAATCTCTGTTTCTACTTGTGTTGAAAGTTAAGACTTTAAACTATATATCAGGTTTTAAATCGTATTGCTGGACCAAGTAGAACTAGACTTATGATCACTAACCTACACCATGCTTTGCTTGTCACGTTGAGGGCAGGAAGAAATGGTAAAAATGGGATTTTTCAAGGAAAGCGAGCACTCACAATTTACAGATTGCAGTTAAAAGGCCCAAAACATTCTCATGTCGAGGTTGCCATCTTTGAAAGCTGTTTTGAGGCCATGGCCTGTAAATTTCATCTTTTGTATCCTCCTTCCTCTGCAGAGTACGATATTCCGGTGTTTGAGAAGTCAGGGAAAGGAGGGACGTATCCTCGCCGGTATGGCATTCCTTTTGGCCTTCAGGATTACAGTGATGGTGGGTAATTCATTTATTTATTCCTACTGATGCTGAAAGCAAATTGACTTTAAACAGGGATTTAAAAATGATCGCTCTCCTTCATCCTCTGAACAGGGAGGAAGACTTTCCCTCGGGCTCGGCGGACGCAAGTTCACGGTTTCCGCTCTCCAATCAGCTTCAGCTCGACCGAGCAGTCGCCCAGCACCAGCAGTGGCAGCAGCGTCTTCACGCCTGACCTGGAGGAGGTCCCCGGCCCTGCCAGGAGGCCGCGGAGGGGGAGTGACATCGAGCCAAACCCCAATCCGGCCGTGGCTCCGACGCTCTCCGTCATGGACGTCAGTCCACCCAGCCGCTGTGAGTCCTCGCAACACGACACGTCCTCCAGATGTTTGTTTTTCTGTGTGGTTTTTTTTTTTTTTTTTTTTATTTAGCAAACCTGATGTGTCTTTGTGCACAGCCCCGCGAGCGCCAACCAACTGGCGGCTGGGGAAGCTTCTGGGTCAGGGAGCTTTCGGGCGGGTCTTCCTGTGTTACGACGCCGATACTGGACGGGAACTGGCAGTTAAACAAGTTCAGTTTGATCCAGAGAGTCCCGAGACGAGCAAGGTACGTACACAGCAGCATAGAATATATTAAATACAGTGGTAGGAAAATGGAAAGACAAGGCAAAAAGAAAAAAAAAAGACCTTAAATAATTCCCTGAATCATTGCTTTGGGTGGAAGTGGGGATCTAGATGCTATGTCATTGTTTTATGAAGCTTATCAGGGCTCTAGAGTGCGACCAATTTGGTCGCAAATGCGACCAAATTTTTCAGTGGTGCGACTAAAAAAAAAAATTTGGTCGCACCTGTGTGACCAACTGTTCGGGTAACAAAAAAAAAAAAAAAGAAATCTCTGCAACTCTCCGTGTGGTCAACAACAGACACACATTATGCCCCTATCGTGGACTAAACCAATCAGAGATAGTCAGGGGTGGGACCTCTCTGATTGGCCGAGGTCCAGTTGAAAGTGCAGGTGGAAGAGAGAGGTGAGTAGCTTGAATAAAGTGATATCAATTCATTAACGGATTCCACACAAAGACGTAAACACAGAGCGGACCGGACGCATCAGAATCAGCTTTGTCTTTCTCGGCTTTCTCACCCGACGGCCCGAACACGGACACGCTGTCGGAGCTTAGCGATTCTGATGCGTCGGGTCCGCTCTGTGTTCTGTTTTCTGCATTATTCATTCGCTTATTACCCACCAGTCTACTGTTGTTTACAGTGCTGTCTTTTTCTTTTTTCACTTAAATGACCTCGGATAAGAAAGCCTAATTTCTGCTGTATTGAACAGCAGACATTAGGCCTGGCTATAAAAAGCCAGACCAGGAAAATCTCCTTCATGTTTTTCTGTGTTTTATTCTCAGTTACTTTCAGACAAAGGCATCTGCTGTGATGTTCACAATTCTGATGAAGTCTCATGTGTATCAGCACTGATAAATGATCAGAATTATAATATTTCTGACTGTCTGAGGCTAAATTGAATCGAATCAGGACTTTGAGAACCAGAATCGAATGGATTATGGAAATCAGTGATGATACCCAGCCCTAGTGAGCAGCCTAGGCCTTAGAGAAGTGGATGTAGCTGTGGGTAATAAGAAAAGAACTATTGATAACTTTTTTGTTAAGTTAAGGCCTGATCCGTCTGAAATTCATAGCCAGTGCTCTGACACGGTGCCATCAATCTTTGAATGCTGAAAAAGCACAGTGTATCCAGGAAACACATTATATGCTGCAATAAATGCACTGCCCAAGTGTCCCCTCTCCCCACTGCCTTTCAGCAACAGACAGCAGCAAACAGGTCGTCAGAGGAGGCCGAGATGATGATTAAGTTTAACATTTTCTACAATATTGACAAAGCACTTTAAGCACAAGTTTGTTAGTTAATAATTTAGAAATGAATATTGTCTGTATGGACTTACCCCCCCCCCCCCAAAAAAAAAAAAAAAAAAAAGAAAGTGCACATGTCAAACTGCGGTGTTAAGTGATGCGGTTGGAAAATTTGAGTGCGCCTAACTTTTGTGCCGGTACGCCTAAATTTTTAAAGTTAGGCGTACCGGTGCGCCCATGTCAATAAGTTAGTCTAGAGCCCTGCTTATTTTATTTTTTAAAATGCCTTGTTGATTTATAAAAAAGCCAGGGAGGGGGGAAAAAAGGAAAATCATACAATGTTAATTTGAAAAACAGGGCTGTAAATAAGGATACAACTCAGTAAATTCAAACTAGAGACACTTCGGTCCCACTTGAGAAAGATCTTTCCAGTCCTCTCGTGTATCTGCTGTTAGAGCCTCTAATTTGTTGTATGTAGAGGTGAAATCAGTTTAAATATGTTCTGCTTGAATATGTGCCCTTCTGTTTCTGCTGCAGGAGGTGAGCGCACTGGAATGTGAAATCCAGCTCCTGAAGAACTTGTGCCATGAGCGGATCGTCCAATATTATGGCTGTCTGCGAGACACGATGGAGCGAACGCTCTCCATCTTTATGGAGTACATGCCTGGAGTGAGTGCACACAAACTGTTCACTGTTTCCAGTTATGTGTGTGTGAAGCTAAAAATCTCATGCTCTATTCGAGTGGAAATCCATCAACACTTACGAACAAAGTTCCCTTTGTTCGAGTGGAAATGACAGCTGTTTCTCTTAAGAGACGCTACATTTTAATGTGAGGAACAGCAGGGATATTTCTGATGATTCCTTCCTTTCTGGTGACCCTCAGGGATCCATTAAAGACCAGCTGAAGTCGTACGGGGCGCTCACGGAAAATGTGACGCGCCGCTACACCAGGCAGATCCTGGAGGGGGTTTCTTATCTGCATAGCAACATGATCGTCCACAGGGACATCAAAGGTGAGCTGAGGTTTTCGCTCCTGCTGGGGAAATACTTGGGACCAAACGTCGTCTTTGAAAAGTAGAGCATGAAACTGTGCAATCGTCCTTCAGGTGCAAACATCCTCAGAGACTCGGTGGGTAACGTGAAGCTGGGAGACTTCGGGGCCAGCAGGCGGCTGCAGACCATCTGTCTGTCAGGAACAGGCATGAAGTCGGTGACCGGTACCCCGTACTGGATGAGCCCAGAGGTGATCAGCGGAGAGGGTTACGGCAGGAAGGCAGACATCTGGTAAGACCAACCACAAAAGTCTTTACTACATTATTCAGAGGATGCAGCATGAAAGTGATGTAAAAAGTAATTTAAGTGGTACCGATGTAGATGAATTTTTACAAACTGACTTTAGAAAGTGATGCTTCTTTACCTCCGACTTGAGCAGACGCAGCAGTGAACTTCCACATCCCAACAGCTTCCTTCATCAACACTAACATCCATTAGTGTTGCTTCCAGTTTAGGGGTTTTAGTCCCAAAAACCAGGACACCAACCAAAGATGTTTTGGCCAAATATAAAACGCACTTTTATTTATTAACCCTCAGGGGTCGTCGGACGCACCAGCGCGTCAAAATCACATGACCAATTTAAGACAACACAGCTACAAGATGCAGCGACTCAGAGTCTCAGTTTCAACTTGGGTCGAAAGTGCGGACTTCAAACTACATACCAGTTTTTGAATTGTGTCGATGGGCCACGTAAAACCAGAGTTATGATTAGAAAATACACGCGATGTATTTTTCTGACTAAAACCGCGGTGTTTGCAGCGGGAAGAACGGTAAAAACGGCGTTTTCTATGGACAGCGCTAGCAAACACTCTCCGCTTGTGAGTGAAAAAAGAAAAAACAAAACAAAACACCCCTTTCCTATTGGTGTTAAAGTTTACCATGTCAGCAAATCAAAAAAATGATGTGGCACTTGGTTGTTTAGGGAGAGGGGGACGTTTTAGGAGCAACACTGGCGAGAGAAAGCAGGTAAGCGAGAGAAAGAGAGAGCGAGTTTTCATATGTGAGACGATTAGCGTGTTTGGAGGCTGTAGTTAGTGTGTACTGTAGTCATTGTTTTGTTTTGTGTGTCAGTTATACTGCTGAATTTCACAGTTGCTCCAAAAAAGCCACCAAATTCAGATTCCAGTGTAAACGCTGTTCCCACACGGAAAACAGGACTGATGCACCTCCTGCTGTCAGACCTGCAGGGTTTAGGCCTGTGGTGTTTTCCTCTGTCTTATACTGGACACAAACTATTTCTTTTGGACTGGCACAAATAATTTGTGTACCTTCTTATTTGATGCAGCACACCTGATTGTTCTGTAAATAGATTTAAATGGTTATATAAAAAATGCCTGAGGCCTTGGCTGCATTTTTAGGTAAATAGTACCATATAACTTTGTTGTTTGCAAAACTTGTGCATAATTTTTAGAAATGTACAATTTCTATTTGCATTTCAACTTATGAAAATGATTCGTTAAACATGTTTGTGGGTTTTACAGTAAAAAATAACTTTTTTTCTACTCGGATTTTGAATTTTTTTTGTCTGGATTTAGATCAACTGTGCTAATATAGTATGCCAAAATGAAAAAATAACTCAAATTTCAGATATTTGAGGTTGTGCTGAAAATAATGATACCAAACAAGGCAAGATAAACAGGTTTTTTTTTTTTTTTTTTTTTTTTTTTTTTTTTTTTTTTTAAAAGGTGAAGTATAGAGGTAAAATCAAAAGTAGTCAAAATGGCCAATTATACCCTGGACTCCAGAGGGTGCAAGGCAAGGCAAGTTTATTTGTATAGCACAATTCAACAACAAGGTGATTCAAAGTGCTTTACAGAGACATTAGAAACAAGAACAAATAAAAAGCATGATTTAAAATTGATTAAAACAAGCAAATAAACTAACTAATTAACAAACAAACAAACAAACAACAGTATATAAAATCAAAACAGATAAAATCAGAACAGTAGATAAAATCAGTAGTTAAATGTAAGTTTTGAAATTTAAGCTTAAAGTGTGGATTTGGTGCTTTATTCAAATGCAGCTGAGAACAGGTGAGTCTTCAACCTGGATTTAAATAAACTGAGTGTTTCAGCTGATCTGAGGCTTTCTGGGAGTTTGTTCCAGATATAAGGAGCATAAAAGCTGAATGCAGCTTCTCCGTGTCTGGTTCTGACTCTGGGAACTGATAAAAGACCGGATCCAGATGACCTGAGGGATCTGGATGGTTCATACTGGGTCAGGAGGTCATTGATGTATTTTGGTCCTAAACCATTCAGAGCTTTATAGGCCAGCATCAGAACTTTAAAGTCTATCCTCTGACGGACAGGCAGCCAGTGTAAAGACCTCAGAGCTGGACTGATGTGGTCCACTTTTTTGGTCTTAGTGAGGACTCGAGCAGCAGAGTTCTGAATGAGCTGTAGTTGTCTGACTGATTTTTTTTTAGGTAGACCTGTAAAGATGCTGTTACAGTAATCAAGCCTACTAAAGATGAATGCATGGACTAGTTTTCATAAATATCAGGAAAAGTCAGGTAACACAAACTCTTTTCCTTTAAGTCTTTAGACCAATCCTGCTTATGTGTGCATTTAACCTCAAAAGCCTCATTTAACTAAGGAAAATCTGTGGGTTTTTTTTTTTTTTTTTTTTTAATTAATTAATTTATTTTCTATTGCGTTCCTTCTGGTATGCATTCTTGATTGAGGTATTGTTATTACCCGCCAAGTACGTGGGCGGCCGGTTGGGCGGGCAATGTGGACACCCAAGGTTGTAAAAATGTAACCTTGTGAGGTTATTTAATATAAAGGAATATTCTGCTCATATATGTACATCAGTGTTTAATTATGTCTTCAGAGAAATTAAAAGGTTTTCATGAACTTAAAAATAAACCATTAAAAGTTCATGGGAACGATACTGGTTTGTGAGACCGGCCACATGCACCGTGCACCAAACGTGGAGGAGAAGAGAACTCGTTGGTCGCCGTCACCAAAGAAAGGAAAATGTGAAGGAAAGGGATAATGAGAGATGACATCTTAATAAAATGTCCTCCGCTTCCTCTTCATCTTAAGCCTCATCTCCTGATCTGCAGTCGGGGCTCAGATCAGGAGACACTTTATTATTGTCAGCAGATTAGACATGTGACCCTCCCATCTCGGGACAACTGGCCACAAGCCAGCTAAACAGCAACAGCTGTTAGTTATGCTGAGTAACGCTGGACTCAAACATACTGATTACATGCTCACTTTGTACAAGAGTTTGTTTGCTAAAGACTCAGTCCAGCAATGTTAGATGCACTTCAAGTATGACTTGAAAGTATCACTAACACCAGCTAACAGAGGCTAATAGTAGCGAACACTGTCAAAAATAGCAGCACTTCCTAACAGAAAAGTTGGGGATGTCCTCAACAAATCACCTCAGTTTTTTTCATCATACAAAATAACACTGAACAGCCACAGGTCTAACAGATATGACTGGCAAAAAAGAAAAGACATTGAGGGTCTTTTGGTAGTTTTTATGGTGGTAACACACAATGACTCTGAAGTGGGTCTTTCCAGGCTCAGAATTTTATTTTAGGATTGAGCTTAAATGATAAAACATGAACAATGCGGGTGTCTTTTATTGTTTTTTTTAAGACTGAAATCAACCATCAATCAGTCCAATGGGTAAATTTAAATAAAATAACAGAACACATTGTGAAGAGAAAAAGTTGTCACGAATATCTCTCTATACCATTAGTTTAGATGCTCCTAAAGGAGTAGGATGAAGTTCACACGTGCTTACCCCTCTTAATACGATTTAATAATTTAGGGAGTTCAGTGTTGGTTATATAGAGCTCCTTCTTCTATCCTGTGTGTGAAATGTTCTGTTTGTTAGAGAATCTGCAAACAAGACCATGTTGGTCACGTATGTAACCAGCGCAAACCTCTGAAGACGCTTCGTTGTAGCCACTAACAGGAAGCTTTGGCCACACGTGGCTTCAAAGATGAAAGACGATGTTTTTGGATGGCTTTTTATAAAATCATGACTTTAACTGTCGAATGAAACGGGTAGGAAAGTAAAGACTGGGTTGCCTTTTAATGTTATTGTGCCACAGAAAGGTGGAAGCTGTAGCTGAGAGCATTTCCTATGCTGAGAGGCCATGTTGGATCTAGTGAAAACCAAATAAAGCTAATAAATTGACCTTCCTTTCTTTTATGGGCTTAATGTTTGTTTTGTCGTCTTCAGGAGTGTCGGCTGCACTGTTGTGGAGATGCTGACTCAGCGACCTCCGTGGGCAGAGTTCGAGGCCATGGCGGCCATCTTTAAGATCGCCACGCAGCCCACTAACCCCGTCCTCCCCGCCCACGTGTCGGACCACTGCCGGGAGTTCCTCAAACGGATCTTCGTGGAGACCAAGCAGCGGCCGTCTGCAGAAGAGCTGCTCAGGCACATCTTTGTACATTAACCCCTCCCGCCCCCTCCTCAAATCTTGAACCCCTGCCTGCCTGCCGAACTGCCAAATACGGCCTTATCTGATCCCGCCCCCTCCACCTTTACGCTGAGACCACGTTGGAGCAGGAAATACTGGCTGGAAGAAGGTGGGGGCGCTCCTCCTGTCTCTGTTTGTATGAGACTGCCATAAAGGACACAAATTCTTATTTTATTTTTCTCCGCAAGTTGCACCTTAACGTCTCCAACGCGGAGGAGGTTGAGCACTTCCTCCTCTCTAAAAAAACTGTTTTGTTTTTTTTTAAATGTTTGTACGGTTTCTCGCTCTGAGCGTTTTGAAGCGGGATGGCGTCGGTGTTGTGGCCCTAACAGGAGCTGATGCCTGACTCTGGAGTAAACCCCACCCTGCCTCCTTCTCATCCTCCTCCAATGTCTCGCTGACCCGACCCCAGAATGTAGTCTCCTGCCAAAACCCAGAGTGACGGGCGCGCTGCTATAGACAAACCTGAATCCCAGATCCAGAGAACACTCCACCCACCTGTCCTCATCCCTCGCCGAAGTCCGCTCCGTTTTCTGAACGAAGTGCAGATGAAACGTTCTGATTCGTCGTCCCCGTCTCTGTGCCTTTTTATGTTTGAGAATGAGTCTCAGCTTTTTGTTCTCAGTTTTTTTTATTTTTTTTATTTTTTTATTTGTTTGTTTTGATTTTTGCCTCCTGGATAAACTGCCTTCACACCAGCTGATCCCAGTTCAGCCGTTTCTGCCTTTCTGCGACGGGGACTCGCTGTGCTGATCATTTCGGTTTGTTCGTTCGCCTGCTGTACCAGCGCCGCCGGCTGGAAACCAAATATCCTCTGCTTAGAAAAGTCGTCATGCTGGTGTAGAAGTGAAGCGCCACATCGGTACCTGTGCTCTTTCCTCCTCTGATTCTCTGATCTGATTGGATGTCTCTTCAGCATGGCAGATTTACAGCAGATTCATGAATTTACTGCTGGTAAACATTGGCTTTTAGAAACTCAGTCTGTTCAGCCACAGAAAGCAATAGGGAGCACTCTCATGACCAGACTTGAAAGGTGCAGCGTGCAGAATTGTTGATTTAAAACATTTAAAAAGTCAACTAAAACACACTCGTATCCTCTTCAGACCACCATAGCTAATTCTGGAAGGTGACTGATTTGGATGTCTAGTTTAAGGAGAGAAAGTCGATAAATGAAACTGAAGCCGTTGGTAAGCGAAAGGTGGCCGGGCAGGGTTTGTTTTGCTGACAGAGCTTACACCATCCCATGGACAGGTCGGGTCCTCGCAGGGAGCCGCGGTCGTGTAGCTTCACCAGCAGTTCATCTTTTCTGGTTAACACGTCCGTGTCAGAGAGAGGGAAAGAACTAGTTTAATGATGACTCAACCATGTTTGTGCTGTGCTGCAGTGCTTTGTCTTAAAGCCCCCCAAAAATGCAGCCGGCTTTTCCAGTTTGTTTTAAGCTTCCAACTATCTCATGGCAAGGGTTTCAAACCGTGCAGTATATTCAGGACTAACCTCGTGTTGTGGATGGATCGTAGAAGTTTTTACATTTCTGGTATCTTCTTCCTCAGCATGAACTTCCATGGAGAGCAGTTTAACTCTCATCTAACATCTAAATTTGCACCTTTTAAATGTTCAGATCAAGCCAGCCTGAGTATTTGGATGAGATAGAAGCTGCTAATTTGGTGCTTTCATGTGTTCACAGTGAGTCTCTGCCATCAGATCGGAGAAGCAGTGGGGGGAAACTTGAAGATCTTGCTCTGTTGTCCGTTTCATTTCAAACTAAACGTTTTTAGCTGCTCATCATTTAACTGAAGGGTACACGCAGCCTCTCCTGGAGCTCCGCCGCTGGAGTTGGTACGTTCATCACAGTTTTCAGACAGACTCGCAGAGCTTCATTCTCGTGTTTATTGCTTGGTACTGCAGTCACTGTCACCACCGAATCAAATGCATCAAAGCGGACTCGTCACTTTATACACAAACGCTCATCTGATTTGGAAGCATTGACTATGCACACGCCAGATAGCAGGTGACACCTCAGCTTGTGCTGATCACTTCTTCTTCTTCTTCTTCTAATTCACTTTTTGGTTAGTAATGGTGAGGTTTCTGAGCAGCTCTGCCAGCAGCCAATCAAATGGTTATTTAGGGCTCAAATTATGCCTTAAATTTTGGCTGTTTGCAGCAGGCGGATTATCAAACAGCCGATGTAGAAAGCTTCTAAATGTTTAAACAATAACGTGAATCAGAGTCCTGGTGGGAGTTACTGTTGTGCTGCTAAGATTGAAATGTTTCTAGGTTCAAAGAGACGATATGCAAAACTTATATTATCATCAGAGCCGGTTTCTGCAGAGCAGGGGAGGAAGTGTTTCTGGTGCAATCAGCAACATTTGACCAGCAGAGAAAAGTGATGGTGACTCTCTAAAATTAAACTCCTGCTCAGATCCCCACCTTTGGCTCTCCTACACACATCTACAGCACCTCTCCTCGTCGTCTTTGCTGCTGAATGAGCCATTACCAGGACAAGCTTTTTGTGGTGGATAGATTATTGGGACTGTGATGGTAAATAAACTTAGATTTTAGCTTAGAGAGTCACACTTGTGTGTGTTTCTGGCACTTGTTAATGAATTAAATGATCCAAACATTGTTTGTAGCACTTGGAGGCCTTTGAAGCTTCGTTGTCCAAATATTTGATTGTGAAGTTCATATTTTCTGTTATATATGCAAATCCAAAAACTGTTAAATGGTTTTCCACTTGTTTTGATTACACCCAATATTAATAGCTGTTCATAAATTGGGACGTTAAATAGTCTCTGTGACCTGGTATCGTGTAGCACGATTACAGGTGGCAACATGTTAGCAAGCTGCGTGACTTGTTGTTGCAGAATGCTAATTAGAATGAACTGTAAACTTCTCAGACGAGCTGTAGCTCAGATTGTTTTATTTATTAAATAACCACATTAAAAATGCTCCAACAGCACAAACAGCAGTTGAGATGTTTAGCTTACAGCTGCCTGTGTGTGGCCACTCACATTTCTTTAAATCTGATTGGTGAAGTTAACTAATATCACATTGTTTACTTGGCCTTCTCATTTATACAGTATGATGGCTCTTTTAAACACTGTAGCTAAAGAAAAGCTCTAAGTAATTACAAATAATTCTTGCTGAAGCTTCAAAGACTCAGATCAGCTTCTTAGGCCTGACCCCGAAACCCCTGCAGAAGATTGATTTTTATCAGAGTATTTAAAAAAAAAAAAAAAAAAAATACAAATAATTATGCACTTCTAATGTCTCGTTTAGGTATTACTACAGAGTCAGATTTTTCTGACTGCACCTTTGTTTAAAAAAAAAAAAAAAAAAAAAATTAAAATAAAAAAAAAAGACAGGGAACAGTTTCTTTGACCTCTGTTGCCCCGACTTCCTCTGAAGACACTTTTAAGCCTTTCTTGCTCTGTGGAAACTCAGTTTTACACTCACATTATGCATCTTCTCAGCGCTACGTTCCTTTGGCTCTTCAGGTGGCTCACGGCAAGCCATTTGGTACTGATGGAGATTGCCAGCACTGGTCGTCATAGATACGCACTACCATTATGCACTATTGGTTCTTCACTGATGCCCTCCCACTCCCCCTTAACGGTTCCTTGCGCTCGTGCAGCTCGGCTTGGCGACTTTTTCTTTGCACATTTTTAAAGACTGTTTTTCTTTCTTTTCATTTTTTTTTTTTTTTTTTTTTAATTTGTGTATGAGTGCGAGAGATGGATGATGGTGATTATGATGGTGGTTCAGTTAACCTTGACATGAATGTAACGTCTCATTCTTGGCCTCGTTCACCACAGTGGATTAACTCTTCGGTACCAGTATTTGTCACCTGTGGAGCGCCAAGATACACCTGTAGTTCTCGTTTAAAGCCACTGCTGCCACTCCTGAATGAATGAGTGAATGAATAAACGTGTGAGTGTGTGTTAATGTGCATTTACTGCAGATGTTGCTCATTGGACACTGCGCCTGAAATGCCTTGAGCATTCTGACTGTAGGGGGTGAGAGCGTTAAAATAAAAAATAAAAAAATGAAAATCATGTACAAATGTATAAAAATGAAATTGTACTACTTCTTTTTTTTTTTTTCTTTTTTTTTTTTTTTAAAGGAAACTTATATCCCACATGTTTGGTCTGTGTATTGTAAAAGAAGCCATGTTTATAATTCTAATTGGTTTGTGACCAATATGCCTGTTTATATCAGATCTGTATATCAGTGGTACGCATAATTTTTTAATATATTTTTTATTTTTCCTTTTGTTTTTTCTTCTAAATGGGAGATTGTATGCATAGTTGGGTCCTGAGAGACGCAGCGGTGCCGTTGAATGGTTGCTGTTTTTTGGCAAAATTTCTGGAGTATTGCAACAGCCCGGTGTTCATAATTACAACAATTATGACGATGACAACAATAAAAGATATTTATTTCACATCGGGGCTTTGCTGGAGTTTTTTTGTTAGTTGGCACTGCGCAAAACTCTCGAGTCATCCTTAATTCCTTTATATGTTAGGAAAACGTAAAATAGGAAAAGTTACTTATTGAAATGTGGCAACATACATGTAAATACAGCATCGAAGGCAAACACTGTACAATTCTAACGAGCTTGAAAGTCAACATTTGGTGTGACCGCTTTTATTCTTCAGCAAGTCTGAACTCTCTTAGGCAGCTTTCTTGTTATTTCTTCAAGTAGTCTTCAGGAATAGTTCTCCAGGCTTCTTGAAGGACATTCAAAGCTCTTCTTTGGATGTTTCTGCCTTTTGTTCTGTTCTCTGTCAACATGATCCCACACTGCTTCAATAATGTTGAGGTCCGGGCTCTGGGGAGGCCGATCCATGACTGATAGTGCTCCACTATGTGGGTTTTTTTTTTTTTTTTTTTTTTTTTTTTTGTCCCCCCCCTTATCCGGGTATGATTTTATTTCTTTGGCAGTGTGTTTGGATTTGTTTCTTCCAATTAAAGACACACTGCACATCATGAGTTTTCAAGTAGTATTGTTTTAGAATCACTTTAATGGTGTAAGACTGATTAAAAAAATAGATAATGTTTAGTATGTTGGTTTATGTCTGTGAAGGTTCTCAGTCCTCCAGGTCATCGTAGTCTAAGGAGCTTGGGGGGGGAAAGCGTCTGGACTTCTTTAAGTTGCTTGAACACGTTTCACCTCTCATCTGAGAAACTTCTTCAGTTCTAAGGTCAAATGGCAGAGAGTCCCAGATTTAAACCCAGTGGGAGTTTTCCCCCCCAAAGAGGGACAATGGACCACCTAATAATCCTCTACCTAATCACACGAGCCAAGGTGTGAAAACAGATGTAGGTCACAATCAGCCAAGGTTTCGGGGGAGCTTGTTATGAAACCTGGCCCCACCTTATGTGATTTCCTGAGGTCAGATGGCCCAGGATGTGAGTGGGCGTTAAGGCGTCTGGGAAGGGGGCTCAAAACTGGATTATAGATGGCAGACAGTTGGTGTCGTAAGCCACTGCCTCTGTTCAAAGATGGTCACTCACAGTGTACATAGATGGCTTCTTTCACTCCTCCTTTAAACCATCTGTCTTCTATGTCCAAAATGTGAACATTGGCGTCCTCAAAAGAGTGACCTTTGTCCTTTTGATGCAGATGGACCGCTGAGTCTTGTCCCATCGAGGTGGATCTTTTATGTTGTGCCATGCGTTTATGAAGTGGCTGTTTGGTCTCTCCAATGTAGCGGTCTGAGCATTCCTCACTACACTGTACAGTATATACTACGTTGCTAAATTTGTGTTTAGGAGTTTTTGTCTTTGGGATACTCCACTCCACCATTTGACCTTAGAATTGAAGAAGCTTCTCGGATGAGAGGTGAAATGTCTTGAAGTCCAGACGCTTTTCTTTCCAAGCTCTTTAGACCAGTATGTTGGTTTGTTTTCTGGCAATGGCATGTATTGATGTGCAACCTCTGTAGGGCCCACTAGATGTCAATGTTACACCACAGGTACAGCTTTACTTTTGCGCCTTTTATGTGCAAGTATTACAGTGATGATACGTAATTACAATCGGAAGTTCATCATTTTCTTGGGTCTGTGTTTTTTCTTTAATGCCAGAGGCTCTGATAAGTTGTGTTGATGAAAAACGTTGTGACATGTGAACCCCACAGGCGTCACAGCCATGGTTCATGAAACCTGACCTGCATTGCCTGAAGGGGTGGATCTGTACAATGAAAGGTTTGTAATCAAACTGCGATCCAAGCATATAAATACGCACATGCTCTGTTGCACACACACAATCGGCGCTTTCACTATGGGCTTCCAGGCTGCTGCAACCTGGTACCGCTGCCTCCCAACGCTCTGCTCCGGGACAGCGCTTCGGGTCGCTCCGGTGCTCAGACCCGCACCCTTCGCTTCCATCCCGGGCAGAAGAAACCTGAACGTGCAGACAGCAACTGAGGCGGTTAAGCTGAAAAACATTGATGACTTACCGGGGCCCAGCCGGTCCACCAGTATGTACTGGTTGTTGGTCAAAGGATACGCGGAAAAGATGCACTTACTGCAGGTACAGGAAGAGAATTTAGTGGCTTAAAACAACAACAGCAACTTTTTAACTGTTTGTACATTTGCGCTAAAGAGTAGAACAAGTAGGAGATGACCTCCAGCCGACAACAATAACTGTTTCCACGGCTGCTGCTAGTGTTTCGAGAAAACGCATTCAGGGATGTTACTTTCTTTCAAACGTTTGAACGAACATTTTGGTTTTTTTGTTCACTTTTATTTCCATTGGCTCGATTTTGTATGAAGTCCAGCCAGAATGAAAAGAATTCGTAAACAGTTGCCGCCGGGGTGATCGAGCCATGCAAACTAAATGTGGGACAGAGACAATGACTTTTAAGTGGTTTCATTTAAACATTTTACTTAGTTTAGATGTATGACCTAAAATTAAACAGGTTTGGTATTAAGTTTTTAGCTATAGAATAGTAATTATACAGTATAATCTGAAAACAGCTTCCCAACTCCTTCTAAAAAAGCTTTTCAAAGTGTTAATCATATTAATTATTATTTAGATCAATCTATTTAAAAGTAGTGTGAATAAAAAAACTAAATCTAAAAAGTAATGAAATTAGTGATTGTAATTAAACAGATATTCATGTCCTCATTGTCTTTGTTATTGTAAAATACACTTTTAAATAATTCAATTTTGTAGGGCTTACAGAAGCGTCAGTATGGGCCCATCTGGCGCTCCAAGTTTGGCCCTTTTGACATCGTCAATGTGGCGACTCCTGACCTCATTGGTCAGGTGATCCAGCAGGAAGGCCGCTACCCAGTCCGAGTTGAGATGCCCCACTGGAAGGAGTACAGGGAGCTGAGGGGCCAGGCCTACGGACTCCACGTAGAGTGAGTGTAGATGATGTCAAAAAAACTTTTATTCATGTGTCCGAAATTCCTTACAAACAGCCAGGGACCCAGAAAGGAACCCAGAGGAGCTCCTCTGACTTATAATAATCAAATGATAATTTCAAATATACATTTTTCTCTGACAACATAGTATTTGTATATAGTATTTCATTCTATTATATATAGTATCTTATTATTATTACCTTATCCTGTTCCAGTTTTGCTGCTGTAATTTTGCACTGTCCACTTTCTGCTGTCCCATGTGTGGGACTAATAAAGGCTTATCTTATCTTATCTTATAAGCTATAAGTAATTCTTAAATTTTTGGAAAAGAAAATTGGTAAAGTTAAGCCCATGTCACAACCTGGTGGATTGTGGAGGCATCCATTGGGTGCTTGTGAAGAATCTCTTTAAGCTAAAAAAAAATCTGATTTCATAAAAGAATACTGGCGTTCCTCAGGGGTCCTTCATAGTACAGGTATGTATATAAGAACATTTAACGAGAGAAAATGTACAAATATCTTCTGCGGAGTAGTAAAGGAGTGCTGAAACTGAAACAGAAACTGGCCAAAAGTTTTTTTTTAACAGCCATAATTCTCTAATAAACTTCATCCATCAACTTTTTTTTTTTTCCTGTGTCGTGGGGGTAGCATCCTGTTCTTCTTCTTCTTGTTGTTATTATCCTTTCTCGTCTCTGCTGATTGATACTGACTATAACATAGAGTTTATAAAGCCAAAAAGTATAAATTGTCCTTTGATTTTGGCAAAACCTGCTACTGGAGTTCCTCAGAGTTTTGTTACTGGTCCTTTTAAGTTTTTTCCCTTTTAATTTTACAGAACAGGACCAGAGTGGTATCGCATCCGCAGTGCCCTGAACCCCAAGATGCTGAAGCTACAGGAGGTATCGGTTTATGCCTCCACCATCCAGCAGGTGACTGGAGATCTGCTGCAACGCATTGAGCTCTTACGAGCTCGCAGTCAGGACCAAGCCACAGTTTTGGACGTGGCAGCTGAGCTCTACAAGTTTGGCTTTGAAGGTGAGAGGGACAGCAACTAATCCCAAAGGGGGTGTAGGTTAGGGTTTGCAACTCTTTTATTTATGTATTTATTAATATTTTATTTACAGGTATATCCTCCATCCTGTTTGAGACCAGACTGGGGTGCCTGCAGGAGGAGATTCCCCATGAGACTCTTCGCTTCATCAAGGCTCTTAACGACATGATGACGTTTGCTGACATGGTGCTTCTCTTCCCACGATGGACCCGCAACATCCTCCCCTTCTGGAAACGCTTTGTTCAGGCCTGGGATGACCTCTATGAAGTAGGTATGTAACAGAAAAAAACACAAAAGGGAAGATTTCTGCTGTTTTGGGTTCGCTTTAAGTTCATTTGTATCTTTTATGTGTTTGCACGGCAGCTCAGATGCTCATCGACAGAAGAATGGCTGAAGTTGAAGCTCAGGTGAGCAGGGGTGAGCCTATAGAGGCCATGTACCTGACCTACCTGCTGTCTTCTGGCAAACTGACCAAAGCGGAAGTCTACATAAGCGTTACAGAGCTGATGCTGGGAGGAGTCGACACGGTGAGGAAACAAAATGCTGTAGCATCATGCGTCTGTTCTTCATCCATTCGTTCACTATTGGTAGAAAGAAAATTTTGGTTAACTGTCACAGTTTGAGCTGCTCCAAAATGCCTTTTATTTTTCCTTTTTATTCTGTAAACGAGCAGTTACTGACATCTTTTAAGATTAGTGGGTCAAAAAATGAGCAGAATTAGGGAGTGTGTGTCTGCTAACATAAATTAATACAGTGTAAGCACGTGATTAAACTTGTTTGAGAGGTATCGAATGGAGAATCAATATATTTTGATTGAGTGATCTTCTCTGTCAGAAATTGATGAGGGCTGTGTGGTGGTGTTGGCAGACAGCAGTGAGACAGGTGGAGCTCATTCATCCAGAGAAGCCAGAGATTTAGTTTACACTGTGGACTAATCTCTGAGTAGAGATCATGAGCTTGCTATAAAAATGAACTTGGTTGCCTGAAATGACTATCTTACATGACTTGTGCTGGCCCTATGGCGTTATTTTTGTGCCACTATTCTGAACGCATGTAAAAAAAAATTGCAGGTGCAAGTGTCGCATTTTGAGAAGAAATTTATTTTGAGCGAAGAAAAGCTAAATTTGAGTGAACAAAATTCATTGCTGCGTGCAAAAAATGTATTTCAGTGTTTGCTATTATCCACACACACACACACACACACACCTCTGAAAATGTTAGAGCACTTTTGCAAATATGTGATGTCTTGATGAATCGAGCAGATATTAGAAGTTTACACAGCTACATTCTCGCATGAAAATATCTTAAAAGTTTATTTTGTGACCCAGAAAGAGAAATATTTCAAACTCCGCCACTCTGTGTTCCTCCGCCACTGCCTCGTCTGAGTTTTGGACGAAATGGATTCTGGGATATTGCATTTCGTCATTTCGAGCTGATTGGAGACCAGAACAGCCAATCAGATTTTTTTGCATCCAAGTCTGTGATTGGCCGGTTTTGTGGCACAAATATAACGGCATGCAGAAAGAGTTGAACGCGCACGGGCAGAAATGTTGAGAGCGCGAGCAACACATTGCGAGCGAGCGCAAGTGCAAAAACTGAGCGAGAGGGGCTGCTAGTGTGTGTGTGGATAATAGCAAACACTGAAATACATTTTTTGCACGCAGCAATGAATTTTGTTCACTCAAATTTAGCTTTTCTTTGCTCAAAATAAATTTCTCCTCAAAATACAACACTTGCACCTGCAATTTTTTTTTACATGCGCTCAGAATAGTGGCACAAAAATAATGCCATACTGGCCCCCCTTTTCCCTCCAATGCTTGGTTTGGACCTTGGTTAAGCTTAATCAAGACACCAGTATAAGTAAAGGCCAGAATGTGTGGGACGTTCTCTAAACATGCAGGGTGAGGACTCTGAAGAGTCAGAGGATGGAAGCAAAGTTTCGACACCATGCTCAGTTTTAAGCCATCTGCTCTTGCACACCCAATCTGATAACGTTTCACCTTCCAGTTCTAAAATAAACACTCTTAATGACAGTCATCACAGACACAGACACATGGGACATGTTTTTCAGGCTTAGACTTAGTACAGTTTGCAGCAAATTGTGCCAAAAACATTTATGTGATTCATTTAAATATTATCCTCCCAAGATTTTGCACTCTGTAAATGAAAAAAGACTCCAAAAAGCATAAAAGATCTAAATATCAGTTTGACAGTCATGAAAATGCAGTTTGGTTTATTGGCTCTCATCCATGAAATGCGTTTTACTTTTTAACCAGATTCGTTGATTGCAAATACGTAATTTTTTCACAGAGTATCCCTCTGGGAGTGCTCTGAGCAATCTAAGACCACTGGCTTGTACTGACAGCACCACTCCCTCTAGACCTGTCACAACATCAGCAGTGCATGCTGTTGAATGCCCGGTAACTCAACAATAAAGCACCACTTGTCTGAAATACAATTATTGACAGAAACAGTGGACTTGTGTGTTTGCAGCCATTTCCCTGTTGCCGGGTTTAAATATGGTGAATTTGCTTCTTGTGAAGGATTTATTCTCATGACTCATCTAGTGACTTCACTCCCCCACCAATCAGTGGCATGCAGTCTTTTGATGTCACATTTCTGGCTCAACTCGACTGACTTGGAAGTCCTAAAAAAGCACCTGGTACCAAGTACTACCATCTAATGGAAAACCCTAAAAACTGAGTGGTCTAGTCGAGCTGAGTAGTCCAACTTTATAACAGCATATCCAGCAGCCTCAACTCCCTTGACCCGCTCAAAACAGTCTCTTTTACCTGCTCTGGCCTATGGTTCACTATGGACGTCCGTGCCCTAAAGACCACCTCCCGCTGATTTTAGAGGATCTATAGCCTTATAGAGATCATGTGAGGTCCTGTAAAGAAACTCTCTCTCTCTCAAGCCAAGACTTATTATTACTCTTCCCTCATTTGTCATCAGCAAAGCCATTCCAGACTGCTGGACTGGCTACTTCACCCCCTTGATCCACCTCATCCTTCAGGTGCCCCTGACCTCTGCTACTACTTTCTTGATGTCTTCTGAGAAAAGTTAATTCTATCAATCAGCAGCTTGCGACAGTTACACATCGGCTTCAGGATTTCATCTCACCTTGTGGGATGCTCTTTTCCCTTTTTCTCCTCTGGATTTCTCGTAGGTCACCAAGTGGATCTCTCAGGCCAAAGCCTCCACATGCACTCTGGACCCCATGCAGACACCATTGGTCAAGCCATGTCTGTGGCCACATATAGATGATATCATCTCTTCCTGTTACGACCCGGCTCTGCTAGGGGACAGGGGAGGTAACATAAACGAGACCCTCACAAGGGAGATCATTTAAGGCAAAGTTTTATTTACAGAAAAAATCTCAGAACTAAAAACCAATACCGAACCACTAGGCAAATAACCAATACGAAAATAACTTGCTCATGTATGAGTAGATGTTAAAGCTAGCCTCACGGGCAGTAACACGACTAAACACTACCCAAATAAATTCCACACATTAAACAGAGTTTCACAAACAAGGCTCACAGACAGAAGCATACGGGGCAAACTGCACATTCAGTTCAAAGCAGCAGCCCCTGAATAAATGTTCATCAGCCTTTTGTAGAAGACAGGTGAGTACAATCACTGTCAAACTGATATTTACCCTTTTCCTGGAAGTGCAAACCACTGGTCCTCGGGCAGCCAATTGTCTGTGTGGATTGTCACATCCGAATTTACAAGCAGGAAGGCTGGCACGGGTTCCCAACCAGCCAATCGTCTGCTGGTGCTGGCACACTTGAATTTGCTTGTAGGAAGCTGGCTCACTTCTTCCGAGGCCAGGGGCTGTAACACTTCCCTGGTGTCTGAAGTGGTTCCCTCAGTTTTCAAAACTACATAAGTGACTACTGTCCTCAAGAAGCTAGATCTGGAGCAAAACAGCATTAACCATTACTGACCCAACTCTTCAAAAGAACAGAGCCCAGCCAACTCTATCAACATGTCCAACCAAGAGCTTTATGAAGCCTTTCAGTCTGGCTTCAGAGCATACCACAGCACTAAACTGTTCTCATCAAAACAAGTAACAGCCTTGTTTTGATGTTTTGCTGACCCTAGCCACATTAGCATCCTCAACCTTATGGCCTTATCTACCTTTGACATGTTTTTTCCTCCTTTCCTTCTTTCACATCTGTCTGACTATCTCGGACCCACTAGTACAGCACTCTCCTGGCTTCCATTGTGTCCAACCAAACACAATGGAAGGCCCTTGCTCTGCCGCTGCCCTGGTTAACCAAGGTGTGCCTCAAGGTTCTGTGCTTGGACCATTTCTCTTCATTTACATGATCCCCTTTGGCTAGATCATTTGTCACCGTGGTCTCTGTTTCTGTTCCTATGCTGATGACCCTAAACTTTATCAGTACCAAACCTATCACACTCCATAGTCACTTGTCAGCTGTCTGAAATTTAAACAAGGATGTTATCTAATTTACTCAAACTCAAAAGTAATGAAATAGATCTCCTAATTGTGACCCCCCCAAGGCTGTATTCTAGAAGACTGGAATTTTACTCCTTGACAGGCAATGATGGCAAAGATATTCAAAGCTCATCTTGTCCAGTACAAACCTTAAGTTATTATTATTATTAATAAACAAATGTGTCTGGATTTTATTCATTTTTTAATAAGATTATGGACTTAGATGATAAATTCCATCCTTTTTTAACACTCTTATGCTGTGAAAGGTTTCTTAGAGTGATAATCCTCTTCCTACCTTTACTTATAAAATGACTCGGCCCCTCTGATTCTCCTTTTTTAAAAGATCATGTTACTGACCACTTTTAACGTCATCAGCTCTAAGAGGTGTTTGTTGCCAGTGTGCAAACTCTTTAAGAAACAGGGTCTGCGACATGTGACCTACAAACCTCAGCAACACAATTATTTGTGCCTTATTCGACACTGAATCTGCTAGCTGAACCTTTATTTTATTTTCCTGTGTGTACTCATTGTTAAACTGTCTCTAGGCAGTTGAGTGAGGGACGCGGTTATTCATCCATATTACGTTACATTGCAAAATAAACAAACCTTTTCCAAACATGTTGGCATCTTATGTGCAACGAACAACAAAGAAGTTACAGATAAGCTCTGTGTTGCTCATGTAGAGAACCTAAAAGACTGCCATAGCTCATTTAGCACACAAAATTCAAGGTGTGGACTTGTTTGTCTTGACTTCAGTCTGACTCAAGTTTTTCAGCCTCTCACTCAGCCTCCACCTCCACCACAACCATGTAAGCTTTGATTCACAATAGCAAAAACACTAGATTTCTAGCTCTGTGTCCTCTTGACACGGGTCAACAGAAACCGGCGGCCTGGACTGACTGCAATCAGTCAGTTAGATTTAATGGTGAGAAAACCAGCAGCAGTGATTTGTTTTTGTTTTACCCAGCAATGTTTTTATGTGAGAAGCGAACACACATTACTTACAGCAAAATTGTTTCAGTTTTGCCTGAGGGAATCAAAACCTCTGGTATTCAACACAAACACAAGCCCAGTAGGGATCACATCTGGTACGGCACGTACAGCAAGCTGTCACAGAGCCCGTTTGGCGGCATTCCCTGGTGAGGTTCAGGCTTGTCCCCATCCTTTGCCACAAGCTGCAAGTTGGAAGTTTGCGTAATCTGGACATCTTGGTTATCCAAGGTGGGCAAAGATGAAGCTCACAATGTTTAGTCAGTATTTTTACGCTGTGCTCGTGATAGAGGAAAAGTAACAGGCTTAAGGTTAACTTAAAAGGAAGGAAGATAGGGTCCATTATTTTAAGAAGTTTCCTTTTCACATACAGCAAATTTCATGATTCATCCTTTAAAATAGTCTTTTCTATTTTTAAATCAAGTGAAGAAGATAGCTTTCAATCAAGCCATCTTCTTTTTAAGATAAAAGGGATGGTGAACGAGATGAAAATGTGGTGAGGAGATAGTGACTTTGGGTTTTAAGATAAGATGTGTCTGTTCCTGAAACATTGTTGATTGTGTGTGCTCACAGATGGGAAAGAAAATTCCAGAAGACTAGAAATAATTGTTTTTCTGGTTTTTACTGTGTGCCTTTCTCTGTTTGCACTTCTTTCTTATCTTCACCGTTCTAGTGAAGTAAAGGCTAAAGAGCCCCCCAAAACATGAGTACTTTTTAGACTGCAGTTTCTTGGGTGGTCCAACTTTGTGAGTGGGAAATCGGAGTTGAGCAGACTGCTGATTCAAATGCTTACTGGGAATTCGGCAATTCCAACTTCAGACTTATTCAGGAGTGCACCAATAGAGGCCAAAAAGTCCTTTGAGTTGAGTTTGAGTTGGCTTCAGTATGGTGTCTACAATGGTAACAACAATGATAAGGGAGGGAGCCTGTTTATTGGGGTGTGTGAGTGTGTGTTGCAAGGACGTGCCTTTAAGGTGTATGAATGTGCCAGACAATGATTATTGGGGAGTGTCGTGTTGAATCCCATTAATCTTATGTCATACTGAGTTGAATTTGACGTCATGAGTGAAGCGGAGCAGTTTGCCTCGGCCTTGGAGTGTGAAACTTAAATTGCTTATTTTGCTTCTGATGTCAGTGATTACTGCTGAATCAGGGAGAGAGATGTAGTCTGACCCAGCATGTATGTGAATGTAACAAAGGCAAGCCAGAAATATTTAAAGTATACTAGAGCAGATGTTTATTGAACTGAAGCTAATGCAATGCAGTGCATAGAGGGGAGAGTCTCAATACAAGGATGTTAGAATATTACATTTATAGTGAGCTTATTCATTGTTTTAGTAACATTTCTAAAGAGATCAGGCCATAAGAAAACCTGCCAATAGCAGAAAAGCCTCTGCGTGTCCTTTCTCAGAACACAAATGTTTCACCCCTCACCTAAGAGGGTAATAAAATCTTATGGAGAGTAATTTAATGTAGGTGGTACTGAGAGTTGAGCCTTCAAGTCAAGAGAGTTACTTTGGGTCACATGAGCCAAGGTGTGGTCCATGACATGGGACATTACCATCACAGGGGTCAAGGTGTGGATCCTCTGTGAAAAGGAGTGTGAAGGAGGTGCACACAGAGTCAAAAGGAATTATTTTAGCAGGATGGGAAAGAAAAATTATCCCTGCAAATGCTGAGTAAACATCACAAAGAGACACTATAGTGTTTTTTGTGTTGTAAGCATTGATGTACATCAATAACTTGCACGGTAATAATTGTTTTAAGTTTTTTGTGATGTTTTTACCTCTAATTTTTACCTACGTATCTACTCAACCTCTTCCATTTTTCTCCCACCTGACTCCAGACGTCCAACACCTTGTCGTGGGCTTTGTATCACTTAGCGAGAGACAGCAGGGCTCAGGATCGACTTTACAGCGAGGTGAATTCGGTTTGCCCTGACAAGCGGGAGCCAACCATGGATGACCTGAGCAGGATGCCCTTCCTGAAGGCCGTCATAAAGGAGACATTACGGTGAGCTGACAGCTATTTGCGTCTGTCTCTCAAAGGAGTCAAGTTTTTCTTAACCGTAAGCATTTTAACCGAAGACCTGATGGTTTTAAAAACAAGTCTGTAATTCATAAATGATCTACAAACACGTGATGTATTTTGCATCTGCATGCTGGAAATCATCAAGTTGGTGTTTTGCACTGAATCTTTTCAAAACTTTGCTGTCCACTCATCCAAACTACACAAGTTAGTGATGTGAAGTCATTCGTGACAGGGAACAGTTTGAGTTTGAGACAAGCAGTGACAAGATTTTGTGAAAGCTGGGATTTTTTGGATGCCTCTCGTTTACTTCTCGGATGAGAAATTCCAGTGAGTGCCAAAGCTCCTCATGTAGGTTTTCACACACAGGTGCTAAATCCTGCTGGAAGACTGAACTGGCAACTTCATCAAGGTTGCCAACAGAATGATAAAGTGCTCTGAAACCTTCTGCTAGACAGCAGAGTTTAATTTGGACATGATAGAAGGAATAGTTCTGCAGGCTTCTTGAAGGACAGTCAAAGCTCTTCTTTGGATGTTTCTGCCTTTTGTTCTGTTCTCTGTCAACATGATCCCACACTGCTTCAATAATGTAGAGGTCTGGGCTCTGGGGAGGCCGATCCATGACTGATGGTGTTCCACTGTTTGTTTTTCTATCCAGGTATGATTTTACTGCATTAGCAGTGTGTTTGGGATTATTCACATGCTTGAAAATAAAGCTGTTCTTAATCCGATGCTTTCCAGCACTTTAAAAGCCCTTTGGAAGCAAATTATAGAGAAATGAGGGTTGGCTCAGGACTTTGATAGAGTATTTTATGAGAACGGCCCAACCCAGCAATGTCAAACTGTTTTAAGATCACTTACTTAGACAAGTCAGAGCTGCATTAAAAGCAACATGTGGTTAAATCAAGTTTTAGTCTTAATAAAATCGCGCTTTTGCAGCCCTATGCCTCAGTTCCACAGTTTAAAAGCGTCAGGATATTTAGAGGTAAAAGTTAAAGTCTGTGAAAACCTTCAGCTACATATGCATGCTGGCTTTCTTTGAAAATCTGATTAAATGAAGCACACACAGGAAGTTCTCATGCTGAATATGTTGTTTTGGACGGTTTCCTGCTTATGTGGGTGCAGAATGGAAACCTGTGTGGTATTTGCAAATATTCAAGTGGCTGCTTGTGTACAAAATGGTTTGCTCAGTGTTTGTCATCACCTTTGAAACTCAAAAATTGCTGTGTTGTTGTCACACTGCCACACACCTTAGATGACTAAATTTCAGAGAGGTGTGTTTTTATGAAGGAAAAAAAAACGTAACAATCTCGAGGATTACTGATGGCGTTTGCTGTGTTCCCGCGTCTCTGTCGTCTCTGTGACAGACACCTATCAAAAACCCTCAGTCAGCAAATCACATCACAGTAAGAATAAGCAAAATACACCTCTACCAAGGCTGAAAACTCCCTCCATGCCAAACTCAGAATACTGGTGGCATTTTCTTGAGCAATTAAAGGCAATACCATCCTTAAAAAATAAATAAATACATTTTGGTATGTACTTTTAAAGATGGCCTGTATTTGTATAGCGCTTTTCTAGTCCCTAAGGACCCCAAAGCACTTTACACGTCCAGTCACCCACACATTCACACACTGGTGATGGCAAGCTACATTGTAGCCACAGCCACCCTGGGGCGCACTGACAGAGGCGAGGCTGCCGGACACTGGCACCACCGGGCCCTCTGACCACCACCAGTAGGCAACGGGTGAAGTGTCTTGCCCAAGGACACAACGACCGAGACTGTCCAAGCCGGGGCTCGAACCGGCAACCTTCCGATTACAAGGCGAACTCCCAACTCTTGAGCCACGACACAAAACATTTAATTCTGTTCTGCCTTGCAAGACTTCTGCCACAAACCCCTGGTGACGGATCCAGTTTCTCCAGTCACTTCTAACTTGGACCAAGTCCACCTCTGGTACCATATTACAAGAAAATGTGTGCTCGAGTTCCTGAGAAATCCTCACATCCTCTGTGGCAGTAATAGTAATCTGTGGTGGATTAATGGTGCATTTTCAACACGATTTGGTCAAACTGTGACCTCAAACATTTACTGGCGACTCTGATCATGACACAACAGGAAAATGAAGCTTTTCTTTTGAGTTTTCACTGATTAACTTCGTCCTCCTTTTACAAGTTGAACTTTATTCTCAATCAGTGGATTAAGTTCTTTCTAACTAACAGTGAGTTCAGGGTCAAACATGGGTCAGAAAATGAAGAATAATACTAAGTAAGCAATTCTTAAGCCACATAGCTGTGTCATTATTTCTTTCCTTTTTTTTAGAAATTTAAATCAATCATGACAGTGACAATGCCAGAGTCAAAAAATCCTTCGGGATTATTTGCATTTTGCACCCATCCCAACAGGTTTTATCCCACAGGGGTGATGATTTGATTCAGCCTGTATCATTACGAGGGGTAAAGGTTCACAAGGTTAAAGTTACATATTTCAGTGTTTTTGCACTTTGAAGGTCTTGTACTAATTGATTTATTGCGAATGACCTCTTGTGACCCATCCCCAACAACTTCATGTTCCACACTTGATGAACTGCTCTGTGGAGAAGCAGCCGTGGCTCGAGCTTTCAGAAAAAAAACAAGTCCAAATCTGCCCGGAAAGCTACCTGCGTACTTAGTTGCATACAGTTTTTTTTGGCCTCGGTGGAGCTCTGTCTGACTGCCCTTCTAGTTTAAAAGCAGTTGTATGGTGGTGGTGGTGTTTTCTTTATTTTCTGTGTTTATAGTTAAGCTGTTCCAGCCAGATTGGTAGTGTTATGAAGGGCAGGCTCAGTGAGAACCATCGGTAAATTAAAGCTGGTTTTATCTGTAAAGGACAAACTGTTCCAGTAGTCTGCTCTGACCCATCCAGTTCTCCCATCTGTAACACAATACCTCCATGCATACACAATGTTTTCACAGGACTCTGTGCAGCCATGTGGAAAGCGAAGTACCTGCCATCATTCAGTAGCTTTTAGGAGCAATAACTTGCATTAATGGTTTTCTTTATGACTTTATCAGTCTCTCACATTGTTGTGGAGGCCCAGTCTTCTTTAGTTCATTGAGATTTGAGGTCATTTGTTTATGCACAGTTCTCTTAAGGTCAACAGCATCAGTCAGGTTCGGGTCTGGAGTTTGACAGGACCACTGCTGTGCTTGGGATCATTGTCCTGTTGCGTGACCCAGTTTCAGCCAAGCTTGAAGTGTCAGACAGATATCCTCAGGTTTGACTCTAGAATATTTTGGTATACAGAGGACTTCATGGTTGACTCATTTACTGTAAAACAAACCTAAATCATCACCCCTCCACCATCGTGCTGACAGCTCGTATGAGGTGTTTTGTGCTGATATGCTGTGTTAGGTTTTGTGCATTTTGGCCAAATGTCTCTACTTTGGTCTCGTCTGTTCTCACCCTGTGGAAAAAATTAGTTCCTACATTAAATTACCGTCAGATTTATGAAACGTGTACTGGCCTATTTTCTTCTTAAAACTGTGCTTATGTTATCAGTCAATCAAGTCAGAATCATTTAGAATCAACAGCCTTGTGCTATGGAACGCCAGGACTGCCATAATGAATTAATTAAATACACTATTAAATAATTAATTAAATGTGGCAATAATTAATTAAATAAATATTTACGACACATTTAATTAATTATTTAATGGTGTATTTAATTAATTCATTATGGCAGTCCTGGCGTTCCATATTGTGCAACCTCCATGCAATTTGCATATCATCTGCAGATTGCTCCGCCCGCATTTATCAATCAATCAATCAATCAATCAATCAATCAATATTTATTTATATAGCATGTTTAAAAACAACAATGTCGATCAAAGTGCTTCACAAATTAGGAGCGAAGAAAATAATTTACCAACAGCAACACAAAACAACCTAGAAACCAGCCAAAATTCAAATTCAAATTCATTTGAATTTGAATTTGAATTTTGGCTGGACGTCACGAACGCAGAGTCACGAACGCGGCCGTGACTCTGGCAGACGAGCTGAACACTTTCTATGCTCGCTTCGAGGCTGCAGCTAAGGACTCCAACAATGGTAGTGCTAGCAGCGCTAACGGCTGCAGACAGGAAGATACTGCCAGCACCGGAAACGTGCTCGTCATCTCCGAGCATGAAGTAAGGAGAGCCTTCAAGAGAGTGAACACCAGGAAAGCAGCAGGACCAGACGGCATCCCAGGTCGTATCCTCAGAGACTGCGCATACCAGCTAGCTCCTGTGTTCACTGAGATATTCAACATCTCTTTATCTCAGTCAGTGATCCCCACATGCTTCAAAGAGTCCATCATTGTTCCTGTCCCGAAGAAACCCCACCCTGCTTCTCTCAATGACTATCGCCCTGTAGCCCTCACCTCAGTAGTGATGAAGTGCTTTGAACGCCTGGTCAGAGACTTCATCATTTCTTCACTACCAGACACACTGGACCCACTACAGTTCGCTTACCGTCCAAATCGTTCCACAGACGATGCCATCTCTCATCTCCTCCACACATCACTCACTCACTTGGACACTAGAAGGGGGAATTATGTTAAAATGCTCTTCATAGACTACAGCTCTGCATTTAACACCATAATTCCCTCCACACTCACCACCAAGCTGGAGCATCTGGGACTCAGCTCATCTATGTGTCAGTGGATCTCCAACTTCCTAACTGGCAGACCACAGGCAGTAAGGATGGGCGGACATGTCTCAGCCTCTACCACTCTCAGCACTGGAGCCCCCCAGGGGTGTGTTCTGAGCCCCCTGCTGTACTCTTTGTACACATATGACTGTGTGGCCACTACCAGCTCCACCACCATCATCAAGTTTGCTGACGACACCGTTGTGGTGGGCCTGATCTCTGATAACAACGAGACGGCCTACCTGAAGGAGATTAGGAATCTGGAGAACTGGTGCCAGAGGAACAACCTCCTTCTAAACGTCAGTAAGACAAAGGAGCTGATAGTGGACTTCAGCACTAAGCAGGAGAGGAACTACCAGACCCCTGTCATCAACGAGTGCCCAGTGGAGAGAGTGGACAGCTTCAAATACCTCGGAGTTCACATCACGCAGGACCTGTCATGGTCCTGTCACATCAACACCGTGGTGAAAAAGGCCCGTCAGCGTCTCTACCACCTCAGACGCTTGAGAGACTTCCAACTGCCCTCCAAGGTGCTCAGGAACTTTTACTCGTGCACCATAGAGAGCATCCTGACGGGAAACATCTTAACCTGGTTCGGAAACAGCACCATGCAGGACAGACGAGCTCTACAGAGGGTTGTGCGATCAGCTGAGCGCACCATCCGCTCCGAGCTCCCTGACCTGCACTCAATCTACAGCAGGCGGTGCTGGACCAAGGCCAGGAAGATCGTGAAGGACCTCAGCCATCCCAACAACAGACTGTTCTCTCTGTTGAGGTCAGGAAAGCGATTCCGCTCCCTGAAGACCAACACAGAGAGACTGAGGAGGAGCTTCTTCCCGCAGGCGATACGGTCTCTCAATCACACCACCACACAGTACTGACCCACACATATAGTTCTTACACACACACTGGACATTCTGGACATTGTTTTCACTTCATCACTTAAATCACTTTAAGCATATTTGCACTGCACAAGACATAATGTGGATTGCACAACACTGGTCACTATATTCTTCATTTCCAGTTAATACTTGTACAGCTGCTGTTATTGTGTGTGTATATATATTTATTTATTTATATTTCTTCATACATTCTTATATAGTTCTATACTGTGTATTGTGTATTTTGTTGTACAGTTATTTTATTTTCAACTTTAATTTATATATTTTATCTTATTCTTTCCCAGTTAAATTTACCCTTCATTCTAATTTGTGTTGTACAGTTATTTCATTTTTTTATATTTTATATTCTTATATTTTATTCCTTCCTAGTTAAATTTACACTTTTTAATTTTTCATATTTATTTCCTATCTTATTCGTAGCCCTTTCCTTTTTTTTTTCTTTAGGTCACGAGCAGTTGTCTAAGCATTTCACTGCATATCGTACTGTGTATGACTGTGTACGTGACAAATAAAAATTTGAATTTGAAAATTTAGTCAACTAACTTAAGTCAAAGCCAAAGTAAAAAGATGAGTCTTTAAGCGAGATTTAAAAGACTGAATAGACTCGGAAGTGTGAATAGTAATAGGGAGATTGTTCCATACTCTAGGTGCTGCGATAGCAAAGGCACGATCGCCTCTGGTTTTAAGCCTAGACCTGGGCTGCATTGAGAGCATCTGGTTAGAAGATCTTAGTGCTTTTTTTGGGGGTTATACAAATGGAGAAGTCCTATTAAACAGCTAGGTGCCGTATTATTAAAAATTTTACAAGTGAGTAAAAGAGTAAAATGATCATACATTCTGGTACCTGATAAAAGGCTATATAATGAACCATGTACCTCCACGTATTGTACCATGTATGGAGAAAGCAGTGACAACGTTGTAAGAGGAAGAAAAAAGTCTGACGACTGTAGAAAATTCAATAATAGAGTGCAGCAGAAAGAGCTGAGTATATCTCCATTTTCACTCTCACCTATGGTCACAAGCTTTGGGTTGTGACAGAAAGAGTGAGCTTGCGGATACAGCCGACGGAAATGAGCTTTTCCTTAATGATAGTATTTAATTTTCATTGCATGCATTAAATTTATTTATTTTTTTGCAATTCTGATTATCTTGTGGCTTATGGCCTTTAGAAAAACTCTAAATAATAACCAAAAGGTATCAATATTGTTGTTGTTACTATTAATATTTTAATATTCACTTGTGGTTTATAGAGCATTTAAAAGTAGAATGGGAGGCAGAGCCTTCAGCTTTCAGGCCCCTCTTCTGTGGAAACAGGTCCCAGTGGAAGCAGTAATGCTGGACTGCATGTGATTATGAGAATAGTTTTCCACTTCCACACTTTCTATTTACAGCTCCTACACTTCTAACTGTTACAAACAAAATGGATCATAGGACTCCTGTGTCCTTGCTGTTCTCTGAGATGCTTATGATTTATCCATTTTAGGGTTGCAGGCATGTTGGAGCCTATTCAAGTTGGCACGGGGTGAGAGCTGGGGTACATCCTGAACTGATCGTCAGTCGGTGTCAGAGTTGTTTGTAATTTGTTATTCATGTGGGTTCTTCATATTTATGTCCTTGGAACACTAATAAATTTGGCCCTAGCATTAAACAGTTGTACTCTCAGGTCAGGGTAAATGCATTCAGACTGGTCTACACAGTATTTTTTCCACTCTCCTTGCATTTGGTTCCTCCTTATTTCTCTCTTGCCTTCTGTTTGAATTTATTTTATTTATTTTTTTGTCGGTCAAAGCACTTTAGAAGGTGCTTTATAAAAAAAGTTATTTCAGTTAAAAGAAAGCAATAAGAAGAGATCATTTCAAGGAAGTGACTTCCTGATTAATTCATTTACTGAAATAAAGAGTTTGAGTCTGATTAGACTTTGATGACGCTCCATAGCAGAGCAAAGTGTACCGAGGGTTTGTCCAGGGTCTGTGGAGTACACTTAAATTACCACATATGTTAGAATTTAACTGCCAAGTCTCATTTTTTAGAGCTCTTGTACATAAGAAACACTGATTGTTTGGTTCTGGGGGAATTATTTTTTAAAGGGATGCTGTCACTGCTCTGAATACACCGTGATGGTCTAAAGAACTTCCTCAGTTGAATGTTTCTTCCAGGTTTTTGTGAATTCTGAAATAGTTAATGGTTTCTAAGACTGTCTCTAATGAACAATAAAGAGCAGAAGAAGAAGCAGAACCCCCAACCATGAGGGGCAGCCAATCAGAATCAGAATCAGAATCAGAATGGGGTTTATTGCCAAATGTTGAGCAGGTTTACAACATTAGGAAATTGCTGCGGTGCTTCAGTGCAAACATGGTGTCATAAATAACACTTAAATAGACATGGAAAAAATAAAAGTAGGGATAAGAATTAAAAGTGCTACGTGGAAAGATATGTGCATGAGATATACATGAGATATATACATGAGAGTAAGAATTAAGAGTGCTACGTTGAAAGATATATACATGAGTGCAGGTGGTGATCAGTGCCAAACATGGAATGATACAGTGAACACAGCGTAGGGTCATGTGTTAGTGGTGGGGATAGTCATATGGTTATTGTTCATGTGTCCAACAGCAGAGGGGAAGAAACTGTTCTTATGGCGAGAGGTTCTGGTGCGAATGGACCGGAGCCTCCTGCCTGAGGGGAGCAGGTCAAACAGACTGTGTCCAGGGTGAGAAGGGTCAGCTGAGATCCGAGCTGCACGCCGCAATGTCCTGGAGGTGTACAGGTCCTGCAAAGATGGGAGTCTGCAGCCAATCAGAAGAATCAAAGTCATGCAAAACTCCTATAGTAGAGCAAGAATGAAAACACCTAGTTGGAAGTGAGCTGAATCAGCCGTCTTTCAGTAAACATCTGCCCTTTTTGGCCTCACGTATTTTCTCCGTTTTCTGATGCAGTTTACGCAAAAACCAACATGTCAGCTGTGATTGATTACAAAGCTGGAAACATCTCTCATGTCTTATTGGAGGCTGATTTGTTTCTTTCTTCCTCAACCAGCCTGTATCCAGTGGTTCCTGGAAACGGACGCTTTGTTTCGGAGAACGAGGTGATTCTGGATAACTACTGGTTCCCGAAGAAGGTAGGAAGACACGGTTACACACATACACTCGTATGTCTTTAAGCATCTCTCTAAAATAAGCCGTCTTTTTCCAGACTCAGTTCCATCTGTGCCATTATGAAGCCTGCCACGATGAGTCCGAGTTCACAAATGCAGAGCACTTCCTCCCAGAGCGGTGGTTTCGCAGTGACACGCCGAATAGCCGCAGCGACAGAGCCAGGCCCGGCTTCTACCAGCATAACCCTTACAGCTTCATCCCGTTCGGCGTCGGGGTGCGAGCCTGTGTGGGGAAGAGGGTGGCAGAGATGGAGATGCACTTTGCTCTGTCCAGGGTGAGTGATGCAGAGCTAGTGCTTTTTTAAGAGTACCTTTTGTACCCTCTGCACAATCTTTGCACACAGGGGGGGCAGCTGCATTCCTTGCGAGGATTGCCCTTTTCCAGCCTCCCTCGCCTGCTTATAGAAAGCACCATGTGGTAGAAACTGGCATTGCATGAAAGTACGGCCCAGCTAGTTTGACTTGAGTTAACATCCCTTTAACCCAGAACACTGTTGTAGTTTCTTCACTTTCTGTTGATAGTATTAGGTAATTTTGAAAGATTGTTGGCTTTTTCTCTGGGTTTTTTTTTTTGTATTATTGTAGGTTTTAATTTACAATATAAAGCATCTGAATTGAATTGAACTGAAATATTTAAAAATATTTTCAAACCCAGGACTAAATGCTGAAAATGACACTAGATGTTCTCTCCAAGTGAAGACAGCTGCAGTACTTTATCTTCCTGCAGTCTACAGATGCTGGCTGAGCAGCAAGACACTGATAAACTGGAAATGAAAACAGTAATAAAATGATTAGTGAGTCCTTAGAGGGAAATAAACAGAAGAAAAGCTGCAAGAAGGAATTTCTGCAAAAATGCCAAACAAAATAGAAAAGCTCCTTCTTTTGGCGCTCCAGCACTTGAATGCACTGAGACATGTACAGTGGGGCAAAAAAGTATTTAGTCAGCCACCGATTGTGCAAGTTCCCCCACCTAAAATGATGACAGAGGTCAGTAATTTGCACCAGAGGTACACTTCAACTGTGAGAGACAGAATGTGGAAAAAAAAATCCATGAATTCACATGGTAGGATTTGTAAAGAATTTATTCGTAAATTAGGGTGGAAAATAAGTATTTGGTCACCTCAAACAAGGAAAATCTCTGGCTCTCACAGACCTGTAACGTCTTCTGTAAGAAGCTTTTCTGTCCCCCACTCGTTACCTGTATGAATGGCACCTGTTTGAACTCATCATCTGTATAAAAGACACCTGTCCACAGCCTCAAACAGTCAGACTCCAAACTCCGCCATGGCCAAGACCAAAGAGCTTTCGAAGGACACCAGGAAAAGTATTGTAGACCTGCACCAGACTGGGAAGAGTGAATCTACAATAGGCAAGCAGCTTGGTGTGAAAAAATCAACTGTGGGAGCAATCATCAGAAAATGGAAGACATACAAGACCACTGATAATCTCCCTCGATCTGGGGCTCCACGCAAGATCTCATCCCGTGGGGTCAAAATGATCATGAGAACGGTGAGCAAAGATCCCAGAACCACACGGGGGGACCTGGTGAATGACCTGCAGAGAGCTGGGACCAAAGTAACAAAGGTCACCATCAGTAACACACTACAACGGCAGGGAATCAAATCCCGCAGTGCCAGACGTGTTCCGCTGCTGAAGCCAGTGCATGTCCAGGCCCGTCTGAAGTTTGCCAGAGAGCACATGGATGATACAGCAGAGGATTGGGAGAATGTCATGTGGTCAGATGAAACCAAAGTAGAACTTTTTGGTATAAACTCAACTCGTCGTGTTTGGAGGAAGAAGAATACTGAGTTGCATCCCAAGAACACCATACCTACTGTGAAGCATGGGGGTGGAAACATCATGCTATGGGCTGTTTTTCTGCCAAGGGGACAGGACGACTGATCCGTGTTAAGGACAGAATGAATGGGGCCATGTATTGTGAGATTTTGAGCCAAAACCTCCTTCCATCAGTGAGAACTTTGAAGATGAAACGAGGCTGGGTCTTCCAACACGACAATGATCCAAAACACACCGCCCGGGCAACAAAGGAGTGGCTCCGTAAGAAGCATTTGAAAGTCCTGGAGTGGCCTAGCCAGTCTCCAGACCTCAACCCCATAGAAAATCTGTGGCGGGAGTTGAAAGTCCGTGTTGCTCGGCGACAGCCCCAAAACATCACTGCTCTCGAGAAGATCTGCATGGAGGAATGGGCCAAAATACCAGCTACTGTGTGTGCAAACCTGGTAAAGACCTATAGTAAACGTTTGACCTCTGTTATTGCCAACAAAGGTTATGTTACAAAGTATTGAGTTGTATTTTTGTTCTACAAATCCTACCATGTGGATTCATGGATTTTTTTTTCACATTCTGTCTCTCACAGTTGAAGTGTACCTCTGGTGCAAATTACTGACCTCTGTCATCATTTTAGGTGGGGGAACTTGCACAATCGGTGGCTGACTAAATACTTTTTTGCCCCACTGTATCACTTCCTCTGTCTTATCTTTATCACTAAGGACGTCTACAGGCTGTTGAATACTTCTGAAGAAGCCGGCTGGCTTAAAGTGGCATTTCAGGCTGCTGTTAAAGGTCAGTGCCTTTAGAGCGCCACAGATTTTATATTTTTAATCTTTTCGTTCATATTTAAACGGCGGACGGTCACGGCAGATGGCTGCCCCTCCCTGAGCTGGGTTCTGCTGGATGTTTCTTCCTTTTAAAAGGGAGTTCTTCCTTCCTTTCTACACACTGATGCAACCTTGTTGCGCTTTAGGGCATTATTCTTTTCATCGACAGATTGCCTAATCTTAAATAATCTGTCTCAGCTTGTTGAAATTTCTATAACTACGACCTGTTATATCTGTATTCAAGTCATGTCATAGATATGAGCATATGAAAACAGATATGCTGAAGAATGTTTGGGCTGCTTTCAGAGATGAGAGTCTCCCTGTGGTTTGTGTGTTTTGACATTTTCAAAAGCCAGGTTGCCTAATTAGCGTTTTAATGCAAACATCAGTCTTGGTGGTTGTGGTCAGCGTTGTTCTGTTTTCGTGTTAAAAACAGTTTTAACCCAATAGGTTCAATTGTTTACAAAGTGAATTTATAAAGAAAGGAGAAGTGCAGTTTAATGCACTTTTAGTATATATGTTATGTTCTGCAAATCAACAGAGTAAATAACTTAGGTAATCAGCTACAATCGGAAGCAGCCGATTTATGGGTAAATTTTTTTAACACAGTCCTGCTATTGCTCTGCAGCTGATGCAGCATTACGAGATCCAGCCTGAAGATGGTGCACCGACAGTGGAGGCCAAAACTCGGACGCTGCTCATTCCCGCTAAGCCCATCAACCTGCGCTTCCTCCCCAGAGTCTGAAGATGGCGCCAGTGATGGCCAGCAGCTCGTACATTCACAATAAAAGTGCTCCCAGAAGTTTCTTTCTCAGTGTAACTTTAGTTTGAGCAACAGGCTAAAACTGCACAGAGGTACAAATGAGTAATTAGATAAAAATTTAAGGCCATTTCTGGTGTTTGCCAGTCTGGGTGTGGTGCAGTTACGCATCTGAGCCTTAATGGTGCAGATTCCTGTCAGCAGCTGCATTTAACAAATTTCAGCAATGATGGTAGTGAGTAAATCCTCAAGCCAGGTTGACACATGCAGGGATTTCTCTTTAGGAACACATTTAATGGGCACATTTATCATTTTAAAGAAATAAGCTCATAATTTATCTACACATTTATCTTTATATGTATTTCTTTGTATTTCCTTAGCTAACGTCTGTTATGGTCTTCCTTTATTATTTCATAGTTGTTGTCATTCTGTTTAGTTTTAGCCCTCTGGTATAGTTCTGGATTTTTCAGCAATTAAAGGCATGTTTTTTTGTTTTTTAAACCTCCTTTAGGTTTGTGCATGTGGCTCCTCAATTTATTAACCCATAACAGAATTTGCAAAACAGATGTTATTAGTTTTTAGTTACTACTCAAGTATAACTTCTTTGCACTGTCAGATCTGAGAGTACACTGGCTGTTAAAGCCGTTTAAACACATTACTTTATTTACTTTCATTAACTTTTACACTGACTTTGAGTTTGACATTGACTTTGGCTAAAGTGAATCTCTGAAGTCTTTGATGATGAACCAGTGAAGTGAAATTCTCCCTTTGAAGTTTTTAAAGATTTTATTGGTGCATGTATTTACACACAAAAGAGCTGTTTTATCTTTCATAAACATATTTGTGCAGGAAGTAATTTCATATTTTTCTTCCTCTTTCAGAGAAGCCAGAAAGAGAGAAAAAGGACTTCTCTGCAGAGTTTAGATGTTCACACAAAATTGAACCTAATGCCCAAATCTTGCCTTCTGCATTATATAATCACTGTAATTGTATAACAATGAGTCCTAATATCACACTGTGTGTGTGTGTGTGTGTATGAGAAAATGCCAGTCTAACTCCAAGCACTTTGCTTTGCATACCTGTTTTTATTAATCTCTTTGGTGCATGTAAAGCTGGAGCAGGTGGGGCTCAAAGCTCAGATGTTGGAAGTGTGAAAATACTTATGCAGATGGTAGTGCACACTGCCCCCTTGTGACAATAAGGAGGAACGGCAGGCTGTATATATATTTAAAGGTGAGGTTAATAAAATATTTTACACCGATCACTGTTTGTTTTGCTGTAAGCTCAGCATCAACCACACAGAGGAATAAAGTTGGAGAGAGTGTGTGAATTTACTGAAGGAAAAGGAATTTTTGAACAATTACAATATCACATGTAGACGTGGTGGTTGTGATCCCAGTAAAGATGAAATGTTTGTGTTTTTTCTAAATAAATCAAGTATTTTCTTTATTTTTGACTTTTTAATTCACATTCACTGCAGTCTGGCCATTCCCCTTTAACCTCTGACATCACGAGGCTTTGGCTTGGCTCAGTGGATATTTGTGTTAACAGGTAGCTTAACAGATGTAGGTAAGTGTACAGTATTGTGCAAAAGTCTTAAGTCACCCCTCAGTTCTTTATATCTTCCTATTAAAATGAGAAATAGGTGCAGCTACTGAAACATGAAGCATGCATGAAAATAAGATGCATAAGGTAAAAAACAGTGTTTTGCACAATTCTAACAAGCTTGAAAGTCAATATTTGTTGTGACCACCTTTATTCTTCAGCACAGTCTGAACTCTCTTAGGCAGCTTTCTTGTCATGTCTTTTAGTCGTCTTCAGGAATAGTTCTCCAGGCTTCTTGAAGGACATTTAAAGCTCTTCTTTGGATGTTTCTGCCTTTTGTTCTGTTCTCTGTCCACATGATCCCACACTGCTTCAGTAATGCTGAGGTCCGGCCATGAGTAATAGTGCTCCACTGTGTTGTGTGTGTTTGTTTGTTTTTTAAATTCAGGTATGTTTTTGTTTATGCCGCTGGTATTTGAGAGTGTGTTTATAAACTCAAAACAAAAACAAGATGTCTCTATCCAAACATCAGTTTTGGCTCTTTAAGCCATTGTTAAAGAATGCAAAGAGAAGGCATGACTGTACATGCACGAGGAAAATCAGGGACATCTACACAGTGTCGCGTGAGTCCTGTGAGGTTTCCCAGTTTGAACGATGCACTGATGTGATATTAAAGAGATTACACACAAGTCTGATTTTTATTTAAGGAGACAGGAGGACAAAGTCTCTTTTCTAAGGACAGATAAGTGAGATTTGAGATGAGTTTTTCCAGAGCAATTTTATCTTTTTTTTTTTTTTTTTTTTTTACGAGTGACAGTACGCACAATCAAATATCACAAGTAACTGAATCTGACATACAATAAGAGAGAAACTTTCATAACATATTGAACAATTACCTACACTCTTTGGCCCCTTTATTAGGTACACCTTGCTAGTACCAGGTTGGACCACCTTTTTCCTTGAAAAATGTGATGGGAACATTCCAGTTTGAGATGATCTGAGTTTTATGACATGTGGGCGAGATTTTTCTGTGTAGTTTAGATAAAGCTACAAAGACACACACAGACACAAATGGGGGGGGGGGTTATGATCAAGTGGTCAATGTTCTGGCCAACCGATGACAGACCAAGTGTTACTGAAGGTCGTTGGGGTTTATTTCTGATTAAATGTGGGAGGAGAAATCTCAGCAGGTACATAAGGCTGGAGGCAGAAATCAGTCAGTAAAATACTCCTATAATTAGTGACAGGTGTAAATATGACCTCTCGGCCTTTAAACGCTGCTGCTGTACTTCTGTGACTTCTTCACTCTTGTTGTCAAATGCTAAAAGTTCCTTCTGGTTCTGTTTAACTGGTATTTAGAAGATCCCTCTATTTAGGGGACCCCATGACTTGTAATTCCATTTGAAATACTCGGGGAGTGTGCTCCAAGGCCTTTACAGCAGGTAGTGCCTGTAGCCTTCGATATCAGAGCAATACTGAATTAATATTAAATAAACAGTATAAAAGGAAGCTTCATCCTGTGGTTGCATTTAAGAGCTCAGCCTCTAGGAGCCGCTGCTAGAATTTAAATGTCCCTCCTTCATAATCAGTAAAGCCGTGCAGGCTTTGACAAGTGAGCCCTCGTCATTTATTTTTTATTTTTTATTTTTTGCAGAGGCCATCCTCTACCCGCTTAATGCGAGCGGCTCAGTATCCTCCAACTATCCATCCAGCCGGCCATCCAACCAGCCCACAACCCGGATCATCCAGCAGCTCTTTTTGTTTGCTCACACACAGCTCTGCTTTATATCCGGCATGTAACGGTTATTTTACTAATCGTTTGCTGTAAGACTTTCTCCCCGATGGATGACTAGTCCGAGCGGCCGGGGATCCACCGCCCTGCAGGCTGCCGGGGAACACTGAGCACGCCGTCCGGGGTCAAAACGGTGGAAATGGTCGGTGTTTCGGGCTCGGGAGGCTCCTTTGGCCGTGATGCGAACGCGGACGAGGCGCGTCAACCTGTCGGGGATGATGGTGAGTGGCAGATTAACGCGCACGGCGCGCTTTATTTGTCTCAAACACTTGCTGTAAAACAACAGGAAGGAGCGCATCTTTATTTTAACTGATGCTTTTAGCTGGAGAGGACGTGTTTTTACGCACTAAAATGAAGACTCTTTGGGATTTAACTGAGGCCAGCTGGCTTCCTGTGATGGATGCTGAGCTCCGGTGATGTCTGACCCGGATGGCCGCATCGGGGTCGATCTTTGGTTGGAGTCAGTTGCTTCTCATTATAGCAGATGGATGGATGGATAATGGATGGATGGAGTATTTTTAGAGAGGGCTGAGAGCATGTCTGTCTGAGTTTGAGCATTCCCAGAGGTCCCTGAAGTGATCTGAAACAAACTCCGGATTGGTTTTAAGCCTGGTTTAACCTCATGATTTAGAATTTTAGGACTAGGATGATTAATTTTAGAAAATAAACATCATAGTTAAAGCAGTCGCTAGTTTCACTCATAAGCTGGGGTTAAATTTGGGAAATTGGAGCTAAAATTGGCATTCAGATTCTTTGGTACTGAAACGTGAGTGGATTCATTGATTGATATATATATATATAAATATATAAAAGCTAACTAGCAGCATGTTTTGGTACCTCTCATGTGTTTAACGTAGACCTTTGCCAATAACAGTTATTTAAAGGTTTAACATCATCCCAGAATTACGTTTGCAATTAGAAGAGTAATCATCTAGTCCGTAAAATGTTGGGAGATACTGGAAAAACTGCATCACACTATCCTGGAAATCCTCCTGAATACTATTTTTAGTCCAGATCTTTGGTGTACAATCACGGCATTAAGAGAAACCCAAGTATCATTGTGTTTGAGAGGCTGGAAGCAGAGAAAGGTTGAAATTCAGCTTTAAAAATGATTTAGGTGATCAATTTGTTATATAGAGTGATTAATTTTCTGTCATTTTTTTTAGGACAGTGGGTTTTATCAATTGTGGTTCCATAGTGTAGAGGTCCATTGATTTGAAAACAGGAGGATACATAAATCCCTTAGAGTTGGATCAGGAAGGGCGTCCAGCATAAAAATCTGTCAAAAATCTGTCAAATTAGATATGAAGAAATACCTACAGAAGAAGCTGAAAGTAGCACTAAATAATCCAAGTTAAATTTAACAGATAAAGTTCACAACTGCAGTCAAGAGAGAAAGAAGTCTTGTCTCTCCCAATCCAACCGCAGGCATGCCTATGCCTGCAGTGGGAAGCAGTAAATCCAAAGGTCTCACTTGGAGTTTTCAGCTGTGACGACCTCCGTAAAGTCAGACTTTGTGATTCAAGATGGCAGCAGAGTGTTGTAAACCGTAGAACCTGTAATCTGAACTACCGTTTTTGAGTATTTGTGTTTTGCTAACTAAGCTGTATACAGACCAGACTGTGCCCATGAACATTTTTGTAGATATAAGCCCCTCCCCCCAAAAAACAAATACTATATGCAGCGAAATAGCCTATCATTAAATGGTTGCCAGGGGAAAATAATAAATATTTGACCTATCAGCGTCGCTGAATTAAATGGTTTGGGGGCGCTTAAAATTGCGCCCCTGCAGAAAACGCGCGAAGATTTGCTGTTCTAGAATTTTACCTCAGTCAGTAGCCTAAGTGAGCTATAAGGTCAGAGAGAGACGATGGCAGCGGTATTGTTAACGGTTGAGGCACAGCCTCCCCCAAATTCGGTTAGATCGCTTCTAACCTACCCTTTTGCCAGAAGGACAATGGCAGAAAAACTGCAAGTTAAAGAGTTGGGACCTGACAAGCCCGAAATTCAACTAACCCAGGCAACGAAGGAGAAGTCAAAAGCATACAACAGGACTTTTTGTCGGAGTTGGTTCCAGCGCAAGTCGTGGCTGACAGGCTGTGCATATTGATTTATATGATGCAGCCGGCTTTATATTGTTGCTTGATTACACCACACAACATTGGATTGATGTAGCCTAAGTAATGAGTAAGTGGACACATTCATTTTTGCTTAAAGGCTACTGGATGCTAATTTCTTTCGCTTTCTACCTGTAACTTATGTAGCTAGAGGAAAGCTTTCTGTTGTGTGTTGCCATCTAGTGGGCATGAGGTATCACTGTATGAGTTAATCACCTAGCAACAAATTAAAATTGTGTTGTTTGATGTACTCATTAAATGGGTCATTTTAGTCGATATCATAAAAATTGCCCCCCCTGAGATTTTTTTCAGGAGCCGCCACTGCTATATACTATAAAGGGTTCAGCGTAGTGTATCTTTCACGTATCTGGTTTCACTTACCCAAATGCTTGCAATCAGGATAAATGGTCACACAAAGCTAGTTATAAACTTGCTAAGTTAACACAGCATTTATGCTGATTATTCACATGAAATACGCGGTGTTTCCAGCATCTGACCAATCTAAAAGGGGCGTTTTGCAGAGCATATGACTTTTATTCCACAGAAAATTATACCTATGAGCATCACCTACTCTAGAGACATTATCAAATAGTTGCCAAATAAAAATTAATAAAGAACTTAAGACATGTACCCATAAAACTGTGCAAAATTATTTTCTGCCAACACAAAAAAGGAATAAAGTTGCATTTAAGAATCTATATTTATTACTGATCCCCATCAGAGAAACACAAAGACACTGAAAAACTGTTCTCCCTGCAGAGGTTCAATAAATCTTTGGTTGGAAGTGAAAGACCTTAGGAGTACAGTAAACTCAGAGCCAACCTTAAAGATACCTGGATAAGATGAAGTTCAGTTTTTTAGTACAGGGCTCAGGTATTGCTGTTGATCATTGAGTGGCCCTACCTCGCTAGAGAGCAAAACAAAGCCTGTTTTTCTGGCGACTGCCAATGGAAACGTGGCTGTGTTGTCACTCTGAGCTTTGACATCCAAGTTCTGAGGGGAAAGTTTTATAATTTATACACACCTGGTCAGGTGTAGACAATTGGAAATTAAATCCAGGCTACACGTCAGTACTGCAGTGCAAAGCATGGGTTGCAGAGAAGTGTGACACAAACAACTGATTGATCTCTGAAGTCAATATTTTTCAGAACGAACCTTCAGAACGAACCTTACAAATATCACTTACATTGTATGATTTTTAAACATTTTTTTTTAATCACACAGTAATTTAGACTTCCTGTTGCTGCTATGACTGTGGCACACTGTGTGCTATGACTGTAATGGAGGAGGTCACTTTAAGAGGGATGGACTTGACCTCCTGACTATGAATGATGTAGATGATAAGGTGCTGACTCTATGAATCTGCAATCTCAACAGGGTTGTCCGATAAGAACAGATGGCGTATCCACAAAATCCACTGCCACTCAGGTATCTGTTGTTCACTCATTTATTTAACAAGAATCCGAAGCACACATCCATAATGTGAGTGAGGGGATTTAACAGGCTGTAAAATGCTATATGCCGTGTGGTGAGTGATGGTGTGGTTTCTGGTGGAAAGAACATAAAAGTCTTCCATAATTATGTGAACAGAGTGTATTAAATGTGTAATACAACAATACAAACAATACTGGATAGTGGATCATTCAACCAAATAAGGGAGTATCAACAAATGATATCTTACTCAGAGACGTGGCTCCGTTCGTGAGTTCTGCGAACTGGCTGGCTTTTTGTACAATGACCGTGACTTAATATTAGGTTATAGATGTTTTCTGCCACAAGCTTCAAACACCACAAAGTTTGGGGAAGATTGAACAATTTGTGAGTTTAGCTGCTTCTTGTTCTGTGGCGAAACATCGAAATTCGCCAAGATGTTGCACGAAAATCCAAATGCTTTATAAATTAGCACTGCAAACATCTTTAGATTGAACTAACCAAGGGTGAAGCCGATTTGACTAATTGTCTTGGTGGAGTACACCACTGCATAAAACCTGGAAATGGCTAGCTGTGTCAAACATTTCATACTGATGTTAAAATGGCGGACTTCCTGTTGGGTTTAGGGTATGGCTCCAAGAAGCTTTTTTTTTTTTTTTTGTACATCTTGGCATGTTACATGAAGCTGACAAACCTCATACACATAGGTGAAACCATAGACTGTAGAAAAGATGGATGTAGCTTCCAGGTCATAAAAATGAACCTAATGTCGATGTGTGTTCTTTTTAATGGCCAGCAGGGGGCGACTCCTCTGGTTTAATAGAAGTCTATGGAGAAACTGGTTCTCTATGAGCTCAGCAGATGGCTTTCTGATGTGTTTATGGCCCCATCACTATTCTCAAGTCTCACTGAAAAAACAAAACATGTAGTTATTTTTGTAGATTTTGGTCATTATTAGAATGACCTCAGTGAGACTTAGTTTCTCTTTTAATGAAGTAGTTAATTAATGATTTCACTCTTCTTTTATTTGGTTTTTATTTATATCTCATGTAATTTTATTTTACAGTTCCAATGTACAGCACTTTGTGTCAGCTGTGGTTGTTTTAAAATGCTTTATAAATAAAGGTGATGATGATGATGATGAATCAGAAAAGAGGGCTTCCCAGGGTGTACTTGTGTACTAACAATTTGACAATTGCAAGGCAAACATAGCTGCTACATCTATTTTTATTCCATAACTTACTTCATAACACATATATTGCCTACAACAAAGGTGTTATCTTTAAAGGATGTGTTTAAAATATTCATATTGTCAGAATATGATAAAGTAAAGCAGCAAGTTCTCACCTTAGAGAATCTGTAACAAGCACATGTTTGCCAGTTTTGTTTGGGGGAAAAACGAAGTGGTTATTCAAGCAACATAATAGTTACCTAACTAATTGCTGCAGCTAAAAACAATCAGCTCAAGCTGGCTGCTAGATAATTTTCAGCACTTAATGAACACTTTAAGTCTAAAATATTAAACAAACATTAATCAAGAAGGCACCTAGTCTGTAGCTGCACTCGTTACTGGAGGCAGTGGGTGAGCGTTGAAGGCTTTTAATGTGTTTCTATTTTAGGCTCGTGTAGCTGTGTAAGAAGCTGCAGAAGCTGGAGACACCCAGCTGTCCTCCCCACACGTCAAGCTGAAACTCTGGGTTAATTCTGCCTTTTCATGTATCAAACTTTAACCATTTATTGCAGCAGTGGAGCTGCAAGGCTTCGCACCAAGAACTGCAATCAAGTATTTGTGATAACTGGCGATGAGTCTTTCACATCTCTGAATTTTGGGACATTCTTCTTTGTAGAATTGCTTTAACCTCCTAAGAACTCTTTCACGGCATGCATTTTTCATTTCTCTTTGCTATTTGGGCTGATTGGGACCTGATGAATGTAAAAACAAAGAATTACATGATTTTTCTTTTAAACCTGATTTCTGTTTCTGAGAAAAATGAAATCCAGTGGCAGCATAATATCCTCGTAAGTGGATATCAGGCTCTTGTAGAAAGCAGAATTCATGGTTCCATCAGTTACAGCAAGTCATCCTAAAGCAGCAAAGCAGCCCCAGGCCGTCACACTGCCACCACCATGGTGTGATGTTCTTTTTATGAAGTACTGTGTTAGTTCTATGTGAGATGTAACGGGACTCAAACCTTCCATAAAGTTCAATTTTTGTCTCATCAGGCCACAGAATATTTCCCCAAAAGTCTTTGGGATCATCAAGAATTTTTTTTGTTGTGTTGCTTTTTGAAAGCTTTTAATCTGATTCACCTTGTCAGTCCCTCAGCTGACAGTGTGTTCATGATTCACCAAAGGGGCAAGTACTTTTTTTACTCAACCCTCCATTGTTGGTGGTTGACATCTGATTGTCCCCCCGACGGTCAGTCTTCACTAGAGTTTAAAAACATGAAACTTTCCACCTCTTGGTTTAAGAATTGTAGAAGCCACTTGAGAAATGAAACATCTTCCAGTCACTTTTCTTTTTCAAGCTCTTAAGACTATCTGGATGACTGAGAATTTACATAGCCATTAATCCCAGGAGGAAGCTGGAAAAGTTGCCCATGCTTTTTATATCTAGTCATCTGCTCACAGAAATATCAAAAGGTTTAGTTACTGAAGTCATTGCATTGGTTTGTGGTTAGCTTGGGAGTTGATTTAAGACCTTGAAGGGTTTGGTACCTTAGTACCTCTGTGACATGCTGTCTGCGGCCTGTGTCTACCAACAATTTTTCATTTGCTGCAATATTATTAGTGTTTAAAAATAAAAACAGTAGCCTTTCAGTAGTCTACTTCCTGGTCCCAGTAATCATGTTACCTCATTTCTAGCTGCTTTATCAATTTCAGGTTACTGGTCTGTTCTTGGGTTCTATTATTATCATATTGAATTTCTGTTTATTTTATGGATTTAACCTTAGCTGTTGTCTTCTTTTTATGTTTTGTCTTTGCCATTAAAGAAAAATTAAATCTACCATATCAATCAAGTTTTGCTTGCTCGTTTTAAAGGTAGCATTAGCCCCTCAGACAGACCTGCTTTCTTTCACGAGAAGCCATTTGGAAATTGCTCTCAGCATTGGTACAGAGATAAATCCACCAGAGGAGAGCAAAATGAGCCTTTTCTGCACCCACAGGAGCAAAGAATGACCCAGAATGCATTGCAGGCTCCAAGTCAAGTTGGGTTTTAATGAGTGGAGCTCATCCTTCATCATCATACCTGACTGAAAAGCTCAGTTCACCTTCACTTACAATTGGCTCGTGAAACCTTTAGGGTCCTTTAAAAGCCATTCTGGGCAGTGAAGGTTTTTTCTAACTGAAGCAGGTTAACAGAAAGTAAAAGGCAGCATTTTGTGATGAAAATAACTCCTGATATGTTTTGAGTTTTCCAGACTTGAGTTATGAAACAGTGTGAGGATGCGAGCCACTCAGAGCAGCTGCCTGATAAAAACCCTGCAGACCTCGAGCCGGCTCTTTGTGTATTCACTGTGTGTCAGGCCGCCGTCTTATCGGTGCAGTCAGGCGGCACGACTCGAGCTCTGCAGCCCGCCAGGGGAATGAAAATGCCACAACACGTCACTACAGATTCGCTAGTGGGTCAACGTCTCCGGCATGGTGCTGCTCACGTCCTCCTGGCCCCCACCCTCCCCTCCTGTCTGTCTGATGTAGCTGAGTTTGTTCTTGTCTGGAGCATCGAGTCACAAGCAGCGATGCAGGTCCTGGAAGAAAACCTAAACTGATAAACACAAGGACACTAAGAAAACATTGGTACTTTGAAAGAACAAAAATGCTTTAGAAGTGGCAGCACAAGCAGTGAAAGAAGCATTATGTGCATAGTGATACACAGTCGAGTTTGATCAAAGAAGCAACATCACCAGGATCAAACAATGACCTTTTCTTAGTTGCACCCCTTTCTCCTACACTGACATGTTTTCTCCCTTCCCTAAAATGTAAATTCACTCTGTGTGTAGTTCACCTCGAGTCAGGACGACTAAAGGAGAAGACCAGAACAAGTCAATCTCTCGAGGTTTCTGTAGGTGCGCTTTTGGAAGAACTTTTAACTGCCGTCTACAGCTGCCTTTGTCTGTGGTTGATCTGAGTGATATCTCTATGCGTGTCTTTTCTTTATCAGGTTCAGAACTTCATTCAAAGTCAAGTCAGTGCTTGTTGTTGGTGTGTTTTGGACCTCAGGGCCACCATACTACAAATCTGTATTAAGAGAAAAAAAAAATCTACAAGTGCTCAAGTTCTTCCTGCTGTTTTTCTGCAATTATTTGCAGCACAGCTTAGATATGAGTAATTTAAATCTCGTCATCTCTCTGTGAGCGTGAGACTTTATAGAGACATCTATGTGCCTACTAGTTGAGGAGATGCAAGTTAAGAATCTTTTGTGCAGACCTGGAAAACAGTCCCTACAGGAAAGGGTTATTATTCGTTATAGGATGCACTTTAATCCTACAGTTTTATCTTTAAAAAACAAAACAAAAAACTAAGAAAATTTACACATTTTGACTCTCTTCATAGTAACTTCAGGGTTTTAGGCCATGTTCATCTCTTTAAGGTCCACTGTAGTCTTAGTTTGGTGTTGTTTGGAGGTCATTGGGTTCTCTTCACAAACAGGTTCATCATGTTGAGCTCTCCTCTTCTATTTGCTGTTTTTTGTACCTGCTCGAGGAGCAGACGTCCAAGGAGCTGTGGGAATTGTGGTGTTTGTGTCAGAGCTTCCTGTGCAGTGTTTCAGGGTCCAGCAGAGATGATAAGCGCACCAAGTCAAACTAATTAGTGTACAGACTCAAACAGAGAGCTGAGACCTGCGGGGTGCTGAGAGCCAGATGTTTGTTCAGAAGGCTGCGGCTTGTTGTTGGAGCTGACAGGTGCGGCTGGGCAGTCTGAGTAAAGGCTACAGCTCGTTCCTGCTCCTTTGAGCTTAAAACAAGCAACTCTCAACTGGGAATTAATTCAACTGAACATTTTAAAAAAAAAAAGTAATATTTGTTTTTACTGCCTTATTGTTTAAGGTTAAAGACAAGAAATATGTAGAGAAAAGCCCCCTGCTTGCACTCAAACCTGAGATTCGTGCCCAAGTCAGTCAGCTGTAATCTAAATCATAATCAAGCAAAACTAGCAAACAGCAACATGAAACCTCTGTCTTGTTGCTGTTAATGTGAATATTTTTTGTAATAATTATTTTTGACTGTTGGCTAAACCAAGCAAAGCACATTTACACTGATGTTTATGTGGATTAAAGGCAAAGGTAAAACAGTCATCCTTCAACTCGACTTTCATTTTTACAAAGTGGGATGTCACAGGGAGTGATAGTCCAGCTGGTTTTGAACTTGAACTGTGTTTTCATTTGGCACAACAATTCTTCATTGGATGTTTCAGAAGGTTAAAGCAGGAGTCCACGTTGACTGTCTTTTGCTCAGGAACGATTTCAAGCTGTGCAACCCAGAGCGTCCTCACTTGACGCTTTGCCTTTGGACTCCTCAACTGATTAAACTGCTAATTTGTAGCCGGAGTGCCGGCTCTGATCACCAGCGAATATCCTCCACGTGGCATTCGGGTAACTTTGAAAAAGGACGTTTGCTCTCTGTAAGTTTGAAGTCCACAGAAAGCACAGTGCATGTGGAAGCTAGATGAGGATGAAGAAGATGATCTTGATAGTCCTAACGTTCACAAAGAATTAAAAAAAAACTTCCCACTGGGTTTGATGACATCTGGAGGAGGAGTCTTTCATTAATCAAACAATTATTTAATTAAAATTAATTTGTAAAAATTAACTTGATTTAACTTTAATTGTTCAGAATATGGAATAATAATAATTCACTGCTGCCCTTCAGTCTAGGTGATTGTTTAAACCCATTCGAATAACAAATAATTAATGCAACATAGTCCTCTAGTTTTTGTAAGGCAGTTAAGGTTTCCAGTATGGTAGTGCCTTGATCCTATGCAGAGGAGAGATACCCATAATCCTTTACTCTGTGTAGCCAAAGTCAAACACAATCATCAATCCTACATATGTGAGACTCCAAGCCGATGTCGACCTTGTTATCGATGACCGAAACAGCATTTTCAAATCTGTCTCGTCCCTCCAGTCAGGATTGTTCAGCTGCTGGAACGCGCTCCATCATCTAAACAACCTTGGCTCTTAGAGATCAATACCTGTGACGAACTGACTGTGTTTCAGTATCGGTCCATCAGGTTTCCAAAATTATGCAAGCTTGTTAATGGCGCTCTAGTTCTCCTTACAGCATCAACAGGTTGGGAAAACACAGCTTTAACCGGATAAATGAACAACACAGTTCTGATTCATCCCACTATGTGAAGCAGTGGAGCTGGAATAATTGTGTTGATCATAGCTGATGGCCACGGTCCATCTCGTTTCAAACCCTACAAAACGCAATCAACCCTCCTATTGATCAGTGCCACGATCCCAGTGTTATTGAAGCTCGGGTGAGCAGAGAAGAGCATGGACTATTTCTGCACGTGAACAAGAACGTGGCTGTTGCTAAATAGCAAGTACGCCAAGTTCTTATTTGAGATGTTTACTTAGGAGACTTCCACATATGGGAGGAGGCAGCGCGGCCATTCTTCAACTGGAACAGCAGCGTGTCTTTCCCCCTTCATTTCACAGTGATTAATATTTAGGATGAAGTTCTATATACTACAGAAAGTTATTCTATGTCTAATTAAAGTTGTTGGAGACACTGACTCGAGTAATACAATCATTGTACATACAAAGCAATTATCAGAACAGTGTCTAGTGTTGGATCCTTGTAGGTAATTTATGGTTTTCATAGTAGATTAGTTGATTTTCCTAAGGTTTAAAGAATCTTTGCATAACCTTGACATGTCATGACAAATGCTATGCTTATGCTATATTGTGAATGTGCGCGTGTGTGTGTGTCAGAATTGATCCTAAACACACAACTATCCTTCCAAGAAATGTCCTATTGACTGTAGTTTTACCCTGAAGGTTAATTCACAGTTTGATCAAGCAGGCTTCATGAGATGAAACTGTCTTTTTTTCTGGGTAATCTGAAGTTTAATTTTTTGTCTAATGTGGAGAATTGCTTGATACCCAGCGTAACAGCTAGCTGGCTAACAGCTAGCTTATCTGCAATGCCACTTTCTGGCCAACAGATGGCACTCTTACAAATGTCAAATTTGATTTCACTGTAATTATATCAGACGAGTGTTTGTGTCCAGTCACAGCCGTCAGTGACAGCTTAACGCTCACACCAGATGTGAGGCGTAATACGTGAGCATTTCGTTTACATAGGATAATAAACTTTTTTTATTTTAATATTTTTATTTTTTGCTTATTTTTAAAGGAAATGTCCATGTGATTTCCGTGATCATTTATAGTATTTTTCTTTATTGTTTTACATGAGGTATTGATTAAACTGAATACCAACATTTTTATTATAAGTATATGAACATACAGGATATATTTAAGAACCTAATAAATATTATCATAAATATTTTCTAAGATAACAGCAAAGTTTCCGTCCAGCTAAATCAAATTGAAATGAAAAACTTTTAATTGACCAAAGGTTATCTCAAAGTTGTGTTCATGCAGGCAACAACTTAAAATTTAATAATGACAACTCGAGTTGAAGAACAGCTCCCTCACAGGTTTACCTTCCACTCATGGAACATACAGCCATGTTCACAACTACTGTCAGCCTTCCTCTATTGTAAGTTTTGTGTTATACTTCACAGATTTGTTGACGTTACACCCTCATAACAAAAGTTATTTGTTCCAGCGCTTTTTCTTCTTTCTCTGTTGATCTGCTTATACTAGTATCCCCAGTGTGGCTGTGCCTCTGTGTTTAGTTTCTCCTCCTTGGGAACAGATCAGTGGTGTTTCTGGTCGTCTCCCTCAGTGCACTGTTGGATGGGAAACAGTGAGGCGACTGGATCAGCTGGGGGGGGGGGTGTTCAGACATGCTGTGCAGCAGGATTAGGACAGTGTGAAAAAGAGAGGAAGCCTTTGTTGTGGGAGGGTGGCACTTGCATAAGAAAGATAACGGGGGTATTTCTTCAACACGTGCTGCTGTAGATCTGAGAGTACCTGAGAGGCGTCTTAATCCCAGATGTCTTTAGGTTTTATGCTGCCAGTTTCTCCAGTAGTTTGAGTTTTTCGATGTAAAACTGACCTTGCTTTAGATTATTTTACGGGTACAGGGTTAAATTAGTGACAGGCTTTAGTTCAGTGTAAATCGCTTTAAAAGTTTAAAGATGTTAAAAACAAGTTTTTCATATTCCTTACCTCACTTGAACTTGTTATTTGTCATTAACTGCAGCTGAAAACAATTTTCAGACTAATTGATCACTCACCGTGGGACCAGTCTAACAACTGACATTAATCTGGTGTTTGACAAGATTTTTAATCTTTAATTTGAAAAAAAAAAAAAGAGGTTTAATCATCTTGAGATAAACATATACACATTTTTTTTGCAGCCGCCTGTGTGTGTACGGCAACAGAGAACAGTGTTGAAAACAGTATGCTGAAAAGCATGTACATGTTGTTAGGTCTGCCGTGGTTCTTTTACACTGGGATTTTCCATCCATCTCTGGGGTTTATAGAGACTGGTCCAAAAAATTATAATATATCCAGTGAGCAGCAGTGCGCTGGGAGAAAACATCTTGTTAATGTTAATGGAGAATGATCGGACTGTTTTGACCTGCTAGGAAGGAACTGGTAATGCAAATAAACACTTGTTACAACGAGGTATGCAGACAAGCATCACTGAAGGCACAACATGTTGAACCTGAATTAAAGATGGTAATTAATCAGTTAGATGTTATTTGGATCATTCTTAATCCTTCTCATTATTATTATTATTGTTTTTTCATTTTATTTATGAACAACATCTATTTGTCTATCTATGACTAAAATAACCTCTTCAGCTCTCTCAGCAGTGTGTTAGGATAAAAACTCCTCCTTCTTTACTGATCCCTTATCAGCAGATTCTCCCCATTTTGCCCAATCAGAGGAAATGACAGGAGCGACACGTGCTTTTTATAAGTGGAGCAGCCCATTCAGTCTCAGCCTTATGTAACCCGCTCAGTGTGTGTCTGAGGAGGTGTGAGAACGCCTCGGCCTCTTGGCGCCGTCGGTCGTGCCTCATCCTCGCAGAGTCGTGCCGGTGTTTGTGGGCGAGAGCCGATGTGCAATCTGAAAATAATATTCATCTGACCGAGTCACGTAATGTTGTCATGTGGAATGTGAGTCACCTCCACCAGTGAAGTTTAAGTGAGCTTTATGTCCTGTCTCAGTATCATTCAGAGCACAGCAGACATTAGATGGGCATTTTTGAATTTTGATTTTAACCTGCTGAGATAAACGATGGCACGGCATTTAGTGGAGATTCAGTTACTGGAGACCCATTAACCTAACACCATTACCTGCATGTCTTTAAGTCTGAGAGAGTAATAGCTTTCTTCTTCCTTTTTTTTTTCTTTTTTACCAAAAGACAATTTTTTTTTTTGTATTTCACAACCTGATCTCAAACACTTGATCTATTCTTTTTCTTTCAAAGGTCTTTTTTATTAGACAAAGGTTCTAATACAATGTATACAATAACACAAAATGCTTCAGAATATTCCAAAATTTCAATCTTGTTCCCACCCTAACCCTTAAAACAACAAATAATTGGCAGCCTGATGCCCAACTAAACCAAAAAACAAACAGAAAACCCCCCAAACAAAAGCAAACAACAACAAACAGACTCATAAAAGAAAAGAAAAAAACAAGAGGGGGGGTGAAATGCTGGCATGAATGCTGGCTCAAGTAAAAGCTTAAAGAGGTTGAGTAACTGGTAAATAGAGTTTGCCAGTTAGTTTATGGTGAACTATTATCATGGTGAAATTAATCTAGGCCTGTCTTCTTTAGGTTTGATCTTTTGGAGTAGAAGATGGAGTTAGAGTACATCCTGAGAACATTTTAATCTTTAAATTGAATGCTCAAAAAGTAAGATTGGTTCCCATGAGCAGTATTTACAGTTATGAGAGTTACAGTAAAATGTTCTTATGTCCTGTCCATGTTGTCTGTTTTGGGATAGCCCAGATTAAAACTTAATTTAGATTTTTCTCGTTTTTTTTTTTAATTTTTAGTATTCCAGCTTTTTTCTCAGGAATGACTGGCATCCCTTGGAAAGTAGAGTTTTGCCACCCTGCTGCTCTTGGCACTGTTTGGTCCTAATAATCTGACCTGCCTGTCACCCATGTGTTTCTGCTGCCACTGGCCACATCCTCCTCTGCGCACGGTCACATTTCCACTGCAAACCCCAGCCGGTATTGATTAACATGTGCAGAGGGATGGCAGCTGCAGTGCTAGGTTATCAGTGGGACGATTGACAGTGGCGCCCTCTCTTTTCCATCTCTTCTGTCTCTCCCGGAAGCTGACATGTAAACCGGTGACACACTCGGTCCTCCGCTGTGAGCGGCGGGAAGCTGGCAGCTCGCTCTGAGCTCATCATGAACAGGCCTGTTCTTGGCAGCTCACCCATCAGCCTGTTACCTTGGATGGCTGATGAATAACACCGAGAGACAGAGAGAGGTCTGTCTGCATCATAGGCTTATTTTCTCAATAAACCACCGGCATTCAGACGAAGAGGGAAGAGAAGTTTTCTAGAGAGCGTGAGATGGGACAATTTTCCTCAGGTTAGTGATGTTGTTAAACTTGGGATGTATTGAATATGAACAGTGCTTTAATTTCTGTTGTCATGTGATGATGTGCTTATTACAAAAGGCTGAGAGTGTAAAATTTTGGGTGTTTTGGTCCACCACTGAGTAACTAACTAAACTAAATAAATTGAAAACTAAATAAAAAGGAAAATTAATACAGGAGAAATATAAATAGAAAATACTAGAAACAGATTCATGCCTATAATATATACATTTTTAATATCAGTTTTGGTGTATTTCATGATATATAAAATTTCTATGGAGTCCTTTATTTCTTTATGTCTGATTTTATCTGTTTTGGTCTTCCATATTTTAAATATTAAAAAACTAACAAAATTTATGAATGAATATATAAATACCGGTAGACTAAAAAAGAAACAGGAAACAGGGTAAGCAATACGAAGGAGAAAAGACACACACACACGTACACACACACACACACACACACACACACACACACACACACACACACACACACACACGTACATACATATATATATGTATGTACATGTGTGTGTACGTGTGTGTGTGTGTGTTTTCTTGTTTTGAATCATAGGAATGGTTACCAATGCAAAGTGATCTTAAAACGAGTTGGAGTGCAGTGAGTAATACATTATGAAGCTCTTATGTAACACAGCATGGTGGGAAGGCAACGGCTGTGTTTTTTTTCTTCCCCCCCTTTTATTCTCTTTCTCCTTTCTTTTTGTTTTCACTCTCCCATTTTAGTGTTTTCCTTTCAGACCTTAAACAAATCACCACATCCAAGACCTTTAAAATCTCTTATCCAAGTCAATTGTTGATTAATAACTAGAGGTGATAAATCTTTTCAAGTCTGAAATGTGACAAAAACAATCACATTTTGATGTTGCATTCATAATAAATTGCTACCATAAAAATCCATGTTTTTAAACAATATTTATAGTTTTCTATACTTTTTGTAATTCCCCTCTATAAATTTAAATTTTCACCTCCAGGTTCAGTGTTTTCTTTATTATTATTATTATTATTATTATTATTATTATTATTATTATTATTATTATTTGTAGTGCCCGGGTTAATAAGGGTTAGAAAAACTTTACTGCACCATCTTGTGGTAGCAATTGATACTGCATGAAGGTACAGCTTATATCTACTTTAACACGAGTTGATATCTCACCCACACAACACATGGACATCTTTAAAGTAATTTCTTCAACTTCTGTAAACTATTTTGTGGACTTTTAGAGGGTTTTAAACTGTCTTTAAACATTATATTTTATTAGTTATTCAGTGTTATGCAATTCCACTTGTTCAGTCTGTTTCTGCACATGGTTCCTCACCAGAGATGGACAGTAACGCGTTACTGTAATTCGATTACTTTTTTCAAGTAACGAGTAAAGTAAGGGATTACTATTGCAAAAACAGTAATTAGATTACCGTTACTTTCCATTAGGAACGCTGCATTACTGTGTTACTAAAACCGTGATTTTTTTTTTTTTTTTTTTTTTTTTGCGAGAATGTCTCATGACAGTGACGTAAGCAAGTGCAACGTTCATGACAACAGCTGTGTGCAGATCAACAATGGATAATATATCGAGTGCGGGAGAGAGTATGAGTGTGCAGCGTTTAAAGCGTGGAAGTACTGACCTTACTTTGAGTTTGATTCCATAAAAAGTGACAAAAACATTAGTGTCTGTTGTGCGTGGGAAGAAAACTTCTTTTTACAGCGAAAAAAAACCCTAAACTTCCAAGCAAGCACCGAGTGCGCTACGACGTAATGGGAAATTCACAGAGAAACTCGCGGATTCTTCCACTGACCGCTGCGGCGCACCTGCGCCAGGGTAAACCTCCGCCTACCCTACTCCTGCTTTACAGGTGAAAATAGAGCAACAGGACCGCTAGTCTTTGACTTAATTTATTTTCTGCTGTGTTTTACTTGCATCTATTTGAAAGAGTGAGTGTAAACACAAAATATATATATATTTTATGTGCTGGAATGTGCAGAAAATAGGTTTAAATATTAAACAAATTTCTTCCAGTAAGAGAATGTTGCATATAGTTAAATTTTTGCTTGATGCATAAAGTTAAAAGATTAAAACTAATAAAACAAGTTTTAAAAAGAGACTTTTCCATTTGATTGCATTTTGTATGATGGATTATGTAGAAAAAGTAGAATTGGGCTGAAAGATCTATCACTTTATCACCTATTCAGGTTGTAAATTGTGTTTTTAAAAAGTAACTAAGTAACTAAGTAATTAATTACTTTTGAAAATAAGTAATCAGTAAAGCAACAGGATTACTTTTTTGGGGAAGTAATCAGTAATTAGTTACTGATTACTTTTATCAAGTAACTTGACCAACATGGTTCATCACTCTTCTCTGAGCCCTCTTCACCAACAAACACAAACACCCACTGAAACAAAAAGTTGAGGACATGACTTCGCTTGATATTATAAATATTTTCAGAGTTGAAGGCATTGAGGTAGAGAGTGGTGGGTCGAAAATCTTGGGTCCCAACTGTTGAATAGAACATGTGAAATACCAATGTTGTTTCTCCATTTTTACAGCCGTAAGCTACAGTCTGACTGTAATAGACAATTGTTTTTTGATCCAGAAGGAACCATGGGTTGATGAGGATCCTGGTGTTAAAATGTAGGTAAAAATGAGACATTTCATAAGCTATAACTTATTTTGAGCAGATACTGACCACACATGGTGATATGACACTTCAAAATTTACCTTTTTGAAGGTTTCTTCACTGAATAATCTGGAAATGGATCAAACATCCAGAGCATTAACACCTGTGTCCATCCCTTTACGTCACAGCTGGCACACCTTTATTGAAACTATGATGTTGATGGTTAATGGCGGCTATAGAAACCATCTTTTCTCTTTAACATTAACATCTTTTCTTTTGGACATTAGTGTGTTCACTTCCTGCTAACAGGAAGTTGGATCGTGGTATTTTAAGCCCAGCCGGTGCAGCAGATCTATGAACAGTTGTTGTGATATTTCTCACCATTGCCGAAGCTTTGGCGTCAGTCACGACCGTGACACAGGCGGTCACGTTGTCTGTTGTCATTTTTGTGTCGGTGGAAGCTGTTGGGTGACACAGCAACAACTCAGATTTTTTATTTTGTTATTTTTTGCAGTTTGTGTGTAAAGTTTCTCAAGTGCGAAAATTCCTGTCGCACTTTAACGCAGCCGTATGTTCACAGTGGAAAGTTTTCGTGCTGTAAGCGACATCTCACTAGAGTTATCCCAGAGAATCAATGATGTTTAGCTTCTTTAGCTTGTCTGGAGCCACATTAGAGCACCTGAGTGTGAATTACAATGAAAATTTTCAAGTCCAGTAGGTACAATAGTCTCATGGGTACATAGCACTGCTGTTATTCAAAATCTTCCAGGATATTCTCTGTAAATATTTCCCTTTATTGTGACCCTAATCACCAAAATAATCCAATTTTCTCTCCCTCATATCCAGATATTTAAGGTTAAAATAGTAAAAAGAATAAAGGATCTCATGTCATCATGAACCCGTGGAGTTAAAGATCAATCTGAGTAGTGGAGGAAAATTGGAAAATCATAAATGCAAAGGAAGACATGACAAAAAAGTTCCTTTTCTTTGATTTTTACTGTGTCATAAAACGGTCAGAAAGCATTCGATTTGTCTGTAGTGGAGTCATTTAAGGTTTGCATGTCGAGGCCATTTTCTTCTGCTGATGCCACTTTGCACCAAATTAGTGGAAAATTTGTAACATTCATTTGAAACTTTCTATTTTTAGACATAAGTTTGAGAAACAAATCACAGAAGCTAGATGTTTGACCTCGGCTGTTTGAGCTTGTAGACATTTACACCCTCTAAACGTCCTCTCCTACTAAAGCACGCTGTTAAAAACACATGAAATCTTTGTTTTAGACGTTTTAGTCTTGTTGCACAGACCACTTTGAGCTGCTTTTGGTTGTAATTTCCAACTGAAATGAAACCAGGGGAGTGAGATTAGTCTTTACAACTTCACACAGGAAAAATACTTGTGGACAAAGATGACTTCCAAAACATCCCCATCTGGATTCTCCAAGATTTCAAGGACTCATTTAGTCCCTAGAAGAACTTGAATACTCTGCATTTTTCTCCCACGGCGAGCCAGAACACTCTCGGATATCGAGTGAAAATCTCTTTAAGAAACTTTAAAGTCGAACATATCAGACCCTCTCCCCCTGGGCACTAAACTGTCTGCTCTGAAAAGCCCTGACTCTGATCACGAGGGAAGCAACGATAAGCTCAGTTCAATCTCATGTTCTCCAGCTGCTAATTATGGATCATAGTCAAACCATATTAGTAAATGGATTAAAAAAACAAAACAAAACATAGTTTGAGCCACATGCTGACCTCTAGCAGCAAATCACGGGAAGTGCATAGAGGATGATGATGACAACGTGATGTTAACTTAGTGTTTATACACCAATCTGCGGTTAATCATTAGCTATTAATCATCTCTGACTGCCTTCCACAGCGTGTCTTTTCCTCCTGTCTCTCTGCCCTCCAACCAGTCGTAGCAGATGGCCTCCCTACCCTGAGCCTGGTTGTACAGGAGGTTTCTTCCTTTTTAAACTGAGTTTTTCTTGCCCACTCTTGCCAAGTGCTTGCCCCATAGGAGGGTTGTCTTATAGTTTCGGTTTTCTCTGTATTATTGAGGCGACTGTTGCTATGATTTGGTGCTATTTAAGTAGAACTTAACTGAATTAATGTGACACTATAGAATCAGGTGAGGTCATGGTGATGAAGTGATGGTTACAGACCAGACTCTAGGGCCTTGATGGCAGTTGTAGGGTGACTCCATTGGTTGCTAGCATATTTTTGTAGCTGTAGTTTGACTAGAAGTGGTGGACTTAACTGTAAATACTGCCCAGCTACTTTCTGAGCTGTAGTGAAACCGTGAAACACAAACTGGAAATTGAGACGGTTCACCTTCAGAATAAAAGTTGCGCCTTTTGAAACTCGCAGTGCGGGGGCACAACTTTTATTTTGGAGGTGAACCATCTCCATTTTTAGTTTTCATTGCACTATAATGAGTTTTGCCACCACTTGGCTAGTAGTTAGTGAGTATTTGCAGACAAACATGAAAACTACAGGCAACCAAAATAATTTGTTAGCATGACGTCATGTGTGAAGCCTCAGTAAAAAATAAAACATCTCATTTTTAATGATAACATTAATATATTAAACTTTAGGCCTTTAAGTCTTTCTAGTCTGGATCAAGCGATGAAGTGAGTTTCTGTTTAAAATAAACAAATAAATACTTAGTTCATCCAGCTGAAAACCGCAGCTAATAATGTGAGATTTAAAAGAAAAAGCCTCATTATCAGGACTTATCTGTATCTCACTGTCACTGAAAGCATAGTGATCTCTCACTCCAGCAGTCCAGCTCTTTAAAACACTGGATTAATGCAGTAAGGCCACTATAGCTGCATGCTGTAAACATATGGCTAAGCAGGCACTGCTGAGGTCATCTGGGTTTCTGGCTTCTTATTGGGTGAAGCCCAGCCTTCTGACAGGCTTGGAGAAATCGCCCGAGGGGATTAACAAAGCCGAGTGTGTCAATGAGTGCAAACAAACACACGTACGTGAATGCGCTGCTGACATCCAGGTATGAACCAGTAACAATGAAGCGGGCACAGATAGTCAGAGGTGGGAAAACAACAAAAGTATTTTTAAATCAGCACAACATGAGCAGATTTTATGAGTCAGAGTTATGAAACCTACACAACCCTCTGTGTACTGAGGTAGTGAGAGAAAACCGACAGGAAAATGAGACGAGGAAGACAGAAAATCACATAAAATCAATGTCAAGTGTGTTAGATTCTTTGAAATCCTTCAATGTCAGACAAAGTACTGGATGTTTTTTTTCCCCCACTTACAACCAAATGGTTCTAATGAATCAATCGGCTAAAAGCTAAAAAGCTTTATTTCTTCTTAAGGTTCATCCCTGCAGACTTTTCTGTCTCAGAGTTCATTAAGATGCATGAGTACAGCATGAATCCCGTCTCCTCCTCTTTAATCTTCTGACGACAGACTCCCTTTAAAAATAAAATAAAATAAAAATCTGTAAACAGTTGAACTCAGGTCAGTGAATCCAGGTTAGGCTAGTTTAACTTTAGTCAGTGTCACAATAGCGTGCAGCCTGCTAACTGGATCTGAGGTTGAGGTTTTGGCGTCATAAATAACATCTCCTGCTTAAATGTTCCAATCAAGAGCATTTTTATTTCCATCTGCAGACGTTTATATTTGTGAAGGCTCTGTCGCAGGACATCCCCTCACAGAACAGAGCAGGCATCAATAACAACAGGTCCGACCAGGCGCGCGACGTTTCTCCCGTTGGTGCGGTAGCATCTAATCTCGGCGTGCCGCTTTTACTGTCTGTGGGTCTTGTTATGTTTGAAGTTTTCTGAATTTTACTTTGAGTTTCCTTGTTACTCTTTAAGATCCTCAGCTGGTGATCTTGTTACGTGGTATTCTGGATGGTAAATTGGTTATTAATATTTGATTCTTTGGTTTGGCCTAGCCTCCCTGGTGTCTTATCGTATCTTGCGGTTATGTCGAGGCCTCTGTGTTTGGAGTCTCTCTGTCTTATTTTTTTGAGTCCTTGCTTTGAGCTTTACTTCCTGTGTCTTTGATTTCTTCAGCTGTGTCTGGTTCCCCAGGTGTTTCCACTTCCCCCTGATTGCCTTGCGTGTCTCGCTGTATATGCATTTCCTCGGTCTCTCGTTGCTCCTTGTTACATCATAGCCATTTTTCCTGTGCTGCCTGGATTTTGTTTCTTGATATATTGGACTCTGTTTTTCCTCTGATTTGTATTCATGTGTGAACTTTTAGTGGTTGCTTTTGAACTCTGCCTTTGCGTCCTGCATTTAGGATCCTCACCCCCCCCCCCCCCCTTTTTTTTTAAACTGAAAAAAATGTTGAACATGCTATATAGACTGAAAGCAACACTGCCCTGTGTGTGAGAGGAAAAGGACTGTAGAGTAATGCATTATTAAAAGTGTGAGCTTTTTCAGTAGGACTGAAAGAGTTGCTATATTAATAAAGTTTACCCGATTTGTAGTCAGGAAAGAAATCCGGAATAATTGCCATCTGCGTGAGTTGACAGACAATCAATATCACAGTTCCATCATTAAGACTAGAGAGAGTCTGATGGTCTATAATTCAGTATGTAATTAAATTAATGTTTAAAAGACAGTTTTAGTTTTGATTCTTTATTCTCAGCTGCAATGTCCTTCAAACATAGGCTGACATAGATCCACCTGATGCTTGCTGTAGCTGCATGTAATGAGATCTCTCAATGCGCATTGGTAATAAAGCTTTGACTCTTCATCTGACTCTTCTTCTCCAGCTGGGATATTAAAGGATTGGTGAGGTCAAGGAAGTTACCTAAACAGGCAATAGATAATCTTGATAACTGCAACATAGAAAGAGGATGCCACACCTGAGTTTGAAGTTGCTAACCTTCATTCTAAACAAACTTAAACAAAATAGACAAAGCACCAGAAATGTGAAAGAGACTAGGCTAGCAGCTCAATTGGCTACAGTACACAGAACGTCCCTTCTTAAGTTAATAGCATGAAGGAAATTAAGCTAGCAGTTAGGAAGATGAGCAAAGGAGTAGCAGCAGGGGAAAAAGGATGGTGCAACAGAGAGACCAGGAAAGACGAAAACTTTAAACCCTCCTAGTATCCAAACACAGGAGTCTGAGGGACCTTTCAGGAATGGTGCCATTATTTTCCAGAGAGCTGATTGGTCAGTAGGTGGTGATTTTATACCTGCTGATCTCTAATCTCAAGCATGATCTGCTCAGGAGCAGGTTAGATTACCATGGCTTTGTACAGCAGTGAGAAGTGATGCACCTTTGTAGTACAGAAAGCCCAGAGTTAACCTTGTACTTACCTGGATAAGCCAAAGTCCTGCTTTGTAGTACAGGCCTATTTTCTACAGCAAACAGTTTGGAGGCGCGTTACCAACAAACAACCAGTTTTTGCGTTTCAGTCTCAGTACCAAGTGCTGGGAAGAAACTTGTAGTTATTAATATAATTCTCTCAAACAAAGCTCAGATATTTGCAGATCATGGTACCTTTTAGTTATTTTCATTTAAGGAGCTCTCAGTGCAGTGAAACTGTCCCAGCGATCGTTCTTGATCGTCTGGTTTAAAATCCTCTGTGGTGCTGATCAGAAGTAAAACTATAAACACGTGTTATCGTCCAAATACTTGAGACCTGACTGTATGCGCACCCAGAAGCATTCATCCTCCACCAAGACCAAAACGATGTCTCGCGCTTTATAGAATTTCACCTGATGGCTTTTGCATAAGCCTGCTGTGAAACGGTCAGTCTGCCGTGTCTAAAACACTGAAAAACATCAGTTTGGTCACATTATTCTTGCAGGAAAAGCAGCAGGTAATGACCCAGAATCTTTTTTTTTTTTTCTTTTAAATGTAGAAAGAAAAGAAGCTGAGCTGTAGCATAAGTGCTTGCAGCAAGCATTTCTCAGCCAGGCTGTTTATTAATAGCCATGGTTTCTTTATTCATGAGGAGGCTTCGAGTTCAGACTGATGATGTCAGCGTAGGGAACGAATCGAGCCTCTAACTCACTGATTAACAAACAGCTTTGTTATTTTTTTGTTTGGTTGTGGTTTTTTTTTTTTTTTTTAAAAACCCCCAGCTTGTTTAAAGCAGGGATTGATTTCTCTGTTTGGGGACTTTTACGTGTTTCTTTTTGTCCTCCTAACACGGCTAATGGATCGACCCGCTCGCTGCGCAACAAAAGGTTACAGAAGTTTTTCATTAAATGCAGATGAGTAGGGCCTGAGCAGGCCCTATGTTCAGTGTGAATTCACTGAACAGTGAACAGTGAATTCACATCAGGCTTCAGAGAGCGAGAGAATAACATCAGCCCTACTTGAGCCGCATTTAAAAAACAATGGAGAAGCACGGGGACTGAAGAAGCAGACGCATTTTAAAACCTTCCTCTCTGCTTTCTTTGTTTGAAGGTCGGATTATGCTTGTTGCCTTTTGTTGAACGGTTGACAGCAGAGAGAGAGCAGGAAACAAGACTGAGAGGAGTAAGCGATAAATAATTATAAAACAAACTCAGAAACATCAAGTGTCCTTTAGAAACTGACTGAAAGTCATCAGTATGTCCGGTGCAGTGTGGAGGGTGTTATATAATTATTTTTACTTATGTTTAAAAAAACAAAACAAAACAAAAAACATGCACACTCACATCACATACCCAGAAAAATCTAGGTTTGAAAACATCACGAACTATGAGACTGTAGGCATCACCTATGTGCATATTTAGTGCAGCAGATAACTGAAACAGTCTTTCTAAAAGTGAACGAGCACCAGCGTTTGCACATTTGTTACTCCCAGTAACTGTTAGATCTCTCTAAATTTCACAATTTTCATTTTTTTTTAATCTTAAGAAACGGCAGTTTTCTTTCAGGTTTTGATTTTGACTACATGTAAGTCACATTTATTATCTAAAAATATGTTTGTTATGCCGGGTAACTCATGCAACTAACCAAAACTACACGATGAAGTTTAAGGTTAGTCTGCTGTTCTACCCTCTCCTACTTTAGGCCAAGGTAAATAGGAGTTTATAAAGCACTTCACTCTTCACCTAGCACCAGTGTTAGATGTGACGTGTTCCAGAGTAACATATTAGTGTAATCACTTTACATTTTTTGGTAACACGGTAATGTAATGTCCTACTGAGATGGCTCACCTTTACTTTCATTGCATGAAAGGACAGGAGCACGAGGGCAACCTGCATCCAAGACAGAAACAACAGCACTGAACTCTCCCATGGAGGACACTTTTGCCCAGTCTCCTTCTTACTGTTGATAAATTATTATTTTTTTGGTACCCGAATCATGAACTCTGACTTTAACTGAGGCAACTGAGGCTGTGTTGTCCACCAAGGGCCCAAGTAAACTAATATCTGAAGATTGGCGAGATGCATCCATTTTTAATCCTGCAATTTCACCTGTCTGTGTATTTTTCACAGACAAAACACAAAAAAATCCATTTGGGTTCACTGAGGCTGCTCATGCTGGAGTATTGTATTTATAATTATTTATAATTCAGAGGATGTTACACTGATGCACACTTATATCCCGAATACTCAGATTTTCTCATTAAGAGAGCTATTAATTATTTATATTATGAGCACAGAAGTCCAATCCTCATAGTAGTTGCATGAATGGATTTATATCCTCACAACAAGGAGACAGACACACACACACACACACACACACACACACACACACACACACACACACACACACACACACACACTAATGTATAGCAACACATTCGGGGGAATAGACTAGGCCATTGATTGGCTCTCTTGCTGTTGCTATGGCAGTTTAAGCTGCTCTTCTATTGGTCAGGCTTCGGACCAGGACCCGTGTCGGCTGTCTGTCAGCATCCCACCGTTGTCATAGCAACACACAGGAAGCAGGGTGGGAGGAGGAGAACGGTGTGGTTGTTGTTGTTTTTGTTGAATCCCGCAAAAGCAGAAGAATTTCTCTGTCTGTGGTCTGTTGTGCCTTTTGTTCCTTCCATTTCCTAGAGGAGGATCACATTTAATGATGCACATAAAAAAAATTTTTTTTTCTTTATCTGTTTCCACACGCACACACACACACACACACACACACACACACACACACACACACACACACACACACACACACACACACACACACAGGCTGCAGGGTCACTGGGCAATCACCCCCTAATCCTCTGCCAAAAGATTATTATTAATATGACATGCTTGGATGAATAGGGGATAAAATAAAATCATAGGGAGTGTGTGTGCGTGAGCGTGTATGAGTGCCTGAAATCCTTTCCCCCCCCTTTTTTTGTGGGACTCTACGGCACATTTATTCATCATCTTCTTCCTTGCAACTGCTTCATTACGGTTCTATTGAAATGCAAATGCCCATCTGGAAACACCCCCCCCCCCCCCCCCCCCCAAAAAAAAAAACCCAAAAAAAACCAGCATTCGCTTTTAGCAAGGTTGAACTTGTTTATTTAGCCATCTATCATTCATTAACCTGAAAACATACTGTCATTATTATGCCTGCTATAAAATTAAGGGTTTAATGCTGTCATGAGGCAGTGCTGCTCAGTTTGCTGGCCTTAGACTGTGCTTTGAAAATTGATACGATATTTTAAGAGCTCTGAGAGTTTGTGAGATTTTGGCTTTAGGTTTTGATGCTTGGACTGGATTGATGATGCAATTGGCCTGATAATTTTCTATGAAGGTATAAGGACTTGAGAATGATAGGAAAGAATGAAGATCTGTAAGTCTGAATATATTGATAGTATGAAGGTTAAAGTTTGCATGGCTTCATTAGATGTACTAAAGTTATTGTGCATAAAAAATCAGCTGACTATAAGGTGGTCAGGTGGGAACAGTTCTCATGTTTGTTTGTTTTTTACTTCTTCTCATTTGCTTTTTGTCCTTTTCTGCCTCCTAATTTACAGCTTTTTGCTGTGAGTTGCTCGGTGAGAGAGCGTTGTGGACTTAGTCTCCACTTTGTGTCCGGCAGGATCAGGATTTGTTGATTTGACACATGCTCACAGCTGTGTTTGTCCAGCCTTTCCATTCCTTTTCTTTTATCTTTTTTTTTTTTTTTTTTTTTAAAACACCTTCCCTGCGGGAAAGTGAGTAGGACAGCATGTTTACCTGCTCAGCGTTTGACAGCTGTGAAGGCAGAATCACTTAAAGCACTGCAATGTGATGGACTAGGAGGAGTTCTGGTTGTTGGTTTTTATGAATGTGTTCCTATAAATTGGAGTGGAGTTCGGAATAGTGAGAACACCAAAGCAGAAGCAGGAAGTCAAACCGGATTCTTAAAGAAAAATTTGCAGTTTATTTGAGGCCGAAGAAGAATGAAAAACAGAAGGCAACTCAGAGGAAACTGACAAGAATTAAACTGGGAAAACTAAAATACTGAACACATGCAATCGTGAACATGGGGAAAATAGAATTGATATTACAGGTGAAGCGAAACTGAACACACTGAACAGATGAGATGAGAGACTGTCAAAATAAAACAGGAAACACACTCAGACGCAGACTAAGACACACGGGCTTGACACTGGGACCTGGGGAGAAACTGGGGTGATAGCAAGCGACACAGAGAGGACGAGAGACATCACGGGCTGGTGAGAACACACATGGATGCACATGACAGACAGGGCATGGAAACAACTAACACACGGCTAAGACAAGACACAGAGGGAGGGGGAGCAAGACACACAGAGGGAAAGCAAATGCAGACATAACTGGGGAAACCTTAAACTCAACAACATTAGAAGAACCAAATCTCAAACATAAAACATCTTAATAAAGCAAAGAGTAAGAAATCCCAAAGTGAACTATTGTTATAGTTTAAACCCTAAATATGTGGCATCTCAGGGCTTTAAATGCATATAAAAAACATGAAAACATAAAGCGAAACACTCAAGATAGCTACACGCGGTAAACTTTTATGATGTGGGAATGGTGGACTGCATCTGATGCAATAGGAGGAGATGAATAACGCTCCCGGATAGGCTACTTTGAAACCTACCGCCTCTCAGTACAAAGGCATTTTTTCCAAGCTGTGTTTTTGACAGAACAGAACATTTAGCCAAAAATACTTGATTTAAATGTATTATTTATTTAGTAAATTAATTCTCAATAATTTAGCATTAAAATGCATGGAAAAATAGATATTGCCATAAAAAATTTATGGAGGATATTTGCGGTTTCTGCAAATTTGTGAGCGTTTCTACAAACAAGAACAATCCACAAGAGACTGAGGCAGTGAACTTTGAACCGCGACTTCACGGGGGTATACTGTAGTATATAATAAATAATTGTAGGTGACACTATATAATTAGGCTAAGGGTATAATTTTCTTGTAATTAAATAGAATTCAACTTTATTTTAAAATCACAATGCAATTGTATTTACATACAAATATTGTGTAGGTGACTCGCACTAAATTATGATGATAACAAATCCAGTTTTATTTGACAAGAAACGAAGAAATAATTATACTGTAAATATATTAAAGTACTGTATAATTAACCCCAAAAGTTGATTCTGTTCATCTGGACGTAACGTTTTCAGTGGGAGAAACGTTTCATCACTCATCCAAGTGACTTCTTCAGTCTCAGCTGACTGCAGGTTTCTCCGACCTCAGAAACAGTACATTTGCACAATAACTAAACCAGCCCACTGAATGAACAATGGGCTGTGAGGTCAGTTCCTTGATCATTAATATGCAAATTGTCATGACTATTGATCAACAACCTGTGTAATTAAATTTAGGTATTGCACAACTTCTTGTATTTTACAAGAATGGGAACATAAATTATAATGTGAGTACTTTGAAGTAACTTGTTCAGTTTCATGGTAATTTCCCCATCTTGCATTGTAAATACGTTGTACTTTTTGTACTTGTTAACTTTATTCTAATCCAAGCACAGCACTGCAGCAAAAACTTTTAGGACAAGAGTTAATTTCCTTAAATGTGAAAGTGCTTCCATGTTATGCAGAAAAGTTCTGACACTTTACAAAATTACTTTGCCATTCGAGAAGAGAGATCAAAGGTCAAATGCAGAGCAACAGGAGCCAGAGATAATAATGTTTTAGTACTTGGCTCCAGTCTTGAGCACTTTGTCAAACATGCCAAAGCAGTTTTCACTTCCAGTTATGTTTTTTTTTTTTTTTAAATTTTTTATCAACCCCTTCATAACCTCAGGGGGGCAATTAATCAAATCCTGAGGGAGGAAAGTGAATGACGCAAGTGGGGGAAGGCTGGGAAAAGGAGTGGCACCCAAACCAGGTGATCGAGAGGGAGCGGACGGGAGCTAGAGGTACTGAAGGCGAGAAGGGAAACAAAGCAGGCAAGAGGAGAGGAGAGCTCATGAATAGGAGAGTAAAGTTCCCCAGACAGGAGTTACATAAGCACCTCTGACCCAGAAACCTTCCACAACCGGACTGAACTTGCCCTGAGATGGAGAGGACGAAAACAGCCTGAGGAGGGAGGAGAGAGGAGGCGTGGGAAGGAGGTGAAAGAGGAGGGGATTTGTTTAATGGATGTGTACATCCTTTTACAGCAGCTGTATGTGTATTGTGAATTAAATAGTTTGTGACTTGTGCATAGGTGCATGCTTTTAGATTAGCAACACTACTATGAAGCATTTTGTTAGCGTGAGAGTTATATTGACTAAAACACATGAATGAAAGGTTAGACGGGACGTGGAGGGAGCAGGCAAGGACAGACAGAGATTTGAATAATGGAGGCAGCAGGAAATGAGGTGAAAGACGAGGTGAGAGTGATTTAGAAGGAAGTCGAGGCTGGTGGTTGCTGACAGGTGTGCACAGTCAGACGCAGAGGAAAACAATAAAGAACAAACGAGGACGGGCGCGAAGAAGGACAAAGGCAAGGCGAATTTATTTACCTGAGCTTCAAACAGAGGCCTGCACTGGAATGCAGACGAGGAAAGTAAACAAAGCAGTGGCTGGTGAAGCCTTTGGGAAGATTGATCACTTAATGAAACGCGATGAATCACTGCATTGTTACAGATAAACAAATATAAACTGATAATGTATGAGGATGCTTATAGAGGTTGTACAGGCAGAGCTGAGGTCACTTGAATGGATAAGAATGCTTAGATCCAGCCTGCTTGCAGCACATGTATATTGTATCAGCTCAGTCAATTCAAGTATTTTGGGCAGAAACACCTCACTAGTTCTGGGTTTGGACTCCCTTTTATCTTCAGAGCTTCTCTAATTCTTCATCGGATGGATTCAACAAGGTGCTGGAACCATTGCTCAGAGATTTTGCTCCATGTTGAAATGATGGCATCATATAGTTGGTGCTCATTCAAGATGATAATCTCCCTCTCCCCCACATCCTAAAATCCAGTGTTGGACTGAGATCTAGTGACCGTGGAGGCCATTTGAGTTTGAGATGATCTGAGCTGGAAGCTGATTAGCTATTTAAATAGGTCTGCCCGGTGAAGAAGCTGGTGAGTGTTTATATCACACAGCTTTTTTTTTTAAAATTCTTGCCATGCCAGTGAACCAGTTTCTTTAAACAACTACTAGAAATTGCAAGAGAAGTACATTAATGACAAATTTGTCAAACACAAGATCACAGCGTTACTTGCTCAACTGAAGGGATCTCCTGTCCTGTTCTTTGCTTACATTTTTGTCTGTCTTAGAGACTGTGGTGACTCTGAAGAGTGCTGCATGAATAAATAAATATAGCTTGCTCAGTTAAGTTGGCAGCCTGCTACAGCAGATTGTAAAAGGCTGCCGTAAAAGGAAACAGAACAAACATCAAATGGATTGAAGTCAAGTAAAGATACTCAAAATCCCAGGTAACAAAACGCGTAAACCAACAGATGAAAGATTTGGGTCATGCAGAATTAGCGGCCATCAATACAGAGCACAGAGTTGTAGACATTAGGGTGAACAATGTGGGTTTTGAACACCTATTAGAAATGGAACTTATATGTCAGACTGGGAAATCACGCTGTTAAAAATAGGACTATTTGAGACTGACTCGCTGGAAAACAACCATTAAAAAAACGTGTTGGCTAAGTTTCACAGCATATTGTGCATCTTCATACCCTCTTGGGTTTGTATTACTGTTTTCAATAATGCATTTATGCATCATATCAGTTTTAAAACCTTTAAGGGTGGTTTCACAGATAGTGCAGACCTCCATTTGATGGGCTCTACAGTGCTTAACTTCAACTCTTATATTGTTGCCTTATCCCTTTTCTTCTTCTCTATCCGCAGGTAAAACCATGGACCTGGACAGTGCTCCATAATCTCGCTTGCCCCTCACCTCCCTCCTGATCACCTTTGCTCCTCCTCCATTTGTCCTCCTTCCCCTTCCTTTTCTCTACTACCTGTTCACGATGACAACCACACTGGAGACGATGCTGGCACAGCCTGACCTGGAGCTGGGCCCTGATCGGATGGACGGCTGCGAGGCCGCTCGTGGGCATTACAAAGTGGTTCCCTCCGTTGTCTGCTCGATGTGTTGTCTCTTTGGCATCATTTACTGTTTCTTTGGTGAGTTGAACAGGTGATGTTAATGCAGCAGAAGCAGTTGTTCTTTGTTCTTTTTAAGACCTGTTGTTGAGGTCATGTGTTTCTGGCTCTTTTTTTCAGGATATCGCTGCTTCAAGGCGGTTATGTTCCTTACGGGCCTGATGTTCGGCTCCGTCGTTATCTTTATGCTCTGCTACAAGGAGCGCGTGCTGGACACCCAGCTGAGCGTGGAGGCCTCAGTGGGCATTGGCCTGGGCATCGGGACGCTCTGCGGCCTGGTCACCATGCTGGTTCGGAGCGTGGGCCTCTTCATGGTGGGCCTGCTGCTTGGCCTGCTGGTGGCCGTGGCTACCCTGATCGGCATGGAGGAGCTTTCTGACAGCCCGCCGCGCTCTGTCTGGGTGCCCCTGGGCGTGCTGCTTGGCCTGGGCATGCTGTTTGCTGTGCTCACCCTGCAGTGGCAGCGTCTATTTACAACGCTGTCTACAGCGGTGTTCGGGGCAGCCGTCATCACGGTGGCTTTGGACTACTTCGTGGAGCTCTTTGCCCTTGTGCTGTACATGTATGAACGGATTAAAGCAGAGTCTGGAAAGCCTGTGTGCTGGATGACATGGGTGGTCCTCGGAGTGTGGCCTGCCCTCACCCTGCTGGGTGTCGTGGTCCAGTGGAAGGTGACCGCTGAAGGATACTCCCATACCAAGGGTGAGGAAAGCTGGTTCCAGTGTATATTTGTGGTGCTTGGCTCTGGTTTGCTGCTGACTGTAGCAGTTCACCATTTTTCTTCCTAGAAGACATACCTGCAGGAATGAGTCTAAAGGAGAGCAGGGGGTTCATTCCAGTATATTTATTTAAAAGATTTATATACTAATTATTTAGCACATATAGATTTATAAAACAAAATATAAATCTACCTTTAAATTATGATATAATCTTATAGATTATGGTGGCAATAAATAAAGTAATGTATCTTTTGTTGTGGGTTTGCAATGTGTATGTGTATGTATATATATATATATATATATATATATATATATGTATATATATATATATATGGACAAAATGGTGGTGGCTAACCAACCGGACATAGTGGTGGTAGACAAACAGAAGAAGACGGCCGTAGTGATCGATGTAGCGGTTCCGAATGACAGCAATATCAGGAAGAAGGAACATGAGAAGCTGGAGAAATACCAAGGGCTCAGAGAAGAGCTCGAGAGGATGTGGAGGGTGAAGGTAATGGTGGTCCCCGTGGTAATCGGAGCACTAGGTGCGGTGACTCCCAAGCTAGGCGAGGGCTCCAGCAGATCCGGGATACATCGGAGATCTTGTCCAGAAGAGCGCAGTCGGAACAGCTAAGATACGGCGCAGGACCCTCAAGCTCAGGCCTCTGGGAGAGGACCCCGAGCTTGAAGGAGAACCGCCCGAAGGCGTGCTGGGGTGGTTTTTTGTTTTAAGGGTATATGTGTATATATATATGTGTGTGTTGTTGTGTGGGGTGGTGTGTGTGTGTGTGTGGGATATCTATCTATATCTCTATATATATCTATCATTATACTCTAATATATATTATATATATAACTATATATATATATATGTATATTATGTATACACACTATATATATATGTGTATATATCTATCTATGTATATGTGTAATCATATATATATGTATATGTGTGTATATATATATATATGTATATTGTCTATTATATATATATATGTGTGGCTGTGTGTGTTGTGTGTGTGTGTGTGTGTGTGTGTATGTTATATTGTGTGTGTGTGTGTATGTATATATGTGTGTGTGTGGTGTATGTATAAGTGGTGTGTGTATATGTATGTGTATATATGTATATATATATATGTATTAGGGGTGCAACAATACACAAAATTCACGGTTCGGTTCGGTTCGATACTTTGGTGTCACGGTTCGATATTTTTTCGATACAAAAAAATGTTCATGCCTTTTAATTGTCTTTATTAAATATAAATATATATTTTAACTCAAAAGTACAGTTTTTAAATTTAACCCTAACCCTGTGCGTGTTTTTTTATTGACCGCGATCATGCGCACCTGTGGCCCACCACTTATGTGCAGCCTGGTTATTTCGCTCATCCTATTGCACCACATAATTCTTTGTCATGAACCATAAGCTGCACTTTCTTTTTGCCTTATAGTCTGATATTTTGTCATAACTTCTCCGTTTTGTGGTAAGCTTTTCTTTGGCTGTCACTTCTTCACCCTGACCTGTCTTATTTGGCTCAGCAGAACTAAAATATATATGCTGCTGCTTTTACACACGCACTCACATAAGCTCAGCGATTCTCTGCGCGATCAACCTCTCACATGTTTAAGCTTGCTGCGGGAGATTTCACTTGTCATGTTTGCATAGTAAGCTAACGATTAATAAGACGATGTCAGAGGAATTGGTGCACAAATTATCATCACTCACAGATCAGTGCTGTCGCTCTCTATACACAGTTCGCACGATTGCAAAGTGAAAGCAAAAAAACAAGTGCAAATTCAAACGCGACTTCAATATGTCACATATTGACAGTGGCTCACCGATGCCAATGACATAATTACCCAGCTACATTTCTGAAAGAATGCAAAAGCATTGACATATATTTTTCCTACAATAGCCCGACGGGCAGGGAAGAGATAGATTTTGGTAGCCCGACTGAAAAAATCGCTAGCTCCGGGACGTCGGGCTAGCGATATTGCAAGCCCTGTATCTGATTGAGGAATCACTTATCTTTGGAAAAGAGAGTTTATTACAGAGAAATGGCTCTTTCCAAAATAAAAGCTATACTATCCGCTTCTTCTGGGCTATATTCTCAGCAGCATAAGGAGAATCATGTGCTAACAGCTGTCTAAATGACTCGGCTAAAGTTAGTAGCATGCTTGTTATTTTTGTCTTTGCACTAGGATGATGTCGGCGTAAATGTGCAGTCATATTCGTTGTGTTCCCACTAGTGCTTTCAGGTTAATCTCGTTGAAATGACCTTAACGCCACAACACGGCAAATCTCCGTTAACGAGCTACCGCCGATCGCTCCGTGCATGGGGCTAGACGGCAAACACGTTAACGAGCTAACTGCGCTAACACACTAGTTCACACCAATGTAATTGAGCATTGCATGGCACATCCAACATACTGTTTTACTTTAGTCCATGACTCGCTTACCTTCAGGGTCATACGTCACATGAAAACCAAAATAATTCCAAACGCCAGATCTGAATGAGGGTGGGGGAGGTCCATGTTGCAAGGAGAGCTTAACTTCTGTCTCGCTAGCTTGCCCTGCGCTCTTCCTTCTGACTATGCTGTCTGTGTTGAGCGCTCAGTGGATCTGCGCTCGACAGTGCAGCCTAGGCGGAGTAGTCGAACGCAGATTCACTGAGCGCTCAACACAGACAGCATCGTCGGAAGGAAAATTGATAAAATAAATTACAAATGTTGTATTGTTCGATACATATGCGTACCGAACCGAAAGCACTGTATCGAACGGTTCAATATCGATACGAATATCGTTGCACCCCTAATATGTATATATATATATGTATATATATGTGTGTATGTATATATATATATATATATATATATATATATATATATATATATATATATATATATATATGTGTGTGTATATATATGCATGCACACGGGATTATAAGGGGCACTGTCGATTTTCAGAAAAATCAAAGGATTGATTTTAAGTGTGCCGTATTTTCCAAACAACACGGTAATAACGACGGCCCGCTAGCATGCTCTAACAAAAATAGTGCTTTGTTGTGTATCTGACGGATGAAAGCTAAACCAGTTCCACACCACTGAAGTTGCAGCATTTTTACAAACCAATTCTGGTTCATCCGTTTCATTCAACGATCCACTTTCGCTCTTCTCATTCGCTGCCATGCTTTTTCTGCCATGTGCGTATGAAAACAAAGGCACTGCGCATGCGCGTTTTACCCATATTCTATCGCCATATTTCATTTTCTTATTGTTGCCCAACATTATACCGGTATTACCGTGAACGGTATGATATGGCCCAGCCCTACCACCCATCTTGAGGAGTTTGCCCCCTCACATATACTAATGTGCTACAAACAGGACTTTAATATCACCAACCATTCCCATGTTATTACGGTGTATTCATATAAATGGCCCACCCTGTACATTAGATAAAGCTAACTCTAAAATGTGAGAATTATCTCACACCAAAACAAATGATTTAATGTTCATTTATTACATCTGCAGTCTAAACTAAATGTGTTTGGGACATGTAAAATATAGAATTTAATTAGCTAAACCAACAATAAGTTATTTCGAGGTCCATGACAGCTATACCAGAGTTTGGGATTTCCCCACCTGTCAAATTTTACTTTAACCCTGGCCAAGTATTACTGACCAATCAAGTTTAAGCAGGCTTTGCTTGTTTGCTTGTAAAAACTCTTATTAAGAGGGAAAAAGGAAAACGCATGCTGAAATTTAAACATCAATGATCTGAGGATGGTTACACTTTTTCTTAGCTTTTTAAAATTGATAAACCAAGACAGGTAAACACAACAGGAAGTCTTAACCTGGATATCCGCTGGTTACACACAAAATATTAGACATCATTGCCCAGATACACCAAGACAGGCAATAGTTGACATATTCTTAGAATTTTAGAGCAGCTCTGGAGCTTTTCTGCAGTGATTTGGTTCTAAATGCAGCATTTACAAATACAATAAAAGCCTGATTTTTGTTGCTCTTTAATGGAACTCCTGTATCAGCTTGTAATGTCCTGACTAGACTTCAGCAGTTTTCAGCAGAAGTACATGTTATATTCACTTCTGACAAAATGCATTAATTAAAAAATTTTTTTTTTGAGGGTCGAATATTTTTAAGATGTCGTGCATCTAAGTTAGAATCTCTTCAAAACTCAAATCTGATCTGATCTGAGTTCCTCAAGAGCACCCGTAAAGGTCCCCTAAGTTTTTAATAAGATGAACCTAATTTTCACATAGAAAAGTATATAGAATATAGATAGATATCAACATTGCCTCTGTTTTTAGCTTTGAAAAACAAAAAATCATCTTTCCTTATTAGCCTCCCTTTGTTCTCCTCAGTAATCATCAGCCGCCAGCAGCGGAGGATGCAGGTGATGCGCATTCGCCAGCGGGATGACCGCTACCGCAACAAGAAGAAGAAGAAGCAGCAACATGGCTCCTCTTCACACCATCAACACCAATCCAAACAACTGCACACGGAGCCCGCCTACCGCCGCAAACCCAACCCTATCCGCCGCTACGATACCGACGTCCTCTCTCCTGTGAGGACCAGTAATCATACTGTTGAATGACAATTTTTGGCCTTGAAACAAATAGCACAGTTATTTAAAGGAAATAGTAGTAACTATACCCAAGGTCATTATACAATAATAAGCTATAGACAAGACTGTCCTAAATCATATATACTAAATGCTTATCAATATCCTAAAAACAAGACTGATCAAGTACCATTGTCAGATATCTACCATTTAATTAAGTTACTTTATAGCTAGCTGGCGAACTGTCCCCTTGTGAGCTGTCACTGAAAAACGTAAACATCAGTTGTATATATATTTTTTTGTTGGTCCATTACATGATTTACTGATGGCTAAAATTTATTCTGTTTTAAAATAAACACAAGTGTCATGTATCATGTTACCTAGTGAACCAATATAGCAAGCTAGCAAACTAGAATTTCAACTCGACTCACCCTTTGCTGACAGATTCATAGTAAAAAGAAAGTCTCTTTGAATTCTGAGGCTTTACATATCATGATAATAATAATCTGATCCAGTATCTGAACAAACCAAAAGATTTCTGTATTATGTCCGTTAGACAGACTAAAGTGAAGATTTTTGGCCATAATGCACAGCACCATCAGCGCAAACAACTCATACCAATAGTGAAGCAGGGAGATGATTTTGATTGTTTTTCAGCCAAGGACCCTGAAACCAGGCATTGTGTAGAATAAATAGGTAACAGTAGGTTATGTGACCACAGTCAAACATTGTTTTAACCAGATGATCAAATTTCCAACACGTTTCAATAGCTTAGAGACAACCAATTGGGCAAGTAGTGATTTTGAAGTTATCCTGCCATTTGTTAAGACTGGCAATAAAAAGAAGGAACCAGACTAACTTTATAAACTCTTTGTTCTTTCTAGAGCTACATCCAGAGTTTTAGAGATCGGCAGGTACAGGCACAGCCCTTTCCAGGCCGGCTAGTCGGGGGCTCCCATGCCGTAGTGGAGATGGGCTATGACTGTGGATCCACAACACCACTCACTGGAGCAGCAGGACCTTCGCTACGGGTCTAACCACTCCAGAACCTCCCAGATGCCTGAACATACCACTTACCCAGAGAGATGTACATCTCTATAATCACACCTGTGCTAGAACAAACCATTACACACCTAAGAGGATGGAAAAAATATGTAGGGCTGGATTTACCTGAAATGCAAACACATTTGACTGTTTCCCTAAATAAATTTTGGATTATAAACCTCTTGCTGGAGCCACCAGCGTGGTGCCGAGGTTAGCTGACCTCTTTTCATCGTCCAAACGCACAAATGCATGCATGTACTTAACATCACAAAAACCGCAGCTACAATTTTAAAGATTGATGTGGAAGCCCAAAACAACCTGCTGGACTCATCCCCAACCTGTCTGCCACCATCTCAACTCAAACCAGGGATTGGAGCTTCAGTGCAAACCCTCCTCAGGTTCTAACAAAAATAATGAAGATTCGTTGTTAATAGTTTCTACCACTGATGTTACAGAAGCAAGTGGAAGTCGAATTAAAGGCCCAGTCAACATTGTCTTTAAGGGGAGGTAATGACCCTTCACAGCAAACTGAGATCCTCTATTTGCTCTCTGTGCCATCCGGACTACATACATCCTCTTTGAAATGAGGAAAGATTTCATAACTGTCACATTTAAAGAGGGGAAAACCCTTTGCCACCCTTGGTGCTGGACGACACACTACTTCAAGCGGCCAACTGCTCTGAAGGCCAGGGAATCTGTTTAAACGGGTGCCTTGCCCCTCCTTGGACTGTAAAGTTCAGCATCAGGAGAGCGGTTACTGGCAGATATCCCACCAGTGGCTTCTTCTTGCATTAAAAGTGGAAAAAAAATTTCAGTGAGGGGTGGTAGCCAGGGAGCTACAAAAAGCAGGGTTAAAAGACTTTTTAGAGGTGAGTTTGTTGTTTTCACAGACGTGTGGATAAATGAGGTTTTATTTACACTGGCACCTCAAAAGATCTGATTTTGCGGATTCTCAGTGCTGGAAAATATAAATCTTGCTCATTTTGTGTCCTGAACTTATTCTCTAAGAGATCAGTTTCACGTGTAAAACAGATTTTCACTCTACCATTTACTTTTGTGTAGAACTTGGCAGAGGATGGTCAATGACAGAATAGCAGAATTTTTTTTTATTATGCCATGAAAGTGAACATAAATTAAATTTCATTTGTTAGATAGCTCATTTACCATAATTGAAACAGGATCAAGAAAACTAATGTTATCAGATAAAATAATCATTTATTTTCATTTAGTAGCTTTATGATAATGGAGGTAACATAACTGAAGAGTGGCAGAAATTAGTGCCAATGTTACATTTTTAGTTTCTTAAATATGATTAATTTAAAAAGAATTTGTTTATTTCAGTTGTCACATAGCTGTAGTCATTATTTACTGATACAATAGTGTTAAGAAAGTAAAAGCTCGATTACAAATAACGACACTAATAAAAACATGGCGGGAATTATCATTGATGTTAGCATGATAGGCTAACTAATGTCAACTTTTTAAGTAAAAACTAGCTAGCCTGCTTTACTATGGAAGGAAATTAGCCTAGCTTGCTAGCATTGACTTTTTGATTCAAATAACAGTTTCTCTGCCCTGTAACCAACTTTTGAAAAGAGAACAGATAAAGATTTAATAAGTAAATTTGAGGGTTTTTTGTTTTGTTTTCTAATGTTCCTTTAACATTTACATAATATTTCAGGGTTATTATAGCTGTTTGTTTGTTTTTTTTATTTAACCTAATTTAACCTGAGCTGTGTAGGTAGGTTTGATTCATGTAAGATTGAAACTGATTGAGAGATTGTGTTTCAGGTATTGGTTATTTTCCAGTATAATAAATTAAAAGGTTTTCTCAGTGATGGTTTAGGTATCTGTCAAACGAAATCTCAGAAATGTGCCTGTTTGCACCTTAGACAGACCCAGCTGAGGTGCTAGTGTAAACAAAGCTCACAGGTCTGAGTGACAAAATGGACTAATGGCCATAGAAACTTGTATTTAGAGCAACTCTTTCCATCATGTGCATTGACCTTCTTTATTTGGGACAACATAACATTTTTGTCACCAGTGAAAATGTGAATACTTTGTTATTGTTGCTGCCTTTTTAAAGGAAAAGCAGACACGTGAGTGTGGAGGGGGGGTGTTTCTATTTCTCACCTGACATGCATGATCTCACCCCTCCGTCCACCCAATCCTGTGTGGCACTGAACACCCTGCACCCTTTCATCGATGTGAAATTTGTACATAAAAAAACACAACACTTACCACCTTTTTTGGGTGGAAGTGGGATTTTTTTCCTTTTTTTTTACCATTTGATTGTTATATTTAAACACTTTCTTTTCTTAAAAGTCACATTTAGTGGTTTCTTTCGAGTGGGATGTATTTATTTGTTTTATTTAATTATTTTCTGTAAGGAGAGTGCAATCATCACTGTAGGCCAGTAACTCCATGCTTTTATTAAACTGAATTATGACTATGATCATTAAAGCATGTGTTCCAATGGGCCTGTGTACAATAAAATGTAAAATGATTGGTCTTTTAAAGCAATGCCATGTAGGCACGAAACATAGTCTATTGTTGGCTCCCTCATTTCTTTCTTTCTGCCCTTTTCCTTAACATCTCTTATATCGCTCTTCTGATCTTTAACTTCATCTCCAGACACCTTTTATTCTTCTCCTCCTCGTCATCTGTACGTTTTAGTGCCGATACGCATACACATACAATTTAGCTCATCCTTTATATTTAAATTTATTTATTTATTTTTTTTAAATGTGACGCTCACTTTGAGGAAAAAAACAAACACTGCTGCTCATGTAAGAAGCCAGAAGACCTATTTGCACTATTACTGTGGTAAATGCTTATGGGAAATGGTGTGTTCGACCTTTTAAATTTAAATTGAGGAGAAAGATCTGCTTCTCTACGCTGACCAAGAGGGAGAACATCTGTTGTAAGGAGCTTCCTGTAATCAGAGGTTGAGGATCAAGCTATTGTCTTTGTCATCAACCTCCATCATGCAGTCCTCCTCTGTTTTTGTCATATTAACATGTGTAAAGGTGGCCTATAATTGGTGCCTCAGGAATGTCTTTTGGCCGCTATACAACTGTATTAATGTACGTACATCTGAACACTTCGGGGGCATCCAGAAGGAAGTGGTTTGTCAACTTGGGACTATAACAGCTACCTTGGTTGGAATAACTGCTGGTGACACAAAATAACCAGGTCCTGACTCACCAATAAGAAAAATAGATACAGTTGATCGACATATGACTGGGTGGCAAATACGTTAAAGGGTTACCTAGGCAACTGGAGCCTAAGATATGAGTGAATTGCTCACTGTGTGGATGCTCCTTTACAGACTGTTGAGCAGCCTGAACGGGCACACTCGGTACATCTGTGATCAGGGTCGTGAACTTTCCTTTGGTTTCAGAGCTGGTGGTTTGCTATGGGCAGAATTTTGTGCCATAGTTTGCTTTTAGCAGAAACATGTCTGATCTTTCCTTTTGTTAATGTTTATTTATGAGAATTTCACCCAATCTCTGAGGGTCTTTTTCTTTTTGTAAGAGAAACTCGCCGTTTGCCACGGAAAAATATGTATTTTGTGTATGGTTGCGGCAAGTTTCACTGCTACTTGGTAAGTAGGTAAGTATTTGGGTACAAGTGGGTGACTTCCACACAAATTCTGGGCAGCTGCAGAAATCTGCTAGCTATCAAAGCAGTGCTAGGAATGTTTTTGGTGCATAGTAATTTTGTGACCAGTTTCTTGTGCCAGTTGCTGTGAAATCAGTTGCTAAAGCCAGTCACTTGGTCAGTGACCAGTTGCTAGGAAAATTCCAACTGGTATTCCAAGACCATTTGGTAATTTGTTGGGGCAAGTTCCTGGCAGTTAGTAGTATAAAATGGTAACAGACCAGCACTTCTGATTGCACTGAAGTCCTCCTGATTGCTTGGATTGCTAGCAGGTTGCCAGACGTTTGTGTGGAAGACTGTAACCTGTCTGCAAACACTTCAGGTTTCACTACAGAGTGAAAACTACAGAGCGAGTGTCTGCAGACAAGTCACAATGATCCATGCAAACGAGAGCTGACCGCAGCAATCTGCTAGTAATCAAAGCAATTACATGGAATTGTTGGTGTAGCATTTTCTTCATGACCAGTTTAGCCCAATTCCAGCCAGCAACTATCAGCAACCACTTGTCAACCAGTCAGGGAATACAACAGTTTCCAGTGTGAATGCTCATGGAGATTTAGGCGAACAAATTATTTGAAACATTTTATTTTAATTGGAAAAAACACCAGTTTAATCTTCATATAAGCTTTTAATCCAACAACCAAACAAATGTGTGTGCTCATACATACATAGGTGAGGCTGTGTGTGAGATTGTGTGTCTCTGTATGTCTGACACTGAATCAGAAGTGGATGCTACATTTCTGTCATTTGATTCTCGAAGTACCTTTGCATGCTGATACTTTACATGAGGTTATCATGAAGTCCTCTCCGAGCTCTTGACACACACACGCACATATACGCTATCATTCACATTAACAATAAACAGCTATTGCTTTTCCACACACAGCACATATGTCTGACCCTTAACTGACCCCTGACCCCCTAACTGCTGCTCAGATCAGATTTTGGGGTCATCACTGTCACTCTCATCGACTTCTTCACTGACAGAGTGACCCAAACTGTCCAATCCCATTAAATATTCTTCTATCAATCAATTAAAAGTTAACACAAGTTCATGTTAGTGCATGGTTGGCCTACTGAAAAAAATCCCACCACTCAATGATCAAATAAGTTTAGAAGCACAGCTTTACAATTATACCACCAAGAAAAGACAGATTAGTGTTTTGTTTTGTTTTTTTAATTATTCTTCTTCTCTCCTGCCAGTTGTCATATTTTCTGCCGTTATATTGATGACTGGATTTACTCAGATTCGTCCTGTAGGAGAAAAACATTAGAAAGATTAAACCGACTATATCAGATTTTTATCAGATGGCTTGTTAGCTATCTGAAAGCGAGTAAAGGCTCTGCCCTAAACACATAGAAACTACAACAGCACTGACAGAAAGATTAAAGTAGTTTTTATATTTATCCAGAAAAAAATAGAAATTTTATCTTGTAACAAAACTTTAAAGCTGCTGGTGTAGCGTGTTCCCAATGGTCGCTACGTGTGGATCACAAGGCATCACAGAGGCGAGTGAAGTTGTAATTTTACAGGCTGACAACTGAGGTCAGAGGTCAAACTACCATCTACCTCTAAAGGTGACTGAAATCAGGTAAAGGGCTGGGGGCATTCTGCCACTTATTTTGGCAACATTTTCAAAAATAAGAAAAAAGGGCTGCTTCTGAAAGAAATCTGCTGTTTCATTTTGCCACTGGGGGCCATCAAAAATCACTAAAAAAAAGTGGTCCAAGCTTAAACTTAAAGACTTCAATTTCTGAGCCTTTAAAAAAATGAGTGAATTGTGAGAAACACTGAAGTGACTAAAACTGAATCATCATTAATATAAAAATATTTTGAACAGGTTGAGATAATCTTGAAAATTGTCACACAGATGAAAAATATGGGCCAATGGGGTGGGAGGATCGATCAGCTGTATCTGGTCATGCATACACAATTTTTGCCATTTGCTCATAATTTTTATTTTCAAATCCAGCTCCACAGACTAGCTTTACCTAATTCACGGATCAAAATAATCCTTTTTTATCTTGTTTGGGAACTTTTATCTTCCTGCCCATCAGTTCATACTCTGTTTGATACTATAGTCACAATCAAATAAAATAAAAACAGTGGCTATAGAGCAAAATTATTGTTAGCATGTGCAATGAACTTGTAATCCTGTGGGCTTTGAATTGATTGCTTTAAAGATGGGGAGCAGGTCTGCAACCACTCACTGTCGGTTAGATCAACTCAGCCATAAAAGGGCAGTAAGACTGAGTCAGTCTGTAATTTGACCAGGTTAAGGTAATAATTACCTACAATCTGTTTTTGTCTGCAAACACAGATGTTCACATTAACTATTTAGATTTAGAGTCAATTCACAATATCACAGATTTCAAACAGAAACACAGAAAATAATGTTAATAGTTGCTGTTGGACAGTGATTTAACTGCAAAATGACAAAGGCGCTCGCTCTGCAGCCTTGCTTTTATGTAGGAATATAACCCGTATACAACCAGTTGAGTTGAGTCCTCTTTTGTGTTCATCAGTGTGGACTGATTCAGACTGATATCAGCATGTTGCAGTCTTGTCTGAGAGTGCAGTCAGAGGCTGGCTGCAGGTTTTTGGAGACAGGTTGCCTGGTTGCTGTAACTACTTGCAATCAGTAGCTGAATGCAAAAAGCACTTTTCAACATAATCACCAGACAACTACTTATTTTTCATAGTCTGTTGTCACTGAGCCATGAAAAAAGCTGCTTTAATTCTTCCTCTCCTTATAATTCACTTTGAAACGAAGACCTAAGAACTGGACCATTTGTTTGATGATGAATTTCTTTTCCTACATTTTCTAAAACAAAACGACCTGTCAGGATTCTTAAGAAAGAAAATTTCAAAACATAAACAACACACACACACACACACACACACACACACACACACACACACACACACACACACACACACACACGAAACTTCACAAAGAAATAAAAACATGAATAGATAAAATTAATAGTATTTTACCCCATTGCCACTGGAACCACTGTCCGGATTTGAGTCTGCAATGGAATCGGAGTGTTTAACTTTGCATGCTCCCTAGCACCATCTAGTGGTAGCTGCAAACAGTACTTGTGAGCCAGTTGTAAGCAGGGTGAATACAGGATGGGGGGTGGAGGTGAATACAAGATGGAACGTCATTTCTGCTCAACAGTGCAACAGTCCTTTCAATCACTGCTATAAACACCACAGCTTCCTTCATGTTCTTGTTATTTTCAGTTACATCAGTAGTTCCAAAACTTTGTTTTCAGAATCAGAAAGACTTTATTTATCCCCAAGGGCCAACTAACATACAACAGAGCACCATGACGTTGAAGGTACGGACAGGGCATAAACAGGCAGTAAGAGTGAGATAATAAATACACAGAATATACAGTATATACACAGTTTTAAAATTAAAGTCACTGAAAGGTGAGTAAATAACTGTAAGCGAGTAAAGTGCCAGCAGTATAAAAAGAGTGTAGAGTAGTTTATGTTTATGGGTGTGGGAAATGGTCTTATCGGCTGGAGTTCAAGAGCTAGCCCCTCTTTGTTTTAAAAGAACCCCCCCCCCTCCCAACCAAACTCCATTGCAGTTTATTTCACACTTCAAACCTTTTGTATTACAGGTTGCAATAAAATAAACTACTACCTCTTCACAGAGGAGCACTTTTGCAAATATGTGATGTCTTGATAAATTAAGCAGATACTTGAAGTTTATACAGCTACATTTTCGCCTGAAAATATCTTAAAAGTTTATTTCGTGACCAGGAAAAGTAATATTAAAACTAAATAGCTGCCGCCATTGTTGGAAACTGGGATTGGCTGGGCCGTGCTTTGAATTCTGGGATAGGTTGGGCCACGAAGGACGCATTTGGAGCAGCCTTCGTCGCATGGCTCATCAGCTTCGAGCTGGTGGCCTCCGAATGATGAGGCCTATTTTACGAGTTCCCAAGCTACTTTTGCGAGATCTCGCAAAAGTTCATCTTCATTTTTTCCCCTCCCATGTCCGTTGCGGGGCTCCGTAAAAAACAAGCCATCTTCAAGGTGTCTCCAAAAGTTGATTCTGTTCATCTGGACGTAGCGTTTTGTGGGAGAAACGTTTCATCACTCATCCAAGTGACTTCTTCAGTCTCAGCTGACTGCAGGTTTCCCCAATCTTATAAACAGTACATTTGCATAATGACTGAAACCAGCCCACTGAAGGAACAATGGGCTGGGAGGGCAGTCCCTTAATCTTAATTATGCAAATTCTCATGACCATCCCAGCTGGACTTTTGTCAAAGCTGGAAAGGCACCTAAAGAAAGCTCCAGCCGATCCAGGAGAGAAGGATGACCGCTGCCCAAGCAAAAACCTGTAGTGATCCCGTATGTGTCAGGAGTATCGGAGAAGTTGAGACGCATTTTTTCTAAACACCGGGTCTCTGTGGCTTTTAAACCCCAAAACACGCTGCACCAAAAACTGGTCCACCCCAAGGATCGGGTCCCCTGACACAAACAGAGTAGCATAGTGTACGCTGTTAAGTGCCAGGAGGATTGCCAGGATTTATACGTCGAGGGAAACCAAACAACATGCACAGTGTAAATGCACAATGTTGCTTCCATGTGATGGCAATTAGATATGTATGTTAATGATTGGGGGATTCCCATGATGTATTGACTATTCTTCTTCAGTCACCTTTCTCACTCACTATGTGTTAATAGACCTCTCTGCACTGAATCATACTTGTTATTAAGCAGACAGTACCCCCCCCCCCCAGAGTTTGAGAGTTTCACAATTATCTGATCGTATGCTCAGTCAGCCCTTCTTAATTTTTTATTTTGGTATGTTTATGCTTATCTCCAGATGGACTTGATTTTTGATGGACAAAAATCTATATTTAAACAGTAAGTTATGTGTATTTGACTCAGTGTGAATACAGTGTGATTTCACACAAATTGAGGTTTGTATGCTGGTTAAAGAGTCTTCACACCTTTGTTCTTACCTTCATCTGGATCCACATTTTTCCCTGTATTAATCCTGTGAAGACAAAAAGAAAAATGTTGAAAAATAATTTAATAAATAATATAATAATGTGATGGTAAAATGGTAAATGGCCTGTATTTATATAGCGCTTTACTAGTCCCTAAGGACCCCAAAGCGCTTTACACATCCAGTCATCCACCCATTCACACACACATTCACACACTGGTGATGGCAAACTACATTGTAGCCACAGCTCTATCTATCCATAGATATAAAATCTTTAACCAGAATGATTGGATTTCATCCAGGTAAATGATTAAAAGCAACAACTTTAATGGTAGGTACTCCAGCCATGATTACAGCACTTGAATTTAACAACAATTATAAGATGAAGCAATGTAGCAGATAATAAAATCTGTCAACTTATTGAATACAATTGAAAACATCACCTTTCTTTCATTTTTTCCAGCAGCTTTGCGTAATGTTCAATATCAGCCTCCAGGTCCGTGCTGTTGTTGAGTCTTTCCTCATATCCTTTTAGGTTGTTCATCAGTTTCGTCATATTCTCTTTCATTCTCCTGAACTCTGACTCTATATTCTGCATCTGTTTTATCATGCCAGGTTCAAAGGTTAATGTTTTTATTTATATAAAAAGCCGTTCAATTCAGGCTCTTGGTTAGCAGAATTTATCTTTACCACAGCAGTTAATAATGATAACATATCTCCAACCTTTGACTGGTGTTTTTCAAGACTGATCCTCTTAACACGCTCCCTGATCTTTTCCAGTGTTTCCATCAGGTCTGAATTGTTATTATCGGTCTCAGTCTGGTTCTGACTCTGCAGCTCATTGATCTTCTACAGAAGAAGAGGAGACAGGTGAAGATAAACAGAGGCTTAGAGTTAGGATTTATCTATATGAGCTGTTGTCTGTACACATCACATTAATTGATTAACCTCTGTTAACATTGTTAACAGCTGGTAACAACTAAATGCATCAGAACCATTACTGAAACCATACTTAGAACAAATTTTAATCACTGTGTCAGGCTCTTTAAAATGATACTTCTAAGTGCGCTAAATTACAAAAATACATAAATTTGCATTCTTAATATCCAGCCTTAGAGTAGAATAAACCCTCTCATGGTTCTCTTTGTCAGCTCTTGATCAAATCTACCTACAATTCATAGATATGATGGGTTTAATACACTTAATAATAGCTAATGTTCTGTTCTGTCCTAGTAAGCCATGGGAGTGAACCAGCACAGTGCTGTAACTGAGAACTTCAGTCTTTTATCTGTGAAGAGATTGTATAAAAACACACATCATCCTGAATATAGCATAAAAAATAAGAAGAAAAGGAGGAGTGAACCTCTTCATAGATCTCCTTCAAGAACTGAATCTCCTGCTCCAGCAGTCCAGTGCGTTTCTTCTGAAACTCACAGTCCAGCTCAGCCTTAACCTTCTCCTGCAAAATTAAAAGCATTTATTTTAATGAAATATCATTACATCATGCAGTCTAACCTTATAATACTTTAAAAAAAAGCATACATATTTTAAACAACTCTCCATTTTGCTACTCCAATTCCTGTAAAACTGGGGTGTCAAGAATATGACCCAGGGACCAAATTACAGGCCAAACAAATGCAGTCCATAGGATGGCTTTGAAAAATGTGGCATTAAATTACAAACAAAGAGGGTATGAATTTTGAGCTTTGTCCTGTTTTTTGGCTGTTTACAGCCTTTTTGCTGACAAAGACGTCACCCATAGTTTGCCATACAACACCAAAGTAATTAAAGGATTAAACAGAACCAAAGATCAGCTTTATATTATTTATCAATTTTTTTTCTTTTTCAGTTTTAGTATTCCATTAAACAACAGAAAACTATAGATGAACCAATTAATATTTTAAAAAATGTTTGAGTGGGTCCATCCCTGCTAATAACAATAAAAAGATAAAATTATTGGAGATTACAAATTACCTTTATAATCCTATCTAACTGGTCTTCTGCAATTTCTCTTCTTTTTTTCTCAGCTTCCAACCTGGACACCAGTAAGATACACAGATGGGTTTTAGACAGAAAACCTTTGATGAGCACCTGGTTTCATTCAAGCCAGTGTACTCTTAGTGCTGGTTCTGGATAAATGGGAAGGGTTGCATAAGGAAGGGCACTGGCACAAAATATTTGTGAAATCAAACAGCAAGAATGTGATTTTTGTATTGAACTGCTGATCTGGCCTCCAGTGTGCCAACAGAGTGCCAGTGGAAACCATTCTGCTCTTGGCCAAAGACAAAAGAAGAGGAGAGGTGGAAGGCATGTTAGGAGAGAGAGATATATCACGAGACAGAACTCAGGAAATAATTTGCGGTTTTAGTTATTTAAGTCAAAAACAGTTCTACATTTACTATTTTACATGCGAGTGTTAAGTAAGAATAGGCCTATACTAGTCAATCTCCAGCAAGATGTTGACTGTCTATGGATCCAAAACAGGTTTTGAATTTATCAGTGAAAAAATAACAGTATACATAATAATAATCACATTATCAATATAAAGACTCACAAATGCCCCCTTTTGCCCCTTCCCACCTCAATGTTAAGGTTTTCTGCTCCCTGATTATTTCCTCGTTGTCTTCTTCATGCGCCATGCTCAACAGCTCCTTCATCTTCTCCTCAACTATGTCATGGATGGACTCATTGTGCTCCTGATAATTCACCTGATTATTGACCTTCTTGATGTAGGTGGCAAAGAGGCTATTCAGTAACTGCAGCTCTTTCTTCTCCATCGCCATGTTTGCAGAAGAGCACTCAGTGACTTTGTGGGAAGCAAAGCCTGGGCAGTAAGAGGATGCAGTGTGTGCTGAAGAACTCTAGGAGGAAATGCTGGAGCTCACAGAAAGCCTGGTGAGAGCTGCAACTGAAGCAGAACCTGCTTGTCCATCTATTTGTAGGTACCTCCCCCTTCGCTTTTTACCCCCTCCTCCCTGAGAAATGTCCTTCCTGATCCTCCCTCTCTCTTTCTTCCTCCTTTAGTTTATCATTTTAAATTCTTTAACATTTTTTCTTTGTGTCATCTTTTTACATCACCTTTCAATTCTCTCTTCCTCTTCTAGTATTTTCTTCAACTTCCCTTTTCACCCTATTTCTACCCCTTCCTTTTTCTCCTTCTGTTACACTCCCCCATTCTCCAGTTATTGTGCTCTTTTTCTTAACTACCTAAGAGGGTTAATTTTCTTGCAACTACTATTTTTTTGGATTATAGTTGGATACTGGAGGAAAACAAGACAAATTGTGGACCAAATAAGGCAAAACAACAATAAGCGTGTTCACAAGAAGTGCACAGAGACACTAATCACACAGGTACACCATTAGTTGTAACTAACAACAAGCATTGTAGCCTCTCGTGGTATGTGCTTCAAAATATAAGTCCATCAATGCAAACATTTATTGTCAATTGATAAAAACACAAAAAATATATTTTTGGTGATTTTGGGTAGTTGGTTCCACATTGAAAATAAAATAAAAGTGAACTGCATTACAAAATTTATGCTAAAGGGAGGGAAGGAAGGGTATGCAAGAGTCAGTAAGTAGTGACTTGGGAGTGGGACCAAGCTGAACAATAGTTTAGAGTAGACCTTCCCACTGAGGTTTCACTACCTCCCTACCAGTGATGGATGACTTGCCCTCTCGTTTCCACATTCTGCTTCGTTTACAGGAACCATACCAGAGGGATTGACGAGCTCTTTGAAATATTCCTTATAGTTGTATCCTCAGTTGAAGTCATCCCCACGCTTCCAGGTTAACAACAGCCTTGTTCCATGGCCTCACTGAACTCCTCCCACACCTTGGGCCTATCTCAGCTACCATAGGGCAAGAGGCGAGATAAACCCTGGACAGGTCATCAGTCTGTCACAGGGCTACCACAGAGTGACAGACAACAATTCACAATCACACATACCACCCAAAGTTTGGACCCACAAAAGAGATGATGAGAATATCCAAACTCCACTATGTGCAATATCCATCTTTTCTGGCTATAATCCACCACCTCAGGGATAATGATGCTTTCCCAAGTCAGGGCAGGAATGTAATCTGTCCAGTGTGCCCCTGGTCTGGCAGTTTGACTTGCTCAAACCACCTCAATTGGATCCTTGCAATGTGGAGGAATAGACTATGAATATACTAACTTTTTCTCTTGATGAAATCATCATTGAAAAAAAACTGCATTTTGTATTTACTTGAGTTATCTTTGTCTATTTTTTTAATGATCTGAAACATGTACATGTGACAAATATGTAAAAAAACAAATGTGGGTTAGAATGTAGATCAACCAATAAATAGGCAGCCTGACTTTTAGGCCTGTTGTGCCTGTACAGCATCCTCCCACATATCCTGAACCAAATCACTTCTAGTTGGTGACCAGCTGACAGCTCAGCTTCTCTCTTTACCTGATAGTCTTGTCCACGGTCTGATTTATTTGAGTTCAGGGCCATGCAGAGATGTTTGAAGGGGCAAGTGTTCAAAGTTAAAAATTGACACACAGAACCAGGCAGAATAGCAACTCCCCACATTCATCAAGAATCGAATATGGAATCACATCATACTATCACGTCCACAGGACAGATGGTATCTGATTAAACAAGTGTTATGAGATAATAAAATGCGAAGACCGGTGACAGCACTCGCATGACCCTCTTGGGGACACTCCCATAGGGCTTCAAATCTGGGACTCTGCACCAGTTGCTCTTAGAACTGAAGAATCTTCTCGGATAAGAGGTGAAACGTCTTCAAGAAACCTAAAGAAGTCCTGAAGCTTTTCTTTCCAAGCTCCTTAGATTGTTGCACAGGAAGGACTCCACATGCACACACAATTTTTTTTTAAATTGCCTCATCAAAAAGGGCACTAGAGACACCCATCAGGAAAGGGGCAGGTGCTCAAGGCCCCTCCACGCCACCCCACCCCTGCACTTGCTTGTTTGAGTTCCTAACATGGATGAGTCTGCATCACACCCAGTGACAGTGAGGACCTGTTGTCACAAAGACACAGGGAAGTAATTAACTCATCCTTCAGGTAAAACACCCGAACATACCGACAAGGCAACAGTAGTTGAGCAATTTGAAAATGAAAATGAGGAGTGTTTCCTTTTTGCTTTTTTTTGTAGTTGAACAGCCACTCAGTTCAGAGATTTCCGACAACTGGAAAAACTAGTAAGTGCACATAGCATAGTTTCTGTCAACAGTTATTATTCATGTGAGTGAAGTTGCCCCCCCCCCCACCTTCTTCAAATCCAACAAAAGTGGTATCAAACGTTTGTGCTACGTTTGTGCTGGTTTGTGCTGCTAAAATTTTCGTTTGTGCCGCTATCATTTTAAAGATATTAATAAAAATTTCTAGAGGTCATCAGAGGTCAACCAGCCCCCCCACATTAATGGAATCAAACAAAATTGATGTCAAATATTTGTGCTACGTTTGTGCTGGTTTGTGCTGCAAAAATTTTTGTTTGTGCTGCTATCATTTTAATAATATTAATACAATAACGTCTTGATGCGTGCTTAATCATCCAGGCAAGTAAATCCCAAAAGGTTGATTCTGTTCATCTGGACATTTTCAGTGGGAGAAACGTTTCATCACTCATCCAAGTGACTTCTTCAGTCTCAGCTGACTGCAGGTTTCCCCAACCTTATAAACAGTACATTTGCATAGTGAAGGAAACTAGCACCACTGAATGAACAATGTGCTGGGGGGTTAGTTCCATGATTGTTAGTATGCAAATTCTTATGACCATTGATCAATGACAACTAATCAAAGCCTACTGATCAATGGCCATGAGTACCATTCACAGAGAGTTGGGGAATGGCTACAATCACAGCATTGTAAGATGGTGAAAGATGTACCCTTGGTCCCCCCTTCTCGATTCAGAGATGGTCAGCATCCTGACAACCCGATGGACGAAGCTGTCTCTCAGTCTGCGTGTTCTGGCCCGGAGGCTCTTCAGTATCCTTCCTGATGGCAGCAAACTGAAGAAGCTGTTGGAGGGATGAGTGGAGTCACCTGTAATGGAGAGGACCTTCCAGATGAGGCAGGTGCAGTAGATCTCCTGGGGAGGGAGGCAAGAGAGGTCCCCACAATGCTCTCGGCTGCTCTCACTACCCGTTGTCATTTTTTCCTGCAGAACCCAGTGCAGGAGTCATACCACACAGTGATGCAGCTGGTGAGGATCCTCTCAATGGTGCCTCTGTAGAAGGTGCTCATAATGGGGGTTGAATCTCTTGTGCTTCTCAGTTTGCAGAGGAAGTGGAGTCGCTGTTGGTCTTCTCCACATTCAGGGACAGGTTGTTGCTGCTGTACCACTCTGCCAGATGGTTAACTTCACCCCTGTAGTAGATCTCATCATTGTTGCTGATGTGACCTACCACAGTTGTGTGTGACTGGAGCTGTGTGATGGTGTGCAGTCGTGGGTCAGCAGAGTGAAGAGAAGGGGGCTAAACACACATGCTTGAGGAGCCCCCGTATTCAGTGTTCTTGGGCTGGAGGTGTTGCTGCCGACCCGTACTGTCTGCTGTCTTCCTGTCAAGAAATCTAGCAGCCAGTTACACAGCGAGGTGCTGATCCACAGCAGATCCAGTTTGTGAATGAGTTGCTGGGGAATGATGGTGTTGAATGCTGAACTGAAGTCTATGAACAGCACTCTGACATATGAGTCTCTAGTGTTCAGATGTGTGAGGGCTGAGTGAGGGGCAGTTGAAATTCCATCATCGGTTGAGCGTTTTGACGTGTATGCAAACTCAAATGGATCCAGGTTGGGGGAAAGAGATAATTTGATTTGATGCATGACTAACCGTTCAAAGCACTTCATAATGATGGAGGTGAGTTTGACAGGATGGTAGTCCTTAAAGCAGGAGGTAGATGACTTCTTGGGTACTGTAATGATGGTGGAGGCTTTGAGGCATGTGGGAACGACAGCCTGACCCTAGTGATGTGTTAAAGATGTCTGTGAAGACATTTGTGAGTTCCACAGCATAGTCCGTCAGTGCTCGTCCAAGGATGTTATCAGGACCCGGAGCTTTGCGTGTACTGATTTTGGCAAGGGATCTCCACACACTGTCTGTTGATTGTGTCACCACGGTCTGCAGAGTGGGCTTGTAGTCTGTGATGGTTTGTATTCCTTGCCACTGCCTCCAAGTATTTCTGCTGTCGCTGAAGCTTTGCTGTAGCTGTAGCTGTAGCTGATGCCACGTGACAGGTTTGCCCTTGCTATTCTTAGGCTCACCTAATTCCCGGCTCTGAAGGCTTGCATTTCTCAACCTTAGGAGCCTTTAAACCTGACCTGTGAGCCATGGTTTCTGATTGCCCCGGACAGTGATAGTCCTGGTCTCTGTGACATCATCGATGCATTTTGGGATGTAGGCAATGACAGTTTCTGTATATTCCTGAAAGTCTGTGGTGTTGTCGTGTGTGGCAGCCTGTGGTGGAAAAGCAGTCTTGCGGTGCCTCTGACGACCCTTCTGGCCACACATGTACCTGCTTACGAACTGGTTTGGTGACTTTGACCAGGGGCCTGGGGGAACCCATGGCACACCTACGTTTCCTGCCTGTACTGACCCTTATGCAAAATAGGTGGAATTAATACACAGTTCCAAAAGCAAACACAACTAATCAGTGCTGAGAGTGGTCCTGTTGCTGAGGTTGGGGTGATCCTGTAATCTCTTATGAACTACCTCCAACGCTTCCGTGACTGGGATGCAAGTGAAGACAGATGTAACATCTCTCTCTCACTGTACATGTACTGTTTATAAGATTGGGGAAACCTGCACAAACAAAATATTTTGCAGCACAAACCAGCACAAATGTTTGACATCAATTTTGTTTGATTTGAAGAAGGTGGGGAGGCCAACTTCACTCACATGTGTTTATAAGGATGGGGAAACATGCAGTCAGCTGAGACTGAAGAAATCACTTGGATGAGTGATGAAACATTTCTCCCAGTGAAAATGTCCAGATGAACAGAATCAACCATTTGGGATTTACTTACCTGGATGATTAAGCACGCACCAAGATGTTATTTTATTAATATTTTTAAAGTGATAGCAGCACAAACGAAAATTTTTGCAGCACAAACGCAGCACAAATGTTTGACATCAATTTTGTTTGATTTGGGTAATGTGGGGGGGCTGGTTGACCTTTTGACCTTTACATTTTCATTAATATCTTTAAAACGGAAGCAGCACAAACAACAATCTTAACAGCACAAACAACAATTTTAGCAGCACAAACCAGCACAAACGTAGCACAAACATTTGATACCACTTTTGTTGGACTTCAAGAAGGTGGGGGGGCAACTTCACTCACATCCTCAATGGTAATGAGGCTTTTTATATTCCTCCCAAATCAGGGGAGGAATATAATCTTTTCACCGTGCCCCTGGTCTGCCAATCTGACATGTCCAAACCCCTCAATTGGATCCTTTTAATGTGGAGGAACAGATCCAATTTTGGATAATTTTTTCTTATCAGTGAATTAAATCGTCATCAAAAAACTGCATTTTTTATTTACCTGGGTATTTTTGTCTATGTTTTTTATTTCGTTTTTTATGATCTGACAAATAAAAAGAAATCAGGAAAAGGACATACTTTTTCACAGTGCTGTACATGTGGGTTAGAATGTAGATCAACCTGTAAATAGGCAGCCTGGCTTTTACTTTTGGGTCACACCCAGTGACAGTCAAGACCTGTTGTCCATCCCAAAGACACGGAGAAGTAATTAACTCATCCCTCAGGGAAAAACCCAAACATACCGAGAAGGCAAGACAGACTTGAGGAATTTATGAGCGCAAACCAAGAAAAACTAGTAACTGCACGTAGCTTCTGCATGTAGTTTCTGTTGGCAACACTCCTTATCTTTGTAAAAGATAAACTATAAGTTCTTTTACAAGGCTGGAAAAAGAAAAGGAGGAGGGGTGCTAACTAAAGTGACTTTCACTGAATTAAAGTACAAGATATCATGTTTACTTCCACTTTGTTGTCATATTATTCATTCTGTGAACAAAGAGAAACTTGTAAATAACTCATGAAAGAATAAAGTTACATTGAAACCAAGCACACCATTGTTTTTCTTGTGACAATACCAATAAGTTGCATACAACTGTCATTCACCCAGCAGTGCAAATGAAAATTAGAGCTGGTTCCTTGATCTAAAGTGTTCAGGGTGTGGTGTTTGGGGACGCTGAACCACACAGGTGCTCTCTATCATGTGATCATGCCTTCCCTATTTCAGCAGGATGTCGAGACCTGATGAGAGGTGTGGTGTAGAGGTGAAATGGACTGCTGGAAAGCTGCACAAGCAGTCTGGTTTATGAAACACTTGTTAATAGAGGTTCAGTCATTTGTAAAGGTTCAGTCATTTAGTCTGGGTCGTTATGCCACAAAGTTATCTTGCAGGGTTATTTTACATGACTGGAAAAAGAAAAACAGACATGAGGAGTGGTAGTTTTCATTTTCAAACAAGCCTAACACAGATTTCAAGTCAAAAATATCGTGTTTACTTCCTTGAAAGTGTTAAATATCAACACTTCACCGAGTTCTTTTGATTCCTCAAAGGCATCTGATGGAAGACAACACACTGCTCAGTAGATCATTTAACACTTTTATTCTCTCACAAAACACTTCTAGAAGGGAGATGTGTCCTGCGTGACACGCTGCCGCGGACCTTGAAACGGCTGTCCCATTCTAGTCTAAACAACAGCATTTCAGTAAATCTCCCCTAAAAGATGGTTCCCTGTTGTCTACTTGTACACTCAAGCGTGGGTAAAGGTCTCCATCATTCTACTACTAAAGGACATGTAGTCTAATGCCTTTATTATCAGGGCCATGTCCACTCAATACTATATGACATTTTGGTTAATATAGCACAGTGTTAAGGCACTTCAGAAACTTCATTTTAACAAACTTCCACTTTCTGCCAGATAATCTGCTACCCCGTGGTTGTAGCAGACTACGTAAGCTCTCTTACCCAGTGAATTTGCTGAGAGGAAGAGCATTCGGTCGGAGCTTATTTCACTTTTGATTTTATTGCCTCCTGCTGGTATGATGAGTTTCGACTCACTTAAGTGAGTGAGAGAAGTTTCTGTGCTTGTAAGTGTTTTTATTGCAGACCCTCGTGCCGCTTCCTAGTGTAGCAGGTTGGAAAAGGCTACATGTTTATTTTTGTAAGGAAACCAAATACCCCCTCATTTTTTTGTTTATTATTGTGAATTATTTTGACATTGTTATGCATTGCCAGACCAAAGTTATATCTCATTATGCTAGTAGATGGTGCTCTTGCACTGCTGTAGAACTACCAGAGAGACTCTAGCTATAGGCTCTGCGCATGCGCAGCTTAGAAATAAATGAGCTCCGGCCTGAGCAAGACGCTAACTTTGGTGTCCTCTCTATTAATCCACAGGTACTGACAAACAAACTTTTATGTTACCGAACTGGTTCTGAATGTCATGTAAGTTGAGTAACAACTGTTTGGCCATATTTTGAGATGATTGTGATGATGTTGTTTTTAGGGGTGCAACGATACTCGTATCGATATTGAACCGTTCGATACAGTGCTTTCGGTTCGGTACGCATATGTATCGAACAATACAAAATTTTTAATTTATTTTATCAACTTTCCTTCTGATGATGCTGTCTGTGTTGAGCGCTCAGTGGATCTGCGCTCGACAGTGCAGCCTAGGCGGAGTAGTCGAACGCAGATTCACTGAGCGCAGGGCAAGCTAGCAAGACAGAAGTTAAGCTCTCCTTGCAACATGGCAAATTGAATCCCCCCCCCCCCCCACCCTCATTCAGATCTGGCATTTGGAACTATTTTGGTTTTCATGTGACGTATGACCCTGAAGGTAAGCGCGTCATGGACTAAAGTAAAACAGTATGTTGGATGTGCCACGCAATGCTCAATTACATGGGTGGGAGCTAGTGTGTTAGCGCAGTTAGCTCGTTAACGTGTTGGCCGTCCAGCCCCACGCACGGGGCGATCCGGGGTAGCTCGTAAACGGAGATTTGCCGTGTTGTGGCGTTAACGTCATTTCAACGAGATTTACGCTGACAGCACTAGTGGGAACACATTTACGCTGACATCATCCTAGTGCAAACACAAATGGACTGCTATCTCTGAAAGGAAATAAAGTGTGATTTGAGTAACTCAGTAACTCAAAATAATACATGAACTCAGGAGACTCAAACAGAAACTCACCTCAGCTGCCGCCCAATGTGGGAGTGAAGAAAGAGTGAGCTGTAGGTGAGTGCAGTCCACTTTCAGGAAGTGGGGGCAGAGGAATCAGACATGCTACAGGTGTGATATAGGTTCTATTCTGCAATAGGATTTTTACAGTTCTGATGTGGTCATCAGAGCTCTTTAGTAGACATGTCACTTTTCCTACAGCCAAAACAGTTTACAGGGTCCACCCGAAGGTCGACAACGCAGGCCAAACAGTTCAGAGGGGCTGACCATGTAGCCAGCAAAGGCGGTGAAGCAGGTCCGGAGGCCTACCGCATGGGATGCGGCCACAGGCACATGAGTGCAGACCCGCAGTTTTGCAGGCAGTGGGCACAATGTACTGAGCTTGGCAGAGACAGGACCAGGTGAGACAGGACCAGGTGAGGCAGGACCAGGCGGTGCCCTGACCTCTGGCAGAATGGCAGCCACAGGCGGTGGAACTGGTGATGGGGGCACTACAGGCGACAACATAGAAACTGCTGATGGTAGAGTAAGAGGTAGCTGAACGGATTCAGAGCCATCAGCGGACATGAGGATGTGCTGGAGCAGTTCTCCTGAACCTGAACTGGAAGAGGTGAACAACCACTGGGCATGCGCTGAACTGCTCTAGGATTGGAAATCTGTGATCGGACCTTGGAGTGGTAGCACAGTCTTTCTCAGATCACAATTTGCAGCCTGATTCGACACCGTTTGTGTCCTTTAATCCAGTTTATTTTCTCATCCTTTGTCTTCTGAATAAACTCAGCACACTTACTTATGTGGTGTTCAGGTGAGCAGCAATATGCACATGTTGCCAGTTGTTATGATGGGTTGTGCTGCCTGTACAGGATCATCAGATGTATTTGCCCCATGTAATATTGTTGTGAGTGGAGAGGTGTACTTACAGGCAGGTCGTGGCTGGTTGAAGGATGAAACAGGACTGTCCTTTCTTGGTTGACACTTGCATTCCATTTGCAACCAGAATGAGAACAAAGGTAAGTTATAGGTAATTTCTCCTTGTTCCCTGTAAATGTGCCGTTTGAAGCGACTAGAATGCTCTGCAGGCAACTTTTCAAGTAGGCGATCAACATGGGAGCCACAAAGTAGTTCTGTCTGTCCTTGATCACCCACAGTGCCAAGCAAACCAACTAGAGCTTGTACACAAAGAGCGAAGTTATCAAGACTGTGACCATCACCTGCTCTGATAGGAGGAAGCTCCAGTATATTCTGTAGCTCTTTCAATGCTAGCTGTCTTGGTTGCCCATGACGTTCATCAGGCTCTGATGGCTTGAGTGTATGTGTTAGGAGCACAGGAAAAGGCAAGAGCTAATCATTTAGCTTGGTCTACTTTCAAGAAGAACATGATATTTGAAGTGGTCTGTCTCATGAGGATCAAGAAGGTTTGTAAGGGCCATCCGTAACATCCTGTACTGCATTTCGTCTTCTCTACTAAGGTCTGGAAACGAAAAACCTTCAAGCTTATATATATGTGTTCTAGTGCTACAGGAGTGACCCGAGCTAGCAGTAACAGGTATCAAAGGTTTTTGTTCATGTAAGCCATTGGATGTAGCTGGTTGCTGCTCTAGAGAAGGGCAATGCTTGTGGTCAGATAGGCAAATGAGAGGTTGAACGGGGTCTTCAGCTAGAGGAACAGCAGGTTGAACACATGAGATCTGGTGGGGATCCTGCAGTGATAAGGCCAGGAAATCAAAAGGAGTCTCATCTTGTGTTCCAACAAGGTGTGAGGATGCATACCTTGGCAGATCTCGCAGGGTGGCTTAAGTATGAGTCCTGGTGCCAAGACTCTGAAGGGCAGCTAGCAGTGAAAGGGACAAAGGAGAAATAGTAGCCCAGGCCTGATGTGTGCCAGAGTAAGAGATCCATCACAGTCCTTCATGGTGCAAAGGAGGTAACGACAAAGCCACAGGCTGTGAGGCCAGGTGGTGTGGCCAGTAAGAACAAGCCATACTGTCCATTCTGTAACACGGAAGAGCACTACCTCAGTCAGTGCACAGTGGTGTCCAAGTTGACAAAGGACCAGCTAACAAGGCAAGGCAGGCAAGTTTATTTGTATAGCACAATTCAACAACAAGGTGATTCAAAGTGCTTTACAGAGACATTAGAAACAAAAACAAATAAAAAGCATGATTTAAAATTGATTAAAACAAGCAATCAAACAAACTAACTAATTAACAAACAAACAAACAAACAAACAAACAAAACAGTATATAAAATCAAAACAGATAAAGTCAAATTTTAAAACCTTCTAGTAAACAGGGTCCCAGCTTCTCCTGGGAAAAGTCACCACTGCCATAATCCTCGCAGCCCGGACCCTCCACACATCACACATCAGACTGCGGAGACAGGGCATGAAGGTGGTAAGGAGGAACTAAGGGGGGCGAGGCTGGGCAATGTGACTTCGATTGCTCTGTTGAGGGTGGGGTTCGATGGCGAACCTTTGGCCGCTCTGGTGGGGGGTTTATGGGGGACAAAAAGGGATTGGGCCGGGGGGTAGATCTGAGCCCAGCATTGACCCGCTCCATCATCTCCTCAGTGAATTTCAGGTGTGGGGAGGAGGGAGAAAGGGAGGGGGAGGAGGGTGATGGGGGTGATGGCCTGTCAGGGGTTTGGGGGACTGGGGAAGATCGTGGTCCCTGGTCCTGGTCCTGGTCGTTGGTGTTGTTGAGAGAGTTGGAGGCAAATAGGGACCCCTCTTCTTGCCTCAGATGTCTCTCCTTTCTGAGGCTCTTCCCGGGTGGGGGCAAATGGAGCTCCTCCTCAAGGTTTCTGCTGGGCTTTGTCTGTTCTTGGAGTACTGTTTGTTCCTCTTTATGAGATAACTCCTTGTTTATCTCAGCCTTGGCACCAAGCACAGATGGATGACGTATGGAATAAAACAAGTTGGAGGTGAACAGTTTCACCCCTGACTTGTTAACATTAAATCCATTTGCTTTAAACAGATGCCTGCGTTCCCAAAAAATATTAAAGTTGTTGATAAAATGCACTGAGTGGTCAGCACATGCTGATATAAGCCAGCATAAAAGCTGAATGCAGCTTCTCCGTGTCTGGTTCTGACTCTGGGAACTGATAAAAGACCGGATCCAGATGACCTGAGGGATCTGGAAGGTTCATACTGGGTCAGGAGGCCACTGATGTACTTTGGTCCTAAACCATTCAGAGCTTTATAGACCAGCATCAGAACTTTAAAGTCTATCCTCTGACGGACAGGCAGCCAGTGTAAAGACCTCAGAGCTGGACTGATGTGGTCCACTTTTTTGGTCTTAGTGAGGACTCGAGCAGCAGAGTTCTGAATGAGCTGTAGTTGTCTGACTGATTTTTTAGGTAGACCTGTAAAGATGCTGTTACAGTAATCAAGCCTACTAAAGATGAATGCATGGACTAGTTTTTCCAGGTCCTGTTGAGACATCAGATCTTTTATCCTTGATATATTCTTGAGGTGATAGTAAGCTGATTTTGTTATTGTCTTAATGTGTTTTTCTAAGTTTAGGTCTGCATCCATCACTACACCCAAATTTCTCGCCTGGTTTGTGGTTTTTAGGTGTATAGATTGAAGTTCTCTGGTGACCTGTAATCGTTTTTCTTTGGCGCCAAAGACTATTACCTCAGTTTTGTTTTTGTTTAGCTGGAGAAAATTGTGGCACAACCAGTCATTAATTTCCTCGATGCATTTACCAAGAGCCTGTACAGGGCCTCGGTCTCCTGGTGACATTGTGATATATATTTGTGTGTCATCTGCATAGCTGTGGTAGTTTATTTTGTTGTTCTTAATAATCTGTGCCAGTGGGAGCATGTAAATGTTAAACAGAGGGGGTCCCAAGATGGAACCTTGGGGAACTCCACATGTGATACTTGTCTACTCAGATGTGAAGTTACCTATTGATACAAAGTATTTCCTGTTTTCTAAGTATGTTTTGAACCAGTTTAGTACAGTTCCTGAAAGACCTGCCCAGTTCTCCAGTCGTTTGAGTAATATGTTGTGGTCAACTGTATCAAATGCTGCACTGAGATCCAGTAAAACTAAGACTGACATTTTTCCACTGTCTGTATTCAGACATATGTCATTAAACACTTTGGTCAGAGCAGTTTCAGTGCTGTGGTTCTGTCTAAAACCTGACTGGAAGGCATCATAGCAGTTATTCTGTGTTAAGAAGTAATTGAGCTGTTGAGAAACTGCTTTTTCAATGATCTTACTTAAAAATGGGAGATTTGAGATCGGCCTGTAGTTGTTCATTTGTGTCTTGTCAAGATTGTCCTTTTTCAGTATAGGTTTTATTACAGCAGTTTTTAGTGGTTCCGGAAACACACCTGACATTAAAGAAAAGTTGACGATCTGTAACAGGTCTGACTCTAAAGTCTTTGAGACCTTTTTGAATAAACGTGTTGGCAGGACATCTAAACAGCAGGAGGAGGAGTTCAGTTGACCTAAGATGTCCTCCAGGTCTTTGCTGGAGAAAGGTATAAGCACCTGATTGGCCCCTCCGATCCACACCTTGATAAATGTGAAACCTTTGCTACTCATTGGTAGTGACCATCCCCATCTGGTTACCCCCGTTGAACCAGTCAGGCTGGGACCTCCAGGAGGGCCTGCTGCTATTCGTACCAGGCTAGGTTGGGCGCTACAAGGGCCAGCAAGTATAGTTGGCCAGCTTGCCCAATCGCAGCAGTGCTTACTGACAACTGTGGCACCTCAGGTCAGTGAGTTAATGAAACATGTGGAGAAACTATGGCAGGTCGACATCGTCCCATTCCAAAACAAGAAGCTTGTTACTCGTTCAAGGCAAGACCAAGAGGCCATACGCATTCTGGAGAGCAGAACTGTCCAAATAGAGGTTGAAGGCATACTTCGCTACAAGGTGGAGATGGAGAAGCTTATCAAGGCTGGCTCCATCATTAGGTGTGGCTCTGGGACACCTGTGACAGAAGGTCAGGAGGCATGGTATATCCCTCATCACATGGTGAGCCATAATGGCAAGAACCGATTGGTTTTCAACTGCTCATTTCAGTACAGAGGACAGAACTTGAACGACTACCTGCTGCCTGGGCCCACCTTAGGTGCGTCGCTTCTGGGAGTCCTATTACGTTTCCGAGAGCATGCAGTTGCAGTGAGTGGGGACATTAAAGGCATGTTCCACCAGGTTCATCTCTTACCAGAAGATCGTGCCCTGCTCAGATTTGTCTGGCGAGACATCAGCGACGAGAGCCCTCCAGCAGTCTACGAGTGGCGGATGCTCCCGTTCGGAACCACGTGTAGCCCCTGCTGTGCCACATTTGCCCTGCAGCGTCATGTCATGGATAACAGCCAGCCAGATGATGACGTGAGACTCTCAGTCAAAAGGTGTTTTTATGTGGACAACTGCCTTCAGAGTTTCCCCACCGTGGAAGAGGCAAGGAACCTTGTCGACAAGTTACAGGCACATCCTAGCCTCAGCAGGGTTTGACCTATGACAGTGGGCCAGCAATGAACGTGACGTCATCAGTCATTTACCAGAAGAGAGCTGCTCTGCTAGTGTGGAGCTATGGCTGGCCCAGAACAAGGTGGATACCCCAGAATCTACCCTGGGATTGAGCTGGCTATTCCACACAGATGTCCTAGGCTACAAGCATCGTCAAGTTCTATATGCAGTCCCCACGATGCGCAATATCTACAAGGTCCTGGCCAGCCAGTACGACCCCCTAGGGTTCATCTTACCCTACACAACCAGAGCGAAGGTAATCATCCGCCATCTTTGGGACAAGCAAAGGGGTTGGGATGACCCACACCTACCTCAGGAGCTTATGCAGCAGTGGACAGCCTGGGAAGAAGAGCTGGAATTTCTACCTGAAATTACTTTTCCCCGACCATATGTGCCTAAGGAAGTGGACCCCTTCGGCTGTCAGAGAGAGGTACACATATTTTGTGATGCCTCTGAAGAAGCTTATGGCTCAGTAGCTTACCTCCGGACCACTGGCAGAAATGGTGTAGTGCATCTGTCATTCTTGGTGGCAAGTTCCAGGGTTTCCCCTAAGCGGTTCCACTCCATGCCCCGATTGGAGCTCTGTGCTGCACTCACTGGGGCACAGCTCTCACAAGTGCTGGAAAGGGAGCTCACCCTTAGAATCGAACAGACGGTCCTATGGTCTGATTCTACAACAGTGCTGACCTGGCTGAGGTCTGAAGCCTGTCTATTTAAGGTCTTCGTGGGCACTCGTGTAGCCGAGATACAAGAGCTGACAGACAGGCACTCCTGGAGATACGTCGACTCTGGAAGGAATCCAGCCGACGATGTGACACGTGGGAAGAAGCTGAAGGAGCTCACTGTACCAAATAGATGGAGCCAAGGACCATCCTTTCTCCTGCGCAGTCCAGACTCCTGGCCAGAGGATCTCACGGTTGACCGAGCAGGAGATGCCTCGGAGCTGCGCAAAGCTGTGTTCTGTGGGACCACAGCAACTACTCCGTCAGATCAGCCAACTTCAGATTTGAGCCGCTACAGAACCTGGAGTGAGATGTTAGAGGTTACAGCGTGGGAGCTGCATGGGGCGGCCCAACCAGATGGTCATCCCACTGCAGAGGACTATCACAAGGCGGAGAGGCTGATCCTACAAAGGGCCCAGATGGATAGTTTCCCGGAGGAGTACAACCTGTTGAAAGTCGGTAAGCCAGTTCCCAGGAGCAGTCGTCTTCTCTCTCTGTCACCCGAGGTAGATGAGACTAGACAGCTCATTTGTGTTGGAGGACGACTTCGTCAATCTGAAGATTTGGCTCTGGAGACACTCCATCCAATTATCCTAGACCCAAGCCACCCAGTGACCAAACTCCTGATTCAAGACTTTGACAGCCGCCTCTATCATCCTGGCCCGGAGCGGATGTTCGCAGAATTTCGGCACTCCTACTGGATTCTGCGAGGGCGTGAAGCTGTCCGGCGCTACCAACACCTCTGTGCTGATTGTCAAAAGTGGAGAGCTAGACCTACAGTGCCAAGGATGGCAGACCTGCCAGCAGCCCGGCTGCGTCTATATAAACCGGCTTTCTACTCTACGGGAATGGACTGCTTCGGGCCGTTTGAAGTCAAGGTTGGTCGGCGTATTGAGAAGAGATGGGGAATCATATTCAAGTGCCTTACCAGCAGGGCAGTCCACTTGGATGTTCTTAACACCATTGATGCAGATGCATTCCTGATGGCTCTTCGGCGATTTGTCGCCCGTAGAGGAACACCTGCCGAGTTGTTTTCAGACCAGGGGACCAACTTCAGGGGAGGTAAGAGGGAACTGCACGAGACCTTTCTGAAGATGGCCCTGGAACTACAACAGCTTCTAGCACCCCAGAGGATCAGCTTCCGCTTTAATCCTCCAGGTGCCCCACACTTTGGGGGAGCATGGGAAAGGGAGATCCGGTCGGTTAAGTATGCCCTCTATGCCACAGTTGGTGCTCAGTCAGTTCCAGAAGAAGTGCTTTGCACTGTACTCATCAAAGTGGAAGGGATACTCAATAGTAAACCCCTGGGGTATGTGTCTTCCGATGCCAGAGATGCAGATCCAGTGACTCCCAATGTTGTTCTGATGGGGCGGCCGGATGGATCGCTACCTCAGATAGTATACCCAGAGAATGAACTTCTCAGTCACCGTCACTGGAAGCACTCCCAGGTTTTGGCTGACCATTTCTGGTCACGTTTCATCCGTCAGTACATTCCCAGTCTGCAGACTCTCCAGAAGTGGCAAACAATGGCAGCTGATTTGGCTGAGGACTCTGTGGTGATGATCGCTGATCCACAGCTTCCCAGGGCTCTCTGGCCTGTGGAGAGGGTGATTAAAACTCATCCTAGCCCTGATGGACGCATCAGGTCAGCTGACGTGAAGGTGAAGGAGAGAGTCTACGCTCGGCCAGTTGCCAGACTGGTTGTCCTCCCTGCGCTGCCCTCTGGGGAAGATGAGGACAGCTCTGCGTCGAACTCACCACAACCCTAGAACTTTGTTGCCTTATTGATGAGCAAATGTCTTACATACATTTGGGGGCGTTTGTATACAAGGCCCCAAAGTTCATAGAATAGTTTTATTGGTGACAATAAAGTGCCTCAAACGGAACCTCAAGCTCCCTCCTTCATTCATACTCTGGGACAATTTGGCCTTAAGTGGCGTTCTGGCCGACACACCGGGGTGACCGTAGTGCTCAAAGACTGAATCAGTGCCACAGCCGTGCCTATCTTTGATATCTCCACTACAATGGGTTTTAGTGTTTTATGTGACATAGGTTTTAATCCACTGTGGACTGGCTACACATGGGACAAATTAGCTGATAGGGACCACCTGCTGAGGCATGGGTGTGTCCAGAGGTGGCCTATCAGCTGTGTAAAGACCTTTTAAAAGCAGGCTAGCTGAGCACTGAAGGAGAGAGGCTGGAAGGTTGACGCTAGATGGCCAGCATGACACCCAGTCCTGACCTCATGGAATGGCAACAGTAGGAGGCAACGCGTGTGATTGGCAGCAGGGCAGAGGTTTACCTGCATTTGTGAGTAGGGTGTCTACTGTTATTTACTGGGTGCAGCTGGGTTGGGAGAGGGTCACCATGGCCATGAGCCAGGGCCACTTCTGGGAACATTGTTCTGGCCCCTATTTGTTATTTTACAGGACACCGACGCAAGGGGAGCTGTGGCGGTGGTCGCATGATGGATTCGGGTGCAGAACGCAAGCTGGGCTGGGATGTGATGGGCCAGTGGAAGGACAAGAAGATGGGAGGCTCTTCCTTGTCTGCCAAAGACGAGGCTGGCGTGGACTCTGCTCTAAAGAAGGAATTCCTGGCCTGCTGATGGACCCATAATGAACATGTGGCATAATTATAGCAGGGGTTTTTAGTGAATGTAGAAAATGATGTGCAAGACCACAAATTACTGGCAGTAAAGCTAGCCTTGGAGGACTGGCAGCCAGATAACCATTTATAATCTCGACAGATCATTATAATCTGACTGACTTAAGAATCACTAAAAGACTCAATGTTCAGCATGCTCAATGGTCTTTGTTTTTTGGTTGTTTCGGCTTTTCTATATCCTATCTCCCAGGTTCCAGAAACATAAAATGCTGCCAGTCCCCACCAGTTCTCCATCAATGCTGAACAATGGGAACCAGGAAACATCTTACCACCCTAATGCAAAATGGGCTCCTTGACCTGGGACCTAGAATAAACCATCTACCAAGCTCTTTGAGACGACCCGGAGCTCGGTGGGCCAATACCAGGTACTGAGACAGAGTCTAACTGAGTCTGTCATTAGCATTCAGCTGTTAAACTCAAATTGCCCCCATCTATGCATATCCACCCTACATTCCATGTTTCCCAGGTTCCCATGTTTCAAATCAGCAACAGTAATAAATATAGATTCTTATAGGCAATTTTATTCCTTGATTTTTCTTCTTTTGTTTGTTGATTTTCTTTTTTTAAATTTTACAAACATTCTGTTGTTTTATAAGCATTCATATATAAATCAGGACTCCTATTTGTACTTGTGGACTTTAAACTAGAGGCAGATGCGGGACTTCCATGTCCTGCATCTGCCTCATCAGGGACTCATTCTGGACTATAAAGTAGATTAAGCCTACATTTGAATTCTGTTTTTGTATTTATTCTTTACTTTCTCTCAGACCATTAAACACCATCAGGGCTACAGCTGAAATAACAAAAACTCCAACTGTCTGATGTAAATTTGAACATCCATTTAATGGGATACTCAATTATAATGATGTAATGATAAAACAATATTAATAAGTCTGTTAACTATTGGCATTTTTACTGGCCTACACTGTCCATACGTATTCACTGTTGGACGCTTTTGAAGTTGCAGGACTTGTGAAACTTGCCATATTTCAGCATGATGTGCAGCTTATAGAAGCCAAAGATTTCAGCCAATTCAGCTCCAATCAGATGACTAAAGATAATAAAATACACCATTTTATGCTTCAAGGTCATAGGTCAAAGGTCAGACATTAGCGTGTTGTTATGAAAGCAGGCTGACATCCTCACGTTGTTATAAAAACATCATAAATCATCAAATAGGTAGTATAGCCCTTGCCCTTTGGGGAGAATTGTGCTCCACTGTTTATTCTTTACTTGCTTTCAGCCTATTAAACATCACTTGGGCTACACACATCCAATAACCATTGTCTATTAAGCACATTCACAGACTGCTTTGTAATCCTACACATACAGTAAAGTTCAGTTCCTATTTCCTCCATTTCCACCTTTCAGTAAACACCAGATCAAGGTCAGAAACTCAAAGAGCAGGAAGCTTAAAATAATTCAATGTGACAGGTTTCTTAAGAAAACTAAATTTGCAATCATATAATATGAAACTGAAAAAAAGATAAAATATGAGTATCAGTGAAAAGAAAATGTTTCCTTAAAATGTAATCAAAACTATATTCATGAGGAGGGAGTTCAACGTTCACTTTCTACTTTTTGTTTTTCAGTTTCAGCTCTGATGGCTCCATGGGCCAGAATCTGTTATTTATTGGGCATCTGAAGTGATTTTACCCTTCAGAGCTGAATGTGTTGCAAAATTCTCCATCTGACCAACTCAGTTTGCTGCAGACTACAACTGATAGACGACTATTATTCTAATTAATATTCTTTTTGCTCATTTATTAGAGATTATAAAGTCTTAAACGGTCAGTAAACACAGAAATTTCCTGATTAAATTGAGATATTTCCTTTTTTCAGTTTTTGTATGTTAACCTACATTTAACCAAAGATAAATGAACCCTGATGAATTTCTGCTTTCAATACACATATCTCAGTAACTTTCCAAACGTTGATTCTGTTCATCTGGACGTAGCGTTTTGTGGTCACTTGGATGAGTGATGAAACGTTTCTCCCACAAAACGCTACGTCCAGATGAACAGAATCAACGTTTGGAGATTTACTTTCCTGGATGATTGAGAATGGATCAAGACATCTCAGTAACTTGCAAACAAACACAGGGCAGGCCGTAAAGACGAGTGTGTAAAGTCTTATTTCTTAGTTTTATTTCTTTTGCTTGTTTCTTTATTGTTTTCATGTGTCCGTCTCAGGCAGGGACACATGAGAGCTTTTTGTTTCTTCTTCTCTTCTTATGTCCTGCTGGTTGTTACATGATGTCTTGCTGGTGCTGCGTGGACTCGCTGACAACCTGAAGGAGAAAAACATGAGACAGAAACATAAAAGCCTTATCAGATGACTTCTCTGTCTGGATGAATGTAAGATATCTGGAAATGAGTGAACACTGTCCCAAATCCATACAAACTACAACAGTCGAGACAGAAAGATTACAGTCAGAGAGCCCAGGTGAACACAGAACAGATTAAGAAACACCAGCAGTCACTTCAGCAGTTAATTACTTACATTAAAGCAATCTTTATTTGTATGTAAAGTTTCTAAAATATTAGGTGTAAATAAGGTAATGGACTGTTTTCTGTCTAAATATGGGACAATTGCATTTGCTGGTGTGGCAAGTGTTTTCTGCAGCTCTGCTTCAGAGGAGTGGTGTGGCAGTGGGCAGTGCCAAAAGGCTGGCAGAGTAGCTGGGACTGATTGGTATGATCAGTCCTGGTATTTCAGTTGCCAACCTGTAATGTAGAGGGGAAGGCTGTGCCAGAAACAAGTCGGCTGAAAAGTTGCACAGAGCAATTTGGAAAAGTTGCAACTAATACTTACCCAGCTCTTTAACAGTGTGTTTGTGTTGGTCCGTCGTGTCACAGTGGTGTCGAAACCCAGATGCGCTAGGACAGATGTGCAACCAGTACAGCCAGTGGAAGTGCTGACAGCAATTCTGGCAGAGATGGCCATCATGCACCAAGAACAGGCGACTGTGCATCAAGATCAGCTCCAGTGGCTACAGAATTAGGCCGAGCGCCAGATGAGAGTGCACCTAGTCTCGGTCTGGCACCCCCCTGGCTCCTCTGTTGTCCCACACAGTCATGTCAAGCAAACCTTGACATGGCTGTATGACTGGCCAAAAACCACCCGGCAGTGCAGCCAGCAAACCCGCTGGATCAACCACAGCCAGTTGTGGAGAATTGGCCGGTCCCAGCCCCAAGGAGGAGGTTCCCCAGCTCCACTATAACTTTGCTGGTTATGGAGCAGCCACCACAACAGCCAGTCTCGCTGTCTCCCCACAGGTTCCAGCAACTAAGCTGCCCCCAACTCACAGGGAGCCGTGCAAATGCTGAGGCAGGTATGTTGGAGGTGTGGGCGGCCAGGACACTGACATTAGGAATGCCCACTGACGGATGTGGGGTAGCTGTTCCATGTTGCTGGCCCTCCAACACCTTCCCCAGGTCCAAGAGGGACATGCAGTGTCAAGGTGCCAGTGGATATACGCCAGGCTCTGGTGGACTCGGGCTATAGGGTGAGTCTGGGCTGCAGGGTGAGTCTGGGCTGCACGCAGACCCTGGTCCTCCAAACCCTGGTACGGCACGGGGCGTTGGTGGAGGTTAGATGTGTGCATGAGGACATACACAAATATCCCATAGTGCCGCTCCAAATTAAATACAAGGGCAAAACAGATGGTGTAAAGGCTGCAGTTAGCTTGCACCTGAGGCATCCCTAAATTCTGGGTACAGATTTGCTGGTGTTCAATAACCTGTTGGGGCAATGTGTGGGGATACACTCACAACCTTTAGCAAGGGGGATGTTTGTGCTGTGCTTAGCGGAGACCTTTAGTTTATTCAACTCTGACTCTAGGGAGGAGGAGGAGGCCATCTAATGAGGTCTTGCTGCCTCCAGCGATTCACTCCACAGGATATTTCCCACTAGAGGAATCTCATGACTAAACTCTGTGCAACCTCAGCTTCTGATCAAGTGATAAAAATTGATGGTCACATGTTTGCCCTGACACAGCACTGACCTACCTGTATTTCGTACTGATTAAAGATAGGCTTCATAGAGCGAGTCATAACACTGGCACCTCCAGGCCCTGTTTCAGATCATCTCCCGAGTCGGCATCCCAAAAGAGATACTGACCGCCGGTTCATGACCGGCTTTGTGGAGCTGACCAGCCATGTAACTAATCTCACTCAAAAGTGTGCCCCAGATCTGGTCCATTGGACAGAGCAGTGCCAGGCAGCATTTGTGCAGTTGAATAAAGCTCTACCGGTCTTTGATAAGATAAAATGTGATTTATAGAACTTAAATACATTTTTCATGAATTTCTTGAATAAGGTGCTGGGGTGGATCACATCAAAAGAAAAGCAAACAAACAAAAGAAAAAAAATCCTTATGAAGGGAACTTAAAAACTCACAAGGCTAATGAATGCAGTTTTATATCTTAGCAGTTTTACCTCTCCATCGCGGGTCTCTATGGTCTTGATGAGGACAGTCTTCTTTGAATGCATCTCAGAGGAGCGCTGCTGCTCAGGGCTGGTCTCTGATTAACAAAGGTCGGAATACATTTAATTTTTATTTAATATGTAAAATGTGTTATGTTATTTTGAAAAATCAATGAAAACTTTATGTGGATGCCTCTTGGACCTATGAAATACAAATTAAATACAACCCCAGTGTTATGGGGTTGTATTTAATTTGTAGGTTAATTGATTTAGAAATCAATTAATTAATTAACATCCATTTTCTTAATTAAGTAAAATTTTAATCTTACACAGTTTTAATGTGGTAAAAAAAATTATTGAAATGTATAACAAACAGTAAATCAGGCTCCATCTGAACAGACTGTGGAATCAAACAGAATAAGGCATGCCCCCTGGTGGTATGTTTAGGTAACTGCAGCTGTGTGTGCACCTCGGAAACTCAGCGTGGAGTAGGTTTGCACAGGCAAGGCAATCCTGCAATGGGAGAAGGGAAAGTGTAGAAAATATCATTTTAAATGTTATTTTATGTGTATCTGGATAAAATATTGACATTCTGAGGCAGTTTTCTTTTCCAAATCTTTATTGTAAAGGCAGCACACTAAAACAAAACAATTTTGGCCTGGTTGGATAGTTTGATAAATTACCTGCTCTCCTCTCCTTCCAGCAGCTTCCTGTAGGTGGCGATCTCCACATCCAGCGCCATCTTGACATTGAGTAGGTCCTGGTACTCACGGAGGTGGCGCGCCATCTCGTCCTTCATGTTGGCGATCTCCGCCTCCAGGCGGGCAATGCTATCCTGGTAGTTGCCGGCCTCTCGTCCATGACGGTCCTCCATGTCCCGCATCTGCCTCATCAGGGACTCATTCTGGATTAATCAGAGAGGAGAGTCTGAAATCAAACCGAGCTCAGAGAAGATTACGTTTAAATAAAAACCAAAGAAGGTTTATGAGACCTACGGTGCCTTTGAGGGAGTCGATCTCACAGGTGTAGGCCTGGATCTGGTGTCTGAACTCCATGGTCTCCTGACGGGCCTGCTTCAGAGCCTCGTTGTTCTTACTTACCGCCTGGTTCAGATCAGACACCTGCAGGGTCAAAGGTTAAATAGATTTCACAATTTATTTTAAATCCCCAACTCTTGGATGTCAGAATTGATCTCTAAGTGTCGTTAATACAGACAACATCCCTCTGACCTTGGACTTGTACCACTCCTCAGCCTCTGCGATGTTCTTGGCAGCAATGCCCTCATACTGAGCCCTGATGTCTCGTAGTGCTGCCGTCAGGTCCGGCTTGGACATGTCCATCTGGATCTGGACTTGAGTCTCCTGCATCTGGGCCTGCAGCTCACGGATCTCCTGTGGGAGGAGGAGAAACGTAAGGTTGACTGGCCCGTTATAGAACTGAGATTTGTCTATGCAGACTGGATTCACTGTCTGGGTACGTCACTCAGGGACTAGCTAGTTGCAGCCATCACAACCATGAAACCACTGGTTGTGTAACATGAAAGTCCTAGTAATGACCTTCTAACATCCTAAAAATAAACTATAATTATGATCTGAGGCAACTCTCCGTTCTTCTAAGTGAACTGAACTGCAACAATAAATTTCTGCTCTTGCTCTTGACAAAGGCGGTCGCACTTTTCTCCTCTCCTCCTCCTCTCCCTTAGCTTCCCTGCTTAGCCTCTTATGTCCTTGTCTAGTCTCGTGTTTTTTGTATTACTTTTCCCTGGAACATTCTCTCACAGTCTGTTCTCTAAAACCTAAAAGAGGAATTATGGATTGGATCAACTGGTCCCTAAATGCAATTGACACCCCTTTCTCAACGAGAAGTTTGGGCTTGGTTGAGCCTGAGTGCTGAAGATATCTACCTATTTGGAACCATGGTAACAGGGTTCTGGCGGATCAGAGCTGGCTTGGACCTGACTTATCGAAGAATTAAGAAAGCGGAACCGGCTGTTCAAACCCCCACAAGGCTGCCCGCTGGGATTGGAACGATGGGAGAGGCGTGAGTTTCTCAAAATGGGCTCATAAGATCTTGGAAAGGCTATGGCTGCTGTGAATACTCAGAATAAGATCTCTGACTGCAGACTGGATACATCTCGGAAGGGCTAGCTCGGAATGACATCTCTGGGCGTAAATTGGATGACATCTCGGGGAGGCACACTGCCGTGAGTTCTCAGAAATCGGCTCCTTGAGCACAAGAAATGACAACATCACAGAACGCAAGTATGGCGAAGCTTGCGGCTCTCCAACGGGAGATTGAGAGACCAGTGTTGGACTGTAAAACTGCTTTGAAATTCATATGAGCTGTTCGCACTAAAGTAAAAACCACCATCACTTATGCGGATACCCCTTTGGTGCCAGCTGCGGTCTCAAGGCTGGAGCCAAACAACAACACCCTGATAACGACTGTGTTGAGTCTGTTCCTTCCCATTCCATGCAAGGCCACCTGGGTTGGCTGGAAGACTGTTTACTTAGCCTGGCAGGGCGAAGGACACTGTCTCAGCTGAACTCTGGACACGCACACACATACATATACACTGATATGCACACACTCATCCCCCCTCCCTTTCCAAACGCCTTCGACGCTTATTCCCTTCTGATGCTGATGGTGGATCAAGGAGACCAGCGCACAGGCTGCAGGCCCGGATGTACTGTCTAATTCGACTGTCTCTCACCCTTTACTGGGGCGATCGTGGCTCAAGAGTTGGGAGTTCGCCTTGTAATCGGAAGGTTGCCGGTTCGAGCCCCGGCTTGGACAGTCTTGGTCGTTGTGTCCTTGGGCAAGACACTTCACCCGTTGCCTACTGGTGGTGGTCAGAGGGCCCGGTGGCGCCAGTGTCCGGCAGCCTCGCCTCTGTCAGTGCGCCCCAGGGTGGCTGTGGCTACAATGTAGCTTGCCATCACCAGTGTTTGAATGTGTGTGTGACTGGTTGTGTAAAGCGCTTTGGGGTCCTTAGGGACTAGTAAAGCGCTATACAAATGCAGGCCATTTACCCACCCCTGTTGCTTGTCATGTGTTTCTTTGGTGTATTAAGAGTTTTTTCATGTGCTATGTGCAGAAGTGTTTTTTTTCTGTTCTCAAACTGATCTCCCTGTTGGAGCTCAGTCTGGGGGAAGTTATTTTTTTTCTCCTTATCTTTCCTCATGTGGTGCATTTTCCATTGTTATACCTCTCTGACCTGTCTTCCCCATGTGATGTTTTGTGTAATGTATGTATGGTCGGAGGGTAAGATGGCGCCGCCATTGCGTGCAATAGGTCGGCAGCCTTATGAAATTTCCCCTTGTGGGACTAATAAAGGTATATCAATCAATCAATCAATCAATACATTTTGTTGGTGCAGTGGGTAGAAATGATGCCTCACGGAAGGAAAGTCCATGATTTCCAGTCTGGGGTCTTTGTGCATGGAGTTTGTATGTTCTCCCCGTGTCTGTGTGGGTTCTAGATCTGAGTGTAAATGGTTGCCTGGGCTCTCTGTGTGAGCTCTATGACAAATTAGTCATCTGTGCTAGGTGTACCAGTGCCCTGGCCCTATGACAGCTGGGATAGGCCTTAAACATCACCAGTTAAATTGAAGAAAATGAATGGATGGCTATCCAGTTATAGAGCATAACAAACCTTACGTAGTTTTAAACATCACTATCTCTCATTGTTGTTTAGGACACAAACCCAGTCTGGCTTAATACAGAAAAAATCCATTGAAGTCTAACTGTAGTAACCACGATTAAATTACATTCAACCAAAATCATCAACTTTACCAAACATTACTGAAAGTCTCTGGTCTGGAGGGCCAGTACTTTATACACCCACCATCAACCCCAAATTCCTTCTGCAGTTCATAAATATGATTAATGAGGACCTGATGTTTGACAGTAAGCCTTGGCAGTGAACGACCAGAAAAGTTGGCATCTCCCAGAAGCTAAAATGAAGCAGATGGTGAACTATTAGCAATGCTATAAAATAAATTAAATAAAATACCAATACAAAAACAAAACAAACAAAACACAAGGAACAAACATCTGAGTAAGTGAGCACAGAGCTTCAAACCTGCTAAGTATTACAACATGAAGGAGATAAACAACAGAAACAAGACTAATAATAATGAAGATAAAAAGAATAAAAGAACAACAATAATAACTAGAACAAGAATGAGGAAGAAAAATAATTACCACAAGAAAACCAGGAAGAACAAGGAAAAGAACAGTAATAAAAACAAGTGGTACAAGGAGATAATAAGAGTATGAAATTAAAGAATCCAAGTTAAAGACGCTTTAAGAAGTTATTAGGATTTTCTTCCTCTTTCTTTATACAGTGTTGCAACTTAATTTGCAGATGTGAAGTAAAAAAAGATTCACCGTCATCAGACCTTCTGAGGTTTTTTTCCTCCCTTTATCTAAAAAGTGACTTAATTTTAGTCCAAACTGTTTATAACACTTTAATCCACTCTGAGTAACCCTAGGCCATGTCGAGCACACTAGTTTTTGGCATCATGTAGTAATCGCTCCAGGCTGGAGACAGAACGAAGCCCATGCTGATCAGAGACAAGGATTTGTCCGCCGGTTGGTACACAGAGTAATTTTAGCCTTACATCTGCTGTGGGAGATTTCAGAGCTCTACTGCCACGCTGCCCGGGCCTGCTGCCAACAATGCAATTCTGTGTGTGTTTGAAAGTGAAAACTCCCCAAACCCTCTCGTTTGTCATCTCGCACACACAGAGACAGATGTTCTAACAGATGCTAAGACAGACCGAGAGCATTGTCACACAGCTCAACACACATTCTTAATCCTGTGAAGCTTGTTTGTGCCTCACTGACAGATTTATTTTAAAGCAACAATTTGTGACACCTTTCCTCCCTAAAGTCCTCTATAATCTACTTATTACTAAATGAAGAACCTACGCTGATGGCAGCAGTGTAATAAAACACTTATGAATGCATTTTAAACCCTGATAAAGGAGCTGGGATCAGCGACTGGTAAAGATGGAAGAGGGTGAAGAACAAACCTCTTCATGGATCTTCTTCAAGAAAGCGATTTCCTCCTGCAGCGTCTCGATGCGTCTCTCCAGGTCCAGACGGGCCAGAGTGGCAGCGTCCACATCCTGCAACATTAAAAATGTTCATTTTATGTAAAAATTAGATAATCATGGAATAATTATCGACATATTTTCCATTGAATCAAAGTGTATAATGATAAAAAAAAAAATGCATATATTACAAACTTCCATTAAGTTTGCCACACCAGCAGGCTAATTATTGTGAAACATGGCAAACATATGGCCCATGGGCCAAAATGCAGACCAACTAATCCAGTCCACTTGATGGTTTTGAAAATGTTAGAAGTACAAAGAAAGAGGGAATAATTTTTTTAAACTTTTAACAGTATTTTCCCTTTTAAAATGTTGTAACCCAGATTTATAGCCTTCTTACATCCATAGTCTGCCATAGTACACCAAAAAGTAACAGAAAAAACGAAGATATATTTTATTTATCACATTCATATTATTATATTAATATTATTATCATAATTAAATTATTTTGTTATGTTTATAGTTATTTTTTTTATGTTTTTGCTTCTATGATCTTCAGCATTCTTCTTCTATCTTCTAGTATCCTCCTCCTCCTGTGTGTCCTCCTTCACTACATCCATGACTCTTCACTGTGAACTTGTCTTTTCCTCCTGCCTGGCAGCTCTATCTTCAACATCCTTTGTCCAATAACAAATATCCACTATCCCTCTTCTGCATGTCTGAACCATCTCAGCCTTTCCCCTCTAACACTGTATTTATTGGGGAAAGTACAGGAAATGAGAGTGGGACATACCGCTCTGAAAGCAGCCAGGTTGTTTTCTGCTTCTTCTTTTTGAAGAATCTCTTCCTGGAGTCTGCAGGACAGTGAGACACAAAGCATGGTTTCAGACAGAGAGCCATTAATGAGCAGCTGGATTAATGATTGGTTTGAACACACTGTAGAAGCTGCTGTCCACACACCAGGGAGCTCTGCAGAAAGACGTTAAAGCTGAATTAGGCTAATAAGTTCAAAGATGCATAATTTCATAGCCTGTATATAAAAGATGGATGTTGCCAGTGTGCTCTCACCCATTGGTTAGTGACGCCTCAGGTTTAGCATTTTCATTTTGGTGTTTTTAAACCAGACGTGACTGCACACAAGGTGCACATCCTTCTTTATCATCCTTTCTAACCTTAAATGGTCTGAAAAATGTAGAAAATAAACATTATATTATAATGAATAAGATTTGAAACTAACATCCAGAGGTGACGCCCCCTGCTGGCAATTAGAAACAATGCAGGTTTAGCACAATTCCACATTGGCTTCAGACTTGGAAGTCCATTACTTAACAGTCTGAGCTTAAAAGGACACTTTTCCAAAATAAAAGATGAAAGTGCATCCTTTAACTTGAACTTGTTCACTTTTTATACCCTGTAAAGGTCACTGATCGGTTAAAGACTCCCCTTGTGGAATAGATTTTCTAAAGCCTGAGGAGGTTAGGAGGCTTGTTTGATCTTTGACTCTTGAAATACAAAATGCTTAAAGGTTATCATGGCAACTTTTTTTGTCCAGTAAAGTCAAAACACACACTGCCTACCACATTTAATTATTTAAGGTGTCAGAAGAGCGCCTTTAAGTCTCAACCTCAAGGAAAGAAATGAACTTTTGCTTGTTAAAAACGTAAACTGCAGACAGAGAAAGGACAGATCCTTCAGATATGTGTGAGCTTGTTCCTCTCCTTTTATAGAAGAGAGCCATGTAAACACAGTGTGTGATTAGCACTAACTTTGGTCAGTCTAAAGTAGTAACACACACACTGACACACACATGCCTATTAATCACATCAAATCTGTCACCAATACTTTTTGGAGTCAGAGAAAAATGATGCTCAGCTCTGAGATTAACAGCAGTTTATGTCACATTTTGAATGGACTGATTGAAGAATTTTATGCTCAGGAGCACTTCATCATTATGTCAGGCCTAAAGTTAAATCATGGCACACAAGTATATTTATCGATGCAGACTGGTTTGAGCTTTGCAAAATGCCTCTATAATCATCACCTATTTAAATATTCGCTTTGGAGTTTTCAGGGGACCACACTTCTCTCATTTCTCATATCAGGACTAGAAGATCTGAATATCTGCTTTGATGTTTTCATCATCTCTGCAGGTGTAAAATGAATAGCAAGACTTGTCATGCTGTAAATAACAATGCAGTAATAATATTAATAAATAATATTATTAAATAAAGAGCTACGTGGGAAAAAAAATACAATTTCTATCATTTAACTCAAATTGAATTTGTCAGAAGCGTGGTAACAGAGCTTACAATATAAAATTATTTTATAATAACCATATTTATTGATGAAGTTACATTTTATATTTTCATATAAACTTTATAATGCTGTATAAATTAAACAAAATTATAAAATATATAAAAATGAACTACAATGAGATATTAAAACTAACATAATTTCCCAGCTTTGTCTTTCATTCAATTACTAAATTAAATTTTCTTTTCCAGTTATTAATAACACAGCTTTTTTATTCAAATAATGGAGTTGTATCTAATTTAACACCAGACAATAGTTAGTTGTTGCCACTATAAGCTAACTGTCCTAATACAGAAACTAAGGTACATATTTAAACTTATCTTATTAAACACACAGTAATTAATCCTGTTCATAAGTTCAATATTCGTTGATATATTAGAAAATGTTTTTTTATATTCCATAAATATTCCAGTTAAATCTAATCATAATAAAGAAGAAAGTAATAAAGGATGCTTAATTTGGAAATTATTAATTACTACTGTAATTAGCATACGAGTTCAAAGGTATTCAAACAGACGCATTAATCAACAGTTTAATATTTCTTTTTATATTTTAGGAAGTTAATGTATTATATTAAATAAAAAACCAACCAAACCAAATCAACTATAATGGAGCAAAAAGTAACAGGAAGTTTAGCTCAGTAGGGGTAGCTCAGTAGGTAGAGTGGTGGCCCCATGATCGGACGGTCAGGGGTTTGAATCCACTGAACGGCTACCCTGAGGTACCCCTGTGCAAGGTGCCGTTCTTACACACTGCTCCCCGGTGCACCTGCTTAGTGACTGCCCACTGCTTCACTGAGTGAGTGGGTCAAATGCAGAGAGAGTAATTTCCCCACAGGGATCAATAAAGTATACATTTTTATTACTTTTATTATTATTATTATTACTAGCGGTTAAGCTCAATATTAAATTTCTTTAAGTCAATACTAATTTATTAACCTAGGTCATTATTTCTATATTAGTTTAAAAAAATAAAGTAATTTGTTATATTACAACAAATATTGAATCTAATCATAACAGAGAATTACTATCTACATAATATTTATATAGATAGTAATTATTGCTGTTTAGCCTAGTTAGCGTAGCCAAGTAAAGTAGCAGTAACTACCAAATAACTTGCTTATGAAAATCACATGACTTAATGTTATTAAGCTATGCATTTAATTAGATAAAGATTGATTAATTATGTGGTCACTAATCTTGCTCTTTAGTTCAGATGAGGGAAAAACTCATTTGGCAGCTTGTTTCTCGGTAGCTTGCACCCTACACCATTTAAGAGTCCATTGTAATAGTCAGATAGCTTTTTAGCTTTTGTGCCAAGGTTAGTAAAAATAACATTTCCCTGATATTCCGATGTTTTGTATAACCCTTTAATATCAGAGATTTTTTACCACAGCATAAACATGTTGTTAGCAGGATTACATAGATTATTTATACTTTTTAGATGACCTAATAAAATACTTTGGTTTATTTTTGCTGATTGTAATATTTTAGCAGCATTATTATTGTTAAGCTTCAGTCAAATATATGTTTTACTTTGATTTATCTGATTATACGCCCCTCTACATTCTAACATCCTTATACCCAAAATACCCCCTGGAAGACACTCATCCTCATGACTCACCTGTAATCTTCTTCCTGTGATGATGTATAAATGATCTTGTTATATTTTGATTTAAACAGCTTTGCATTTATACAAAATATGTTTAAAATATATTTAAAGTATTTAGGAAATATCTTGAAAATAGCAAACGTATAATCAAGTAATCTGTTGTAAAGAGCACAATCTGTGAAACCAATAAGATGCACAGAGGAACCAGGGTTTAAAAATACTTCCTGTAACTGCAACAAACAGCAGATCATCTCCCACACGGCTGGTTAAATCTAGCACGCACAAGCCTATGTATCACCTCATTCCTCCATTCATTATTCCACTCCACACACTTCTTTTCATTTTGCGTCACAATTTTTCACTACTGCTTGTTGAGCAGTTGGCAAGTGTTCACAGAAAAGTGCAATAAAATACAAAAACCTGCAGAGTTTTTGTCACATTTTAGTTCCAGATACACCACACAGTGGGTAAATGCTCCAGGTTGTTGCTTAAATTGTGGTAATATCAATATTTCTGTAACTGTTAAGTGTATGGGACAAGTAATATTGTGTACTTGTGTATATATATAATATTGTGTTTTTAAGAAATATTTTCAGTTTACTTATTTTAAAATTATTTTTAAAATTGTTTATTTGTTCTAAGACTCACTATAAGTCTATAAAGATTTTTACTTTAAAATTAAGTAAAGCTCTTTTTTGTCATAATATATAAAGGTCATGTCAGAATAAACAAGAATAAACAAGCTAGTAAGACGCATGACTCTTCTTGCTCCTCCCACCTGATTTTGAGTTTATCCAGGTCATCGAGCAGGTTGTCCCGCTCCACCTCTATGCGTGACCTCTGATTGGTCAGGATCTCCACCTGCCTCCTAAGCTCGCTCATCTCCTCCTCGTACAGGTCGGCAATGCGCGTGGGCTCACGGCCTCGCAGGCGCTCCACCTCCACCACTAGCGCCTGGTTCTGCTGCTCCAAGAAGCGGACCTTCTCAATGTAGCTGGCAAAACGATCATTCAGGTGCTGCAGCTCGGCCTTCTCATTGGTCCGTGTGGTGAGAAACTCCTGGTTGAGGGCGTCCGCCAGGCTAAAGTCCAGCGTCTCGCCCATGCCAGCATAAGAGCGCCCAACGGATGCCCGGGAGGTTGTCACCGGCCTGCCATAGTAGCTTGAGGAGACCCGGTAAGCTGGTGTGGCGCTGGTACGGGTCACCTCATAGACCCTGGAGGTGACATGACCCCCGCCACTGCCGCTGTGGCCCAGCAGGGATCGGTTGAGTGATGGTGAGGCGTAGGTGCCATGACCGAAGGTGCGGCGGTACGATGAGGCGGTCTGACCGGAGGAGCTGTAGGAGGCCATGTTGGAGGACACAGAGAGCCTGGCGAGAGCTGCAGCAGAGAGGAGCACTAAAGAAGAACCTGCAGCCCTCAACTATTTGTAGTTACCTCCTTCCTCAATTTTCCCCCCTCCTTCCTGGGAACTGCCCTCCCTCTGTCTCTGTCTTTCTCCTTTAGCCCTTCTTGTTACATTCTTTTTCTTTCTTCTCTCCTTTCCTGCCTTCATTTCTTCTCCAGCTACCTTTTCCCCCTTGCCTTCTCTCCTTTCTCTTCACTTTCTTCTGCTTTTGCAGGCATTCATATTCTATGCAGCCACCATTTTTCCCCCCTTAAGACAGGATGTATAAAGAAAAAGGCAAAACAACCATAATTATGATCAAAGGAAGGAACAGACATGCTTAACACACTGCATTTGTTGTCACTAAGTGATTTAAGGCAACTATTGTTGTGATTTGGCACTATATAAATTAATTAAAATTGAATTAAACTGAATTAAAAACAACCATTGTCCAAGCTGTTACTTGAGTTGCTGACATAAGGTTTTTTTCCAATTTGTTTATAACATATAGATATTTTTATTGCCTTTGAGTGGTCATGTGAGTATTCATCAGTATTTTAAGCAAATGATTACAAAACATGTTTAACGAGCGGAAGTCCCACAGTTGCCTTAAAACATATGAATTTTAAAGCCACAAATTCAGTGTAGTGTGAGGTTGGGGTGGGTGGATAGGTCAACAAAATACTGGACATAAACAAAATAGACCTGTTTCATTTTTTTAAACCAGTCAACCAACAATGTGTAGCATTTCCATATCTAAGTGTACGAAAAGGGTCTGCAATCAGTACGGACATCCATGTGTTTGGCACATCTGTAATAGTTAAAACAAGAAGAAGAAGTCATGCAGCAGGCTATGGCAGCTTTTTTTCTCCCACTGAATAAAAGCTTTTTGCCATTTCAAAGTCAAAAATTCAGGTTACGCTTGCAAAATATTAAGTTAAGGGTAAAATCAGGATTAATTCAATCACCCTGCTGGATACACTTGATCGACAGATATTAGTTTGTAGTGGCTGGTGGATGTAACTTTTAGACTTCCTAATTATTTGTCACTCAACTGAGAGAAAGGCACTTAAATGTTCATACTAAATTACCTAAGTTAAACTAGGCTGACCTAGCTCTTGGTTAGGTTTAGGTAAGATTACTGGGTTAGAGACAGCTAACATACAGGTCACTACATCTAGGGTTAGTGTTATACTAACTCAAAATTGTGAGAAAATAGTTTGAAATTGACCCAAAATTTAAAACTTCAAGTTTTTAAAGTTGATGAGTTTTGCTCTGGAGCCAGCTTCCATATCAGGACCTGCTGCTGAGTGGGGGCAGTAATGTTTATTTTCCCCCAATACACGTGTTGCATTTATTAGTCAAACAAAAATAGAGGCACAATCAAGAGCAAAATAGTCCAAATTTCCTTGATTCCTGTTGAATGATCAATGTGGCTGTTCTCCCAGGTGTTACAATAAAGTTTATTGACAAGAGGATTTAAGGTTTAGCTTAGTTAGAACTTAGCTGGAAGCTAGGTAGCTAGCTGATATACATCCATAGATGATAAAACATGTTCTGAAAAAGGAAATACAGCAGTGCTATAACTTTGATGTAAGTAAAGACAGAAAACTAAATAGAAGTAATATTTGGTAGGTAGTGAATTTGGACTAACATATAATGGTCTGCTAGCCAAAGAGCTATGGTTAAGCTAATGTAAACACATTAGCTCAAAGAAGATAGAAAATTAGGGTTGAGCTATTCTTAATAAAAGTTAATGTTGACAGTTCTTGATGGGCAGAGACAAACACTATCACAATATTGCTGAATGAGACTTTGAAAGTCCAAGCTTCAGTCAAGAGAAAATTCGAGACGATTCATCCACCACAAGCAGTCTGCACTTCCTTCTTAATATGGTGGGGTACACTGACTAGCCAAATTCGAGATGGCCTCAAAACTTTTTGCATGCAGAACATGGAGTAAAATAATTTTGAGGCTCTCCGTATCTTGTTCCCCATGACTCTTTTTATGGTTGTTTGAGTCTTTTTGTAGTAGTTCTGCATGCTTTTGAGGTTATTTTTAATCTTTTTGTGAGTATTTAGGCTGATATTTGGGGGGTGTTTATTTCCTACTTTTGCTCAGCAATGTTTTATTTTCAATATAGACAACAATTATAGTCTATACCTACAGTTTGTGCCTACACCAATCCTTGCAGATCCATGAAAACTAGAACCGATCCTTTACAAAAAGGATAAACTTCCAAGGAAGACCTGTCGAGGTTCATGCGAACATCGTCTTTCCCTGCCGCTGTGATCTCACATCATAACAATGCGAGGATGCAAGGCAACTTTCAAGACTTAGCCTCGTCCTCACATGGTGAGGTGGCCCAGGTTGTTAATGACAGCATTCGAGGGGGAAGAGCTCTGACTAACCTGCCTTAAAAAGGAAAACTATCCCGTCCCAAGAGTCTGAGACACAGAGTGCAGCAGTACATACCAGAGCAAAGAAATACCACATTCACAAACAATATGTGCCATTAATGCTGATAACATTACATGTGAGTGTGAAGGGGATTTAAAGGGAGGTTTCCCTCTGCCAGCATTTAAAGTGGCAGACCTGGAGCCGTGTCAAACTTTAAAGGAATTACTAACACAAAAACATACCGAGCCAGATATTCATACTACAGTGCTACTGTAGTATGAACCTTTGATCTGTCCAACAATTTAATTTCATCTACTTTAGATAAGAGTTTATAAATTGCTGTTTTATATGTCTCGCTTTTGTTTTTATGTGATATATTCAGTTGTATTTATAGTGAACCCTGGCTGGTTGTCTCCCTCTTTATGATGATGGTAGAAAGTGTGAACAGTAAGCAAAACAATGGAAATAAGTCTGCATTTCCACCCTAAGTACTTTAAGCTTTAGGTTCCAGGAGCTTTTTCTCAAGAAACTAAAAGGTTTCTTCAACATTAATCAGTCGTGACTTTCTTAAATCCCACGGTAATAAAGGCCACACAGACGAGTCTCTCACAGACACTTTGACTCAGACAGGTTTTAATAATGAGATTAAAAAGGCTGCAGTTCATTCAGGTGTTTCTGCTGAAGGGCCATGCAGGGCTTTCTGTGACACCTCATTAATGGGATTATGTACAACTGCACTAATCTCTCAGTGAAAACTCACACCTCATCAATGTTTAAAAAGGTTTCTGTGGACTGATCCTAAGCTGGATAACGCTAAATCTTTCCAAATCTAAAGCCTAAACAAAAAGGTAGAATATTTAGCTTTGTGGTGATGAAATGCTGACATTTTTTTAAAATAGTGTTTAGATGTAGTTGCAAAGCAGACATTACAAGTGTGAAATGTGATGCTGGTTTAATCCACTCAAGCTTCTTTTGCTGTCTTCGTAAGAAGAGAGTTTAACATGAGTATTTGGGTTATCTGACAAAATTCTTTTTCTTTTTTAATAGAAGTCTTATTTATTGATATCTGTTTTCTGTGTCATTGTAGGATTTCCCTGTGTTCCCTGGTGTATCTTTGTATAATTTAGTCTCAAAATGTCAAATTCATGTCGGCAGGTGCAAAATAAAATCACGATTATCACATCTGGTCCTCGGTCATTGACCCAATGTCTTGAGCTTATGGGCTTTCTAGTTTCAGTTCCATTTGTTTGTTTGTTTGTCTGTTTGTTAGCAGTCAAGTGTTTTTAAGGTATCAGCTTAAGGGTTTTAGTATAACCCTTGCCCTTCAGGTGGAGGTGCGCACTCTGGGTGTTCTTGTTTTAGATATTATCTGGTTATTCTTTCTGTTTGTTGCATCATGGTTTGCTTTTCCTTTGATCCTGGTTATAGTTTTGGTTTGTTGTTCTTTTTGTATTTTACTGTTTAGTAGTTTTTTCAGGAATGACATTTCCTCCCCTGTCACCAAACACTTATGCAGAAGTCTAATAACCATATGAACTTTGATTAGGAAAGGTTCTGTCATCCCGTCAGATAATTAAGCTAATCAGACGTCAATGTAGAAACAGTTAACACATTCATTTCTGACCAGGCTAACAGGAAGAAACACATTTCTCAGATGTGCTTTTATTAATCATTTTAATGATTATTCTTGTAGACTTTTATTATTATGTCTATTGTGGCTGTATGAAATGAGTCAAATTCATAGTCTTTTGTAGACTCAGCTAGCACAAGTTACCACCAGCTTTTGGGGGGGGGGAAATGATTTTTTTCCATTTATATTTTTTAAGTTTTCTTTCAAGCCTGTAAATAAATCAATTTAGATTATTTCAGTCCACTGAATTGCCATGAAAATAGACTTAATCCTCATCCTTCCACCTGACATTTAACCTCCTGTAGCTGAATGTTGGGTCTTTTATGGCCAGCACAACCCTCCATGCTCTGGTGTGGACGGTGCAGATGCTAACAGACCTAACAAACCTATCTAGGTCAGTAAGGTTGTGGAAATGGAGCTTGACTCCTTAATACAGGTGTAAGAAACACTGATAAGCCTTCACACCCTCTCAATGAGGTGCTGGACAGTTTAGCAAAAGAGTCTTTACACCATGATGCACTACAGGAAATCTTTCCTACCTGTGGCCATCAAACTACACAACACCACCTGGACGTGCTACATCTTGTTTTTATGGTTCATGGCATTGCTCACCTTTGGAGTATTTATTTTAATATACTGCACCTTGACTTGCACCTGGAAATGTATCCCTCTAGTAGGTCATTAGTGTCCTCTCCAAGAGCAAAACTGTAAACTAAAGGCAATGAAGCCTTCATTTATTCAGGTCCACTAGCATGTCTAGTTATTATCATTATTGTTATAAAGTGATTGCAATTAAGGCCTGATGCTCATACCAAGAAATTATTCCAACAACAAATCCTCCAAATGAAAAGTCACAGCAGTTTTTGATTCTCCATGCAGGCATTCCTGATTGATGAGAGCCGTGCATCTCTAGCAGGGAACTGGAGTTCAGTGCTCATGTTGTCATGGTTTGAACTGGAACAAACTTGTTTTTACTATGTTAAATACACGTTAAACAACTCAGTTTTCTGTGTTTCTGTCATGGTCCGGAGTCTGGTGACTCCATGTTTATGTTTTGTGTTTATTAATATTTTAGAGTTTTCTGTTTTTGTTATATTTCTTCCAGTGTTTAGGTGTTCTCTATGCTCCCCTTGTGTTCGTGTCATTTTACTTTGACGGTCCTTTGTCTCACGTCTGTGTTTCTAGCCTTGACTCCATTTAGTCTCGTCAAGTGTGATCAGTCCAAGCTGTGCTCTCCTCCTGTGTCCCATTCCCTCGTTATCCCTCAGTGTATTTTAGCCCTGTGTTTCTTTCTGTCAGTGTTGCTTTTTGGGTTTCTCCTGTCGTACCCCCTGGAATCACCGGCCGTGGTTTCCCAGTTTTTTGTTATTAGTTTCTAGGTTTTAGTTTGGTATTGTAAGTTGTGCCACTGCAATAAAGCAGCCTCCTCCAGTTCATCCCTGTGTTTTGAGTTCTGCATTTGGGTCCTTCCTGCTGCCTGCCATTTCATGAGTTTCAAGTGCATCTTACCATCCATCCAACCATTCAGGCATAAGCGGTGGAAAGACTTCAGTGACGTTACTGCTGTTTGGAGTTTTCTAAGTTTTCTTTTAAGTTTTTTTTTGTTTTGTTTTTTGCTTGTTTGTTTGGTTTGTTTATTGTCTGTCAGCAGGATTACACAAAAAAATACTTGATCAAATTTGGCCTTGAAGGAACTTTGGCAATGTGCAACTAGAACAAGAACAAGAACCAACTATCTAAGAACCAGTAGTTATTCTATTTTCTACCACTTATCCAGTCCAGTCTGAAGGTAACTACTCTACATATATTTCACAACCACTTTGTCACTCTGGCCACTAGAGGTTGCCTAACTTTAAAACATAACTGTAAGCTTTCCCTAATTGATCTATCCTGTGATTTTCTGTGTGAAGACTATTCTAAATCCCATACGATCTGAATGTGTTCAGCACTTCCACTGATCTCACATCTATTAATAAAGTCTGAATGCTAATGTGTGAGTATGTATTTTCATCCCTCTGGGCTTCCTCAAGAGCTGACAGCTGAAGTAAACCTCTCTACAGCATTTTCTGCCTTTCCTCCTCTTCCTCCTCCTCCCTTGGTGTTCAGGACTATATAAGGATGGTTCCCCTGGTGATACAGTGATGAATGGCAGCATGGTGGGGGGATGGAGCATAAACACAGAGGTCTCCAGATAGAAAATAAAACCAAATGAGAACAAAAAAAGAGGGTGATTTGGCTCTGTTAGTCTGCTTAATGAAACACACAAATCTCAACAATGCATTGCAATTTTAAATCTGTTATTGGCACTGCAAAAAGACAGAAAATGATGGATTTTAGGAATTTAGTTTAAGCTCTTGTCAGTATCTGAAGCCTCTGTATGCTGCTGCTTTTGGTATTATTTTAAAACAGCTGATTGCTGTGCTGATTTTTTCTGTAGCAGTGTGGGTGTTAACACAAATATCTGATCAGCCAATAATATTAAAGCAATTCCCAAATGTATCTAAACACGGTCAGGATGACCTGCTGAGGTTCAAACTGAGCATCAGAATGAGGAAGAAAGGTGATTTAAGTGTGGATGTGGCATGGTTCTTGGTTTGAGTATTTCACAAACTGCTGATCTGCTGGGATTTTCCCACACAACCATCTCTAGGGTTTACAGGGAATGGTCAGAAAAGGAGAAAATATCCAGTGAGCTGCATTTATGAGGGAGAAAATGTCACAAAGCTTAAATCATGTCAAACTAGTTTCTTGAACATAAGCTAACTGTACTAAAATAACCTCCACAGTCAACAATAGAGCACCTGTGGTATGTGGTGGAACAAAAGATTGTCATCATGGATGTGCAGCTGACAAATCTGCAGCATCTGTGTGATGCTGTCATGTTTTTAGTACCTTGTTGAATCTATGCTATGAAGCATTGAAGCAGCTCCAAAGGCAAAAAAAAGTGGCTCCAATTTGGAACTAGCAAAGTGTACCTAAAAATTTCAATTCAGGGTATAATAAAGTAAAATATATCACAAAAGTGACCCAGTATAAAGTGTAATGACTGATATTAATAATTAAATGAAGGAATTAGTCTGAAAGCAGAGTCCTGTGAGAGTTCCATTGCGCCTCCTGGCCGCTGGGTGTCGCTGCTGCGCTGTTTGTGACTCTGCTCCTTTCTCCGCCGCTGTCAGCTAATCTGTCGCTGCTCGTCTTCTTTGTACCTTTTCAGAATATCAAAGTCCGGTTAATGCAGGTAAGTGCCATAACAATGATTACTGTGGATCCGTCACGTGGAGGCGGTGCTTCCTCACTTACAACTGTGTTGACTTTAGTCGCAAAAGAGAAAGAAAAAAAGAGTGACGAAGAAGACGTTGAAAGCTCGGGGTGTCCTGATTAGGTTAGCTAGCAAAATATAGTTAGTTCCATTATCGGACAAAACCAGATCCTACATAAGAACTCAACTTACAGTCCGAAGTTGAAATTAGGCGCTAGCTGTTTGTCATGATTACTAAGATCTTGCTAGCTTTGCTGTCGCGTTTACTGTGATCAAGTTATTCTTTATTGCGCACAGTTTTCACACTTTTTGTACTTTCCCCCCTTTAGTCGCTGATCATGAAGAGCTCCAAAGAGGCCGTGCAGTCAGCAGCCAAAGAGTTTCTGCAGTTTGTCAACAGAGGAGTGTCTCCGTATCACGGTAAAGTCTGCAAAACTCTGGATTTATCCCTTCAAATGTAATAAAATATGTATCATACGGAACTTACGTACATGGCAGCGTTGAATGTTTTTTATCCAAGTTCCAAACTGTACCGAACCAAACTCCGTTTATAAATCTTTGAATTTAAAGTCCTGTTGAAGCTCAGCACCCGTTTATATGAGGTAAAGTATTATTGCAAACCTTCTCCGTGTTGTCAGAAGCAGGCTTTTAATTCGGCGACCATGTTTAGTACATAGTAAGCATAATAAGGAAAAGTCCAACTTCTTAAAAATGTTACTGGTGCATGGCTGTTGTAGCTCGCTTATTGAGAGTCTTACTGGCATATTTGTATTGGCAGTACATTAGAGCCACAGAAGGAAAATGAATAAATGGGGGGGAAAGAAGGAGCTGGATGAGGTGGCTAAAGATTTGAGGAAAAGAAATTTGGAAATTTCAAGATTAATATTGCAAATTTACACAAAATGTGCATGTGGTAAACATTGCCACCCATTTCTGAGGGAAAGAACTACCAAATTTACAAGGAAAACTTGTAATTCATAAGAAAAGATATAAATAAAATTCTAGCAAGATGGAAAAAAATAAAAAATGCATTAGGAAAAAAATCCTCCTACAAATTCATGAGGAAAAAGATGACATTTACAAGAAAATTGGCAAAATTAAAAAAGGGGAAAATTCTGAGAAAGAACTGGTAAAATTACAAAAAACTGAAACAAATACATGGAAAATACTTAAACAGGTAATAAAGAAAAAAACACCATTAAATTAACAAAAATCTATTGAAATTATTATTGAAAATTATTTTTATTGAAATTATTGAAAAATTAAGCAGTTATTTGAATTTACCATTGCTCTTATAATAAATGCACAGCTGGAAACTGAGGTTTATTTTCTGTCTCTAAAGAGAAAGTTTTCTCATTTAATAAAGTTTGTTTAACAAGCAGCTGAAAGTAAAACAACTTCAGTAAAGCAGGTCCAGTCACATACCATCCAGTTCAGTATGTTGTACATGACACATGCATCATAGGAGTCCAGGGTATGCCACTCTTTTCTTTGTGGTGTAATTTTAAATTTGACACCTGTTTTTCCTCCCACCAAGTTTTTTATGCTGACAGTTTGTTGCTTTTGTGCTTTAAAACCAGTGAGAATCAGTGAAGAGAAGGCAGCAGGTTGAGTTTGATAGGAAAGACGGCGAGTGTCTCTCTGTTGTAATCAGAGCATAAACGGGTCCTCATGTTTCAGCATTAACCAGCTGAGATGCAGTTCAGATCACCTTTGAGCCAGAGAGATAAGATTGAGATGGAACAGATATTTCATCATGTCTACAGCCTTTGCCCTCTGAACTCTATCCCCAACAACAAATAAAGAACCAAAGAATTAAAATATTTTTTCAGTTCCTTAACGGGAATGAAGTGCAAAAGGTAATAATGTTTTGCACTTTTTTTTGGTTTATTTTGGTAATTTAATTATTGAATTGGTAGCATCTTTTAAATAGCTTTCGCACACTTGGTTGAGAAGAGATAGACACTTTAAAGTCATGTCTTTGCTCTGAAACTCATCTCTACCTCATTTTAGGCTTAACAAAATCTGAGTTTTCACTAGTTTGAAAAACAACTGAAAAGTAGAAAATAGCTCCCATTGATTTACTGAGGAGTAGTTAAATGTGACAGTGAGGTCTCTAAAACTCACTCTGTTGTCTCAGTACTTTAATCAGCGTTGAAAAGTAATCATGACAAACAACGCCCAGCACTGACAGTAAGGCATGTAGTCAGACTGCATAGATCACTTTGACTTTAACAAAACCAAATAAACTTCATGTTTCCTCCGCTTTCTCGCCCTGCAGTGGTTGAAGAATGTCGCCGGCAACTGCTGGAGGCTGGGTTCATCGAGCTCAAGGAGACGGAGCAGTGGGACATCAAGCCAGCCAGCAAGGTGGGGTAAAAAGTAGTAGAACGGAAATCTAAATGGTTCGCACAAGATTGCACTCTCAACTGTATATGCTGAAATTTCAGAATTTGTATTTGGAAAATCTGACCATGTTCACTAACTAACCAAGGGCTTTTATTTTGGAAGTATCATGATAAATGTCTGTAAACGTCTAGGGGCTTTTGTTTTGAAAATCTGACATTAGATTTTGTTTTGGGAAAAAGAGACCCTTTAAAGTATCCTGGTAAATTTCTATAACAGTTAAGGGTCTTTTATTTTGAAAATTAAACGTGTATTTTAACATCCTGAAGTCCTTTACCTTGTGTGTTATGTGTATGTCAGGTAGACTTTTAATATGAAGGAAAATTATCCTGGTGAATTTCTATAATTTTATTCATTTTCTGCAACAATCAAAGGATTTAATTTTCAAAGTTTTGCATATGTCTGAATGTCCTCATAATTTCCCAAAAGTAACTGGGGACCTTTTATTTAGGAAAAAATGACCCTTTATGATATTCTGGTGAATTTCTATAACAGCTGAGGGTCTTTTGCTTTGAATATCTGACTTTCATTTCACATCCTGACAAGTTTCTGTAACTAACGGAATTTTTTATTTTGAAAAAGAATAAGAACACATTATTTTGAAAATGTGTTTGAGATTTCTGTTAAGTTATAATAAAGTGGGGGTATTTAATTTATCTGCATACGGCTGAATTTCATGATGCTTCCTGTCATAATAGCTTCCTAACAGAAGCTTTTATTTTGAAAAATGTGCATCTGTAGGTTTCCTCCTATAGTGCAAAGACATGTGTGTTAGGTTAACTGCTGTTTAAATAGTTTTCCATTGGCTCTCTCCATTTGAATCTACCAATCACAAGCAGGTTGTTTCTGATTGGTGGACTTGCTTCAAGGTAGACCATAATGGGGATAAATTTGCCGTCTTTCCCGTCTTCTCTCTGCAGTACTTTGTGACCAGGAACTTCTCCAGCCTCATTGCCTTTGCGGTGGGTGGACGCTACCTGCCGGGAAACGGCTTCTCTATGATCGGCGCCCACACAGACAGCCCCTGCCTCAGGGTGAGACTCCGCCCACTCATTCACCTGTATCAGCTCTTTGCTTCCACTCTGGATGCAAAGCCAAACCATAGCGGGGAGGAGCTGAAACATGAGGAGAGTGAAGCTGAGCCGATGCCGAGAGTCATGAGGAATGGTTTTTATTTTACTATCAGCTTCTTCCTCTCATGTTTAGAAGGGTGGACGCCAAAGGAAATGCTGCGTCTGTCTGGAGAACCAACATGGTTTTGTTTTAGTCATTTTAAGGTCTTAGAATAATCTGAAAACTGAGGCAACCTCATCCAAATTCTTTGTACCAAAAGAAGGGAAGAAAAATCATGATTGTGTTTATTTTTTGATTGTGAGATTATTGATTGTGTTTGTGCTTCCAGGTGAAGCCGAGGTCTAAGAGGACCAAGCAGGGCTGCCTGCAGGTCGGCGTGGAGTGCTACGGCGGCGGAATCTGGAACACCTGGTTTGACCGCGATCTCACCATCGCAGGCCGCGTTATGGTCAAGGTAGCGTGATTGTTTTTATGTTTACTTCTGTGGCTTACTATTAAATCTGTGCTGTCTGGTTTTCTTTGGGGTTTGTTTTTTTTTTTTTTAAGCTGTACAGAATATAACATACAGAAATGTTAAATTCATTGTAAGGCTCAATTGTAAGGTTTTGGTCTTAAATTTGATATAAATATGTAGCTATTTTTCTGTAAAATAAAATGTATGTAAATTTATGACCAAAAACATGAAGCCATTTTCTTTCTAATCAGGAAACTGTTTTGCTTTCTATGCGGAGCCTGACCATCAGCTTTGACCCATTCCTCTATAAAATGTCAAACTTCGGTGCTGCTTTTTTGATGACATTTATCGAGCGCACCACTGAGGACGAGAGGCTAAATGTCTCGCCTACAGCTGTCAGCTCGAGCCAGACTGTGACACAGCAGTAAACCCGTTTAAATGAGTAGTCGAATCGCTTTTTACAGCAAAACATCACAAAAACGCAGCTGCACGATTCAGAAAATTCAGACAGGCAATACCTTTTTCAAAGACCTTAGTGTTCCACTGTGTGTTTTTCTTTTTCTATCAGTCATCTTAACATTATTGAAGCAGCGTGGGATCATCTTCTGTTGAGTCCGTTGAGGAAAAAAAACAATATAACAATCAGTAGGAGCTTCGACAACAGTGACATATTCACAACTGTTTCTGATTACATGATCCATACTGTTGATTTCCTCTTAATGTGTGCATGCAGGAATCCCTGTTCAACTTTGGCCAGAAAATAATTAACAAATCAATGTAGATCCGTAAACTGGGATCCTGTTTTCCGAGCTAAATGTGGCCCACAGTTAGTTTATGTAATGTCCTTTTGATATGATGGAAACTCCATATTTTTTACTTCAGAGTGGCGGGAAGCTGGTGAATCGACTCGTTCACGTCTCCAGGCCTCTGCTCAGGATCCCTCACCTGGCCATCCACCTGCAGCGGGACATCAACGACTCCTTCGGGCCCAACAAGGAGAACCACCTGTCAGTTACTAAATGCAACACTTCTATGAAATGCACCACTTTTATTGAATTTGTTACAGTGGAAGCTCATATTAAACATGGACACAGGCACAAATAATAAAACCTAATCCCCGTGAACACTTTATTTCGGGCTTCTATTCTACCCTTGGATCTGCGTGATGTCATAGATAGGCAGGGAAGCCTGTGTGTCATTGCCTTTTCTATGCTACTTTTAGTTCATCATTGATGTGACTTTGAGATGAGCTTTGGTTTATAGTCGGTATGTTTCATCTGTCTCAGTGTGCCCATCATCGCCACTGCCGTCCAGGAGGAACTGGAGACAGGCTCGGCGTCCTCTGGAGACGCCTCCTCTGCTGCCAGCACGGTAACCCCAACCTACAGATCTGTAAAAAGACCTGAATGGGATTACATTCATTCATCCAAAATTTGGGTAAAAAATTGGTATTAAAAGCTCTTTCAGATACCTTGAAATGCTGAGATACCTTGGCCTGCAGAAGCTGGGAAATGCCGAATATTTAGATCATTTTGAGGCCTGAGTAATCTCTGGAATAAGAAAAGATAATCTATCAGATTTGGTGTCTGAAAGCTAAAGATAAACCGCGTCCTTTCAGCTGACATCACGAACATGAGTCTTAAAGATGCTGCGTTGTGCTTTGTGTCCCTTCCTCAGGCGGAGAAACACCACCCAGCGCTGGTGAAGGTGCTGTGCTCGGAGCTGGGAGTCGAGCCAGAAGCTCTGCTGGACTTTGAGCTGTGTCTGGCTGACACGCAGCCTGCGGTGAGTCCGCGAGTAAACCATTGACTTCCTGTCACTTTCAATGCAGTGATGATCCCAGGAGGTCGGCCGATGTCTTTAGTTTAATCAGTTTTATGACAGCTGGCACAGAATCCAAGACAAACACATGCAGAGTTTGTTTGAATCAGGTCAGTAGATCCAAAATGATCATGTGTTTGGCTGCCAAGAAGAACCAGCATGAAGAGAAATGTGGACGAACTGATAAATGAAGGCAGACTGAGGCTTGGGCACACTCAAGATTTAGCTTGAAAATGCCATCAATTGCATTAGTAGGCTTAAGTATCTGTCACAACAAAGGAAGGAGAGCGATGTCTGCACAGTTAGCTCAGGTTGACTCTGCAGGCATTTCAGAGAAACTTAAAGCGACTAAAACTCTAAAACATCTTATGTCAGGTTTCATTTCAGATGTGTGAATAAAACAAGTTGAGATGGAGCTTCTATGGCTCTGATTTTATTCCAGTAAGTTAGATTAATTTGAGTATAGTTTTTAGAGCACCGGTTCTCAGCAGTGTGCTTCATACTGTAAAGACCTACCGATAGAGAGAGAGAAGCTTATAAGCCTAATCTTAAAAGTAGAGATGGTGTCTGTCTCCTGAGTCCAAACTGGGAGCTTATTCCAGAGAAGAGGGGCCTAAAAGCTGAAGCCTCTGCCTCCCATTCTACTTTTAAATATCCAGGAGCTACAAGTAAGCCTGCAGTCTGAGAGCGAAGTGCTCTGTTGATGTGATACAGTTTAGACAAGAAATGATGGGCTCTGATTATTCAGTACTGTGCAAAAGTCTTGAGTCACCCCTCATATCTTTATATTTTTGCTAAGAACGTATGAAATGCGCGCAGCAATTTATTGAAGCATGCAGAAATATGCCACTTCTTTTTTTCTTTTTCTTTTTTTTTTGTCCTCCACTTGTACGGGTCCCTCAATTTTTATTTATTTTTTTTTAAGGACACGCTGCACACCATGCTGAGAGACACCAAGTTTTCAGCTAACCGCTCTTTGGGAATCACCGCGCTGGTGAAAAATACTATTTCATGTCTGTCAAACTGTGTTGTGTTTGGGATTTTTCATAGATTCAACTAAAGAAATGGTAACAAATTGTGTTTTTCTGCATGAAGATACAATTCAAAATTGGCTCTTTGCTAAGTTGATAATTGAGTACGGTACCCTTTTCATGCTTGAATGATTCATAGGTCAGCGTTAAGGATTAACTAAAAATGGTAAGGTACAACGACTGGACTGAAAAAGCAACCACTGTCCAAAGAAACACTTTGAAAGAGCTTCAGAAAGTTGGGAGAATTGTCGCTTACAAGCACTTTCAAAATTACAGCAAAGTCTGGAAGCAAAATGTAAAGAAATGATGGGGACTTGAGGCTTTTCAGAGTAGTGTGTGTGAGAAGAAGGATTTTAAATTCAGTTCTTTGGTGTTTGGGATCAACCGGAGGCTTTTCAGAGAGCTTTTAGAACAGCTTCATAATGATAAGATGTTACAATGAAGTAATAAATGTACCAGTTATTTTTTTTTCAGCATCATTCTGAGACAGGATTTCTAATTTTAGTGATATTGATCAGATGAGAGAAAGCAGTCTTCCAGATTCAAACACACTATAAGGCATACAGGAGCTTCTCCTCACACTCTGTTTTTCACCTCGAGGACTCTGTGAGACTTCCAGCCTCGGTTTAAATGAAACTCCTCAACAGTTTTATGAAAGAGGGTCGAAAGGGCAGACTCTCATTCTGCTCACTTATTCCAGGCATGTTTGATAGGGACTACTTGCTGGAGTAAAATTTGTGCAGCGTTGGTGACTATATTTGAAACAGTGGAGAGTTATGATGGTACTTACAGTCTCTTTGTACCAGTGTGAGTTATGTATATGAGATTGAACAGAGTTTAAAGTTTTTTTTAAATCTGACCGTTTATGTTCTGTAAGTCTAGTAACAAAACGTGAGTCGGCGCCTTCCTCTCTTGTCTCTGCAGGCTTTAGGAGGCGTGTACGAGGAGTTCATTTACTCTCCTCGTCTGGACAACCTGCACAGCTGCTACTGCGCCCTGCGGGTCAGTCGCTTTTCCACCTGCTGCAAGCACAATTTCACTTTTACTACCAGGCCAGAAAAAGAAAAAGGATTTATTTCTCTTTTTCTTCTTGTGTCTTTCATTTTGTTCCCACTGCTTGAAAAAAAACATTTATATGTATATTTTCAGTTTATTTATAGTTCTTCACCGTTAAATGCAGCAAATGTGTTTTGTTCTGTTGTTTAGTTTAAAAATAATGGAAAGATTTACTTTAAAAGCTTTAACATTTGAATGCTCTGAATGAAAATGTAAATAACTGGCATTAAGCTGGGATTCAGTTAAATGAACTCGTGCTAATTTCTTCCTCACAAAGACTCTCCCAAATGTTTTTCACATATCTCACAAAGCAGACGGAGGTTTTTAATCACACCGAGCCGCGTTTCTCAGTCCTCACTTCCTCTTTCTTGCTCAGGGGCTGATGGAGTCCTGCACAGCAGACTCTCTGGCTAAAGATCCCAACGTCCGTATGATCACTCTGTACGACAACGAGGAGGTGAGTCCACCAAGCTTTTAGAGAGGAGACTGGGCCAGTGTGGGGCAGCCAGGATACCAGAGAAGCAGGCAAACAGCAGCTTTAGTGTCTCATAATTAAACAGTAATAATAATAATAATCATTAAAAGCTCCTCTGCAGGTGATTCTGAGATGATGCGAAGCTGCTGTTTGCTCTGGATATCTCACATGAAAAAACATGAAAACAACCAGCAGAGCGATGAAGAATGATGTCATCGCCTGCAGGTGAAACTACCTGGGTGTATTTTTTTTACAGTGTGGCCTGTTTCCTGTAGGTGGGATCAGAGAGCGCTCAGGGCGCTCAGTCCAACCTGACAGAGCTCATTCTCAGCCGCCTCGCCTCCTCCCCCTCCAACCTCACCGCCTTCCAGCAGGCGGCGCCGCTCTCCTTCATGATCAGCGCTGACATGGCGCACGCCGTGCACCCCAACTACCAGTCAGTATCAGCATGAGATTACGTGCTCTCAGACATTTGCACTAAAGGGTCATTCGAGAAAAAGAAGGCGTTTTAGATCATTAAGATCAGATAAAACCTGTAATCGCTGGTCTTCATTTGTATTCTAGTTTGATATGTTTTTAATTTTGTTTCCTCTCAGGGAGAAACATGAGGAGAACCACCGGCCGGCTTTTCACAAGGTGAGTCAATTTAATTGCTATTTAAAGTTTAGGAGACTCATCAGGTGGTTGACTTCCTGTGTGATATTTTTTCTTCTTTTTTTTTTTTTTCCTTTTGTTTCAGGGCCCGGTAATCAAGTTCAACAGCAACCAGCGTTACGCAACTACGGCTGTCACCGCCTCCGTTGTCAGAGAGGTCGCCAGCAAGGTCAACGTGCCGCTGCAGGTAAATTGAGAACTGAGTGATGGCATTTGTGTGATTGTAGAAGACTGTTTGCAGTAAAAGTTAAGAAACAGGAATTAAAACGGCGGCGTTTATGTCACTGTAATTCATGAAGAACTCAGCTTGTTTTCTGTGATACCAGTATTTGTGTAAAATCACATTTCCAGATTTTTCCAGATGTTTACATGTTATGTCCTGGAATTAGTTGCAAAGATCCAGCTTCTCCAGTTCCAGTACTGATACCAATGGATACTAGTGTTACGTTAATAAGCTGTATCCCTCACTGTGAGGAAGAGACTATGTGGCAGCATCAGCTTCGATTTAAACAATAAAATAAAATGTGACAAATGGATCGACCCAAGAATGTCATTTTATTGAAGTGGAATGTATTTGTAAAATAATCAGACAAAAGGACCACTGGGTAAAGGACCGAGTTTAAATGCAATCTGTTACTAGCAGCCTGTCACAAAAGCACATTATTTGTTCTCCTTTCTTTATTTGAATCTATGAAATACCAAAGTTAACACAGTTTGACGGACATAAAATAATATTTTTGTACCAACAAGGTGATTCCTAAAGAGCTATTAGCTGAAAACTTGACATATAAGGACACACTAAAAAAATCTGAGGAAACTGGAGAATTGGAGGACAAAAGAAGACTTGGCAGGAATATAAAACTATCGATTACTTAAAGAAATGACAAGAAATCTTGAGTAAGAGAGTTCAGACTGTGCTGAAGAATAAAGGTGGTCACACCAAATTTATTTACACTATTCTCATTTCAATTCATGAGCGTTATTAATGCACTTTGCTGTTTTATATATAGTGTAACTCGTTTCACCTTTCCTTGCTCCTAGACCTGCAGTGCCTCTTAATACCCACTAGAGGCAGTTTTTATTTTTACTCTAACTTAATAGTCTGAGAGTTCCTGTTGGTCTTCTTGTAGGACGTGATGGTCCGTAACGACAGCCCCTGTGGAACCACCATCGGTCCAATCCTGGCGGCCCGTCTCGGCGTCCCCGTGGTGGACATCGGCTCCCCGCAGCTCTCCATGCACTCCATCAGGGAGATGTGTTGTACATCCAGTGTCCTGCAGAGCACCACCCTTTTCAAGGTAACAGATCAAATTAGGTGTGAATTATGTAGAGCTAATTAATAGACCAGCTGGTTTTACTTTTGAATTCACACACATAATAGCTTCATAAAGTTTGGATTTCCTGCAAGAGCTGGCAGCTTCATCAGCAGTTTGATCCAAACATTCTCTGTTGCTTAGGTAAGATTTGTGTGTCTCCCCTAATTCATGACCTTGTAAATTTATGTTTTCTATAAAGGACGTGATTAATGAAGTATAAATACCAAAAGTGATGGTTACATGGTAAAACTCAACTGACTTTAATTGTTCTTATCATTGTTTAAGTACTTTGTCGTAAGTCTGCAGCTACTTTTGAAAGTTGCTTAAATAAACTTTAACACACAGACACTGGCCTCAACTTCTCAGATGTAACACTTTAACTTTGTCTTACATCTTTTGGCTTTTTGGTTTTTGTTTAATGGAGACGTCTCTTGCCTTGCTCCTGCTTATCAAACAGATCCCTTTATCTTGTAAAGACAGAATTTTCCTCATCCTCAGCCACCTCTCATGTGGAGTTCCCCAAGGCTTAGTCCTTGGTCCCATTTTATGTTTTTATATATATATGCTTCCATGCTTTGGACTCCTCATGTTTGGAGCCGCTGCCCATCCATCTCTGCTATCTCAATCGAAACAAAACACCACATCGCCCCCATCCTCGCTACACCGCACAAGCTACATATTTTATTAAATTGATTTAAACCTTTTTTTATTGATTATGCCATGTTTTATTTGCTGTTGTTTATTTGAGTTTGGAAAAGCGCTTTATGCAATTTTTTATCTTTCTGTCTGTTCAAACCAAGGCTCTCAATCTGGGTGCTGTTCAGTCATTTTTAAGCCTGTATAAGCCAATTATTGAACATTTTATAAACTTACATTTCTCTTTACATTGTTAATATTTTGAGAACCTCCATGGTGCTTTACTAATGTATGTCTACTTGTCAACTCCTAAATTACTGAGATAAATAGTCATGAGCGCCTGAGCTGACAACGAAATATCCGTTTGTCACGGTTCTAGTCAGAATATGTCAGGTTTGAACCGTCCAGCTGTGGCATAAGAATCAAATTAAGTGATCTCATTGCTGGCATTTGACAGTTTTTTTAGGTTATATTTTTACCTGTTATTGTGCTTTTTCATCTACTTTAAAAAATCTTAGTGATATTAAACTTTGCTGTCACTTCCTGTTTTCTGCTTCTTCTCGCTTCTTCAGGGTTTCTTCGAGTTGTTTCCCACCGTGAGGAGCACGCTGGTCGTTGACTAGAACTGGGACAGCCACAGCTGATCGGGAATAAAGGATTATACAGACATGTCATTCTCAGTGAACGACTGCATTATTTAAAAATCTTCTGCAAATCTGCAGTGCTTTGTTTGTGATTTAAATGCCAAAAAAACATATCTTTTAAAATCACCTGACCCCCTCAGAATCAACACTTTCTTAAAGTATATAGTAACTTTGGTATATTTAATGAAACCAGGCAAAATTCAACCAGTATTTTAGTGTTTTGGATCTTTCATAGCTTCGAGTACACATGACGTTATCAGGGCTGAAAAGCACATTTAAATAGTTTTTTAAAAACTGCAGCCAAATCAGTTTGTGGCACTTTGAGTGGGTGTAAATCTGAAGAGTAAATCTTGTTTCTATTGATCTGTTTTCTGATGATTCGCTGGTGAAAACTTTCAAATGTGCACTTTGGGTAAACTTCCAAGGGACATTATCACCATGCGTGACAGGCGGTCTGTTAAAAAAGAAGTTCTAGGATATGAAAAGTCTCCTTTTTCCTTACATTTGGATACCAGGCTTATCTTCTAGTCGTGATTCCTTCTGCAGTTGAAATAACTTTTAACACTCTGAGCCACATTCATACATTGGTTTATTCTCTCCCCTTTAAGCACTTTTTCACCATCTCACACATTTACACTCCAGTACTGTGTGGGAGCAGTTTGAGATTCAGTGTCTTGCCCAAGAACACTTCGACATGCCAACAGAGATGCATGAAGTTCACATGTTGTGTATAATGATTTAGAAATATAATAATGCGACAAATTAACTTTCAGTGCATCGAGATCAGTGGTCCTCTCTTAGCGATATATGAACCAGATGTTCCCACCTGTACCTCAGACTCACCTGATCAGGTTTACATGTTATTTATGTTTGTCACCAATTTAAATCAGATTGGAGCTTTCCAGGGATACTGGATTTTGGGTGTATATTTGGCTCTGTTGCAGTTTTGAGCAGAGCTTAAATGTGTATATGTTCTTGTGAAATTTGAACAGATCAAAAATGCTGGAAAAATAATGCCATGATGCACGTCGAGGGGCCTGTAACATTAAATATACTGAAGTTACTGTACTTTATATAAAATGAGCTGATTCTGAGGTGATCGAGTGGGAGTGAGAGTGGGTTGAATCCTTTTATAAAAATGTCTTTTCTTGTGTGTGGATGATTCTAGGTTTTAAATCTGATCTTGCTGTAATTGTTGTGTTCGATTATATCGGACGAAAAAGCTGCACTACTTCAAGACCTCATGTCTTTCTTATGAAATGAAATTGTGTAGAAGAAACTTTGGAAAAAAATGTTTAAAATCCCTTCTGTCTCGCCCTGTTTTTATTATTTTCTTGTTGGTGGAGTCGGTAAACACGGAGTGGAGGTAAATGTGAACGTTTCATGCTGCAGGAGAGGCTGCAGTAATTGAATTTCACCTCCTCTGTTTTAATAAAATGCAGCGAGGAGCTGGATGTGCCGCTCTGCCAAGTGCCGGACAGTTTCTTGGCAGCATGAGGAGGACTTATGAGCCATATCAAGATGCAGCAAGAAGAAGGCACTCCTTAATCCTGCTTTTAGTCTCATGGGCTCTGTTAGAAAGTCAATTACAATCCTGTTGAGGAATTCAAAATAAATCACCTGAAATTAACAAAATTAGGTGAAAAACAAGCAAGAACGCTGAAATAAGTGAAATTAGAAAGAATTGTGGCTGCTGGTTAAAACATATTGAATAAGTTTGTTGTTGTCATTTTGTTAAAAATTTTAATTTTCAAAGCTTTTTAAACTTATAATTTTAACAAGTTTGATCAAACGAATACATGCATGGTACACAGAGGAGGATATTTTCAGTGTTTATGCATTTATGTGTTTTTCTAACTCTTAAACATCTCAAGTGGTTCAGATGACTTTAAAACCGATCACATATTTTTGCAAATGAGCCTTAAAAGCTCTGGATAGAAACTGATGATATAAATGATTTTAAAACAATCACTTGTGATGTGATTGATAGTACAAAGAAAAGAGAAGTAGGGGTAACTCTGAAGGACGAGTGTGTGAATAGTGCTGTGAAGGTCAGGCAGGATCGTGGAAATCGAAGATGTGATGTGGAGTGGGCACCTTGCTAACCAAGCTTTCAAGCATTAGCTAATAACGTAGCACTGCACCTGCTTGTCCAAATATGGTCACTTATGGTGACATTAAAAAAAGACAACAAAAAAACAGGGCTGAAAACATAATTAAAGCTTAAAAATTGAGTTTAAAACAGCCACGTTTGATGTCACGGTGGCCACGTCCATCTTTTATATACAGGCTATGGCAAACACTTGCGTGTGTTTGAAAAACAGAGTGTCAGAGATGATGACGTTAGCCCCACTAAGTCGTCCTGTATTTTTTTTATTATGCATCTAATTTGCACATTTTCTAAATATTACGGACACCTCTTGCAGTTTTACATCTGCTGTTTCTACTTAAACTCTGAATTTAATGACGCTTTTAATGATGTTTCCTTTAGTTTTTACAGTTTAGCGCCTCCTGTGGCTCGGATTATCCACCCATCCCTCCTCTCTCTCTTTCTCTCTGCGTCTCTGTCTCTCAGCCTCACACTTCCTCTCCATCCCTCCTCCAGCAGCAGCTTCTCCTCTGACATGGAGAGCTGGTAGAAGCGCGGCGGCGGCTCTCCCCTCCTCGCTCCGATGGATGTTGGATGTACCATGCGGTCACCGCGGCTCTGGGCAGCTCTGTGCCTCCTCCTCCTCACCGCCTCTTGCCGGCTGTGCTCGGCCGCCCGACACGGTAAGAGAGTGGACGTGGATCTGATGCGATGTGATGGAGACAGACGCACTTCCCTCTTAATAAAGTGGATCTGTCCACCCTGCGACGCGCGGTGCGTAAATCACGATTTCCTCGAAGAGGAGCTCCCCGCTGTTAGTGACCGCAGCACTGAGCCGCCTCGCTGCACTTTGTGCTCACGTTTCACTTTCTTTGCAAAATATTTTAAAGAGTGTAAAACCTATTTTCATCGGCCTTTACTCAAATTCACAGCGGGGTTTGTGAAAGTTGCTCGTTGCCTCTACTGGATGTTTTTCAAATACGGTTGAACATAATCTGGATTCAGTGAGTTTTGCTCGGCTTTGACACTCCTGCATAAAAAAGTGCAGAAAGTGAATAGAAATAACACATGAAGTGCCTGTTCTTGCATTTCCGTTTGTCCGCCTCTGAGGTGTTTACCTCGGTGCTAAATTGCGTGAGTGACGCAAAAGCTGTGACCAGGGGTCGGCTCAGAAGTGTCTGAGCGCTCAGATGAATCATTTTGTTGATCACAAACAAACAGAGCCAAAACAGCAGCAGGAGAGGCAGAGAGAGAGGGAGGGGCGAGGGCTGGGTTGGTTTGTTTTGGTTCACAGTTAATTTGCCTTCACAAGGAGCCAACATGATGATGATGTAGAAACTGACAGGGAGTTATTTTCATGCAGGGGCCTCTGAGGTCACAGCAAGATCCATGAGAATCCAGAGGAGCTAAAAGCTGGATCAAAACACCCTTCATTGTCTTTATGTGGAAAATTGTTTTGGCCACGCCGAACATCTGACTTGTAAATGCAAAGTAGAGTGACTGCCACAGTGTGAAAAATAGCAACAGTAGGAGTTCACACAGTCTGCTAACAGAGCAGTTTAAAAAGAGCCAAATGGACAAGACGTTTGCTGCCTGTTTTATTAAGCTGAGCATGAATCTAATAAAGCAGCAGTTAGAAACATTCATATCCAGACTGCAGCACCTGCAGGTGCTCGGGCTGTTTGCACTGTGGTCTATAAAGATGTGCTTCATGAAGAAAATGTCTTTAAAAGCATTTAGGGACTTAAGATCAGACATTATGAAGTCAGTAATGTGCATAAACGTACAGGAAACCATCAAAGCGAGCCTGCAGATCCTATTTTTCTTTACTGCTTTCTGTTTAGCCAGAGTTTTACTGACTGAGCTTAAGGCAGGGATTATATTCAGTTTGTTGACATGGAAACAAACCTGTGTGGACATCACGAGTAAGTAGTCATTGTAGTAGGAGCAGCAATATGTGGCCTCAAAATTATATAACAACATTTCAAGAAAATGTGTGATAATTACATATTTTCCATCCTTCTTTTCTAATGAGCTACTGACGCAGATAAGATAAGATAAGATGAGATAGCCTTTATTAGTCCCAGAGTTCAGAAATTCACATTGTTACAGCAGCAGAGGGGACAAGGCAGGAATAAATAAATAAATAGATGATACACTTCCTAATTTGAAATATAAATCTAATGAAACAAGGTGCCAGCAGCCTAATTAAATATAAGTGCAAAAGTAGCCCAGGTAGCCCAGGTAGCATTTTTCCTGGAAAGTTTCAGTAAAAGTATAAAATAACTATTAAATTAAATATTGATGAAGTGTGTCGTGGATACCAGGGTTAGTATAGGTAAGTAAAACTGTTTGCTTGAGTAACATGTTCATGACACAGCAGTGTCTATCTGGGAATTAGCAAAAAAACCTAATGTTAGGTGGCGTGGTGCTAATGTGGTGAAAAACAGTGGAATAGCATTGGTATGTCACCGTGTTTGGACACGAGCGTCTTCTATCAGTTACGGGAGGGTAACATCAACCGAGTGTTTATTTATTGTAGTTTGCGTGGTAATATTTTATATTTGTGAGTGTGAGACAGCACCCATTATCTGCTGCTAATGGTATGTGTCATATTCATTAGTGATGGATGGTGGAGGTTGACAGGTAGATTAGGGCTTCGTCTGTGGTAATGCAGGCGTGGGTGTTGTTTTTAGATTTACTGGTCAATCTGCGCTCCTACCATAACCAATGGTCACGAGCTCTGAGTGGTGACTATGGATGCAAATGATTGTGGCTGAAATGAGCTCCCTCCATAGGCTCACCGGGTTTTCCCTTATGAGCCAGGGTGAAGAGCTCAGGCTGCTACTTTGCTACTTGTGTCAGAATCAGTCAGTGTAGGTGGTTCTGGTATTTATTTATAATGCCTCTTGGGAGCCTCCTTTTGGAGGTTTTCCAGGCACAGCTCAGACCTCGATGAGGAGATTATATATCTCACCTTGTCTGAGAATACCCCAAGACCCCTCAGGAGGAAGTGGAAGGTGTTGCTGAAAACAAAAATGCCTGGAATAGCAGCTTAGCCTGCTGCCACCACGATCCAACTTTGAATAGGTCGGGATGGATGATGCAAAGTTCCAATCGTGCTTCCTGTGCTTCTCATTTAAGAACCACTCAAAAACCTGCCAATTAAGCTGCTTTACCCTGTGTGCAGTCACTGCAAATCGCCTTGCAACCCGCCTCCACTCCAGTGCCTGCTTTTCGTGTTGTCTCTGACTTAATCATTGTCATATCTGTCGTCACTGATGTCGACAACTGGGAAACTCAATAGGACCAGAGAAATGATGGACACCCCTAAAAGATAGACAGATGTCCATAAATTGGCTCCAAACAAAAACAAGTCCTTGAAATGTGCTCTTGTAGGAGCATTTTGGGGTTCCTGAGCTCAGGCCTCTTTGTGTCTGATCACAAACGAATAACAACCGAAAGCTTCATTCAAACATTTTCAAAACTAGTGCTGGAGTATTTGGGTCAGGTAGATGCTGAACTGTAAATAAAATCTGTACATAAAGCAGCTTTAAAAGCAGCTCATTCTGACAGTTATGACTCATAACCAACCCCTCCGTCAGCTCCGTCTGCTTGCTGTAATTACAACAGCTCGCCGTTTGTTTGATGCACTAAACACGACGCAGTGTTTGAGCACCGCGGGCAGAGAGCAGCGCAGAATGTTAAACCTTTCTCATCTCACCGTCCGCAGGCTTATTTATCTTCTCATAATCCAGGAAAAGGACATCATGCAGTTTGACTCGTGACACATACCCCTGCAGAGATCCTAAATGCTGTGTGATGTTCCTGAAGGGATCTGTTGAGCTGATGGATTTATGTTGTGGTTTTATAGATTTTTCTAAAAAGTTTGTAGACAATGATGAGCGGTGCTGTGCAGCGATGCAATGAGCTATGATTTAAATGTAAATTTCGTTGTTAGTGACTCTTTCTTCAGTTAGAAAAGAAAACGTAATGTGTATGTTATAGCATGCGTGTATTAACTGGCACCTTCTCAACTCAAGGGATGAACCAATGTTGTGTCTACACATAACAGACCATTTAAATTGTATCTTTAGACTCTTTGTTACTAGCAGCCTGTCAAAAAAAAGTAATTTGTTCCCATTTCCTAGTTTGACATAAGATGGTATTTTTGCACCGACAATGTGATTCCCAAAGAGCTATTAGCTGAAAACCTGGCATATATCAGCATGGTGAGCAATGTGTCCTTAGAAAACATAACTGTTCACTGAAGCATCATCAGAAATGGTCTCAGTGGAAGGGCGACTGTCAGGAAGCTTTCTTATGGAAAGGAAACAGGAAGAAAAGGCTGAGGTATGAAAATTACACAAGAACTGGACTGAAAATCAGTGGAAACAAGTCTGATGGGGTGATGAATCCAAGTTTGAGATTTGACATTTTGATCCATCGTCTGGAAAGCATCTGATTGTCAACAGCTTCATCTTTCACCCTGACAATGATCCCAAACACACTGCCAGTGCAGTAAAATCATCCCTGGATAGAAAAACACACAGTGGAACTCTGTCAGTCATGGATTGGCCTCCCCAGAGCCTGGACTTCAACATTATTACAAAGGTACTCTGTATGAAAATAAGCATGATGATAGATTTTTCACTCTACTTCCATTTTGTTAGTAATTTAAAAACGTAAACAATGGCAGTTATTTTAGCTCTGTAGCTTCGTAACTGTAACAAAAAAGGGTATTCTTGTAATGAAAACGTACCAGATAATCATAAATATGCTCCTGCAGAGTCACATGTGGTAAAGGTTTTAATTATTTACACCTAATTATAAAGCTTCGGTGTCCCCCCAGAACAGCTGTAGGAGGTAGCTTGGGAGTGGCATCTCTGTTTACACAGTTAGCCCCATGATCCAGATCTGAATAAGCAGCAGAGGATGGATGGATGGATGGTATTAAATGTACTTCTATATGCATTTGACAGACAAGAGGTTCAAACAGTTAGAAGAAAACTGTGCATTGCACAAACAAGAGAAGAAATAAAATAGCAAAGACACTGAATGTTTTCAGAGATACTGCTGGAATTATAGTTTGCAGACTTAAAGTCAGAGTTACTGTGGCTGCACCACCCAAATTAGGCAGAGAGAGGAAGTTATCACTGGCAGATCACTACAAAACTACAAAAAATACTACAAAAAAACGTTCAATTGGACTCTGTGGCAGCAGGTTTCAGTTCATACAGTAAGGTGCTCACTACATGCTGCAGATCTCTATGTCTTCCTGTTAAAAGGTAGTTTTTTCTTCCCAGTCTCGTCAAGTGCTTGCTCATAGAAGGTCATCTGATTGTTGGGGTTTTCACTCTAATATTATAGGGTCTTTAACTTACAATATAAAGTGTGTTGAGGTGACTGCTGTTGTGATTTGGTGCTACATGAATAAAACTGAATTGAAGTGAACCATCTGGATAAGCCAGTGAAGTGTTGCAATAGCTTTGTGTGTCTCTGCAGTATATTGGAAAGAGGAAGAATGAAGAGCTTTCCCTCTGCAGTGAAGCATGGTGCTGGCTCAGTGCCACTTTGCTCCTGTCATGTAGCACCCAACATGAGCTTCTGGAAGAAAACATCACACCATCAGAGCTCAAGCTTGAGTGTCGATTTACCCCAAGCTTACCTCAAAATCCATCAAGACCTGGTTGCAGATGAAGCCCTGGAATATTGTGTCTACTGTGGAGGCATGACTTACATCTTGCATAGAAAATCTCTGGTTTGGATTTGAAGAAGGATGTGACAGAACTGGAAGCCTTTTCCAATGAGGAATGGTCTGAAATTCCTAGGGAACACTGCCAATAGATGTTCTGGCAACCCAGCATGTTTGGAGCAGGTTGAAACTCAGCAAAGGATTAATAACACTTGTCAATTCGGTTGAAGCAGTTTTGTGGCTGCAGTATTCAGTAAAAGTATCATGTTCAATTTGGGAAAAAACACCCTTTTAATATTGGTTTAGTAAAGACATTTAAACCACTCTTAGGTAATTGGATTCTTACAAACAGCTCAATTATTGTAATTTATACCAATAAAGCTAATATGCAGTAGGGGTTGAATAATTTTGCTTCCAACTATATGAGCCAGATTTTGTTTCACACACCCTGCTTGTAAGAAGGAGGCATTTTTCTGCTTGTTTTCACTGGATTTTATTCAAACTGTCAGTAAATCTTTCCTTTAAAATGCGGCGCCGCGAGCTCCAGTCAGAGTGATCAGTGCGAGCCGGTGTAAAAGTTCACAGGTCGACGGAGCCGAGAAGGGTCTCAACCTGGCTTCCACTGCTGCCGGTCAGCAGCAGCCCTCAGGTTTGCTCTGCTTCATCCAGGCTGACTCATTCCACCTTAAATATCCCACCCCGTCAGCCTGCAAAGCAGAGGACGAGTTCAAACTCACACCGCAGCGGCCACAAATGCCAGAAGCTCCATTATGAAAACGACACTGAATTCATCCAGTCTGACAGCCGGCTAATGGACGATAAAAGCAAAGTATGGACACTCTGATGATGACGATGGTGATGAGAGGCTGGAGTTCAGTAGATCCACAGCCTTTCATATGAAGCCGCATTTTTGTGTTGATTTTTCTAATTACTGCTGCTTTGAAATTAGTATTATTACTGCGATGCCCTCCACGATGAGCCATGTTCTCACCTTACACCTCCAGGGATGGTTAAATTTATAGTATGCTTATAGTATTTAGAGCATAATTTAGTCAAAGTCAAAGTCTTTAAGCTGAAGCTGAGATTTAAGTCCAATTTAAGTGAGTAAAATTTTAAGATCAATTCTGAATGCCTGTGTGAAGGCAGGCAGGAAAGGTGGACCCAAGAGCAGAACTCACGGAGGCACAGGTGAACTCAAAACCCTCGGCTTTATTTGGGATTGCAGACTGAACAAAGAACTAACTAAACTGGAAAGCAAATAAACTCGCAGGCAGGCAAACCGACCACACAGGGTGGTATGAGGGTAAACAGACGTTCACAACGCAACAGAGAACAAAGGAAACACAGGGCTTATAGACACACGGCAGTAATCAAGGGAATGGAAAACAGGAGGGAGACACAGCTGGGAGAGATTAGGGCTAACGAGACAGGGGAGCGAAGCCGGACTCACTAACATAAGACACAATCCTTCAAAATAAAACAGGAAACAATAAACCACTAAACAAAGACGCAGACTGAGAGGCAGAATATAACACATGGAACTCAAACAATACATGGGACCACAATTCCTTAAACACGGATACGAACACGAACAGAAACATGAAACTCTAATCGTCATCATCATCATCATCAATACAAGCGCTACAAGAGAATAAGAAAACAATCCATAATGAAAAAACACACCAAAACATAACTCAAAATACTGGGTCAAACTGACCCAGAACCGTGACAGTACCCCCCCCCCCCTCAAGGGCTGGCTCCAGATGGCCAGCCAAAAACCATTGTTTTTCTTGTGACATTACCAATAAGTTTGATGTGTCACATGGCCCTCTTCCTATTGAAAAAACAAAAGTTGTATCCAAGATGGCCGACTTCTAAATGGCCACCATGGTCACCACCCATCTTGAGGAGTTTGCCCCCTCACATATACTAATGTGCCACAAACAGGACTTTAATATCACCAACCATTCCCATGTTATTACGGTGTATCCATATAAATGGCCCACCCTGTAGAAGGTTGCTAAGTATTGTCTTGGTGAGATATGTAAGGCCTTCTCTAAAACATTGACTGGACGGGAACATATGTTTATACCTTTCAGCATTGATGGTGCCTTTCCAGATGTGCAAACTGCTCCAAAATTTCCTGCTCCAAGATTTTTGTTTTTGTTTTGTTTGTTTTGGGTTTTTTGCAGATTGGTGAACCTCTGCCTATCTTTACTTCTGAGAAACTCTGCCTCTCTAAGATGCTCTTTTTATACCCAATCATGTTACTGACAACTTTCCAATTAATATCCTTGGGCAAGATACTAACCCCAAGTTGCTCTCCGATGCATCCATTGGTGTGTGAATGTTGGATAAGAAGCATTTGCGCATAGAAAAAAGTGCTTGTATGAATGGGCTAATGAGGCAAGTGAGTGCTTTGAGTGCTCAGTGGAGTAAAAAGGCACTATATAAGAACCAGTTTATAGAAAATCATCTGTTAGAGTTAATCTTCCTCACAGGTCTCCTGATTATAATCACCTTTATAAACTTTAGGTGTAGTTCAGTGTCAGTCAGTCAGAAATGAAGAAATAGGCCTCAGAGCTCAGAGGGGTAAATTCTTTGTCAGATGTCTTGTTCACAGGTGTGAATGCTTTGTTTTATTTTGCTTGAATCGATAAAGATCATTTTATGTCCAACAGAGATTAACGTCACCTTTCTAACATTTTGGACCTTTTTTCTCAAACGAAGATGAGACATTGAGAAAAAACATTCAGCCGGCAGTTAATCAGCGTTGAATGGTTTGCTGAGATGCCCATCTACAGTGCAGTTTCCTGCCATCATACTGTGACACTGTGATACTGTTTTCCCCAACCATCATTATTTGAACTGGGTTGTTTTGATGTTGTTTTCTATGGTTGTTTGTTTTCTTGAGTTGCTTCCAGATGTGAGAGCAAATGATTTCTTGTGGAATAGATCAAAACTCACATGAATGCATTTCATCCTCACCCACCAGGGAAACCACAGATAGCAGTGTGGTTTCTAGTGTGTTCTTTGGAAATTAGCTGATCAGAAAGGGGCTTTGGTTCTGATGGCTGCGCTCCTGTACAGATGCCAAGATGGAGCCGGAGCTGTATGTGGCCTCGGAGGAGAGATACTATGTGATGTACGGTAGAAAGCCAGACGGCGACTTTACACAGCATGTACTCTGTTTAATTAATGTGAGCTGAGGGGAGAAGTTTGCCAGAGAGACGAGGAGTTTCCCTGGAGAAACGTGCTACTGTGAGTGTGACAGGCTTTTCTGCTGAAACTGAATCATGCAGGAGAGCGTATGGCAGAGTCTGTTTCTATGACTCCGTGGGTTAAAACGCTTTCCAGGGGCACAGCTTCTAAATCAGTTCAGCTGCAGAAAATCTCCTTAAAATCTATGAGTGCTTTCTGTCTGTAAATGAGACACGGAGCTTCTTTTTCTTAAATCTGTAAAAAAGCAGCTTTTGCAGGCCTTAGCTGAGTTACAGCTGGGGCAGGGATCAAAATTTTTAAAAATGCTTTATAACCAGCATATTTGGGTGATGTGAGAGGAAAATTGGAAAGCCTCCACGTTTCCTGGGTTCTAGCTAATCCATAAAATCTCACCTGTCAGGCAGGTTCGGGTGCACCCCTTTGAACACCTCTTTGTGCGTGTCTTCCTTTTTTTTCTTTTACTGTATTTACTTCCTTCACGTCAGCTTTCAAGATCATTTACAGATATTTCTTACCACTGTTGTGCTGATGATATTCTGTTTTATATCACTTTTTAAACCTCAGTGTGTTAATCAAGTTTTAGTTGTACTGAATTGTTTGAATTTTATAAAATCTTGGATGTCAGTTTAACGAGAATAAAATAGAGATCTTTATTGCAAGCCTGGTCCACCCAAGTCCTTAGAAGTCTGAGTTCACCCTCCTTTTATTTTAACCCATCCACCAGGGATACATTTTGACATCCTATTATATCCAAATCTGAGATGGAGATTGTTTTTCATGCTCGTCCTTGACCACTGGAACTGACCAAACCTCCTCGGAGTGTCTCTAGCTTTGGTTCCTCACCAGATCAAATGTTCCCGTGTCACATCTCTGCTGATCTCACTGCGCTGGCTCCCCATCAAATTTAGAATTAAACTCAAATTTCTGGTGTTATGTGCCTGGCGAAATATATATTAGTAAACTTTTGCAACGATATGTCACCAGCATCTTCTGATCAGCGGTTATTTACCATTCCCAGATCTTACCTAAAAGCTGAAGAAGGTGACAGAGCCTTTGTATTTTGTGGCCCCCACTCTCTCAAACCCTCTGCCCTCCAGTCTACGATCTGTGAGCTCTGTGAACTCAAAAAGCAGATGAAGTCCCATCTTTTTAAAATAGTGTTTGGGTAAAATTTCATTCCACAATTTTTTTTTTTTTTTTTGTTGTTGTTAATTTTATTTTGATCCAAAACACCTTGGGATATCTTAAAGGGTGCTATTAAATAAATTTACTTACTTCCTGCTTTTTGGGGATCATTTATAGAATTCCAGTAACCTACTAATCCAGGTCTTGTATTTCCTCAGTTTGTCATGGAATGAAGAGGGAACAAGCCTTACTTGGCCATGAAGCTTTTTACAAGTTGCTATGTCACTAGTTGCTATGCTTGCCATCAAAGATTGTTCATCCACCTGTTTTCCAAATAAGTGTCCTGCAGTTTTTCCACACTTGACTCTAGTTTAGCCTTCTGTTATATCACCTTATGCATCTGTCTGTTTTGTGCAGTGCTTTCAGTTTGGTTTGCATTTGTAATTAAACTTGGCTCCACCCTTCTGATTCCAGGCAGGAGATGCTGCTGAACGGGCCATGGGTGGGGCTCAACTCTCACTGCTTAACCTACAAGGAGCACACGTTTTTTAAGCCATATGAAACAGCAGTAGTACAAATAAAAAAGGACATGAAAAACAAAAGAATCGATCGATCTTTTTTTCCCTCTTTGGTTTATTGTGCCACTGATGAAGTCCACAGAGATGATGCGTCAGTGAAAGGGAGAGAGCGATGGCTGAGCCTCAGAGCGAGCTAGAAAGTGATCGAGATGAAACAGAGAACTAAGAAATTTCTGCTTCTAATAAAAAAGAAACAGATTGGCCGTAAGCGAGCAGAATAAAATAGATGGAGGCGAGATATTACCTAGTGCCTGTTTCTATAAACAGAAACACAAGTAAGACATTTTTCTAAAGTCACCTGTGTAAAAACAACGATCACTGTATCAGAAGAGTCAGCTGAATACTATTCATTGCAGGAAAAACACAAATAGTGCTGTGGCTCTACCCATCAGGATTTGTGCTGTCTGTAGTGTTAGCTGTCTTTTGTTTATTGCCTGTTTTACTATAAATGGCTGTTTTCTTGCTTGTTTTCTATTAGGTTTACCTCTGGGGCTACCCACCATCACCTGAGAGGAATTACTTTCATTTTGTCTCATTTCCCTCCTGTTTTTCAGTCTATGCTGTATAGACCATCCTGCCTTCCTTTTTACTCTTATCAAGATAATTGTTGAAGCTCCTCTTGTTTATTTGGATTTATCATTTTTATCTTATTTATTCCAGTATTTCTATTTATGCTTTCCTTTTGGCCTTTAATTTCAGCCCAATAAAAGGCTTGTTTTTTGTTCAAGTTTGTCTTCATGTCGGCCTTCTCCACACATAACGTTTTAAGCACACATGACATAACATAATTTCATGGATATTTCACCTCACTTTAGTTTTATTTAAACAGTACCAGCTCACAGCAAGAGTCATCTCAAAATGCTTTGTACTTTGGAGTAAAGAACCTACAATAACACAGACAAAACCCCAACAATCAGACGATCCCATACGAGCAACGAATAAGACCATATGAATATGGTCTTATTCATTATGAATATTATTCAATATTCATTATTATTCAATATTCAATATTGAATTCAATATTCAGTCAATATTATTCAATATTATACTTATTCAATATGAATAAGACCATACGAGAAACAGTTGGCGACAGTGGGGAGAAAGAACTCTTATATACTGTATTCCCATGTATGTTTGCACATGTTTCAATAAAATGCAGTACCTATTTCCTGTTTTCCTAACAAATAAATGAGGGGTGGCTCAAGACTTTTCCAGAGCACAGTAAGACACAAGAAAATCTACTGTAAAAACACGTTTTAAGATTGTATGTAGTATTGACTAAGGCAATGGTGATTATGATTTTTGCCGTAACCAAGAAGTTTTAGTGCCGTGTTTCTTCCTACCGCAGCTTTAAGTGGATGGAGGCTTTTGCAGTGTTGAGTGTCTCTAACCTTCACTGTAATTATTAACCTGCTGGCTACTTAGCATCTAGAGCGTTACCAGTAATTCACCAGCAAAGTCAATCCAGACTTTGTAGTACTACAAATTTTCAGTTTGGTAGGAGTATTTTATGGTTAACTCATTGTCTGTGTATTCAGCTAATGATAATAGAGCATGTCTTTTTAAAAAAGAATAGTATTACCTGTGTATTTGAAACAAAACCTCAACAAGCAAAAATAATGTTGTGTAATAAGCATCAAAAAATCATTTGTAAAAAAAATTAAAAAGGATTTTCTGATGCACGAAAGCTAAAAAACATCCCCTCTTTTAAAAAGTTTGACTTACTTTGAAAGTTCATTTATTTATCTTTTTAATACTTCCATATCAATGATGGCAATCAGCCACCCATTCTGGATGATTAATTCATAGTTTAATTTATTCTCTTGTTCTGGTTTCTCCTCTGTGTGGATTTCTTATTCTTCTCTCATTTTAAGCTGATTTGATTTTTGATTTTTGTTGTTGTTGTTATTGTTGTTGTTTTTTACTAAATTTAATTTCCTCACATGAAACTAAACAAACTGGTCAGGGTGGAGATTTTTCACAGTGCATCCATCACTCTGCTCATTACAGACTTAATTACACTGAAATTCCTTCTAATTAGCCAGCAACGTCGCATTTCAGAGGCGCTGTTTGAGTGACTGAAATCTTCATGAAACAGTCGAAAGGAGGTTATGGATGGATGAATGGATGGATGGGTGTGTGGGTGGTGGAGAAAGGACAAAGCAGAGATTAGTCATCAGTGTGGAGTTTGGTCAGAGGGGTGGCGAACAGATGGATGGACGGATGGAGATCTCTCCGCTCTATGTTTAGCCCTGTGTCAGATTTCTGCTTTAATGGAGATTCCCTCTGTGATATCTGCAGCAGAGACGGCTTGTTTGTGTCGTCATGTAGTCAATACTCAGGCGGACTTTGTATAGATTAAAGGTGAAGCAGAAGAAAAGCCTTGGGATTTAAGAAAATAGCAAAATAACACTGACATTTACCTAAAGGGTCCTTTTGCACAGTTTCATTGTCGCTTTCCTGCTGTGTGATACTGACATCCTCCTTATAGATGGTATTTTTTTTTGTTTCCTCCGGCATTGGCCTCAAGTCGTAGCAAAAACAGAAATACCACAGTGGGCAGCCGTCTTCTCTGCTAGATGCAAAAACACTCCCACCAGGAAACACCAGAAGCTTGAAGCACAAAAAAAGAAAATAAGTAGTTCAACAACACCAGAAAAGATTGATGTTATTTGATGCTGTTATCTGTAGAAATATATATGGCGTGGGCTCACAAAGTGGCTTGCAGATGTGTATATGTATGTGCAGCTTTGGTTGTTTGCCATTTATTGGAACGATGCATTAAAGCAGCAGTAGCCGGTGTGACTGGGCCTCCTACTGCATGCATGTCTAAGGAGGCTGAGATCTGCACACATCATAACTCGCAAAAATTTCTTATTGATTTCAAAACTTATTTGCTATTTTTTTATATTAATCACAGTTTACAATATAAACATAGCACTGTAAAAAATTAACCTCAAAACTTGCAACTGAGACTTTTATCTCAGCAGTAAAATGTTTGATGAAGCCATAGATCAAGGGAGAAGTTTGCCTATTTTCTTACAGGCTTTTTCTTTAATCACACCAGATGAGTCGCCCCCTGCTGGACATTAGGAAGAATGTAGCTTTAAGGCTGTGGCTTAAGCCATTTGTATTTACAACTCAATGCAGTCTACTGCTGCTGACAAAATAGGAGTTAAAAATGAAGGTTAAATGTTTAATTTGTGAGCACTGAACAAAAAAACAAAAAGCCTATATGAAAGAAGCAATTGCAGAAGCTTTGCCGCTAATCCACCCGACCTCTAATGACAATTAGGTCACAAACTTTTTGGGCTGATGGAAAATAACTCTGCTATTCTTATCTGAACCGACCCACGTGCCATACCCTGTTCGGCTTTGTGTTTATCAGAGCTGCTGCAAACGTCTGTGGGATTTTGAATGCCGTTTCTGACATTGGAAGTTTCATTTTGTCACTCGAGAGCTGAGAAAGCTATTAAAGTGAAAGCTAAGTTGGTGGGCACGCGGGCAGTTTGCTGCATGACAATGTGCATTTTCTCAAGTTATAAATGGGTACTGTATAGAGGATTATATAAATCTTTAATGAATATCCAACTCAAACACATAAATAAACAGAGCAGAGCGAGTAGCTTCACGTCTGCAGCTGTTTACTGCCTCGCAACAGATTAAGCCCGGGAAAAGGTCAACTGTAACGTACACACATGCACACAGATCCATCCGGACTCTTAGCAACACAATATTGATGTCCAACACAATGTAGCTCTCTGTCCCTGGGGGTTTCCCTGCCTCATTTCTGGCTCTGTTTGAGTCCTGCAATTAAAAAGAAAAAAAGAGTTTTACAGAAACGCAGTTCCAGTTTGTAGTGTGACAAACTGGAACTGATAACCCTATTTAAGGGTTATTTAAAGTCTAAAGTCTTGAAACAGCTGTCAAAGGTTAGGAAAACATGAAGAACTGACAGAAATAGTCAGTTTTATAGGCTGGTTGTCTTTGAATTCTTATGCATCTTCTAAATTTGTGTCTGCAGGTTGCTTGTTTGAGAAGAAGCTGTGTCCCAGAGATCAGCTGTGCAATGATGGTGAGTATCAGCTCTTTAATCCAAGTTCATACAACACCTTACACCCGTTAGATCAGTTACTGTTCAATTCAATTCTTTTTATTTATATAGCGCCAAATCACAACAGCAGTTGCCTCAAGGTGCTTTATATTCATATAAATGGAGTTTCATAGGTTTTGCAGCTCTTTGGTTCAAAAGGGTTTATCACAAAAGTCTGGACGATGTAGAGTTGGTGCAAAATTTCACTGCAATATCTCATCATCTTCAAGCTGGGCTGGAAAATGCAGAAGTACCAAAAAACTGCAGGTCCTCTAACAGCCACTTGAGGCCACCACCTAAAGTGAGTCAACCCCCATAGACCCCCATGTTAAATTGTCCAACTTTACAGAAAACAGGTTTGGATACATTCTTCCTTCATAGCAACATTGCACTGGGTGATTTTTTAAAAGATTACTTATAATCCTCCACTTTGAATTTTATTGAGGCTTAAAGTCGCGGGCTCTTTGATTGACAGGTGAGTGTTGACACAGGCGGCTGTAGCTTCTCGCTGTCTGCTTGCTGATACAGACGGTCCAAAATCTCTGTGCTGCAGTTTTGGTGAGTGAAATGGTAGAATTTTATTGATCTTGTATTTAGAGCAATGATGAGGCACGGCCACTGATAGATCCAGAAGAACCTACTGGAGACATTATATATACATACTGTCTTGTGTGGAAGTGGCAAGAGTTCCTGGGGAGCGTGGAACACCTGCTCACCTTCAGATAAGATAATGGATGAACATGTCGCACCAGTTAGCTGTTATCTGTGTCCAAGCATTGTATCAATACAGGGAGTGCAGAATTATTAGGCAAATGAGTATTTTGTCCACATCATCCTCTTCATGCATGTTGTCTTACTCCAAGCTGTATAGGCTCGAAAGCCTACTACCAATTAAGCATATTAGGTGATGTGTATCTCTGTAATGAGAAGGGGTGTGGTCTAATGACATCAACACCCTATATCAGGTGTGCATAATTATTAGGCAACGTCCTTTCCTTTGGCAAAATGGGTCAAAAGAAGGACTTGACAGGCTCAGAAAAGTCAAAAATAGTGAGATATCTTGCAGAGGGATGCAGCAGTCTCAAAATTGCAAAGCTTCTGAAGCGTGATCATCAAACAATCAAGCGTTTCATTCAAAATAGTCAACAGGGTCGCAAGAAGCGTGTGGAAAAACCAAGGCGCAAAATAACTGCCCATGAACTGAGAAAAGTCAAGCGTGCAGCTGCCAAGATGCCACTTGCCACCAGTTTGGCCATATTTCAGAGCTGCAACATCACTGGAGTGCCCAAAAGCACAAGGTGTGCAATACTCAGAGACATGGCCAAGGTAAGAAAGGCTGAAAGACGACCACCACTGAACAAGACACACAAGCTGAAACGTCAAGACTGGGCCAAGAAATATCTCAAGACTGGTTTTTCTAAGGTTTTATGGACTGATGAAATGAGAGTGAGTCTTGATGGGCCAGATGGATGGGCCCGTGGCTGGATTGGTAAAGGGCAGAGAGCTCCAGTCCGACTCAGACGCCAGCAAGGTGGAGGTGGAGTACTGGTTTGGGCTGGTATCATCAAAGATGAGCTTGTGGGGCCTTTTCGGGTTGAGGATGGAGTCAAGCTCAACTCCCAGTCCTACTGCCAGTTTCTGGAAGACACCTTCTTCAAGCAGTGGTACAGGAAGAAGTCTGCATCCTTCAAGAAAAACATGATTTTCATGCAGGACAATGCTCCATTACACGCGTCCAAGTACTCCACAGCGTGGCTGGCAAGAAAGGGTATAAAAGAAGAAAAACTAATGACATGGCCACCTTGTTCACCTGATCTGAACCCCATTGAGAACCTGTGGTCCATCATCAAATGTGAGATTTACAAGGAGGGAAAACAGTACACCTCTCTGAACAGTGTCTGGGAGGCTGTGGTTGCTGCTGCACGCAATGTTGATGGTGAACAGATCAAAACACTGACAGAATCCATGGATGGCAGGCTTTTGAGTGTCCTTGCAAAGAAAGGTGGCTATATTGGTCGCTGATTTGTTTTTGTTTTGTTTTTGAATGTCAGAAATGTATATTTGTGAATGTGGAGATGTTATATTGGTGTCACTGGGAAAAATAAATAATTGAAATGGGTATATATTTGTTTTTTGTTAAGTTGCCTAATAATTATGCACAGTAATAGTCACCTGCACACACAGATATCCACCTAAAATAGCTAAAACTAAAAACAAACTAAAAACTACTTCCAAAAACATTCAGCTTTGATATTAATGAGTTTTTTGGGTTCATTGAGAACATGGTTGTTGTTCAATAATAAAATTATTCCTCAAAAATACAACTTGCCTAATAATTCTGCACTCCCTGTATAGTCTATGAATCCAGCTCACTAACCAAGTTAATTAGCCTTCACTGATAACTTAGCACTCCATGCTCTCTGGTGGCCAGAACACTAACTTTGACTCTTTGAGAAACCAACAGGTGATGAAATCTTTTACTTATATCAGGTCACTGTATCCACTTTATGATTTTCCAGTTGTTATCCCATAAATCAAAACTGTGCAACATTATGAAGAAGTAACAAACTCGTTCTCTTATACGTAAAAGATTGATTTCAGGTCAAAGCTGCTGTTCTGCAGTTTGAGATTCATATTTCTATTTACGGTGCTGTGTTTTCACTTTCAGCACTTTCACTTTATCTTCATGTAGAGTATTATTGTACTTCCACTTTCAACATGAATACTGTGAATACTAAATAAGTTCCTTTACTTTAAACTCAGAAACTACAAATGTAAAACTACAAACCCAGTCTTGTTTTAGTTAAAAATGAACTCTTTCAGCTTGTAGGTCTTAATGTTTTCATTGTTTCAAAGTTTTTAAATTCTTAATACATAACTTGACCCCCGAAGGCTGCTGTTATTTTGCATTGCATTCTGGGTCGCTGATGTAAACTGGTGGCATTTCAAAGCTATGATCACAGAGCTGCTATTTCTCGGGGACGGGAGTTTACATGCATCCATGAACATAATCAGTGATCCATGGTCGCCTACACGGTATTGAAAGTCCAACTTTAAGTCATCAGATACAATCCTATTAAAGGAACATTTTGGATACTATAAATACTGGTACTAATAAAAAGAATAAAAAGAATACTTAGAGTATTAAATTGTTAATAAACAATCAGAATATTCCCTAAAGTACATCATTAATTTTTGTAATGAAACTCAGATAAAAGGCATGTTTACCAGGACAAACCATCGTGGCAGTGGCCAGTCTATATTTATTTATTTATTTTCATAATTCTTTTTAATTCTTCTGCTTGGGTTACCTGACCCTTTAAACATCCCGTTTTTTCCACGAGTTAAATTAGAGCTCAAACTTCCTCCTCAGTAGGGAGCTCATATTTACGGTAACCTGAATGCAGCTTAATGGGAATAGTAAATTGAGTGAAAGTGAGTGATCCCAGCAGGCTCCCGTTACCGCGGCACGCTTCAGGAAGCTCTGGCACGTCCCCTGTCCATCACGCAGCCTGGAGCCCATCAGATGTCACGCCTTTGACAGCTCTGCTTATAATCGCTCGCTGGGTTTCCTGTTTCCTCCATGCCTTTTCAAACATTTTGAGGTTGTCATTATGAGAGCAGGCACACGGGCGTGCACCTGAAAGGGGCGCCTGCATTATTGATGGCATGTTACCCCTTCCTCCCTGAGGATGTTTTGTTCCTTGTTTTTACCTTGAGGTGGAACATGCCGTGCCAAACTTTTGATGAATCCAAGAACGAGGCTTTGTGAGAACACGCAGCTCGTTTTCTCAGCCTGGCACATCTGAACTGAATATTCACGTAATTGAAATAATTTCAAGACCTTTGGGGGGGGAAAAGAACAAATCTGATGGATTTAAACATGTTTAAAGTTATTCTAGACTGCTTAATGATTTTCATTTTTTATGTCCTTCAACATTTGCAGTTTGGAATAATGATTACGAATCAATTTACAACCAAACTTCATTCAAAAATCCTCTCATTTTGTGTGTCTGACCATTTGTAGTCTTACAACATTAAGATTCATCAAAAATGTAGGAGTCTTCCAAAAAAAAAACACCCATTTTGAAGGTCCTTTTTTTGAAGATGTAATTATTTCAGCCTGTGTCATCATGTATAAGAGGAAAACACCCAGACTGCATTTTAAAAACAGCCCATTTTATGTGCTTAAGCATCTGTAAACACACATTTCCAGACTTCATGAAGATGCACAAAATTATTTCTGAATACATCAAAAGTGACTCACTCCAGTGGTTTCATTTTGGTGCTTTTTCTTGTGAAGATGCATAAAATAGTTAAAAATGAACAAAATAACCCATTTGGTGTGTCTTTATTAAACACCTACAGTTTGTGTTCACCACCTGGAGGGTTTGAATAAAACAGGTTTAGCTCCATTCTGAGGTAAAAGGATTGCAGAAGGCATCTGTAATCTGTGCAGAAATGGCCAGACTGAATTTTGCACACTGCCCATTTTGTGTGCTTTTCATCACATATCCATGCCTCAAAACGAATCTTCACCCAAACTGTGCTCAGAATATTTTCTTATGCATAAAAATGATCATTTCTGTGTCTGTAGACGTGCAGTATTTAGAGTGTACAAAAAGACATCTTTAAAAGCTTTAATCATTTCTAATCTGGGTTGAAATGCTTGAATAACACACACACACACACACACGTTCTATAGATTTCATTCATGAAAAGGTCATTTTGAGTTTTTCTTATGAGGTCAGATGAAAATATTTCGCAGTAAACTAATAAAGTGATGCAGACTGAAAGACTAAAAATAGGGTTGAATGTCGTCAGTGCAATAGCCCACCCTGGGTTGTTTAATTGTCCTTAACAAAGTCCCGGTCCTGGGTTTGAATCCACTGTTGGTCTGCCTGGGTTCTTCGTGTGTACCTAAAAAGAAAGGTTTGTTAGGTTAACTGGTGATTTTGAACTGGCGATCTGTCCGGAGTGGCCGCTGCCTTTCAGACACTTGTCCTGGATTGCATAAGCGAGAGTGGATGGATGGAAAAAGACACACTGTGTGCAACTTCTGCTGTGTGTAAATAAAACAAGCTGCAGTCTCACCAAAAAACAATAGAAGCTTTATTCATTTGCTGTCTGAGTTTTCACAGCAACTCCAAGCCAGTATAATCCTAACTAGTTCTGGTTAAGTGGCTGCATAAATGAGGATGGCTGTTTCATGAAGGGCGACCGACATCATATCAAAGTCAAATCAAACATGCAGATTGTCAAGAATGAGATTTCCATACCGGGTCATCAGTCAGGACATGGGTTAATAATGACCGCTTTCAGTGCTGTGCTGGTGGAAACTGTCCTACTGTTGGCTAAGAACTAAGGAAGAGGCGAAGGGGAAGGCACGTTAGGAGGTAGCGAGAGAGAAGGAAAGGAAAGAGTGTGGAGATGACAGTAGGGACTCTGAACGTAGAGACTTGTGCTGGTAAAGGAAGAGACCTAGAGCAGGCCCAAGGACAGGCTGGATTAATTCAATCCATTTCAATTTTATTTATATGGCACCAAATCACAACAACAGTCATCTCAAGTCACTTTATATAGTGATGTAAACACCCTACAATAACCCAGACAATCAAATTCCCCCCTTTGCGCAAGCACTTGGCGACAGTTGGAAGGAAAACTCCATTTTAACAGGAAGAAACATATAAGGAGAACCAGGCTCAGGGAGGGACGGTCATCTGCTCCAACTGTACTGCAACTGGTTGGGGGTGAGGAAGGGGAGACAGGATGAAAGCCAGAGATGAATAATTGCATCTCCTGGCTGGACTTGGAAAGCCTCTCTTCTGATTAGGCTGCTGCCCCCACAACCTGGATAAGTGGTAGAAAAAGGATGGACGGAACAGCTTGAATGCAGATTTGTGTCCTTAAACATCTGCAATATGTTTTCAGTCTCTGTAGTGATGAAATCAAAGAAAAGTGTTTCAAGAGTGTAAAAATAGACAGACTGCTTTAAAGCTTTGATCATGTTTGTTTAAAAGCTTCAATGGGAGAGAACATTTCACTGCACTTAAACATCTGTAGTTGTGCATTTTGACTTTACTAAATGTGATTCAGGACTGTGTAAGACAAAGACATCTTTTGTAGCTTTAAATATTTGTAACTTGTGTTACACTTCTTATCTTGTAACATCTGTAATCTTAAAAAAAAAAAAAAACTTCACCCATGTAACTGCCTGCACCTCTGCAGATGTCACCGTTCAATTTGAGCAGCTGATGGATGTTTGTGAGTGTTGTGCTGAAGGACGAGTGTAAAAATTATTTTTCTATGAGCTGCGTCAGTTGGGCAATAAGATTTACAGGAAGTGTGGGAAGCGACGTCAAGATGGAGAAAGAGATGAAGATAAACAGAGTAATGCAAGAGGAAAAGAGTAAACGAGGTCTCCCTCCGTCAGACAGCTCCCAGCCAATCGCAGGTCGATTGGCTGAGAGCCGTCTCTATGACAACAGTGACATCACTTGCCTGACGACCGTGTGTCTCCCTTGTGTGTGTGTGTGTGTGTGAGATGGAGACAGAGGTGATGACTCACCACAGCCCACACTCACACACAAAACCACCACCACAGTGAGTGTGTGTGTATGAAGCCAAGTGTGTGTTTGTGTGTACACGTGTGTGTGCATGTGCTGTGTTCGTGTTTACATGCATTACATACAGCATGTGTAGTGTACATTATTGATGAGCACTCGTACAGTACGTTCCTGCTGCTGTCCTGGTAAACTCAGAGCAGTTGCTTGTTTTTGTTCTTTTCATTCTTCTTCTACAAGGAAAGAAAACAGCATTTAAACTGCAAAGCACGGTGGCCCTGAGGGCTCAAAACAAACCCAGCTGAGACAAACACAAGCTAAGAAATCTGAAGTGAGAAAATTGCAAAATGCTGAAGCATTGAAAGAATGTTTAACCCGATGTAGCTTCTGGGTGTGAAAGGACAAGCAATGCTGAAGTACCTTAAACCTACATTCTTTTTAATGGTCAGCAGGTCAGTCCTCTGGTCCATGGGTACCAAACGGGACTATGTGACGGGAAGGTGCCCACAAAATTTCACCTTTATATTAGTCACCATGGTAGGGGTTTTTTAGGGCTAGAAGTGAACATATTTGGGCAAAACAGCCAACATTGGCTCTCACAGTAATCCATGCTGTAAAGCTACTTTTGGCTGTTCCTTAATAAGGGAGTTTTCCCTTCCCATTGTCACCAAGTGCTTGTTCATAGGGGGCAACTGATTGCTGGGTTTACATCTGTGTCATTGTAGGGTCTTTGCCTTACAAGCCAAAGAACATAGAGGAGACTGTTGTTCTGATTTGATGGTATATAAATAAAGCTGAATTGAATTAATTTATTGAGTCTATGGGGATTGACTGACTTTTGGAGCCATGCTGACGCGGACATTACAGAACTGCTGGTTTCATTTTTCATGGGTTCTTCCATTGCCCTGCCTCTTCAGTAAGTTCAGTTTAGTAGATCTTTGCTGACAGACAAACAAACCACCTTATGGCTCCTGCTTTAAAAATGCACAAACATTTTTTATGGTGTGTTGATATGTGGAGTTTTGTGGTTGCTGTCATGTTTGGCAACAGTAGAATTTCTTTCTGTGCAGATGGTTTGTTTGGACAGTGCCAGGCTCCTCATCAGGAACCCGTCCAGTATCAGGTGTCTGTACCCGTCCTGCACAAACTGCAGGAAGTCCTCAAAGACCTGATGGTTCAGGGTGAGTCTCTGAATACAGCGGCACACTTTTAATTCAGCTCATGTGCACTAAAACAGAGGGGGGGATATGGTTTCCTCTTTTATGTCTTCGTGATCATTGCATGTGTAACAATTTTTTGGCTCAGTATTAGTTTTTTTTATTTGTTATAATTTAGCTATATTTTGGGTATTTGCAAATATCCACGTCTACATTTGCAACAGCCAATAAATGGTCATTTTGTTCACCATAGCTGCAAATACCCCGTTAACATCACAGAGTCTCGCATAAATAAGTAAATAAATAACTATGCATAACAAATGTTGGGGAACTCTGTTTATGTGTTTGAAAGAAGGAAAATATCTGTCGATATATTGGATTGTTTTTAACAATCACCACATATCAGTATTACCATTGGTCTAAAAAAATCCTCTGTTAATTGGGATTTATTTCTTGTATTTTGCTTTCTGTGGCCATCGGTTCTGGTTATTTTTGTCTTAAAGTCATCACTTTTTGTCATTAAGTGGTCTTTTTTTCTTTTTGTAGTCCTTTTTTGTCCATTTCATGTAGCTTTGCCATTTTTAAAGTTATTTGGGGGCTTTTTTTGGTGCTTTGTGCTAATTTTGCCCTTCCTCATCTTGTCACTCTTTATATTTACAGATTGTTTTTCTGGTGGTTTAGTATCTTTTGTGGTCATGTTGTAGTCATTTTTTGTCATTTTTACACATTTTTTCTCTATCTGTATTAAGTTGGCATCTGCAAGTGGATGTTTGATCTTTTTTGTCATCATTTTTGCCTTTTGCCTTCATTTTGTATTATGCTGTGATTATCCTTTGGTTCTTTTTAGTAATTCTGCATCTTCTAGTCACCTTTTGGACATTTTGTGTCATCACTTTTTGTTCTTTAATGGTTTCATTTTGTTCTTTTAGCAATTCTTGCTCCCTTATTGCAGTTGTTTGTTTCTTTGTGCTGTCACTCTTGGTGATATTTCTACATGTGGCTGCACAGGTCTTAACTGGAAGGACGACATGACCCAGGCAATCATCAGCCGAGAGCTGAGCCAAGTTCCCACCGTTGAAACCCACTCTAAACTTAATGAGAAGTCACCCAAACTGTAAGAAGAACTTTACTATCATTAAAAATGGGAGGGTAGCATCTTAGACAAGACTGAGCTGTTTTATTTCTTAGGTCCTCCAGGTTGCTGGGCCCCAGTCCACAGAGGGATCAGGGTCCTGAAGATCAAGCTGACCCCAAGATGATGCAGCAGTACGTGGACTACATGGTCCTCGACCCCTCCCGGTCTTCTGTCCACATGCAGACACCCCTGCTGGACCCATACACCTACCACAAGGTGGGAGGAATGTTCAGACAAACACTTCAAAATAGTTTACTGAAACCCTGCTGCAATATTTTATTATGCAGGGAGAAATCCCCAATGTGCCAGACACGTTTAAACCAGAACATCTCTGAAAGCAATACATTGTTATTCTACTTTTGTGTTTCTCTGCCCCCTAGTGGCCAAAGCAGCACATGTCTGTTGTGTGTGTGTGTTGTTGCAGCAGCAGTATGGCTACCAGGAGGAGGAGGAGCGCTCCCTCAACTCTCTGGATGATAACCCGGCCCTCCCGCTCCATCCCTCCTCCTATCGCTCCAGATCTCGAGGAAGTCCTCTGGACCGAGACCGGCAGCTCCTCCAGGATCTAGTGTCCTTTTACCTCACTTCTCCTTCCTCCTCTTCTTCTTCCTCTTCCTCACCTGTTCAGTCTCTTCCCCACCACAGAGGAGCAGTAGCAGCAGCAACTGGCCTCCCATCCTCACTGTCCTCCTCATCTTCTTCCTCCTTTTTCCCGGAGCTGGACTTCCCTCTGGACTATGGTGAGGACTACGTTTCCCAGGTTGCACAGCAGGACCCAGCAGAGAAGAAGGCACAGGATGAGTACGATGCCCTGTCAGAACTGGATGGTGAGCGAGACGAGAAAAGAAGACAAGTCATTATTTTCTTTTGTCCATCGTGTTTATTTTTTGTGTATTCCTTTTTTAAATATTGTGTGTGTGTGTGTGTGTGTGTGTTTGTGTGTCTTTCTGCTCACTTTTTACTCTTTTTTTTCCCTTTTTCAGGGAAATGTTTGTAAATTTTTACAATTTTTTTCATTTATCATCCATCCATTGGGCTATCCATACTCCTGTTCCATCCCTCCAACTCTTTATTCAGTTCAGAGCCTGTCTCAGTCGTTATTGGGCGAGAGGCAGGATACATCCTGCACAGGTCACGTGGCTGTCTCGGGGCTATCCATTATCTAACTTACATTTATTATAATGTAACCAAAGAAAGAAAAAAAATTTGCTCTTGTGAAATGTAGCAGAGGAAAAAACTGATAGTTCACCAAATTAAAAAAAATCCACAGTAGTAAAGCTGTGTTGAAGGCTGTTATCTGTAGATGTGGCCTTGTCCTTCAGTGGTTAAAGTGCTCTGTGCTGTATTCGTAGAGCGTTCACTGCAGAGACTGGCTCTGCTGCTCGATCACTACGGTCTCGACATGAAGGACTTGTCCCCCGAACAGAAAGAAGATCTGCCCGCCGCTCTGAAGCAGCTGCAGCTGGAGAGCTCCTACGCCCAAAAGGAATCCAAAGGTCGATCTTTTCACTTCACTAACATCACAAACTTCACTGCCTTCTTTAAAGCTGCAGACAGGCAACAGCAGCAACAGATATGCTGATCTTTGAAGGATACATTTGAAATTTGTACCTCAAATAAAGTAAAGATCCAATCAGATAAACAAACCTGTCCACCATTTGCATTTAAAGGGTTGAAAAAAAAGTCTCTTCAACATGTTTTATTTTTGTTTATTCTTCAGATAAATACGGGAACAATGCTGCTACAGGAAAGAAGGTAAATACGTTGCTTCCCACCATAAACAATGTGATGGTTTATCTGTTTATTAAAAAAAAAAAAAAACATATCAGAATACAGCAAAAACACAGTCGTGTACATTTTGCCTGTCAGTGCTTCACAGTCTCTGGTTGTCACATAAGAGCTAATCTCTTCTTGTTCAGGGGGTCAAAATGTTGCCTGCATTTAGAGAAAAAATTAATCTAAGGCAATAATTTCAAGCTAAATTAATTTGTTTATAAATCTCATAAATCAACAAGTAAATAAGCAAAAATACTCCTTCATTATCTATTTCCAATCAAATGTGTTCATTTATCTTCTTCTATCAGGTCTCAGAGGGCTCAATGGCCTATAAAATGTCTGCCCAGGAGGCTCCACCCTCCAACGCCAAGCCTCCGACACCAGAGGGAGTCCAGAAAGAGGCAACACCCACCACAACAGTCAATCAGGACAAACTGGGGAAGAAGGATCCAGCAGGTCAGGTGGACGAATTTGGCTACATCGTCACCAATCAGAGGTATGCTTCCTGAGTGTCTGGCCAATCAGGACGCCTGAAGGTGTGAGTGGACAGACATCTCGTTATGTGTTGCTTTCATGTTTGTGGTGAAAGGAGTCCACATGCTGCTCACTAATGTGGACGCAGCAGGACAACTAATGCTGAAGGACAAACACTGAAAAATGGAAGAAAAGGATAGAGACACGAGTGTTGAAATAAAAGGAAGGAACTAAAGGAAAGAAGACTGGAAAGAAATAATGAAAGATAACTGAACAAATGAATAAAGAAAGAAACAGTAGAACAGAAAAGAAATGAAAAGAAGAAGTGGAAAGGAATGAAAGAAGGAGCGAAATGAAGAAACTGGAGTGATGAAATTTAGAAAAGGAAGAAAATAAACAAGAATAAAGGAAAAAAGGAAAGAAAGGAAAATGACCAAAGAAAGCAAAGAAGGAAATGAATAAAAGATATCTGTCCATCCATCTGCCTTTCATCCATTCACCACCAGTGTCTGTCTTTCCACCCATCCGTCTGCTTATCCATTTCAGGCTTGCAGTGGTGCTTCAGCCAGTCCTAGTCGTTAGGGCCAGAGGCAGGATACATCCTGGACAGATAACAGGGCTGTCCATCCATTAGTCTAAAATTTCTTGTAATGTGACCAAAGAAGGTTATTATTTGCTCCTGTGAAATGTAGCAGACAGTTCACAAAAACCATAATCTAATATATAGCAAAGTTGTGTTGAAGGCTATTATCTGTGACCTTGTCCTTAAGTGATTAAACTGCTCTGTGCTGTGAGAAAGAAGCAAAGAAGGAACTGATGACTAAAAGAAGAAAAGGCAGGAAGGAAACACTTGTACATACAAGGAGGGAAATAAAGGAAATGAAAAAATCAAGGAAGGAAATAAGTAAACACAGAGCAGTGTGAAAATGGAAGGATGTAAAAGAACTGACAGAAGGAAAATGGAAGAAAAGAAAGAAACAGAGGTATTAAAAAATGGAAAAAGGAAAACGAGGAAAAAGGGGAATGTATGTCAAGAGAAATTAAACCAAAAGGATTAACAGAGAAAACTGTGTTGAATAAACAACAAGGAAAAAAACTATAGGAAAGAAGACTAGAAAGAAGTAAGGAAGGCTGAATAAAATAAGTAAAGAAATAAAAAGGAAGGAGGTAAGAAAATTAAAAAGAATGAAGAAAGGAAAGAAACTGAGATATTGAAATTAAAAGAAGGAAAGACACCTAAAGACAGGAAGGAAGGAGGGAGCAAACGAAGAGGAAGAAAGTAAAAGCGCCGACCCTGAGCTCAGATCAGGAAATCAGAAGCAGAAGCTGATAAAGTGACTGTCAGATGGACTCAGATTCAGAGGTCAAAGGTCTTCTTTAAATCTTTGAACGCTGCTGTGTGTATGTGTGAGAGAGTGTCTGTTCATGTGTGTGTTTAAATGTGTGTGTTTTGTCAGCCCCCTCAGTCTGAACGACGGGGTGCGACTGCTGGAGCTGCTGTCGGAGAGGATCGGCCTCTCCACCAACTCCTTCATCAGAATCAGGTAGGAGCGAGGACGTCGCTGCTCCTCAACCCGCACAAAAAATAAGAACGAAAAATCTAAAAGAAAAGGCGACGTCCTTTCTGGCTTCAGCCTCTGGATCCTCGCTCTTTGGTTCATGAGGTTCCCCAGACCTGGTGAAGCTGGACGGCGAGCTGCACTGACTTTCTGCTCGTGGAAGTGATTCTTTGACCTGCTTCTCCTCTTGCTCCTCCTTCTTCCTGACCCTGCAGAAAGTTCCGGCCTGCAGAAATCTCCTTCTTATCCAAGCGGATTTCTTTATTAACATCGGCATAAACTCCATGTCTTCACAAGATTTAATAAAATAGTAGCAGTTACAGTTTATTCAGGACATTTCAATAAACAACAGAAAAAAACCCATTCAATTAAAGAAGTAATAAATGCAATAAAAAAATTAATATGCACAAAAATACGCCGCTGTACCTCACATACAGGAGAACTGTAAGTAATTTTAATGAAATTGAAAGTAAAATACTGAGTTCATCCCAAAGAAACGTCTCAAAGAGTCGTTATTATATTAAAATCGTTTCCATATATCTGGGTAAAGTAAATATTAGAGCAGGTTGCTGCTCTAGAATGAGTAAACATTCATTTTTACTTAAATTAAATTAAACATGAAAATATTGAGGACGCTGTTGCAGATTTTCGCTTCTTAGAAGAAAATGAGACTCGTTTAGAGAAGAACTGACCTGAGGAGATTTCTGCAAAGTGTCTGTAAAAAGTAAAAGTGCTCTTTGTTCTCCTGTTGCACAAACTATTAGATTAGGTAACTTATGTTCAGCTGGTGTTTTAATTCAGTGTAAAACTCACCTGCTGGGCATTCTCTGCCTCTCTGCAGTGTGGTCGGACCTGCAATCACCTTCAGGATCAGACCCAACGCCAAGAACCTGACAGCCGCAGACGTGGCCGACAAAGCTGGTACGCCACCTGTTCACTTTTTAGCGCTGCCCGCTGCAACGCTTCAGTTATTTCAGTGCTGTGTGTTCAATCAAAGCAGTCACAGAGGAGAAGACCAGGAAAGAAGGAAGGGGGGAGAACAAAATGACAGAAGGAATAAGGGATGAAATTAAGGGACTAAGTAAGGTAGGATGAAAGGAAGAAAGAAACTGAGGAAGGGAGGGAGGTAGGAAAGATGGATGGCAGGAAGGAAGGAAGAAGGAAGGGAAGGAAGAAAAGATAAGAAAGAAGAAATGTTGGAAGCAAGGAGGAAGGGAAAAAGAACAAAAGGAAGAAGACAACGGAAGGACAGAAGGAATAAGGGATGAAACTGAGGAACTAAGTAAGGTAGGATGAAAGGAAGGAAGAAAGAAAGAAACTAAGGAAGGGAGGGAGGTAGGAAAGATGGATGGTAGGAAGGAAGAAAGAAGGACAGAAAAGGTGAAGGAACAAAAAACAAAGTGAATAAGGAAAGACAAACGAAGGAAAAAATAAAAGCAGAAGTGAAGGAAAAGAAAAGAAACTGAAGGAAGGAAGCGATGAGGAATATGAAAAGGAAAGATGAAGGAATGAAGAAAGGATGAATTGAGGAACTAAGTAATGATGAATGATAAGGAAGGGAACTGAGGAAGAAAATGGAGAAGAATGGAATTGAGGAAGGAAGGAGGAAGGAAGAAATAAAGGAAGAAAATTTAAGAATGAAGGACAAAGGAAAGGAAGGAAGGAAAGAAAAAAGAAGAAAGGTAAAAGAAAAGAAGATCAGACAGGAAAGGGAACAAAAGAACAAAGGAAGAAATCAAAGGCAAAGGAAAGAATTAAGACAGGCTTGAAGAAAAATAAAGAATTGAAGGAAGAAATGTAAGAAAAATAAGGTAGAAAGAAAAACGATTAAAAGAGAAAGGAAGGATGGTAAGGAAGAATAAACTAATTGAAAAAGAAAAAAATAGCAAAGGAAGAAAAAATAGGAAGGTAGGAACTGTATAGTGTGTTCAGGACAGTGAAACAAAGAAGGACTGACAGAGGAAAGAATGCAAGAAAACATATGAAAAGGTTTTAAATGTAAAGAAACTAAGAAGAGAACAAAACTGGACGAAAGGAAGCTTAAAAAGTAGGAAAGATGCAAAGGCGGTTTTGTGTCACAAACATCACAGGTGTAAAGTACTTTTTCCTGCTATTATTCAAAACATATTATCATCTGGTTTCTCCATCATTTACACTAACAGAGGTTTATAAAGCCAGCTGATGAGGGAGCATCTTTAAACTTTGGTTTATTGTTGATTGGCTGGTTGAATCAGTTGCAGAGAAGAACTTCCTGGAGTCTGAGACGGGCTTGAAGGTGCTGCAGAGCGGTGTTGGAGAGGTGAGTGCATTTACACATTTATCTACGTTCATCTTAAAATCAGTTCTGTAGGTATTCACTGTTGCTGATACGAGTGGTCAGAGGCTAACAAAAAGGAAGCTGAATTTAGGCTTTTTTCTGCCCACTTGTTACAGAAGAATAATGGGAAGTCTTTGCCCTTGGCGACCAGAGTCCAGCCCCGCTCCCGCTGGGTGTTTGCAATGCTGGTGGCCATGGCCTGCATCGGCGGCATCCTGGTGGCGGCCATGACCATCACCTGCCTGCGCCACCATGCACACCGACTGGCGGCAAAGAAGCTGGGTCTGGGACCAGAAGGAGGCAGCTTCAGCCACCAGGAGTACCAGGTGAGGGCGTACCTCAGGATACAGCAGGTGTACAGAAATGAAATTTCAATGAATGTTACTGCATTGGCACCATGTGGTTGAAATTTTAATTAACTGATAGTTGAAAGTAATAGTGCTAGCAGATGGACGTTGAAATATTTGGATAAATGGCCAAGATGGAAAGAATAATAGGCAATAACAAAAGGTTATAACCAGTATAGGCAATAAAAATTCTAACAGTCCGCTAAAGTCAATAAAATGGAAATATGATGTACAGGGAGTGCAGAATTATTAGGCAAGTTGTATTTTTGAGGAATAATGTTATTATTGAACAACAACCATGTTCTCAATGAACCCAAAAAACTCATTAATATCAAAGCTGAATGTTTTTGGAAGTAGTTTTTAGTTTGTTTTTAGTTTTAGCTATTTTAGGGGGATATCTGCGTGTGCAGGTGACTATTACTGTGCATAATTATTAGGCAACTTAACAAAAACAAATATATACCCATTTCAATTATTTATTTTTACCAGTGACACCAATATAACATCTCCACATTCACAAATATACATTTCTGACATTCAAAAACAAAACCAAAACAAATCAGCGACCAATATAGCCACCTTTCTTTGCAAGGACACTCAAAAGCCTGCCATCCATGGATTCTGTCAGTGTTTTGATCTGTTCACCATCAACATTGCGTGCAGCAGCAACCACAGCCTCCCAGACACTGTTCAGAGAGGTGTACTGTTTTCCCTCCTTGTAAATCTCACATTTGATGATGGACCACAGGTTCTCAATGGGGTTCAGATCAGGTGAACAAGGTGGCCATGTCATTAGTTTTTCTTCTTTTATACCCTTTCTTGCCAGCCACGCTGTGGAGTACTTGGACGCGTGTGATGGAGCATTGTCCTGCATGAAAATCATGTTTTTCTTGAAGGATGCAGACTTCTTCCTGTACCACTGCTTGAAGAAGGTGTCTTCCAGAAACTGGCAGTAGGACTGGGAGTTGAGCTTGACTCCATCCTCAACCCGAAAAGGCCCCACAAGCTCATCTTTGATGATACCAGCCCAAACCAGTACTCCACCTCCACCTTGCTGGCGTCTGAGTCAGGACTGGAGCTCTCTGCCCTTTACCAATCCAGCCACGGGCCCATCCATCTGGCCCATCAAGACTCACTCTCATTTCATCAGTCCATAAAACCTTAGAAAAACCAGTCTTGAGATATTTCTTGTCCCAGTCTTGACGTTTCAGCTTGTGTGTCTTGTTCAGTGGTGGTCGTCTTTCAGCCTTTCTTACCTTGGCCATGTCTCTGAGTATTGCACACCTTGTGCTTTTGGGCACTCCAGTGATGTTGCAGCTCTGAAATATGGCCAAACTGGTGGCAAGTGGCATCTTGGCAGCTGCACGCTTGACTTTTCTCAGTTCATGGGCAGTTATTTTGCGCCTTGGTTTTTCCACACGCTTCTTGCGACCCTGTTGACTATTTTGAATGAAACGCTTGATTGTTTGATGATCACGCTTCAGAAGCTTTGCAATTTTGAGACTGCTGCATCCCTCTGCAAGATATCTCACTATTTTTGACTTTTCTGAGCCTGTCAAGTCCTTCTTTTGACCCATTTTGCCAAAGGAAAGGACGTTGCCTAATAATTATGCACACCTGATATAGGGTGTTGATGTCATTAGACCACACCCCTTCTCATTACAGAGATGCACATCACCTAATATGCTTAATTGGTAGTAGGCTTTCGAGCCTATACAGCTTGGAGTAAGACAACATGCATGAAGAGGATGATGTGGACAAAATACTCATTTGCCTAATAATTCTGCACTCCCTGTAGATGTGGGAAGCGAATGTCCAGGTTCTGCTTTTTATTCCCAATGTATGAACTGACTTTAATGTAACTTCAAAAATGAGGCTTTCCCCAACTCTCTCAGCTGCCTCCAATCACCTTTTTTAGTGACAAAATAGTCCATTCAGATGCTTTATACAAATACAAATCTATATAAACACTTAAGAGGCACAACACAGTGAGAGGAGTGCAGTGTAACAGTGCATGCATAACTGGCTCACCAGGACCTGTGTCGCCAGCATATGGCCTCCAAAGGTGCCTTTGGACGCCTTGAAGCTGCCGCCCTAGGTGCTGTGGGAGGAGCAAGTGGAGGAGCAAGTGGAGGAAGTGGAGGAGGAGGTGGAGGAAGTGTTGCGGGAGGTGCAGTGGGAGGCGGAGGTACAGACTCGAGGGTGAGCAGCGTTTCGTCCCAGTTCAGCGACGGCGCCCAGCCAAGCCCCAGCTCCCATAGCAGCACGCCCTCCTGGTGTGAGGAGCCAGCTCAGGCCAACATGGACATCTCTACTGGTCACATGATACTGGTTAGTACTCGATGACACGTAAGTGCTGTGAGGAAGTGAGGAAGCCAAATTTAATAGGTAAAACCTTAGAAAGGGATCAGTCAAAAGGTTCACAAGAAGATTTATGAAAAATTGAAAAATTAGATAAAGTCAAATTTACTTAAAGAGTATCTTTGCCTCACTGCTCATTTTGATGTTAAAAACATTTATAAACAGTCGCCAAATACTCATAACGACAGGACTTGTGTGTAAATATTTTGCTGGCTCTTCATTTTTTTGACGCCATTTGTCTCAGTTGTAGGATCACCAGGTAGCTACAGGATGAAGGATACTCTACGTTATTCTCTATTTTACTCTAAAATGGAAATTGATTTACAAAATTAACATTGTTATATTAAAGAAAACTTAAAATAGCAGTTGAGCCCATAAACACATTAGACAAGTGTTGACTGAGGTCATTAATAACGTGAGAAGTAGGCTGATTTTCAAATAGATTTCTATACAGTCAGACTTCTTCAAGCGCCCCCTGCTGGCCATTAGAAAGAATGCAGGTTTAAGGCTTTTATATACAGTGTACATACTGGCATTGGTAAGATTTTTCCCAGAGTTAAACTGCACATGAGTTTGGGCACATCTAAAGTGTTAGATGCTTACTCTAAAACTGGGATAAATTTAGTTTTAATTTGCTTTATTATTTTTAAAATCCTAAACTTTGGGTCAGTTTGTTAAAAGGTCTAGACAACACATACATGGTTCTTCATATAATGGAAAGATAGGACTGAATGTCCTATACTCCTAAAGGCTTACATGGAGGACCACTTAAGGAACAAGGACAGGCTGCTGAAGGAGTGGGAGGCTCTGTGTTCCTACCAGGCCGAACCCAGCGCTGTCTCCGTGGCTCAGAGCGACACCAACGTGAAGAAGAATCGCTGTCCTGACTCGGTGCCCTGTGAGTTCCTCAGCAACTTCACTCCCATCAGCATTAAGTATCCTGTAAAAGTTGCTCTGTTAAAACACGGGGCAAAAAAGCTGTCTGAAACACCCTGGCCGCAATCACAGCATTGTAAGATGGCGAAAGATGTACCCTTAGGCCCCCTCCTCGATTCAGAGATGGTCTTTCCCTTTTCACGTAAATGACCTCCTTGACTCCCCGCTCAAACCAGCATTCCTCCCTGTCCAAGATGTGTACTTCCTCAACCTTGAAAGAGTGTCCACTGGCCTGTAGGTGTGAATAGACTGCAGAGTCCTGGCCTGACGAGGGTAGCTCCTCTGTGTTGTGCCATCCGTTTCGCCAGAGGTTGTTTGGTTTCCCCGATGTATAAATCCTGGCAATCCTCCTGGCACTTAACAGCGTACGCTATGTTACTCTGTGTTAGGGGACCCGATCCTTGGGATGGACCAGTTTTTGGCGCAGCGTGTTTTGGGGTTTAAAAGCCACAGAGACCCGGTGTTTAGAAAAAATGCGTCTCAACTGCTCCGATACTCCTGACACATACGGGATCACTACAGGTTTTCGCTTGGGCAGCGGTCGTCCTTCTCTCCTGGATGGGCTGGAGCTTTCTTTAGGTGTCTTTCCAGCTTTGACAAAAGTCCAGCTGGGATAACCACATTTACTCAGGGCCTTCTTGATGTGCCGTTCTTCTGCCTCCCTGGCCACTGTGTCTGTGGGGATGGTGTTGGCTCTATGTTGTGGCGTCCTGATGACACCCAGTTTGTGCTCCAGTGGATGATGAGAGTCAAACCTTAAATACTGATCCGTATGCGTAGGTTTACGGTACACATCAGCTTTTAGATGTCCCCCATTACTGATGGAAATCTCACAGTCTAAGAAAGCTAACCTGCCACTTTTCATATCCTCCCTGGTGAATTTGATGTGTCGGTCCACCGAGTTAATGTGATCCGTGAATTGTGGTACGTCCTGAGATTTGATTTTTACCCAGGTGTCATCCACATATCTGAACCAATGGCTTGGTGGTTTTCCAGGGTAGGAGAGCAAAGCCCTCTTTTCCACTTCTTCCATGTACAAATTGGCCAAAGTGGGTGAAACTGGGGAGCCTATGGCACACCCATGTTTCTGCCTGTAGAACTGACCCTTGTATGTGAAATAGGTGGAATTAAGACACAGTTCCAAAAGCAAACACACTTGGTCGATGCTGAGAGTGGTCCTGTTGCTGAGGTTGGGGTCATCCTGTAATCTCTTACGGACTACCTCCAACAATTCCGTGACAGGCTGCACCAAAAATTGGTCCACCCCAAGGATCGGGTCCCCTGACACAAACAGAGTAACATAGTCTACGCTGTTAAGTGCGAGGAGGATTGCCAGGATTTATACATCGGGGAAACCAAACAACCTCTGGCGAAGTGGATGGCACAACACAGAAGAGCTACCTCGTCAGGCCAGGACTCTGCAGTCTATTCACACCTACAGGCCAGTGGACACCCTTTCAAGGATGAGGATGTACACATCCTGGACAGGGAGGAACGCTGGTTTGAGCGCGGAGTCAAGGAGGCCATTTACGTGAAAAGGGAAAGACCATCTCTGAATCGAGGAGGGGGCCTAAGGGTACATCTTTCACCATCTTACAATGCTGTGATTGCGGCCATTCCCCAACTCTCTGTGAATGGTACTCATGGCCATTGATCAATGGTCTTTGATCAGTGGTCTTTGATCAGTGGGTTTTGGTCAGTGATTGTTGGTCAATGGTCATGAGAATTTGCATAATTAAGATTAAGGAACTGATCTCCCAGCCCATTGTTCCTTCAGTGGGCTGGTTTCAGTCATTATGCAAATGTACTGTTTATATGATTGGGGACACCTGCAGTCACTTTGATGAGTGACGAAACGTTTCTCCCACAAAATGCTACGTCCAGATGAACAGAATCAACTTTTTGGAGATTTACTTTCCTGGATGATTGAGAATGCATCAAGATGCATCTGTGTTGATTTCTGGTTTCTCATTCTAGGCTTGAATTAGTAATGGTTTTACATATTTTTTTTTTAGCTTAGATTGTTTACTTATTTACTTAAACTAAAACTTCAAGGGAACAGGATAGCAAAGAGAAAGTCAGGAAAATCTATAAAAATTAGACAGGCATACTTGGAGACTAGGTATACAGAGCTGTAGCAAACGCAAAGTAAAAAGAAGAAGAGTTTCAAGGATGTGGAGCAGATTAGGGTAATTAAGAAAGAAAGAGAAATGTGCTAACGAATGCATAGAACACATTGAAAAGATGAAAGAAGTATTTTGAGGAGCTTATGAATGGAGAATATGAGGGAGCAGGGTAACTTTTTACAGGGAATTTTTAGTATAATTGCCCATCGAAAGGAAAATGCAGTTCAAGAAATTGAGTACTCAAAGTGAAACAGTTAGAACATGCACAAAACTTCAATAAAATGTTGACAAATCTGAATTTTACCAGTTTATTCTGGCTATTGCAACCTGTCTGACCTCTGAAGTCACACACAAATTTAAGATAAATACGTTTTGAATACTTATTTCTGTGACTGTTGTCCTTTAGATGACCACGCAAGGGTGAAGCTGAAGGCAGAGATCAACCCTTCACGGTCAGACTACATCAATGCCAGCACTATAGTAAGTCTGACCCTCCACTTTCACCTAAGCAAATCAAATGTTGTCCTGTTAGAGAAAAATTAAGGCCTTCTGGCCAGCTTTGGTCTTGCAGACTATTATGGAATTGTCCAAATATCATTTGTAGATCAAAGACTCTCCCAATGGTCTGGTCCTGGTCAATGAAGCGAAAACAACAAAATAAGTCTCCCAGGAAAATGCAGTCCATCCAGTAGATGTGTCTGTCCACACTCTTGACCCCCCGTTCATTTCTGTCCTCTTCTACAGATCGAGCACGATCCCCGTATGCCGGCCTACATTGCCACCCAGGGCCCTCTGTCTCACACCATCTCTGACTTCTGGCAGGTCAGTTTAGCTGCTGATCAGAACAGTGTGCAGACATATGTGAATAATTTGTATCAGATCGGTTTTAAATGTGTATGTTAATCAGCACCTGTGTACTTTGTGTTAGATGGTGTGGGAGAATGGATGCACTGTGATCGTGATGATGACAGCTCTGGTGGAGGATGGAGAGAAACAGTGTGACCGCTACTGGCCTGATGAAGGCTCGTCCCTCTACCATATCTATGAGGTGATGAGTGCGTGAGAGGGTGTGAGTCTGTGTGCGTGTGCAGCAGCAGCAGGGGTGATTTTATTCTTATTGTGTGTTCGTCCAGGTGAACCTGGTGTCGGAGCACATCTGGTGTAACGACTTCCTGGTTCGAAGTTTCTACCTAAAGAACGTGCAGACGCAAGAGACCCGGACACTCACTCAGTTTCACTTCCTCAGCTGGCCAGCTCAGGGCATCCCTACCTCCACACGCCCCCTGCTGGACTTCCGCAGGTACTGCAGTTAAATGCCAAACTGAGAGAGTTAAATCCCATTCAAACAAGGTTTTTCTCTGTATGGGAGGTGGATTGTATGGAAGCCCGTTTCCGCCACTAAATAAAAACAAAACAGCTAGCATTCATAACTCGAAATTTCGAGTTATTTTCTCAAAATTTCGACTTATTAATTCGAAATTTCGACTTATTTACTCGAAATAAGTCGAAATTTCGAGAAAAGTAACTCGAAATTTTGAGTTACTTTTCTCGAAATTTCGAGTTAGCTCTGCCAATCAAAAATATACGTGAATGAGGTCGCTTTCTTGTTACCCGGAAGCATATGGCGCAGAGGAACGCGCACTCAAAAACTGATCCCAACAAATTGGCGCTTTGGCGAGTACGTTTGCTGATAGTAACACCATGTGATTCAGCTAATAACACGGGGATTTCATCATTTGTGAAGCCAGGCTGAAAACACTCAGCAATCTGTGCATTCACGACTGGATGTAATACCGGTAGCTTAGCTGTAGCATTTGTAGCTGAGCCTTCAGCTTCCGGGTAACGAAGAAATGACGTCATTCACCTAGATTACTGATTGGCAGCGCTAACTCGAAATTTCGAGTTACTTTTCTCAAAATTTTGAGTTAATAAATCGAAATTTCGAGTTAATATGTCGAAATTTCGAGAAAGTAACTCGGAATTTTGAGAAAATAACTCGAAATTTTGAGAAAATAACTCGAAATTTTGAGTTATGGATCCTTTTTTTTTTTTTTTAGTGGCGGAAACGGGCTTCCATAGTATTGACTTTCTTATTTATGGCCTTGTGAAGAAGAAAGCTTTGAAAGGACACTGTGTAGTTCTGTGAGAAACTAGTACACCCTGACTGCTTCCATTGGAATTAACAACATAAGTAGCAGTGAGGTGTCACTAATCAGATGCCCATGATTAACTGATCATTAGTGAGTGTAAGCACCTCTATAAAATCAGAAATTTTGGCAGTTTATCTGTAGCATTTAGTTGTGTGTTAACACAATGCAACAGTGTTCCCAGGTGTGGACGTCCCAGTAAATTCACCCCAAGGTCAATGCTGTGCAATGCTCAGAGAAACTGCAAAAAACCCAAGAACTACACCTTAGGCTCTACAGGCCTCAATTAGCATGTTAAAGTTCATGACACTACAATTAGAAAATGACTAAACAAGTATAGCTTGTTTGGAAAGATTGCCTAGAGAAAGCCTCTTTTATTTGAAAAGAACATGGCAGCGCAGTTTAGGTTTGCAAAGGGGAATCTGAACAAAGCACAGCACTTCTGAAACAATGTCCTTTGGACAGACGAGACCAAAGTAGAGATGCTTGGCAATAACCAAAACCAGCACATCTGCACAAATACCACACAGTGGAGGAGGGGAGATGATTTGGACTTGTTTTGCAGCCACAGGAGCTGAGCAGCTTACAGTCATTGAGTCGACAATGAATTTCTGTCTATACCAAAGTATTCTAGAGTCAGCTTTGACAGATAAAGCTTGGCCCAAATTGGGTCATGCAGCAGGACAATGATACCAACTCAGCAGCAAATCTATAACAGAATGGCTGAAAAAGAATTAAGGTGATGCAATGGTCCAGATCTCAACCTGACTGCAATGCTCTGATGGGACCGTAAGAGAGCTGTGCAGGAACCTCAATAAACCAAAGCAATGTTGTAAAGACGAGTGGGCCAGAATTCCTCCACAACAATGAGAATCCTGATAAAGTCATACAGAAAATAATTACTTGAAGGTATTGCTGCTGAAGGTGGTTCTACTAACTACTGAATCATGGGGTGTACTTAGATTTTAACAGGACTGCAGAGTCCTGTGAAAGCTTTCTTTTCATTCAACTGTAAATTAAAAGTGCTTTACATAACATAATTACATACTTTAAATTGCTTTTTATTGCCAGTGTCTGAAGAGATTAAAATAAACTTTAAAATTTGAGTTTCCTTGAGTCTCACATTGCCTCTAACAGCCTGTCGATTGATTTCTATGTGAAGTACTCCAACAGTCCAAAGGATGTGTTCCTGACCAACACTAGCTGATAATAGCTTAACGAATGTGAACTAACTATAGGCTACCTTCACTACATAGACTCAAAAACAAAGTCCACATAAGGGCCAAAAGCAGTGCTGCTGTAGAACCACTGAGAACATTAGCACGTACTTGATTAACTTATAACAAGGGCTCCACTAGCTATCATGTGTGGTTTGTCACCTAGGTGCCATGTTTTGTAAGAAGCAATTTGTCCATGACGATACATGAAGTCAATTTCTAAATTATGGTTATTATTTGATTTCAAAACACCAAGAACTCAAGGCTTCATAACAGTAATCCACTAACCGCTAGCTGATATCATGTTGGTCAAAGTGCTAGTTGGCTAGCTTGCCAATTGACTTCACCAGCTTATCCATGATGATGACTTCTATATATTGTAAAACAGCGAGAGCTCACACAAGCAGCAAATCAAGCATGCATATCAAGTAATACTTGATGTGCATGCTTTGGAGGAGTCTAGAAAATAAGAAAAGATGACAAAATCTTCCTTCAAAAGAAGCACCCAGCTATCCTCCCTCTGACCCAGAAGGAACAAAATCATGCAAACTAACAATAAGGTACCTTAAAGACGTTACCTGATAAATAAACACTATAGATTCCCCCATCTCAGTCTTTCAGCCATCCGCCTCACTCCCTCCTCTCCTCCCACCCTGTGCGATGGAGGTCAGCGGGCCCCTGGTTTAATTTTGAACACATCTGTCTGTGTCATTCTTGTGGTTTGCAGCTAGTAGTCTGGGTCCAGTTGCATAGTCACAAAAATGATCATTGACTGATGTGGCTGCAGCAGGAGGTCCATCGCAGAAAACCCACTTCTTATCTCTGTCTCTCTCTATCCATCTTCAACATTTATCTATTTCTTTCTTAACCTACAAAAGCTTGTGTTTAAAAAATATCTGTCTATAAAACATTTTTAAACACATGAAAAAGGACAACATTTTTGTTTGTACAGTGATAGGTAAATTATGGCTATGCACAGATTCCTAATTTGTGGTTAGGTCAGAGTTCTAAATTATCATCCAATGCTAAGTAACTTAATTAGCAAGAAGCAAAATAATGAAATACAAAAAAAAAAACATCCCAAAATTGATGCACAAACCTCCTGGAAATCCTTTGCCAAACAGCGAACTCGATTATTTGTGAGATATTAGAATTAAAATAAGTATGGCCCATGAACCAGCTCATTCAAAACACCTGTGCTGCTAACTCCAGTATTCAGATAATAATGTGGTCCTGTATTCTCCAAATCCTGTTATGATATTTATTACTGCTCTCAAGCAAAATTTATAATTTTTACCTTATAAAGTGCAGAGCTTAATAATACAATCATAACCACCTGCACCCCATGTACCAAAGGCCATTTGCCACATCCTTTTAACCTTTCCTTCCCCACTTCCCTATATGATCTCTCTCCTCAGAAAGGTGAATAAGTGCTACAGAGGACGATCCTGCCCCATCATCGTGCACTGCAGGTACTACACAAATGCCAAGATATGTAAATATTTGCTAAAATCTGCCCCTGAATACCACAAACGGTGTGACATATGTATACACTTGACCAACTTTCATGGAACTTCTGTAGTATAAACAATTAGTTTTAGTACTTTTTAAAGAGTTTATTATCATCTGTAGTTAGTCTTTAATTAAGTAGACAGTAGTCAGTAAGCTAGAATGGTGCTAGTTTGATGTTTTGTTTGATGTTATCTGAGTAAATTGCAGAAATTCTCATATTTATTTTGTGGTGTCTAATATTTACCTTTGTTCTTCTTTGGTTACAGTGATGGTACAGGACGGACCGGGACTTACATACTGATTGATATGGTTCTGAATCGCATGGCTAAAGGTAAACACTTACATTTATGACTGCACGTGGGTTTTTGTTCCATGAGAATTTAGTGTGTAACACGTCCAGGCAGTTATTTTAATGCCCTGATCTATACAATTGGAGAGAGAGCTGTTTATGTCAATGACCACTACAACATAAAAACTACATTTGCAGAATTACCAATCAAATGTGATAAAACTGCTGCAAAGGTTTGGCGATCTAGTCTAAAAAAATTTCCTATGGCTCTCTGCATAGTCATTGTCTGTAAGCAGTAAATCTTTTTCGTTGATGTTACAAAATTTTCCCATAGATTTTCTAAAGCTACAGTCATGAAGTGCTAGAGACTGGTTGCTGGAATAAAACACTCCTTGCATTTGCTTTGCAGGGATCACTAGTAGACTGTAGCAGTCCCCTGTAGTTTGTTAAAGTCTTTCTTACAAAAGAATAAGTGAGACACAAACTGGAAACATGTTTGTTTGCCTTTAAAGTAGTCGTGCCTTATCACTGGAGTTAAAACGTGTGAAAAGGCAAAACTTTCACTTTGCCCCCCAGCAGTCTGCTTATAATTAAATCAGTCTCAAAGAGGGTTGTGTTGCAGAGTGATTTCACCTGGCAACTGCCTCCAACAACCACTCTCCAGCTAGAAAGGGAATATACATTTTCCCCTACCAACCAGTGGTTTTCAGGGAGTCATAAATTGATCTCTAGGCCTGTGCAACTGGGGCCTAACTGAGGTAAGTGACCCAAAGAAAGATGATTCCTTTGTTATCTCCTTGAGCAGAGTATACACTGACCATCCTTTTTGAAAGAAAAGGAAATTAAGCCGTTCCACGAGTGTAGACAAACGAATGCAAACCAAATTAGCGCAAAACTTAAACTCCCCTTGATCATTTTTAATACAGTTCATAATCTCTAATTGGAGAACTCTGTCTTTTACTGGGTTGTCCACATTTATAGTCTAAGAACTCTTGGGCTCCCCTATCTGGAACACTTATATAGAAGCCATCTATGTCCACTGTGAATGACCATCTTTGAACAGAGGGCGGGGCTTTACGACACCAACTGTCTGCTATCTAAAATTCAGTTATGAGATCCCTTCCCAGACGCCTTAACGCCCACTCACATCCTGGGCCATTTGACCTCAATAAATCACATGATAGGGTTGGGCTAGATTTTACTATGGGTTCACCCGAAACCTTGGCTGATTGGAACCCACACCCATTTTCACACCTTGGCTCATGTGATTAGGTAGAGGATCAGTAGGGGGTCCATGACCTTATTGCAGACACTCCTTTAGGGCTTAAAATCCGGGACTGTCCACCAATTGCGCTTAGAACTAAAGAAGTTTCTCGGATGAGAGGCTTTAAGTTTTCTTTAAGTTCAAGAAAACTTAAAGAAGTCCAGACACTTTTCTTTCCAAGCTCCTTAGACTACGATGACCTGGAAGACTGAGAGCCTTCACAGATGAACACTTATGGTATTATTATCTAGAATTCTTGGGGATCTAGAACTGCTGGGTTGTAGTATCTAAGATTTTCTTTTTGTATTCCATCTTCAGGACATTGTAGTTTAAAGCCATCAGATCACTGTCAACAGCATCTGTAGTAATATAATTCTAGAGTATGTAAAGTCTGTCTGCCCTTTTCCTCAGTCCTTACAAAAAACAATCTTGTAATAAAAGTTTAACCAGTCTATCTCTTTTTGCAGGCGTGAAAGAGATAGACATCGCTGCTACACTGGAGCATGTCCGAGATCAGAGGCCTGGGATGGTCCGCACCAAGGTGAGTTTCTCTTCTCTCTTTTCATTTACTTGCAATTCATTTTTTGTTTTTCTGAAGAATAATAAGAAAGAAAGAAAAAATCTGTCTTAAACTATTTTAAAAAAAGAAGCTTTATCTGAATTTGGTGACTACATTATTTTAACTGGATTTAGACTGGTTTATGGCATAGCTTTGACTTTGTTTAGTTTTTAGCTGGTTTTAGACTGCTTCATGACTTTAAACTAGATTTAGGTTTATGGTTATTTTAAACTGGTTTCTAGTTTTAATTGGTTTCAGTTTTATTCTGGTTTCCAACATTAATTGAAACTAGTGTTGGAAGGAGTTTTAATATTTTAACTTGGTTTTTATAGAGCTAAATCATATGTGGTAAGGTAATATCAGTTAGTCACATCAAATCATTTTGATGATTCTAATTGAACAATTAGGTCCAAATATGTCTTTGTTCTTTCTCTGATTGGTGGACTAGTTTTAACCACACACTTCATTCAAATGTGGGCAGTTATTGTTGAAAAAACTTTTGATGGGGTGTTTTGCTACTAGTCTTTGTGTTCAGGGATATGTCTTTCAGTCTTACATTAAATGCATATAAGAGTACAAAACTTTTGCAGACAGACTTGAGCATTTCTTAGCTTCCAGTATTTTCTACTTTACGCTAAGTTCCTTTAACTTCGGGGAGTACCAATGGAAAATTGGCCTTTTCTCTTTTCCAGGACCAGTTTGAGTTTGCACTGACTGCAGTTGCCGAGGAGGTGAATGCCATTCTCAAAGCTCTGCCCCAGTAAAACCAGTATCGAGCAGGGCTCTGATGAACGGACCCCAACAACTTGACCCACGCGCTTGACTTGTAACCTACCTTTCTCTTTCTGTCTACTGACAAACGACAGCATTAATAGGAGTCACAGAGACTGAAGATTTTAGCAAGGAGTTAATCTGTTTCGATAGTTTACACAGGTGTGTCCAGGGACCTTCAGGAGAAAGAAGTAATGAAAATTAAACCTGGATCATGTGGCTATTGAAAGTGGTTTTCAGTTTTAAATCTGATTGTTACCTGTTGAAATCCAATCTGAAAGTGTTGTAGCTGTTGAAATGAATTGAATTTTGCCTCAAGGAATAAGCTAAATTTAAAATGCATATTTATGTCTACATGTATTTGAAAGCATCTGAATGCTCTAAAAGTGTTGTAATGCAGTGTGAAGACTGACATTTAATTTCCTCTCCTCACACGACTAACATCCTTTGTGCCATTTGGATTTTGTGTCTCTGAATATTGTTTGTTGCCTCACGCAAGATAAAAGAAAATCTTTAAAAAAAAAAACTATTCTAAGAGAAAAAAATAAAAGCTATTTTGTATCTGTAAGACCTTAAATAAATCTTTTCGTGTGTAAGTGCTGCAAATACTTCATGCGAGTTCTGACTTTGTCTGAGGCGTCGCTACAGCCAGTTCTTTATTGCGGTTTTGTAGAACTACATCCATGCATACCACTTAGCTATACTTGCACCATTTTAATCCTTTAAATTTAGATCTCTTCACATGTTTTAATAGCTTTTTATAGACTCTTCAATTTGATTAGCTGGAGCTACAAATGTTTAAATTAATTTTTCTGCAAGTTTTCTTCCAGCTAACCAGGTTTGAGTCACTCATTTCCAAGCATTTACTTTGATTACATTTAACAAAACAAAATAAATACATAAAATAATTCACACAAAACTTAAACTCTAATTCTCTGAACTTCATGTTTCATAGAATGTACACATTACAACTTGAGAGATTGCATTCATTCCGACCCAAAGTAAACACAGACAAAGTATAACTTTATTATTGTGGTTTTATTTGGAATAAATGCATTGCTGGCTGGAATGTGCAGAACTGCAGAAAGATACAAGTCCAATATTGCTTTGTAAACACTGAACTACAGCAATCAGCAAATGGACCTTCCAGAAGCTTAGTACTCCTCGCCTTCGTCCTCCTCTCCAACACTGTCGGTTCCCACCTCCTCATAATCCTTCTCCAGGGCAGCCATGTCCTCTCTGGCCTCTGAGAACTCTCCCTCCTCCATTCCCTCTCCCACATACCAGTGGACGAAGGCCCTCTTGGCGTACATCAGATCGAACTTGTGGTCGAGTCGAGCCCAGGCCTCTGCGATGGCAGTGGTGTTGCTCAGCATGCACACTGCTCTCTGCACCTTGGCCAGGTCTCCTCCAGGAACCACGGTGGGGGGCTGGTAGTTGATGCCCACCTTGAAGCCTGTAGGACACCAGTCCACAAACTGAATGGTGCGTTTCGTCTTGATGGTGGCAATGGCTGAATTGACATCTTTGGGAACCACATCACCACGGTACAGGAGGCAGCAGGCCATGTACTTTCCATGGCGAGGGTCACACTTCACCATCTGATTGGCCGGCTCGAAGCAGGCATTGGTGATATCAGCTACAGAGAGCTGCTCGTGATAGGCCTTCTCTGCTGAGATAACAGGGGCATAGGTGGCCAGAGGGAAGTGGATGCGAGGGTAGGGCACCAGGTTGGTCTGGAACTCTGTCAGGTCCACGTTCAAGGCTCCATCGAAGCGAAGGGAGGCGGTGATGGAGGAGACAATCTGACCAATCAGCCTGTTGAGGTTGGTGTAGGTGGGACGCTCGATGTCCAGGTTCCTGCGGCAGATGTCATAGATGGCTTCGTTGTCCACCATGAAGGCACAGTCAGAGTGCTCCAGGGTGGTGTGGGTGGTAAGGATGGAGTTGTAGGGCTCCACCACAGCTGTGGACACTTGAGGAGCTGGGTAAACTGCAAACTCCAACTTTGACTTCTTGCCGTAGTCAACGGAGAGACGCTCCATGAGCAGAGAGGTGAAACCGGAGCCGGTTCCTCCGCCAAATGAGTGGAAGATGAGGAAACCCTGCAGCCCTGTGCACTGGTCAGCCTGGAAAATAAAGTGTCTGAAACGTTAACCCTCAAGTCTTATTAAAAGCACCAGCTTTAACTTGTTCCAAAGATTTGTGCTCACCAGTTTGCGAGTCCTGTCAAGAACCAGGTCAATGATCTCTTTACCCACTGTGTAGTGACCTCGGGCGTAGTTGTTGGCTGCGTCTTCCTTTCCAGTGATGAGCTGCTCGGGGTGGAAAAGCTGGCGGTAGGTTCCTGTACGGACTTCATCTGAGGAACAAACAAATAGACCTTTAGTGGTAGCTCCACTTCATCATGAAACACTGGGCGCCTTCCTTATATTTGTGTCCAAAGCTGCAAAAATTTATGATATGAGTAAAATCATTTATTCAGAATGAAGCTATATTTAAGCCTATTTTAGACCATTTATTGAGGGGTTATGAAATGGCTTCCTACAAGAAACTTAAAGTAACTCGACCACATTTATTTAATTTGAAAAAATTGTGAGTCAACACTCACTTTTATTGCCCAAGTCATAATGGATGGCAACCCAACTTAAAAATGACAAACTGACTTTTGCAATTGCCTCCAAGAGCCTTTGGACCAATTCCTATGTGAAGGCTAAAACCAAAGCATGTGGCTCTTAGTTTTGCTTTCAAGTGCCTCACTTGTGCTGCTAGCACCAACAGTGAGCAGCTAACTAGCTATTCTGTTCTGTTCTATTCTATTCTATTAGAATAGCCCTTTATTGTCATGGTACATGTACAACAAAATTATGAGTGCTCCACACCAACTGTGCAGGAGTTTAACAAAATGGCAATGACATCATGAATAAATAGCAAATGGAAGATTGGTAGCATTAGTCAGAAGAAAGCCAGATTTTTGTAGTAAAACCTGTCTGACCAAATTTGAATTTGACAGTTAGGGGAAACTTCGACAAACATCAAGAGGCTGTTCCACTGATTGAGTGATACGAAGTCAGAGAACAAGACAAAAATGTTCCTAATGACGCCAACAAAAGTAAAGTGGCTAATGTAATCCAGAGCTCAGAGCCAGCAGTGTTGGTATCAGCAGGGAAAAAAAACAAAGCAGATTGAAGAAAATGGCACAGAAAGGGGATCGATGTCTTGTTATCTGGTGAAGTTGCAAATATACTGGAGAATGATGTGTACCTTACTGACTTTTTGCTCATCTGTAGTCATTTGTGGGGAACTTCAACATTAATTTAAACTTTCTCATACACAACTGATTTTAAAATAAGGGACCAAGCTGCACATTTAGAAATATTTACCAATGACTGTCGGCTCCAAGTCCACAAAGATTGCTCTGGGAACATGTTTGCCAGCGCCAGTCTCACTGAAGAAGGTGTTGAAGGAGTCGTCGCCTCCTCCGATAGTTTTGTCACTGGGCATTTGACCGTCCGGCTGGATGCCATGCTCCAGGCAGTACAGCTCCCAGCATGCATTGCCCATTTGGGCTCCGGCCTGGCCGACGTGCATTGAAATACACTCACGCTGTGGAAGAGCAGAGGAAAAGATGAGTTAGCCTAGCTCTTGCTTTGCATTTACAATGTTTATCACAGAACTGCATTTTAAGGCAGTCTATAAATGATCAAATATTTAAGACTGTCATGCATGTTTGAATAAGTAATCTTGTTGCCAAAACTGGTTATTTGCATTTGGGTGAGTGCATGAAAAACCCTGGTTAATAGGGCACCATATCAGTTTTAATATTTTGATCTTGGTTAGCAAATACACAGCAGATCATAAACAGGAAAAGTATACTATTACTCTAATTACAGTCCAGATTATTTTACTTTTGAGGAAGGTCAAAGCTTTTTAAGGTAGTAATAAACTTGCATGTTCTCGTGAACAACAGGGCTTTGTAAATATTTGCACCATGTCCAAACACTGAAAGATTTTAATCCAACAGAAAGTCTAAAAAGGTGAACCAAAAGTTTTATTTTCCTATATTTGGAAATGAGCTGTTGGAATCCAGATTAAAGTGGTTTCCTGGTTATGTCCATTTCCGTCCTTTGTGTGGTTGTTTCTCAAAGTCTTTTGAATCAAGAACCCTCAGAAGCAAAAAGAGAGTTGAATGTGATACTAACAAAGGTGTAACTAATTGTACTAATCAATTTGACTGAACTTTAAAGTTTCTGTAAGTATCTAGACCTGATTTAAAAAACTAACCTCCCATTAGTCTTATTGAAGGTTTAGGTTCTTTATTAAAGCAAGTAACAAAGGCATTGAGAATATTACCCTCTATATAGTGAGTAAACTCGTGGGTTAAAGTACAATCAAAAAAAAAAATTCTGAAATGAAAAACAAAGTGGTGTAGGTGGCCAGATCTAAGTGTCTGAATGTTTAATGACATTAAACATTAACATTTATTTAAAAATGTTTAATTCAGAAGACTTAGTAATTTCATTTGTAAGATTTTTGGAAACAAGACAGATTCAATTGTAGAGTGAAAGGAAAAAAGATTAACTTCAGTGCAGTGTCAGGACATGCCGGAACATCCGAGCAGCAGTTTTACCCTTAGGTAGGGCTTTCCGCATGCCTGATGAGCTCCAACAGGGCAGGGTGACCCCTCCCAAAAACAGCAGATCACTAAAAATCACCCTGCGGGCAGAGGAGTTTTGAAAAAAAAAAAAATCCATTGAGAGCGGAAGCAGCTCTGCTCCCTGCCCCCACTCTGATCCCCACCTCTGTGTAACGTTCACGGACAGGGCGTTATCTAATGGCGCCAGTTAAAAAAAAAAAACCCATAAGTTTCAGTTTCAGCACGACCGCTTACAGAAAGACATGACACGTGTGCACACGACCGTTACAGGCCATTTCTATTTCTTTAAAACGTCTTTTTTATTACGAACTCGTGGGGTTTGATCTGCACTCTTTTTTTGTCTCTTTAGTTTTAACTGCGCCAGCAGTTTGGCCTGCTTCCACGTCACATAATGTTAAGTGCGCACATGCGTACACAAAACAGAATTTTTTTTAAAAAATATATTCAAAATACTTGTATTTAGAGCTATATTTTAAGATTTAAATAAATTAGTCCATAGCGCTTAGCAGTTTTTTTATATCTTTTTTTTTTAACAAAAACCTTGCGTTTATTGTAACACCCGTCATTATGTGACTTTTAAAAAGAAAGCAAGCAACGTTATTTAAAAAAAAAAACCGACAAACGTTTACTAAGCTTACCATTTTTGTGCTGTTTTCTCCTTCGACCCGACGTTGAAGAATCGGTTGGTGAAGGCAGGACTGAAGAGCGGAAGAGCAGCCGGTCTTATTTATACTTTTTGAGGGGGCGTAGCCAAACCGAAGGTTTGAATTTCCTGTTGGCGGGAACGAACGTTGGGTAGTGCTGCATTCACATACGGTCCGATTTTGTATGTCGTCTTTCAGTATGTCGTCTTTTCAGCTCTAAACGTGTCTTCACATTTCGTGTTAAGACAGAAACAAAAAAGCTAGTCTGGATAAAAGGTGAATTAAAAGCCACCGTTGCCTACAATAATTGTCCATCAGGCTTTGAAATAAAGTTTTAAATATTAGTTGGGCTCAGAGAGCCAGATGAAAAATACTTTAAATAGTTTGAAAAACTGAAATTAAGGTGCATTAATTCTTGATTTTTTTTCTTTAGGGAAAACAAAGAAAGTTGAACTGACGTTATTGTAGTGATGACATATAACTGTGACTTTTTAACTTTTGTTGTAATTACCCTCGAAAGAATTTGATTAAAACTTTTACCACCAGGTAAAGTGGGTGTTATGAGACATTCTCTGGTATCTACTTTGAGCACTCAAAGTGCTTTTCTGCTATAAGCTTCACCCACAAACACATTCATACAAGTGTGTCTTATACCTAAACACTTTTAACTTTAAAAAAATGCTTTTAAAAGTGTTTACTTTTTTCCTTTGATTCTTACCCCCTTTTTCCCAATAACCTTTGTCTTTTGCCAGGCTGCCATTTCAACTCAGGACGTGTTGTTCATGAATTACCTTGTAAAACAAAGGTTACACTGAAACACTCACTTAATATCTCCTCACCAAAATGAACACAACTTGGACGTGAATTCTAAGTGGTTGTTTCTTCACATCCCGTTGTTAATTTTAGCGATTAAAAAAATAATAATTTTATACTATTTTTAATTGCAGTCATTTAAGAGTTTTTAAACTTATTTCTGAGATATGTCATATAAAATGTAAAAAGCTCGCAAACATGCATTCTTACGTTCAGCTTCCCTTTCAAATAATGACAAAGAAAACCTCCTTAAGACAACATAATGACATATTTGTTCCAAAACATATGAATAAATAAACTGCAACAAGTGATTACCTCACATTTATTCTTTATGGAGGAAGAGCAAACACTACAGGGAAAGCAGGTCTAATCCCGGGTTGTTGTTTTTTTGGTACGTAAGATTTAGATATTCAGGCTATTCAGGAAGGGCAAATAAAGCTTGAGTTGTGCAGCATGATTAGACAAAGACTTGTCAGTTTAATGTCTCAAGAAAAAGACACACGGTAAACATGATATCTTGTCACTGTAAACAGAGGATTGTAGAGTGGAAACTAGAGTCTAAGAATATTATACAACAATGCAAATGTCGAGGTGCTTGCCAACTTTGAAAGGTTTATAGGTAGTAGTTTTAATTTCACAGAACTGAAGGAGCAACAAAAGGCTTTACTGTGCTACAAACAAAGCTTTTGTCAGGTTATTGTCTAAAACCTACAGGAATGTGCAGCTCAGTTTGTTTGAAAGAAACTTAGACTTGATCTCATTGATTAATTTAGCTTTAAAACTCCTCCCCCTCTTCTTCTCCTTCATCGCCGATGCTGTCAGTTCCCACCTCCTCATAATCCTTCTCCAGGGCAGCCATGTCCTCTCTGGCCTCTGAGAACTCTCCCTCCTCCATTCCCTCTCCCACATACCAGTGGACGAAGGCCCTCTTGGCGTACATCAGATCGAACTTGTGGTCGAGTCGAGCCCAGGCCTCTGCGATGGCAGTGGTGTTGCTCAGCATGCACACGGCTCTCTGCACTTTGGCCAGGTCTCCTCCAGGAACCACGGTGGGGGGCTGGTAGTTGATGCCCACCTTGAAACCTGTAGGACACCAGTCCACAAACTGAATGGTGCGTTTCGTCTTGATGGTGGCGATGGCGGCGTTCACATCTTTGGGTACCACATCACCACGGTACAGGAGGCAGCAGGCCATGTACTTCCCATGGCGAGGGTCACACTTCACCATCTGATTGGCCGGCTCGAAGCAGGCATTGGTGATCTCAGCTACAGAGAGCTGCTCGTGATAGGCCTTCTCTGCTGAGATAACAGGGGCATAGGTGGCCAGAGGGAAGTGGATGCGAGGGTAGGGCACCAGGTTGGTCTGGAACTCTGTCAGGTCCACGTTCAAGGCTCCGTCAAAGCGAAGGGAGGCGGTGATGGAGGAGACAATCTGACCAATCAGCCTGTTGAGGTTGGTGTAGGTGGGACGCTCGATGTCCAAGTTCCTGCGGCAGATGTCATAGATGGCCTCATTGTCCACCATGAAGGCACAGTCAGAGTGCTCCAGGGTGGTGTGGGTGGTCAGGATGGAGTTATAAGGCTCCACCACAGCTGTGGACACTTGAGGAGCTGGATAGATGGCGAATTCTAGCTTTGACTTCTTGCCGTAGTCAACAGAGAGACGCTCCATCAGCAGGGAGGTGAAACCCGAGCCAGTTCCTCCTCCAAAGGAGTGGAAGATGAGGAAACCCTGCAGCCCTGTGCACTGGTCAGCCTGGTGGTAGAAAATAAATCTTTTTATTGTTACTAGTTACACTGGAAATTTTAACTCATGACATTACAAGTGATAAACTCACCAGTTTACGAATTCTGTCAAGAACCAGGTCAATGATCTCCTTCCCGATGGTGTAGTGACCTCGGGCGTAGTTGTTGGCTGCATCTTCTTTTCCAGTGATGAGCTGCTCGGGGTGGAAGAGCTGGCGGTAGGTTCCTGTACGCACTTCATCTGTATTTGGAAGACATTGAGAGTATACTCAAAGATTAGGAATGGTGGTTTGGTTTGACACTTAATTTATCACTCTCTAGTTATTCCTGCATTCTTACCAATGACAGTTGGTTCCAGGTCCACAAAGACAGCCCTGGGAACATGTTTTCCAGCTCCGGTTTCACTGAAGAAGGTGTTGAAGGAGTCGTCTCCTCCTCCAATGGTCTTGTCACTGGGCATCTGACCATCCGGCTGGATGCCGTGCTCCAGGCAGTACAGCTCCCAGCATGCATTGCCTATCTGGGCACCGGCTTGGCCAACATGGACAGAGATACACTCACGCTGCAAGAACAAGTGGTTCAAATGTCAAACAAAGATCTGAAGTAAAAGCTACATTTTAATGTCTTTGTCACAGATTTTCTGTCCAGCTTTAATACGCTAATCAGAGGAGATTATTCAACAGAAAACAACCCCAATGGCAGACAGAAATTCTGTTGTATTTTGTAGCATCAAAAGGGGACTTTTTATTGGTAACTTAAAGAACACAAAGGTCTGTACTACAATGGCAGGAAAAACATCTCAAATGAACTGACAAAGGCATATGCACAGACTATATATCAGAGTTATTATAGATGTACAAATTTATCACTACTTACTGTTATTTATTTATGTTTTCATCTTTTTTTGTTTTCAATTCACTTTATTTGCAGTTAGTTTTTAGAATGGCTTGCTCATTTCAGTTTAGTCTTTATTGTTTTTACATTTTTTGTTTCAGTGTTTTAGTTTTTTCACAAATTAACTGGGGCATTTATTGTAGTGGGGATTTAAGAAGTTTAGAAAGCGTATTAAAATAAACCACTCTCATACCATCATGAATACTGTCATGTAGACATGCCAGTTTCAGTGCTTGATATGTTGACACATTTGACCAAATTTGAAACTAAAGAAGAAAACTAAAGACATTTCCTATACATTTGGATTTAATTTTAGTTACTTGGTTAATAAAAAAATATCATTTGAATCAGTTTTGGTTTCAGAATAGTTTTTTTTTAAACTTATTTTTATTGGCTAAAAGGAAGAGGTGAATTTAATCAGACATTTAAGAAAGATCAGAAAAGAACAAAGAAAGGAATGGGAAACAAAGAAAACCACACCAGAATATAACCTTCAAAATAAAACAGGAAGTAAACTGAAAGGGGGTCCAAACTTAGTAAGATGCAGAAAAATACAGGAGGCATTTGGAAAGAATAAATACTCCAAGAAAGAGATAAACTAATAAATAAATTAAAAAAAAAATCACACTCCATTTTATACACCCAATGTCCCTGTGAGAGGTTTTTTTCTCTCAGAAATCATACGAAGCTGTTCAACAGAGGAACTTAAACAGAAAATGAAAGGCTTCTCACCATATTTTTGGAGCTTTGAGGAGTCCCTTGTTCACTTGAGAGGAGTGGCTGGGGATATTGTGTGTGAAATGCGAGTGCAGTAAGCTGCTTTATAGCCAAGCATCACCAAGCAACAGCCTGCAATGTTGTGGTAACTGGAGGAGCTGAAGAAGCAAACACAAGCTCCTTCAATAACAAATGAGGGTGCAGAACACAAAAAAGAAAACCCACTGTACAAACAGAAGGTACTAAAGCTGTTGTTATACACACAAGTAACCAACAGTGAAATATTTGGCCCATAACTGTGTCACCTCACCTAATTTTTCATGTTAGATTTAAGGTAAATCTGCTGTTCTGTCTGTGCAGTCAGTACCTTGTGGTTCAGATCTGAATGAAAAATTTAAATATGATGCAAACATTTATCTGTGGATGGCTCTAACTCATAACTCTTTAATTAAAAAAAAAGTTTCTGTGTCAAGCATTACTTCTTTAATGAAATACTGCTCAAATTAGAAGTTTGGTCATGTTGAAGTGACACATTGGCAGCCTGGGTTTTCTAATCTTGCAGATGAATGATAACGGATACCTCCCCAGAGTGAATGAATAGGCTTTTGTTACAACTCACCGTTGCATCACCACTTTAGTCAAGATTCATTTGCAATGCAAAGGCAGCATATTCCCCAAGGAAAACATTGCAACACGCTTTCCTCAAAGCCAGCTGACATTTGAGATCACCGTTTCTTTTCCAGCAGGTCTCAGTTCAGAGCTTTCAGCTATGTACACAGGAGAAAGAAAAGGGGAGTATGGTGGTACTATTGAGAAAACCGGATAAATGCAATACCTGAGGCTGGAGATTAACAAAGGATTATGTTTTCCTAAGGAATTTTCCTCAAAAGATTAATTTCTTAAAAACCACCAGGTCACCAGTGACCTGTTTGTGGTAGGGGTAGTTTCTTTTACCCAGATAGAAATCATTTACCAGTAGGCCAGAATATGTAAGATCTAAAAAGTAATATCTTTTAGTTTCTGAAACTAGAATGTCTTCCTCCCATCACCCACAGCTTGTTCTGAAGGAACAATCTAAAGTATCATGAGGCGACTGTGATTTGGTGCTATATAAATAAGATTGAATTAAATAAAACTATACAGTGTAACCCTACACCTAAGAGGGTTGTTGGTGAACTGGAGGAAGTTAACAGGTTAGGTTTAACAAGAACTTCCCCAGTTTCTAAATGGACATAGATTGACTAAAGTGCTTTAGGAAGTTTATAACCCAAAATGAATTTCAGAACCAATCCTCTAAAGTACAGATTTACTGTCTACTGATGCCTTTTCAGAAACCTGTTTTCCTTAGAAGATGTTTTTTGTGTAAACCTTGTGTGCTGTTACCCGTGTAATCTATTGTTGGGAACTGTTAAATCTTTCACCCGTGCATCTGCTGGTAACCCTAGAGCTGTAACCACAAACTATCACCTAAGGTTTCCAAGAACATGCTCACACTTGGTTTCCCTAGTTACTGTTCTCTCAGGCCTTGTTTGCTTTCAGGTGTCAGCTGACAACAACAGACAAGTCATTATAGTTCAACAGCAAACATGCACATTGCTGGAGGAGACACATATAGTGGGAGAAACTGAAATGCACAGACAGACAAATGCTTTGCACTCTTGGTTTATTTTTGCACACACACGCACACACATATATATAAAAAACCAATATGGCATTGCTCACTACTGAAATACAATAATGATATCATTATGCAAAACTAAAACGTATTACTCCTCCCCCTCTCCTTCATCGCCGATGCTGTCGGTTCCCACCTCCTCATAATCCTTCTCCAGGGCAGCCATGTCCTCTCTGGCCTCTGAGAACTCTCCCTCCTCCATTCCCTCTCCCACATACCAGTGGACGAAGGCCCTCTTGGCATACATCAGATCGAACTTGTGGTCGAGTCGAGCCCAGGCCTCTGCGATGGCAGTGGTGTTGCTCAGCATGCACACTGCTCTCTGCACCTTGGCCAGGTCTCCTCCAGGAACCACGGTGGGGGGCTGGTAGTTGATGCCCACCTTGAAGCCTGTAGGACACCAGTCCACAAACTGAATGGTGCGTTTCGTCTTGATGGTGGCGATGGCGGCGTTCACTTCTTTAGGAACCACGTCACCACGGTACAGAAGGCAGCAGGCCATGTACTTTCCATGGCGAGGGTCACACTTCACCATCTGATTGGCTGGCTCGAAGCAGGCATTGGTGATCTCAGCTACAGAGAGCTGCTCGTGATAGGCCTTCTCTGCTGAGATAACAGGGGCATAGGTGGCCAGAGGGAAGTGGATGCGAGGGTAGGGCACCAAGTTGGTCTGGAACTCTGTCAGGTCCACATTCAAGGCTCCATCGAAGCGAAGGGAGGCGGTGATGGAGGAGACAATCTGACCAATCAACCTATTGAGGTTGGTGTAGGTGGGACGCTCGATGTCCAGGTTCCTGCGGCAGATGTCATAGATGGCTTCGTTGTCCACCATGAAGGCACAGTCAGAGTGCTCCAGGGTGGTGTGGGTGGTAAGGATGGAGTTGTAGGGCTCCACCACAGCTGTGGACACTTGAGGAGCTGGGTAAACTGCAAACTCCAACTTTGACTTCTTGCCGTAGTCAACGGAGAGACGCTCCATGAGCAGAGAGGTGAAACCGGAGCCGGTTCCTCCTCCAAAGGAGTGGAAGATGAGGAAACCCTGCAGCCCTGTGCACTGGTCAGCCTGCAGGGGAACAAAACAGCACTATTTTCTCCATACATAACTACACTCTAAACTAATACATGTAGATAAACTCACCAGTTTACGAATTCTGTCAAGAACCAGGTCAATGATCTCTTTGCCGATGGTGTAGTGACCTCGGGCGTAGTTGTTGGCTGCATCTTCTTTTCCAGTGATGAGCTGCTCGGGATGGAAGAGCTGGCGGTAGGTTCCTGTACGGACTTCATCTGTATTCACAAAAAATAACTGTATATGAGTATATGAGAAAACTTTTCAAATCCTTTACGTATAAATATATTTAAATTTATATTAAAAAATTGAAATTTTACCAATGACAGTTGGTTCCAGGTCCACAAAGACAGCCCTGGGAACATGTTTTCCAGCTCCGGTTTCACTGAAGAAGGTGTTGAAGGAGTCGTCTCCTCCCCCGATTGTCTTGTCACTGGGTGTCTGACCATCCGGCTGGATGCCGTGCTCCAGGCAGTACAGCTCCCAGCATGCGTTTCCCATCTGGACGCCTGCCTGGCCAACATGAACAGAGAGGCACTCCCGCTGCAAGACCAGGCCACATTAACATTAGAAAAGGCTTTGTGGAATCTAATAGGCAACACTATCACACCTTTAAAAGTGGACATTACAGAGTCTGTTAGACACTGCAGAAACTTACCATGGTTCTAAATTCCTGCTGCTGACTGCGAGGATCTGCAGGCGAAATCTGCTCTCTCTCAAGATCTCTCTGGTACTTATAGTATCTCCAAACTCTATAGTAACGGGTCTTGTTGTTCACAAATGGGGGTTAACTGAGTTTACCAGAGGGCAAAATCATTGTCCCGACACGCTTGGTCACACATCCATGACCATTTTTCCTGTGGAAAGATAATGTATAACCCTGAGCCCATACATCAGGCACACAAAACTCATTTAACTCACAAGCACCTAAGGAAAAAGCACAGAGTGGTTAATAAACTCAAAGCTCTGAGGGGGGCTCAAAGCTCCATGTGAGAGAGTCAAAGGAATTCTACATTCCCCAAATATTTGTAAACAGAATATTTTTAACAGCCCCCCTCACAGCCTGTTTGTACATTGCCCAGATGTAAGTTACGTTTGTGGGCACTTCAGCAAATTGAGCTTATAGGATCAATGTTATTTACTGAAACTGATAAGAAGAGAAACTATAAAGGAGCAGGTCTGTTCTTTAATGTAAGCAACGTAAGTAATTTTAACAAGAAATTTAACAACTTATGGGCTTCAGTGATAATGTATAAAAGAGCTTTTTATAAGCTTTATCCAGTTACATATGTGAAATGTAGCCTAATTATTTTTAGGATTTGACTTTGGCTATTTCATTTAAGCCCTTTTTCCTGACTACATTTAAATGTTTGCATATTTGCATTTTGTCATGAAGTACCATAAGACCACAAAGAGCCAGGGACTAAATTAGAAAACCACAGAAAAGGGAACATAAACAGTCAGGGAGACAAACAAGCCTACAGTGTATACCCACTGGCCACTTTATTAGGTACACCTGAGGTACTACTAGAACCAGGTGGGAGCCCATTTTGCCTTTAGAACTACCTTAATTTTCATTGCATAGATTCAACAAGGTGCTGGAAACATTCCTCAGAGATTATCCATATTAACTTGACAGTGTCCCACACAGTTCAGGTTACACACATGCATCACAGCATGTAACCCCAGTGGCCTAATGGATAAGGCACTGGCCTCCTAAGCCAGGATTGTGGGTTTGAGTCTCATATGTGGGGATTTCCAGCAGTTGAAGTGGGCCCTCAACCCAGAGCGCAATGAATTGCAGCCATCCTCATTTGGCCTGTGGTCTTTACACTGGTTAACTGTGTTGCTACAATTCCATAATGGGAATCTCCCCTGTTACCATAACCCAAATGTGCTCTATTGGAATGAGATCTGGTGACTGTGCAGGTCTAACCAGGAGTTTTTTTAAGGCTTTCCACATGCACATGTAAAATGCAGATTGGAGTCAACAGATTATATGAATTATATATTTCTTTGTCGCTGGAGGGCACCCAAATGTCAACTAGTCACTGAAACTTGCAAAGTACAGGGAAGGACCGTCACTGTCAAACAGATAGGGGTGGCAAAAGTGCAGACATTCTTTGCTTAAGTAGAAGTATAGACATCTGTTTTGAAAACGACTCTGGTAAACACTGAGGTACTGACTCAACATCTGTATTCAAGTTGAAAGTAAAAAGTGGTCCAAAGTAAGCCCTTTAGGAGGTTTCCACCAGCGTTTGTTTTTTTGTTTTTTTTGCCAAGCTAACTGACCTAACTGAAAATGGTATTAATACAAGGGAACAAACTTTCTAATGATTTTGCTCACCTTGACTACATGTGATGTAGAACAAAGTGAATTTTTAAGAATAGCTCTATGCTGTTGTTGAGATAAACCTAAGATGGAAAAAGAATCACTTAGAAATAATTTGTAATAATTTAAACTGTGAGTAGATTATGTTTACAGGCTGTGATCAGCTGACCTGTGATGCTGCTGCCTGAGGAATTCAACAAGATCTAAGCATGGAGACAAAGTCAGAGAGGCAAGGACTGGACATATGCAGAGGACGGATAGTCGATATAATGGACAAAGGTGATGAAGATGGAGTTGCAAGAGAGAGAAGAAAAGAGGAAGTAAAGTAAAAAGTAAAGTAAGAACTTCACTTCAATAGCACCTTTCAAGATATTTGTCACAAAGTGCTGATCAGAAGCAAGAAAAAACATTACACATCAGTACACTGAAAAAGTTACTTAAAAGCAGTTGTAAAAAGAAGTTTTTAGTTGCTTTTTAAAAAGCTCAACAGAGTCTGCAGACCTCAAACTAAAGGGGAGAGAGTTCCAGAGTTCTGGTGGTACTATTGAGAAGGCTCTGTCACCTTTAGTTTTCAGGACCTTAGGGACCCCCTAGAGTTCTTTTTCTTTAATATATGCCAGTGCTTGACCATTTAGAGCCCTATAAGTGAGAACCAAGAGCTTGAAATGTTTTCTGGAAGCCACTGGAGCTGGACGAGTAGTGCTGTGACATTAGAAAATCTCTTTGATTTGGCCAGAATTCTGGAAGCAGTGTTCTGTACAGTCTGCAGATGGTCCAATGATGCTTTAGGAAGGTGAATAATGAGCTACAGTAATCCAATCTCGAAGAAACAAAAGCATGAATAACAGTTTCAAGTTTTGTTTGTGAGATAATACTACTTAACTTAGCAACATTTCATAAGTGATAAAAACATGAATAAACCAGATACAGTAATGACCATCTAAAGTAAAACCAGAGTCAAAATTTGATGGAAGGTTTAGCATGAGATGCTAATCCATCTTTTTGCACTGTCTAAGCACTTGTGTAAGACACGCAGTTGTGATACCTCATGAGGCTTAAAAAAGAAACATATAACTGAATCATTCCAGTAGCAGTGATATGAGATATCTTTAAAAGTGCTTAAAATGTTCTGTAGAGGGAGCACATAAATCGGAAATAATATGCATAATAATAATAAGCAGCCACATCAGAAAGATATGATGTAAAGGATTGTAAGGCAGTGGTCTTGGGAATATTTGTGATTGGGGTGGTCTGCTCATCTCCACTCCAGAGTCTGGACTCTGGAGTGTGTGTACAGTGTTCATTTCTGTGTGTGTCCGTGTTGGGCGAGAGCTGAGTGTTTGTGTATGTGTACGTGAGGATGGGAATAAATGTTTGTGTCTGTGTCAGGTCGGGTCTTAGATTCCACTCCTCTCTCCCGCCAGGTATGGGGGTTTAGCTACCCCCACCATACTCCCTGCCAGTGGCTGGTGCCCCACCCGCAGGTACATTGGTGGTTCTCTGCGTCCAGGGCTGAGTGCTCGGGTGTGCACTGGCTCACTCCTGGTGACTGCTTGGCAGGGCCTGTGCAATATCTCAGTCTGCCCCCCCGGCTCTGTCTATCTTTTCTTTCCAGTCCCCCGGTCCTCTCAGTTCTGATTGTAAATACTTAAATAAATAAATAAACAATCCTGATAAAAAACTTCTAAATATGACAATCAAGTGGTCCAGTATAGCAAAAGAACACTTAGGAAAATAAATATTAGACAATAATTCTGTTTGCTACAGCGCTGTAAAGGACAGGCAAAGAAACCCCAAACATAAATAAATAAATAAATAAATATTTGTGATTGGCTGTCCAATGGGGAGAGGCCAAGGTTTAGCCTCAGCACTCCCTGATTTGTTCTCTTCATAGTCCTTCCTCATGGCAAAGACAAAGATTTAATTTCAGTGTGAGCTCATCTGAGATTGTCAGAAAGAATCAACAGGAAGAACATTTTAATGACCTTTTACAGATTAACTGAACATGAACATTTGCCAGTGCTCAGACACCTGGTTAAACTTAGGTCTAACCCTGAACTAAGTTTTTTGGCACAAAAAAAGCAGGTCAGAGTAGATTCAATCAATTCTGAGTATTTTCAGTATTACTTATCATCCTGGTGCACTTTATCATAAGTCAGAGTCCATCACTGTAATCATGTTTTATAGTGGAAACCAGTGCTATTTTGATGTTAGCACATTTCCCCGTGTCAGACTTTACACAGTGCTCTGTCGGTGTCTGAATAATGAACTGTTTCTTTGCCTGTGTTGTCTTTGGGGAGTTGGACAAACCCAAGTACTGCATCGAGCTGTTGTCTCACACAGTGTGCCTGGTGAGAGTTTGGAGGGGCACGGTGGTTGGCTACACCAATAGCCTGCAGGGCTTCAAGCTGAAGGTGAGCACCACCCCTATGTGTGAAGAGTAAACTTTGCAGAGGACATTGCGGCAAACAAATCTCAAAAATCTTTTATATAATCAGATTTTATAACTTAGAACATCAGACACAACAGAATGCTTGTACAGTGTTTGTATTAGATGTTCTGAGTAGAAACTTTAGATGACCATTTTTGCCATTCCTGCCTGCCATCAAACTCTACTTTAATATGCTGGAGTCCAGCCTTGCCAAGATGCTCAAGATGAGCACCATGGTTCAGGGTCTGGGTCTTCAAAATGACCCTGAATGTCCAGACCATCAGGATCACTTACACTAAGTAACGGTCATTCTGTTGATGAAGAATCAAACTGTAGTGATAAAATATTGTGGATTAACTTCTGATCTGTGAAAGTTTTAATTGCTCTTTAGTTTTTAATTTTGGTTTTAATTATATATCCAAAAGCAGCATAAAGAGTAATGTTTTCTTTTCTTTTTATTGAACAGACACTGCTGAGATAAAGCAGCAAAGATGCAGTTCTTATGCTTCAGCAGAGCTATCAGACCCTTCAGGTGTCCAAAAGACACACAAAAAACTGACCCTCAGACCTTCCCTGACCGTTGTTCTTTCACTCTGTTTTTAAACATGTTTCCAGTGTGTCTTGTTTCGCGACATGTCTACCTGAACCTGCTAAAAGTAGTAATAATTAACCGTGCCCAGATGTAACTATTAGCTTTCAAGGACATCCAAACAAGCGTTTATGGAACCCCTCTGTGTCAACATCCGAGTGTTACAACAGAAGAGAGAACACCATCAAGTGTATACAAATATTTAGGCATAATAATAAATTCAACTTATATCAAAAACACAAAAAGGTTATGAATAGAGTAAAATTATTTAGCTTGGCAGTATTATTAACAATTTCACTAATGAGGACTCAGATCTCAGTGCTTTGATTCTCTTTCCTAGGTTCATCTGATCAAGTCAAGTCAAGTCAAGTTGGCTTTATTGTCACTTCAACTATATACAGTTAGTACACAGTGAAGCGAAACAACGTTCCTCCAGGACCAAGGTGCTACATGCAACATAAATTTACAACATAAATTAACAGAAAAACATTAAACTAGCTAACTAAGAGGCCTAGTTAGCTGGCTAGCAGAGACAAGACAGACTGACCTAACATAAATTACAACATAAATTAACAAAAACTAACTATCTAACTATCTAAGGAAGACTTTTTTTTTTTTTTATACAGACAGCAGACAACAAAGTGCACGTGCAAATGTGCAAACAAGAGCAGCAAAGTGACAGTGTGACAAAAAAAACCACAATGTAACATAATAATAATAATAATAAGGTTTTGTGATGATGAGTTGAGGTAGTGGAGGAACAGTAAACATTCCTTAGTGTAGCAGCAAAAATTAGGAAGTAAAGAAGTTAGTGCAAAAAGACCAGTAATAATATTGTGCAAAAGAGCATTTACAGGTTGGTGTGTACGATAGTTACATCAGCAGATGAATAGAAAGCGTGTGTGTGTGTGTGTGTGTGTGTTCCTGTGTTTGTGTTTATGTTGGGCGGGGGGGCGCATCTCATTTGCATTATAATTATAAAATTCTACCTAATACAGCTAATTATAGTGAGGAAACATGATTCGACTTGCAGATAATTTTTACTCCTGAATAAAATATCTACATCTGCCCAAAAATTTTCAGATAAAATTTTGGCCAGTCTTTAATTATCAGGTAGCAAAACCTGAAATAATAAACCCACAGAATGAGGAACTTCTTTCTGCAAATCTTTAAAACCTATTTTTGGGTAATCAAATATAATCTGAAGTAGCTTATTTTTTTAACTCATTGCGTATTTTGGGTACTGTGCTAATGTGCTTTAAATTGGAGATTATGTATCGGAATTTCAGGAGCAGGACCACGCCTCCAAACACGCTCCTTCCGGCTGTCATCTATATAGGTTCCCCTAGTTCTGCAAGCTGATCATTCTTGTTTACGTGCCCCACCTCCCCTCCCTCCTTCTTCTCCAGTCTTCAACTTCTTCACTTCTATTTCGTACATGGGGATCTGCCCGGCCCGGGAGCCGCTGCCAGTCCCCTTTGAGGCCTTCCCCAAACCACAGCTCAATTCATGTCAAAGCATTCACCTTTACCTACTAAAACACTGTCAAACTTAAAATGAGGACGTGGGCCCAACTAGTGACGTATGAGTTTTTATAACTGATTTTAATATTTGATGTTTAATATGTAATGGGAATGTTTTCTTTTGTTCGGTACCTCTCTCAAACTCAAAAAGCAGAGAAGAGTATCCCGGTATCAAACACTCTTATCATTAAATGATTCTTAGATGCTTAGATGATTCTCAGTGTTCACTTTTTCTTTATTGTCGATAAATATTTTCAGTTTGCAGTGACTGCAGTAGGAAGTTAGCTTGTGTGGCTAAATCTGTCATATTTACATAAAGAACTTAAGTGCTGTTGTTAATTAATATGTTCTACTCCTTTTGAACTTAATACGAAATAAAGAATATATAATGTATTTTATAATAAAAGAAAAAAAGAATTTACAATCTTAAAATGAATCTGATAAAAAATTTGCTTAAAAGACTGATAGACTCATCAGAACATAAGAAATGTGTATGAGACTGCAAACTTTGTATCAATCCGATACAGAGTAAATACAGGGCCTGTATTGCCGACACCATTACTGATACTAATACTTTTAGCTTACATATTTAACTTTTGAAGTTCTTTACCACAGCTAAAGCCATAGAGTTAGATTTAGTCTCTTGTTTGGATTGCAGAGACCTGGACCCTAATAAAGACTCAGATTTGTAAATACTGGGATTACTTGCGTAACCAAGTGATGCAACACAAGCACAAACAGACTCAAGAGTTTCATCATCAACATTTGAATAATCAAAACTCCAGAATGTGTTTGTTTTCAGCTGCTGACACATTCAAACTGCAGGCTATATATGCTGTGAGAGTAACAGCAGAAACTCAGTATCTGGATCAAAGCTGAAGGTCTAAAGATGAGACGCATCCTAGTTTTACTGGGTGAGGAAATCCCAACAGCGATTTAGCCGTTTACATGTTAAACCTGTTAGAGGTCAATATTTCTGAATGTTTCGGTGGTTTTATGCATTCAATTTGTTCCTACCAACAACATATAACGTATAAAAATTCACTGCGAATGACAAGAGATCAGAAGAAAAAATGAACTTAAAACACAACTTTCGTCAGTAAAAACATAAACTTACATTTGGGCTTGTGTCTGTTTACCTGAATGCACATTTAATTAACATATTTATAAACTGTTTAAGTAAAACTTTAACCAGTCAGCTAATAAAATTGTTTTTAGATGACCAAATTTAGTTTATTATTAAGATTTATAATAAAACATTAAGGTTGCATCTATGAAAGTCTGAGTATTTCTGTGTATCTCCAGCTGTGGTGTGGATGTGTGATGCTGTTAAGTTCGGTCAGCTCTGCAGTGACAATGTATGCAACACCCAGAGGACATCAGACAGCTGGGGAGAGGGACACTACGGAGCCTCGCGGTAAGCTGTGAACACATTTTTGTTTTTAATGCAAGGCTGGATGATGTGAAGCAGCTGCTCACAGTTGGATGTCTGCTGGATTTCAGGGGTGGGAGACTTCACAAAGGTGTGGACATCGAGTGCAGTGACGGCTCAGATGTCTTAGCCCCGTTTGATGTGACAATCAAAGGGAGCCTGATTGTCTATAATGACCCCAATAAGAAAGCTATCGACGAGGGCATCAACCTCTCAGGAGAAGGTCAGCCCACCGCCCATCTTGTTACTGATTGTGTTATTGATCCTGGTTTTGATTTAATGACTGAGTGGTTGTGTTTGTGTCCTGCAGGTCTTTGTTTCAAACTTTTCTATGTGAAGCCAATCAAAACCTCAGGAACGGTGGACAAGGGTGAGAAGATTGGCACAATGCTGCCCATGCAGAGCGTTTACCAAGGGATCACCTCGCACATCCACGTCCAGATGTGTAACAGAAGTGAAGACCCCACAGAGTATTTCTCTGACTTATGTCAGACTCGTGTCCCTTCTGAAGAAACTGAATTAATACCAGGACGATTCTGGTGGTTTGATTTGCCACACTATTACGCCTAAGAAAGAAGCTTTTACTTATTCTTTTCTTAACTGTGTCTGTTTTATATAAAATGGCCTGCACAGCTTTAACCCTTTTGAAAATGGAGCATTTATTCAGGCTTTTGACAATTAAAAAAAGTGAAATATTAATTTGCTTTTGACTTTGACTTTAGAGCTTTTATTGTCATTGTGCTGTTTCTTGCACAGCGAAATTGGGTAGCTGGAACACAAAGGTGAAAAAGCAAGGGAAACAATATACAATGAGGAAAATAAGCAATATATATATATATATATATATATGTGTGTATACACATATGTGAGTAAATTATATACATGGTGTATGCATAGAAACATTGAAACAGAAACATTGTGGGGCTGTATACAAGTCCAGTTATATAATATAATAAATAAATAAGGCTATGGTCATTTAGGATGGTAATTCCACTCAGACCAAAAATATTGCTTATGGGCTAAAAATATTGCACAGAACAAGGAAAGACTGAGATATTGCACATGAGAGGGCAGCAACATAGTTGATCAATAGTAGCGCCGGCGTGGTTGTATGGGAGATGTTTGTTCACACTTGCATTAAGAGTTCTGACAGACCACATGAAGAAGCTGTTTTTCAGTCTATTGGTTTTGCACCTGATGGATCTGAACCTTTTTCCAGAGGGCAGGATGCTGTTAGGTGGTGGTTAGGATGGAGGTAGTCTTTTACAATTGCCCTGGCTCTGGAGAGACATCTCAAGCTGGCACGGTCGAGATGTCCAGGGAGACCGTTCACAACCTTGACTGATTGTGAACGGTCTGTGAGAAAGTTTTTGATCCATGCACATGTGGCGGGGGGGGGAGTCCAAGTTTACCACCTTGGCTATAAGAAGGCCTGGGATGATGGTATTGAAGGCCGAGCTGAAGTCAACGAAGAGCATCCTTACTGATGTTCCAGGATTCTCCAGGTGATGCAGAGCAGAGTGGAGGGCAGTGGAAACTGCATCCTCAGTGGACCTGTTTGCCTTATAGGCAAACTGGTGGGGGTCGAAGCTGGGTGGGAGGCAGTCCTTTATGTGCTTTAGGACCAGCTTCTCGAAGCACTTTGCAACCACTGGAGTCAGAGTGATGAGTCTGTAGTCACTGAGGCTACTGATGGTGGTGGACTTGGGGACTGGGACTATTGTTGCTGATTTCAGGCAGTGAGGGACAGTGGCATGTGACAGGGAGAGGTTGAATAATGGTGAACACAGGAGCCAGCTGGACAGCCCAGGCTTTGAGCATTCTCCCAGATATTCCGTCAGGGCCAGCAGCTTTCCTCTGATTTACTGCTCTTTACACATTGCGAACCTGGTGTTCTTGGAGACTAAAGGTGTGAGGGCTGTGCTCAGAGGAGGCTGTGGGCAGGGCGGTGTGCATGGTGGGGGTGTCTGCAGTTTTCTCAAAGCGGGCAAAGAAGTGGTTAAGTTCCTCTGCTAATGAGATGTCTATATTATCTGTATTTGTCCCTGTAAACATCCACGGCAGACCCAGTGGCATTTTGATGCTTTTTATTAATGCTTTGACGGTTGCTGTCCACAATACTCACAGAGCTGCAGCTCTCCCGCTGCCCGCTCAACATTATCACAACAACCACGCCAACCACAGGACCCAGTACAATATGTAATTCGGCGGGGTGTGATTGCGGATGCTGTGCAGGTGCGTCCGCCTCCTCTGCACGGCACCGCAGGCCACGCCCCGCCACAGTCCCTTTGCCTTGTGATGTGTTTCAGGCCCTCCCATACCTTTCTGGAGTTGTTATCAGAGAGGTGATCCAATAGCTTGTTCGAGAAGTCCAGTTTTGCTGCTCTGATGCCTTTTTTAAGGTCTGCTCTTGCTCTGCTGTACATATCCTGGTCCCCAGATTTGTATACAGAGTTGTGTGCCTTTAACAATGCCTCAACCTAACTTGTTATCCAGGGTTTACAGTTGGGGTAGACCCGGACACGCTTTTCCATGGTGACAGTGTCCATGCAGTGCGTGATGTAACCTAGCACTGCGGTTGTGTGAGTCTCTAGGTCAGGGGTCCCCAACTCCAGGCCTCGAGGGCTGGTGTCCTGCAGTTTTTAGATTTCACCCTGGGTCAACACACCAGAATCAAATGATTAGTTCATTACCAGGCCTCTGGAGAACTGCAAGACATGTTGAGGAGGTAATTTAGCCATTTGAATCAGCTGTGTTGGATCACGGACACATCTAAAAACTGCAGGACACCGGCCCTTGAGGCCTGGAGTTGGGGACCCCTGCTCTAGGTCATCATGCTCGAAGACACTCCACTCTGTGAGGGCAAAACACTCCTGCAACTGAGCGAGAGCTTCCTCAGAAAAGGTGCTAATGGTTCTGATGATGGGCTTTGTCCTTTTCCTGAGTGGTGTGTATGCCGGGACAACGAGCAGAGAGAGGTGGTTGGACATACTCAGGTGGGGGAGGGGAAAAGATCTGTAGGCTTGCTTAATATTTGAGTAAACATGGTCCAAGGTGTTATTCTCTCTCGTAGGGCATTTCCCATGTTGAACAAATTTAGGCAGCACAGTTGTTAAACATGCTTTGTTGAAATTTTGTTTTTATAGCTCACCTGTTTTAATTACAGCTTAAAGTTTGCATTATTAGGGGTGTGATTTTCTTCAGTTTAAGAGGTCAGAATAGTATTTACAAAGAAACACAAAAATATTGTTTCCAGGCAAATGTGTCTGATTAAAACATATCATTTGAGATGCTTGTCTGCACTTTCCATAGACGTCTACACCTTTCTGCACTCCTTCCTGGCTGAAGAAGTGTAAATATAATTACTTCCATAATTATACACTACGTTACTAAAAATAATTTGCGAGTGAGAAAAGTGGTGGAGGAACATTTCAAATCATTGCTTTAGGAAAAGAAGGACTAAAACTTTTTGAAAACACTTAAGTACACATAAAACTGTATTATTGGAAAATTGATATCTTATGCACAAAGTAAAAATAATTATTATTTATAAATAATTATTATTTTTGTTAGCAGCCTGTGTCTCTGGTTTCAAAAGGTTAATATGATGACACTGGGGGTTTTGCGGTTTATTTAAAATTTCCACAACAACACACAAAACACAAAGCTCCAAACCAGTGAGTGGCATCAGAGCGGTTTTAAATAAAGGGCTAATAAGCATCACACAACAGGACACACATTGTTTAATTGGCCTTTAATGACGCTGATTCCGTCCTTCAAATGCTGCATTATTAAATGTTCCTTATTTATTCCACAGTGTAAAAATATCTTTTGCACAGATTTCTGAAAGGCTCAGAGTTTTCAAACTTTAAACCTTTCACTTTCAGTTTTCTGTGAACTCCATGGACACAAAGTGTGACATTAAATCCTTATTTATACTTCAAAAAAGATGAAAGAAAACGTGCTTAAGCAGCAAAAAAGTGAAGTCCGGATAGCACAGACATTCAGAATCAAATTTATATGAAAAAAAAAAAATGTGTCATTAAGGGAAAAAAACAAAAACAGCCGAGTTTGATAGCAAGGTTCACCATTTCATTCATCATTGAAGAGAGAAAAAAAATCAAAACAAAACCATGTGGGAATTAGAAAATGTAAGCTTCACGTCATCTCGTGTCCTCAAAATGGCCAGTAATATAAATAAAAAGCTACTGTTCCCTTTTGAAAATCCTACAAGCTCAAGAAACTGAAACAGATTTTGACAAGGCAAGACAGAAACCCTGCAAATAAACTTTGTGGTGTTCTCCAGGGCTCTTTGAGGACTCCTGTAACTTTAGAATAATCACAGCCTTGTTTTCACAGAGGAGGGTCCCCGCCTGGTGTCACAGTGTTTGCTGTATTACAAACAAAATGAAAATACAAAGAAACACTTCATGCAAGGGAGTATGTTTTAAAAACATACTTTTCCAAAAACAAGAAAACATTTTGACATCCGTACAGTACATCCATGACTTATGTTAACTTAAATATGAGTAACACACCACTTTGTGTTTTGTTTGGATTCACCGAAAGTAGAAGAAATCAATAAGTTAAAAATCAAAACAAAAAGAAATTTCAGGACATTTCGATTGAGATGTTAGCACATCGTTTACCAAACTGTCACAATAAAGGATAAAGCCTAATTCTTCATCATCTTTTAACATATATTAATTTTTTAAATACACACTTTTGCACCCAATCATGTTTTGTTAATACATTTTGGTGTGTAGGTAGATACGTAAATGACTTCTTTTGTCTCAGATAAGATATCCGAGGAAATTGTATGAATAGCAGACTTTGCATGTGGCGTAAACCTCAAACCCTCTGGGTGAAGTTTTCGGGGAAAACGCCTTTGGCTGAAATATCTTTCTTCTGAAACCAGTGAGACTCCTTCAAGCCCATGAGCCAGCCATCATCCTACAGACACACAGAGTACAATCAAAGATTTAACATAAAAAAGTTTTATAGAAACTATTTTTTTTCTTTTTACATCATACAGCTCAAAAATAATCACAGGAAAATATGTTACAATTTAAAAAAAAACTCAAGAAAGGGATTATACAAAGGGGAACACAAAGCATAAAAAATATTTAGCTGAAAAAAAGAAAAGAAAAGAAAATGCCTCAATATAAATTAAAAGACAAGTCAGATAACCTTTTCCTGTCATGTATAGTGATGGTAAAGAGAAGGTACTACTAGTAAAAAAGCATCCTGGTCTTTAGCAGGGTTTAAAATTTGGTAAATACAGCCTCAGGTAAACTACATAAATGACTTGTAAAATTGTTATTATTTATCTAAGAAAAAAAAAGTACATTTAAAATTCAACCAATAAGTATTAACATCTCTATGAACGCAGAAGTTTGGGTAGTTTGCTGCTTTACTCATGAGCATTCAGGAGTGTGTTAGCACAATGCCAAAGAGAGAAAGACATCAGCAATGATCACAGAGAAGCAACTGTTGCCGCCCACAGGACCTGGACACCTTACAGTCATCAAGTCGACCATGAACCACTAAAGTGTTCTAGAGTAAAAGATGTGGTGAGATGCTTTTAAATCCTCAAGTTTGAGTAGACGTGGCTAGTCACTTTAAATCAAACTTGAATGTTTTTTTCCAGAAAATGTTTGATAATGTATCGCAAAGCTGAGCTTATTGACGCTATGAGCTGCAGTTCAACATGGTGGCGTTGGAGTCAATTTCACAAGATGAGGAGCTCAATAGCTGTATTTTGCCCATGTGTGCTATATAGTCATCTCAGGCACACCATCTGCTGTTCAAACCTTTTGTTTACGAGGTTTGAACAGCGACGAAAGAAAGATGACACATGGAGGAGGATCTAAATCAGCTTGTTTCAGACAGAGAGCAAACTGATGGGTTCCGGTATAGGATAAAAAAAATAAATTAAAAAAAAGAGTTATTTTGAACTTTGGATCATGCAAAGCTACTCTAGTGTAGTGCAAGAATAAAAACAAGAAGCTGAAATAAGCAGAATGAGTCCACTTAAACTGACCTGTTCATCTGGGTTGTCAAAGGCCAAAACCAACACAACGTCTCCCATCTTCAGTTCCAGCTCATCACCGTCAGTAGCAGCATAGTCGTGTACCGCTTTCACCTGGAGAAAACAAAACAAACGTTTCCCATTTACATCTGATTTGCATATGAAGTCTGTAAAACTGAATCTTTTTAGAAGGTGCAGGATGTTACCTTCCTGTAATTAAGCATAAAAATTTGGTTCACTTACCTTGTAGAGGAACCCTGGAGGGAGTTCGCCATCTGAGCCATTGGTCACCGCACTCTGGACCAACAATACACAGAAAATCAAGATATATAATTCAGGAAGTCTTTGAAATGCTCCATTTGGTTAATAATAGAGAGGTTAGAAGTATGATAGAGTAAAAAGTAGATCAAAGTGGAAGAAAAGAAGATCAGGTTGATGGCTTTTTAGGGTGCTTTCCCCAGATTTGAGGGATTCTTGACTTTTCAGCATCTAGCTGAGGTCCCACCTGCCCCAATCCATCCAACTCTACCTGTGTGTATTGATCATCACCCCAGCCCCCCTGTTCCACATTGGCACCGTCGTTGTCCCAGCTGGGCTCGGTGTATGGCTGAGCCTCATAGTTTGTGTCGTCAATCCAGCCCTCCTCACCCACCGCCGTCTCTGCCTCATCCCAGCCAGGCTGACTATAACTTTGGGTGTTGCTTTGGCTGTAATCCCATCCACCTTGGGCTTCTTCTTGGTACTGGTCATCGTCATACTGCTGTTCAACCTCTGTGGCAGTCTGTTCTTGCTATAAAGGTCAAGCATTGTGGAGCATTGTGACAGGTTTGTAAGCATAAAGGTAGGTGGATGGATGAGGGTGGCAGAGGAGCATTTGGGTTTAAAGAGTGTAACAAGAGTCACGACCCAGGGTTGTGCAGGGTATTAAAAAGGAAGGAGGTTTTAAAGCATGAAAGGAAGAATTGAAGAGCTTATTTCAAAGTCCACAAATACAGAAAAATGTAAGAAAAAAGGTGTAGTTGTGGTTTTCTAAGAGAGCCCTTAATTAAAACATAAAGAACCCATGCTTACCCATGAGTCCCATGATGCCTCCTTGCATGGAGCAGTAAGAATTGAGACAAGCAGTGAGACAGAAGAGTACAAAGAATCTTTTTCATAATGATTCATTCAAGTGCACAATTCATGTGATTTAGCCCCTTTTTAAAAGAATAAACTAAGCCAAACTTCAAAAACCAAACAGATTGCGTAAACTGTTGATGCACTAATCAATTATTTGCTTGCATTATGAACCTTGAGAGAACCATATAAGCACCAATCACTGTTTTTGGGCTAAATCTGGTATTGCCATTCGAGGTTTTTTTTTCAATCGTCGCTTTTTAACCACTTTTAATCAAAGTCATCTCAAAGCCTTCTCAGCCTGTTTTTGTTTGATGGGAAAGAGCTAATAAATACTAAATCCAAAACAAAGACAACAAAGGAGAACCAGCTGAATGCATGAAAATGTTTACAGAACAGCAAAGACATTTCCAGGATATCCCTCTATTGTCAAAAATCAATGAACATCACCAGTCAGTCGATCTGCATGCAAAGCGAAGCTGGAAGAACTTAGACATGCAGTGAAGAGGTTAGATCTTTCCAAATAAAGCCCAAACACACACCAAGAGGCTGCAGTTACATGCAGTCAGAATTTTATTTTATTTTTTTTACTTCTAAGCTTTTCAGATTTAGCTGTAAGTGGTAATTACAACAGCTGCACTTCTGAACGGTACCCTACATTTTTCTTTTTGCACCATTAATTAATGTATTTATTTTTACATAAACGTTTTGAGCCTTTTGCCTTAGATAGTGTTGGGGTGGAAAGTGGAGGCAAAGGGCCTCAGGTTGAGCTCGGGTTTAACTTAAACACAATCCCTTTACCTGGGCAAAGCACACCCACCTGGGGAGCTGGACAGGTAACGGCCTGAAATACATCCACATCCCAGTCCAGCAGGTTCACCCCTGACCAGGGCTCACACTGCTTCACTCACACACACACACACACACACACACACGCACACACACACACGCACACAGACACACACACACACACATATATACACACACCAAATCCATGTTAGGAAGGTGTAAAAGTGGAGACTGTTTACATTTACTACCGTCTGATGATTTAAGTGATGCTGATGTTCTTTTAAACCAGCAACTCCTCAAGTCTATGCTGCCGCTGCACCCTAGAGGATCTTAAAGTTACTGCAGTTGGGCCATGAGGGGTACATTATAATGAATGCATTTGTAATTTCAAACTTTGTAATTCATCAGTATTCATAATTTTAAAGACTGAACTTTTTTCCTTTTTCATGTACCTCTGATGTGCCCGTCTGTCAGGGTCACTCTAAAGTTAAACCTTATTCCCTATTTCACTTTACTTCCTGTTTTATTTTGAAGGTTAGATTCTGGTGTTTTTATGTCAGTCTTTATCAGGCCATTGTTGTATATGCTTTGTTTTCTTCTACTGATTCTCTGTGTTTGTAGATTTAAACTTTTCCTTCCTTCTTTGTGCAGCGCTTTGTGTTGTTGTTTTTTATTAGATTAGTAAATAAGGTGCCATTTTGACATTGTCATTTTCAGTCTGCATTTGTCTTTCTGCAGGGATACACTTTATTACCAAAGATAACACTAACATTAAGACTAAATTAACAGTGATTTTGAATGAGGTTTGGGATTACGGCGTTCCTCAGGGCTTTACCCCAGGCCTTTTTCCCCTTCACTCAGATACTGTAAAACTCGAGTTTCCTGTCAATAATGGAAACACATATCAGTGTGTTTTACTCAGTAGTGACTTTATCTTCCTATCTTCCCAGACCTAGTCTAACAAGGTATTTCTGTCAAAGTCATACTGGATCTTTTTATAAGTACCCAGAACTTAGACATTTGCAGTCAGCCTGACCTGCAGCGTCGTGGTCATGGAGTCTGTGTTAGTGTCGTGCACTGAGGGCTCATCCTCAAATGGGCTGACATTTTGCTGTTGCTGGTTCGGAGATGGCGTCATTCTTGGTGGAGGCCGACTGGGAGGTGGGCCAGGAGGCGGAGCAGACCTCTGTACATCCAGGAGGCGTTAAATCGAAATCACACAGCACCGCACACATGCAAAAGCAGTGAGGGAGACACAGGCATGGTAGTAAACAGAAGTAATGCGTGTGTGTGTGTGTGTGTGTGTGTGTGTGTGTGTGTGTGTGTGTGTGTGTGTGTGTGTGTGTGTGTGTGTGTGTGTAATATGATGTTGCTTTAGAGGTTAGGGAATTCATTTTTTCACAAATTTGTTTGTTAATCATCATAAAAATGAAATACTAACTAACAACTGACAATCTAATTAAAGTGCAAATACTTTCAAACATTCATAGAGACAAATATCATTTTAATCACATTTTAAGTTGATTTTAAAGAGACGTTTACAGCAAAACTTCCTCTAATGATTTGTTACATTTTTTTAAAAAAAAAAGGATTCATCTTATTTTTTGACATTTTAAGATTTTATGAAACCTTTTAACATTCAGTTTAGGGTGTTTGGGGATTATTTAGTTGTTTATCTTTTCATTTTACCTTTGGTGCTGAGCTGGCCGACTCATTGTGGTTGGCTCCCTCACTGAGAGAAGACAAAAAGAGACAAAGAAAGAGAGCGAAAAATGAAGGGGAGAGGAAAAACAAGGGAGGACCTGAGCAGGAAATTACTCTGCACAAATAATAAAACATTAAAACCATTTAAACCATACATGCAGTTCTGAGGTCTGTCCACAAGAAGGCAGCAATGAACTTTAAACGAACCTCTGTATCATGATTTCAAAAGCGTGCACATGACATCACAGACTTTGGTTATCGGGTATCAAACAACACAAATAGGAAGTATTTAATGTGATTCAAAAGGTCACAGCTTGTTCATTATTACTAACAGTTTGGCTGAATTTCTAATGTGTACTTGCAATGTAGAGATGGAGGGATGCCCACATACAGGTTCCAATCTAGGCTGGTGGAAGCACCTGATAACTCCCGCACAGCTTAGATGAATGCTTTTGTACTATATAGATACTATATGTTATTATTCTATATTTTAGCACCTCTGAGTCAGTGACCATGATAATCAACCAGAAAAGCAGGAGGATGTTGTGCCCATCTTTTATATACAGTCTGTAGCCAAAATCAAGCACATGCATCACTTCAATCTTCAGACATGAAGCAGGTGGTTGCATGAAAAACACTCATGCTCATCAGCTTGTTTCCCACCAGGTGACGCCTTAAAGAGCAACAGATTTTACCTCTTTGCACAGTCTTCTGTCTTTGACGCTGCAGTAGCACCTTTTCTGCAGCAGGGGGCATCGTGATGGACATTACTCTCCTTTCCTTTGCATGTTGTTGATTTTTTTTAAAATTATTATTATAACTTTATATTATAAGCTTACTTGATTTGCCTCTGCTCCTCCAGTTTGGTCATGATGTCATTCAGGTTTTCACTGAGCTGTGGAGACGCACAGAGGGCGTGTAGATTACAAACTGATCAGCGTTCACTTCAATTTGATCAGTTAGTTTGACTCACTTTGCTCATTTCTTTGTGGAACTTCTCCTGATGACCTGCCAGGCTCTGGAATGTGTTAACATAGACGCCAACACGCCTACAAACACGCACGCACGCACGCTTTTAAAAATTTGATCTAAGGTGTCAAAAAAGATTTAGATGAAGAAGATGACAGTTTTTGACCTGTCCCAGAGTGCCGGAAGCTCGTCCTGTAACTCCACATTCAGCTCCTCAAAAATTTTCTGAGCTCGGCCCAAATCCTCCTCCGCCTACACACACACACACACACGCACACACACACGCACACACAGTTAATAATGGCAAATTTCAATGTCTTTAACACATCTCTAAATAAATAGAGTTTTCCATAAGCACACAAGCATGCAGGCAAGTACAGGGTTTCATACAGGAGCTACTGCGAGGGTGTAGATGACACAAGCAGAATGCAAACACTGCTGACTGGGAATCAAATTAAAATGAAGGCCTGCAGACATGATCAGCAGAGTCATTTTAATGAGTAACCACAGATCAATGTAGCTTCCAGGTCTGAAAAGTGAAACCACCACGGAAGAGTCTTAAACCTGTTTTTGTTCTAGAAGGCAGCGGGGGGGGGGGGGGGGGAGGCTTTATGACCTCATTAAGTCACTTTCCTGGTGAGTCTGAGGTCTCAGTCGCTAGTCTCAGGTCATACTGCATAAAACACCAAATTAATTGTAAATTATGGTCACTATTAGAGTCAGAAAGAAGAAACACCCAGGATATGCCTGTTGGCTAAAGAATTGCTATTTGAACTGACAAGAGCACACCAATGCACTGTGTGCCCATCGAGCTGTATATAAATGTTGGCCAATCAGAAGCATAAAAACAATAACACAACACACAGACTGATGTATAAAAAGAAGATAAACACATACACTTTTGAGAAAATCCTTGTTTTACACAATGATGACGCAGGGTAGAACATTTAAAGAAGTGGCATTTCTCAAAAGACCTATGTGGATAGGACCTGAGGTCTCAATCTTTTACGCCATCTACAATACTGTGCTAGTAGGAGGACGAGAAATGCAGCAACAGTAACAAGTTCTGCGACTTTGTTTACTTTTCTCAGAGGCCTCTGCTTTTCTTGTACTCCGGCAGTATCCGACAGATCTGGCAGCATCGATCTGATGCTGGGAGAATCCCAGCTGACTCACTGGCTGACGACTTGTCTGTCACAAGTTGCTGTGAAATAACTCCACGCTTCACAATGCTGATCATGTCAAAGGACCTGGGTTACAGTTTTCAAGGTGAGGAGGGGGTTGTCAGTGATGAACCAGAGTTTCACCTGGTTGTAGGAGAGGTTAGTCTGAGCCACCTGGTGAGCTGATATCAAACCCTGAGCCCAGCTGGGAGCCGCCATCTCCAACAGGGCTGCTGGCTAACCACACACACCATGCAAGAGAGAGAGACAGAGAGAGAGAGAGGGAGGGAGGAGAAGAAAGCAAACCAGAATTCAAGACAAATGCAAACATGTTAATGAGGATTTAGTTAGCGAGAGGTCCCACGAGTTTAACAAACGCTATTTAGTTAAACAGTCATTTTGATCCTTTGACTCGAGGTGGTGTAAAGACCAGTGTTTTTTTAACCCTCTGTGAATGCTGTGCTCCTGCAGTATGATGAGGAACTTTTGCTGATTAGCACATCAGTAAAATATGATTAGGTCAAATGAAATTTTATGTTTTGTTTTACCAGCTGAAATACAAGATTTCCTTTTTGCCTTCACACATTGATGATGCCATTACATATAACATAAAAAAGTCAGTCCACCTTCAGCCAAAGACTCTGAACTGTTCCATTAAACATGCTCAGACACACACAAACGTGCACACACTCTCAGTGACGGTTACCTTGGCGATCTTGGCCTCATCCTTCTTTTTGCCTTTCTGCAAGGAGGTGAAGTGATGGCGGGCGCTGTCAAAGTCCACCAACTTCCTGTCGCGCTTTGCTATACGAGCCTGCAGGAGAACACAGCTTTAAATATGTTTAAAGGGTTTAATGTCATACAATACTGTGCAAAAGTATCAACTCAGCCCTTATTTGATTTATATTTTGTGAGGAAATAGAGACATGTTTATTGAAACATGCAAACATACATGTAAATACAGCATATAGGGCAAAAACAGAGTTTGTACAATTCTATGTCAACATTTGTTCTGTTCTCTGTCAGCATGATCCCACACTGCTTCAATAATGTTGAGGTCCGTGCTCTGTCGAGGCCAATCCATGACTGATAGTGCTCCACTGTGTGTTTTTATTTCCAGATATGATTTTACTACTACTATATCACTATCATGCTGAAAAATGAAGCTGTTGCCAATCAAATGCTTTCAGATGGTTTTGCATGGTGGACTAAAATCTGATGGTACATTTCTGAGTTCTTAATTCATCAATTTTAACAAGATCTCCAACACCACTGACTGAAATGCAGCTCAAACCATGACAGAGCCTCCACCGTGTTTTACAGATGGCTGTAGGCACTCACTGTCGTACCTCTCTGCTGATCTTCTCCAAACATACTGACAATGCTTTGGATTAATCACTCCATCAGATCGGTTTCCACTGATTTTCAGTCCAGTCCAGCTCTTGTGTAATTTTCATACCTCAGCCTTTTCTCCCTGTTTGCCTTCATTAAAAATGGCTTCTTGACAGCCAGCCTTCCACTGAGACCATTTCTGATGAGGCTTCAGTGAACAGTGAACTTACGGACAGGACAGAGACAGTTTTTAGATCTGAGACTTGTTCTTTTGTCCTCGACTTGTCCAGTTTCCTCAATTTTTTTAAGGACACACTGCACACCATGCAACATCAAGTAGTGTTTACATGTGTAAGAGATGTCTTTAATATAGGAGCAAATTATCAGTTTTTTAAAGTTTCAAGAAAAGCGGATTTTCAAATTAAATCCCAGTGCGTCTACACACTAAACAGAGTTTTATTATCCACTTGCAAGTTTAGCGGGTGTTTGATTACATCTTTCAAACACTGCGTTTTATTCAAACACAGTATGACAAACACCTTTTATTTAGAAAAGCCAACATGTGCAGTTGTTGTTGTCCTGTGGTTAATTTTCAGAAACATGCTCACCTTGATGTCAGGAAACTGAGACAGGTACATGTCCATGTTCTGCAGAGATTTGTCCGTGATGCTCTGGTGGTAATCCAACCACATTGTGTCTGTATCCTGAAACACATAACACAATTACATAAACATCTACCTTTCTTTTTTTTTTTTTTTTTTTTTTTTACTCACTCTTACATCCTCCACGGCACTTATTCTTCTATTTTTTCTGACATTTTAATTTGTAGATGATTCAGGGGGACCTACTTTTTTTCTTTTATAGTGGTATAATAGTAACTGTAACTGTGGCCTTTTTTAAATTAATATTAAGACAAAGACCAAAATGCCATTGGTAGAGGGCTGCAAACATGCTCATTTCTGCTGTGAAGGTGAAGGTGAACATGCTCTGGGGACTGACTCACTTTGGAGCCAGTCTCTAGTGGCTATCGGAAGTACTGCCGCTCCAAAGGTTGGCACTTAATTTGGTGTCCTCTGTGTCTATTTATTGAATGAAAAGACCATTTTTTAACCTGTAAACAAGTGTAAAATTGATCTGATTTCCAGAGGTTAACAACCTGTGAACTGCCTTGCATTTGCTTTTATGTAGGTCACTGCTCATTTACTTTGAAAGGCTCACCTGGACCCATGAGCTTCCAGCTTTCTCGGCTTGTAAAACTAAAGTAAACTGGAAATCCATATCAACTCCCAGCTTTTCCTGAATGTTTCCTGTACTTCCTTGAAATCCTGTTCATTGAACAGCTACAGTTTAGAGTGCTGCTCACAGTTTTTACACAGTGTTTAGTTGTTGTTGTTTTGCCTGTTAAAATGGTTATTGGCCGTTGTTTTTCAGTCTTTCTGATGATTTGCATACTATTAAATATCCGCTACCGACCAGAATAAAGTGATCCTAAATGCTTTTAAGACAGCTATTCTAGGTTGTTTCTGGATATGTCGCTACAGTAAAGTCTGTTAAAGAGTCTACACTAAAACCAAACTAAAAGCCCCTACTTCACCAGCGTGTCCCACAATGATCACCAGAATTAGTTTTAAGCTTTTACTTTCCATCGGTCATATGTTTAAAAATTCAAGAATGCTCACCAGTCTGAGCTTTTTGGTAAAAGAAAAGACATTTTCTCTCTGTTTTGATTCTTAAAACAATCTGTCCTGATGAGATCTGTGGGACACACTCAAAGTTTTCTATATTTTACCTCCAGGTTAATGTCCATCTCCTTCTCTATCAACTCCTTCAGGGTGGAAGGAGAGAGCCATGCAGTTAAGAAAAAGAAATTAAGTATGTTAGCGGGAAGAAAAAGAAGAAAAAGCCATCGAAGAAAGAGTCACACAAGAGAAATACAGTAATGTATGGAGGACCACAGCCACCTTTTAAAAATTATTGAACACATAAATAAGTAAATAAATAGATAAACAGAAACACAAGTGTTTTATATTTCTTTTTCATATTTGGTGGAATAGCATCTTTATTGTTTATTTGTGTTATTTTGGTGGTTATGGCCCTCCATAGACTGAAGTTTTTATGATATTTTTGTTATAATCAAACAGCTATATCATTTAGCTAATGAACGGATGCTGTTACAGAGAAGAGAGCAGTTCGGGTGAGATGTTTTTATTCCCTGTCTCACCTCAGCCAACGCGTCCATCTCCTCTTTGCCAAACCAGTCCGGTTCGTACATGTCCGCCAGACAGTCCTGCAACCGCCGCGACGCGTCATGCATGGCTGAAACACAAACAGAAAAAACACACATAATTACACACAAGATGACCAGAAAAAAATAATTTACGCTCTTGATTGTAATTTTACATTTTGTTTCGTTTCTCATAGCATTGCTTGTCTCTTGTTGTTTTGCAGTGTTCTCGTGTTGAGTCTGTTTTTTGTGTCTTTATTATCACTTTGATCCATATTTTTTGGTCACTTAACATCTCTTTGTAGTAGAAACGTGCACAACTAGTCCACTAGTCAATTAAATACTGTCTCTTTGTGGCTGAGTTCTGTTGTTCCTACACACTTCCGGTTTGCAGTAACCGCACTCACAGTTGATTGTGGAGTATCTACAAACTGAGTTGTTGTAATGGTGACATGCTGTTGCAGCCAGGCTCAAATTCAGTGAGCTCTTTAGAACGACCCATTCTTTCACAAATGTTTGTAAAGACAGACTATATGAAAGCTTCAAGAAACCATAATAAATGTGTCTGTGTGCAGCATGTTTTGGTTACAGTTGACTTAAAAAGTGATATGAACCGACTGGAGAGTTCAGCATCAAACAAACTAGCTGCTTCGCTATGATACATGTTAAAGTACAGCTTGTAGCCTTTTTGCCAACTTACTTTTTACTGCTGCCAGGTACGCTTTCAGGTCCTTCTGCAGTTTGGTGCCTTCTCCCTGAAACAGGAAGCACAGTGAGCAACAACAACAATGTTTAAAACAAAAAACAAAAATTGAATGGAAATAAAAATGAAAACTACAATTAGTAAAAGCAATTATAAAATTCAAGCAAAAAAAAAAAAAAAAACCCACTGAAACAGAAAGTACAATGCGGTCCTTTAATGTTACTTTATTGTGAAGGGTAAATCACACAGGAAGTCACTGTTGAGGTGCTAGGGATGCTAAAAAGCGTATGACCTTTGGTTTAACTTTAGTTTAATATGTTATGTTTCTTCTATGCTGCCTAGCACTAATGTTAACTGGAAAATTACAAGAGTTGCAACAACTGTTATTAATCTAATTAAAATACTACTAAGCAGATTTATTTATAAATGCTAATTAGAGGATAAACTAAAATAAAGCACTATGATAAAATATGTTACGACATTAACAAGTGCAGTTTATGGGCATCAGCAGCATCAGAGGTGCGGAAGTTAAAAATGTCTCCAAACCATCTGCTTGTTGAAGTTGGCCACCATCTCCTCAAAGACAACATCTCGGGTCTCATCTGCTTTGCCAAGCTTCTGCAAGACCTGCAGAGAACACAAGAGGACACGGTGATTGATCTAGTCACACATTTTATTTCTGTGGCTATTTTAGATCTATAAGTGGAGGTATGTAGCGGTCTATTTTCAGGCCACTGTCATAGCCAGTTGACGTCTGTGGTTAACACCAGCTGTGTGTGTCAGCTTCAGCGAGGACATCTGAGTTAAAACTTGTTTTTAAATTTCAGCTTGAACTCAGAATTAGGGTATTTAGTCCTGCAAGGACTAAAACAGGTTTACACAGCAAATCCATGGAGCCCAAGGACTTAAGGGGACCTGTGTGCCAGTGAATCACTTTAAATTTCACTTTAAATTTCAAGTTGGAAAGCCGTTTACTAAATAGTAGGTTCAACATACCATATACCCATAATTCATTCAGTTGCAGCCTTTGTGGTGTTTAATGGTAAAGAATACAACAGTTTTCAAATATAGGCTCAATGTGCAAATTTGACAGAAAGTCCACAAGTACAAATGGATGATTTTACCTTTGTTACTGATGCTCATCAGGGAAACACAAAGACATTAGATGCTATTGAAAAAAACTTTAGACCCTCACAGTTAATTGTAAAGAGATCCAAAATATTCTCCAGGTAATATTACACCTGGGACTTGATTGCACAGTACGCAGTGATGTCATGCTCATTACAACCCGCTCCAAGAAGATTAGGTATGCACACCATTAGTTACCATGGCAATGTACCCAGGTAAGAATTGGGTAGTACAGGATTCCCTAATGCACCCTCTGGAAGTTACACACCAAAAAAAAACCCCAAAATACACATAAACACGTATAAAATGAGCACAAAACAACCTGGAAGAGATGCAAATGCATCACAGTACGATACAAAAAAATGCAAAACTATACATTTAACATAAATAGAAAGAGGCAAAAACACCCACAAACAAACATGAAGAAAAATTAAGCCAAATAGTTCCTGTTTAGATGAAATGCAAAATAACCCAAAAAAGGAGATATGAATTTTTTTCATGGACACAAAACATGACCACATTTGAAACTGAAAAAAACAAACAGAAAATAACCAAGAAAACTAAAGTACAAACTAAATAACTGTAAAGAAAAAAATGTTTAGTAACAAGAATAAAAATGAAAAATGACCAAAAAGGACAGAAAATTTTAAAGACAGGTGCAAAAGCAGAAGCAGAGACAAAAAGGGACCACATGTAAGAATTACGGACATTACTGTTTGGTCGATTATTTATTTGTTGTAACATTGCTTCATGGCCTGTTTAGATGGTGCCACATTTGTAAGGAAGATGCATTTGAGGGCTGACCAGTAGACTTGAGTATGTGTGTTTGTGCTCATGAAAAACCTGCCAAATGATTGCTGCCAAAGCCAAACAGCATGCCAAAATATGAAAAACACCTGAAGCAAGACAAGAGGTGCAAAAATGAAGCGAAAGATAATAACCAGAAAGAAAAGAAAAATGTCCAGAAAAATTCACAAAGGACGCAAAACAACAAAAAGAGATGCACATCAAAATACTAAACAAGCGCAAAGTGAAGCAAACTTTTTACAAAACAACTAAAAATATGAAAAAATAGACACAGATTCACAAACTACAGCAAACAGAAACTAAATGACAGGAAAGAGACACATAATAACCCAAGAGAGATTCAAGCTGAGCACACACAGAGAAATAAATGGACTAAAAATAAACTGCAAATGACAAACCAATGAAAAATAAAAAAAAAACAAACAACTAAATGTAAATGCAAAGCAGTGAAAAAAAAAAACCCAGACAAAACAAACAAAAAGCTGAAATTGAACACAGATAGAAGCAAACTGATGGCAACAAAACAATGAGAACACATTCATGTTCCAGTCCTTCTGTAAGTCATGAACCAGCTGTATCACAATACATCTGAGTGCTGTGTGTGAGACATCTTTAGAAGAGAATTCACTTCAGCTATGGCATTTTTTAAAATTAGGGCAGAGTCAGCATGTGTGAGGTCAAAGGTCAAAGCCTCTGTGTCCTGTGACCTGACAGTTTTTTGAAATGACAACGTTTTTCAATTTTCTTTCTATATGATGTTTGCTACTTTTTATTTATGTATTGTTTTATGTTTCATATAAATATATTTTTAGTTTTATTTTCTAATGATTTTAATAAAATTAAAAAATTTTTTTTATTAATTTTAATATTAATAATAATTGAATTTCTGGATTTTTGTATGTTTTGGGTTGTTTGATCTTTTCTAAACAGTTTCTGCTATTGGTCAGTTATATTTTCTAGATAGTTTTTAAATGTTTCCCTTACTTTCTGAATTTGTTTCTACAAGTGCTTTCATTTTATAGTTTCTTATTTTGTTCAAAAGGTAATTTAAACAATTTATTTACTGAATTTCTTAGTAATGATAAGTATAAGTGACATCTTTTGGCTTCAGTTTTTTTCTTCTGTTGTTAGTTGAAGGTCAGCAGCTAATCTGATCAGATGACTCACTGCAAGCACATGGACGAGCATCCACAACACCTACACCTCCGCCACCTGCCGCCCTAATCCTCTGACGGATACACAAACCAACATCAACACTCAGAGGGGACTTCCCCACTAGTCTGTTTATAACTCCCCAAGAATATAATCATCACACATCAGGAAAAACTTGTTCTTCATCTAAAACTTGCACGCTGAAGAAAAGCGTAAAAGTCATGGTCCATTCAGGTCAGTAGAGAAAAAAATCATGAATCAAACCCGAGTTTTGCTCTGTAATGGTTCGTGACTGTGCTGGTTTATCTATCTTTGCGAGGACCTGTGCAAATCTCCAACTACATCAGGACACTTTGGTCAGTCCTCATAGTGGGACAAACCTCCAAAGACCTGTTTCAGGACACAGTCTTAGGTTTTGGCTCATAATCACGGCAGCATAACGTCCTCGCAAAGACAGATGTACAAATGTGTGTCATTACTGTCCACTGCATATTGGTGTTGAGTTTCAACCTCCCCAAAATACACCCGGAGCACACACAGAGGGAGTTTGAGGGGTATTAAGAGTGACGAGGAGGAGGTCCAGGGGCAGCTAAATATAGATTCACACTCCCATGAGCCCCACCCATAGCAGCAAGGCATGCTGGGAGTCCTGGGAGGGAGGACAAGTGTTCAAGCCAAGCAGGGCAACTTTGAGGTTTGGTAAGTTTGGAATCAAATTACTAATTTTAGAGAGCTAAAATTAGTGGACTTATTATTAGGCATTAATTTGTAAGATAAACTAATTTTGTTTAGTCATTTTTTATCTAGATAAATTACTTTAACATTTAAATACTTCATTTAAAAATCTCACATTCTGGTTTTATTTTTGTTTTTTTGTAACATTTTAGCAAAAGAAAAACACATTTTAAAACATTTAGTGTCTCTAAATTTTTAGTATATTTTGAATTTCGTCTTTTAATTACTGTGATTTATTTATTATTGATACCATTTTCATTATTCTTTAAAATTCAATAGAAGGAAGGAAACTATAAATAAATATGAAAACACTCTTAAAATAAATTTTGTATTATTTCTCCATTACTTCTTATAACAACTCTAAATTTCATATTTTAAAAATATGAAAATAAAAATCAGAGTATGTTTGTCTTTCTTCAGTCCGATGTAAACATTTTAAATTTACTCTTTAGACCGGAGGGTGAACTGATTAGAATTTCATGGCCAAAAGCCAAAGATGAAGACGCCCATGATGAAGGCCAAAAGGTAAGGGCTGATTTGCTGATAAGAAGCACAAATGTAGAAAAGAATGAAAAATTATATTTTAGATCCTAAAGTTCTGGACATGACTGCTTGATGGAGGTGCACATGAAGCAATTATTCTAGTTCTTATTATTATGAATAACCACATTATTAGGTTAGCATTAGGTAACAGTTCTGTTAACATTGCATTTTTTAAGCAGTTTCATGGAAATTAAAATGTTTTTCCTCATTCTTATTGCCAATTGTGTAATCACAGTATTTTGCTGTATCTTTTCCTTTTGACTAAACTGGTTGTCAGTCTGTTTCCTAACTCCAAATACAATTTAGAGTTAAATCTTTTGTTTTTTCAAGTCCAGAGCCTCAAAACCTGAAAACAGCGTTTTCAATCATAGCCCAGATCCTGCAATAAGGCTTTTGAAACCTGAGCCTCAAGCATTCACAAGAAAATAGTGACTGAGGTCTTTAAAGTAACCACGTACAAGCAGACACAGTTCAGAAAACCAACAAACTTTCAAATCACAGAGTGAGTAGCTGATGTTTTAAATTGAATAAATGCTAGAATAACTGTGATGAATAAAAATGATGAATAAATCTTTTCTTGGGCTTAAATAAAGTTGGTATGGTACCACTATGGAAAAAAACTGAACCAATGATCAGTATTTAGCCCGTTTTTTAAACTAAAGTCGCACTGAACTTTGTAGTTCAGGCAGTTTGACAAAATTACTTAAAGGTGGGAATAGCTATCCATGTAGAGCAGTTTAGGAAGAAATTTGGGATAAAGTTTTCATTCGGTGAGGAGAAGGGAGCTCAGGTGGGGGCGTCGCCAAAACATTAGGGCACTGGTTGGTGTCACAGGTTGCGTCCTCTTTGACTCCAAGTGCCACAACAGGTCTCCAGCTCCAGCTGTTTTCTAAAGAGCACCACCTCCACTGCCACTACGCTCACAGATTCATCTGTGGGGAATTTTCCCAGCATGCTATGCATCACAGCTGACTGGATGATATTATATCACTATGACAGTCATGGCGGCACCCAGGAAAGTCTCCGGATTGTTGGGCCAGCTGGTCCGAATTAAATTATTACTGTGCACCCGGCCGGTACCCAAGTCGAACCCAAAGTGCAGCAGTAGTGTGTGTGTCTTTAAATTTAAGCTTTTAAGCAGTATTTTCTCAGAATTTTCAGTTAGTCCCTCAAAAGTTTGAGATAAAAGTGCAAAATCTTGATTCATCAATGGCAAAAAGTGCCTTTGTTTTGCTTTTTTAGCTTTTAATCTTCCATAGCTTTGTCTGCAGCAGAAAGGACAACTTAAGGGGTCATTTCTGTAAAGCTTTGCACCATTTTCACATGGTTAATGGCTTGATTAACTGTAGTAAGCTTTAATCGTATCTAGCATGCTCATAATGCTAATGCAACAGGTGGTATTCTGTCGGTGTATACATTTGAGGTTTATGTATTTCTATAGTACATCAAAAAAATATTTTTTAAACATAAACATTTAAGTAAAATGCATTTGAAATGTATTAAATCAAGGTTTTATTTATTTATTTTAAATAATGAATAATTAAAGAGAATATGCTTGTTATAAACTGAATATATACCAAATTCCATTAAGTTGTACATATGTAACAATATTAGATGTAAAATTTACACGCACAAAGTAACCGATTTGGACATTCATATTTTTTGAGTGTATAAGAATCAGTCAGTTTTACAAGCGTCTCTTCTTCCTTTGCTTCAGGTAAAGTTTCAACCTGTAGGATTTTGGTCTGCATATTTAAAAACAGTCTGATCTCTCTGCTGTGGATGGGAGGACAGACACTGGAGTTTAACAACGTAAAGCGAGCGTGGAGGGCAGCGTGCCAGCAGACAGACAGCTGAAGCCAGCCCCTCCCTCCTCCCCACCTCCCCTCCGCCTCGGCTGCCAGCCTTCAGCGGGAAGATGATACTCTGACCTTCCTCTTTACTCACCGACAGCTCAAAGACTGAAAGCTCAGGGACAGAAAAAGCTGCGGTCTTTCTGATTTCTTCTGCTGCATGAATGCCAAGATGAATTTCCAGAAAACAAACTACGTATTTCCTGTGTTTTAAAATGCAATCCACTATGTTTTCCTCTTGGACACTGAAATCAGCCAAAGACTTTTTGGTAACCGTGTACCAGAAATATTATTAAGAAAGTTGACTGGACTTTCATATGTGCTGGTATTTTAGTTTTTTAGAAAATAAAATCATAAAAAATAGTTATTAAACCATTTTAAACAATTTAACAAATACTCTTGATTTGATTAATTTGACTTTGAGGTATAATTCATTGTCTGCTTGCTTCATTTATTGGTGTTTGAGCTGAATGTTGGATCTGGATATAATAAAATTTCAGTCGCTGATCAGGTGTATTCACAGACTACAGCTTTAGAAATTAAAGCCACTTTATCAATCAAATCAAGTTTGCTGCAGCTGGATAAAAAAAACCCTGTGCTGATATTTTAACTTGATTACTCTTTGCCCGATTGATGACTTTAACACAAGTGAAGCCTGATAGGTGAAAGCTCTCTTGAACATGCTGGACTTTATCCCTCTCTCTCATTTTAAAGAGTACCCTCCACCTAAATAAGCTCTCCCATTCAGACACGGGGAACATAGGACATGGATGCCATTTCATTCAGCAGCGAGCGACAGTGGCAGCGGCTGCTATTTAAAGTCCATTCAAGAGAAATGATCAATCAGGCTCTGGTGGCTCAAACAGCAGAAGGGCAGCACCATTTAAATTATGCATCCATATAGCCAGTGTTGCTATGAAAAAGTACGAAAAACATATTTGCTCCATTTTTAATATAATGACATGTAATTTCATTTTAAACTTTCTTGTTATATGAGACAAACTTTTTCCCAACATAAGAAGTTATTTTGTTATTCTATTCGTGTTCCCCAGTGGAGGACTCCTACTGACTCCAGCTGCTTGATGTTGGCGTCTACTAGACAAAATAACAACAGGTTTAATTACACATTTATGTTCCCCTCAGGTTAAACTGGTTTATGTTTTGGATCCCATGATCTTCAGGTGCACTTTATGCACACTCTAGCAAAGCTAAACACATTTCCTTGAGCCTCAAATAGTCATATTTCATCCAAATTTTCAGCTGCTCCTTTATTTCCCGAGGAGTCAGGACAGCTAATCTTGGGTGGCATCCCAAAGCAGAACAGAACATGCGAGCTATAGGTCCGTGTCATTAAACCACTGCAGAAGAAGAAAGATCAGGACCTATTCTGATCATTTCCAGCTCTTTATCCTTTTTACCTGGGCTTTGCATGAATAATCCTTATTCATCTTATTCCATACTCCCTCAGTGCACCCTCTGTCTGAAACAAGTCATTTGAGCTCCTTCCTCTTTAAGAAAGTTTTCTTCTGACTTGTTACTCCTCACAAACAGAAGGTTCAAACAGCAAGTGGGTGGGGCTTCTGTGGTTTAGATGACCATGGTATATGCTCTCTGTTACATCACACGGATCCATAAGCAGAAAATAACTGTGTGAAATGTAGAAATTAGGGTAGTCTGTCATCTGAGCTTTTGGTTTTCAGAGCTACTTATGCATAGACTGATCTCATTATCTGAAACTTTGAGCATGATTAATATAAACATCCACCAATGCAACAGGAGAACATGACAGAACATAAACAAATGCAGATTAGGCTCTTTCCAGATCTGAGTTTTATTTGTATGCCAATTTACCCACTTTCACTCAGCGCAATATTTACTTATGAAACATTATAAGATTTTTTTTCTATACTTCCACAGCTTTTAAAATCTTTACCTGATGAAAACAATTTATTGCAGTTCTTGCTACCAAGTGTGGTGCGACAAGTTATCAGGTATTGGGGACAATTACTTTTGCACACTGGGGCAGGTAGGTTTGGAAAATATTTTTCCCTTATGAAGTCAACATTTAAAAACTGCATTTTGTAATTGCTCTGGTTATCTTTGTCTGATATTAAAATGTTTTGGATGATCTGAAACATTAACGTGTCACAAATATGCAAACAAAAATGTAGAAAACTGAAAGCTACGGTCTTTCTGGAGAGCTCCTGTTGCTTTTCCAGGACTATACATTATATTTTTCTCACCACTGACACGTAACACTCAGCAGAAGATTAAGCAAAGTCAAACCTGATAATAAAAATGTGTGATCTGTGTTGCTCAACTGAATAAATTGTTGTTGGCCTGTGTCCTTATTCTTTATGCTAAGCTAACACAGTTCCCTACTACCAACACTGAACAACTTCTTCACCCAATTTCTGGTCCTGATTTTCAAGAACAATTTGTTGTGTTTATATTTTGAGGAAATTTTAACTTTTAGGACTCAAAAACTAAAATGGCTTCAAAAGGTTTGTGGTGGCTAGATTTAAAAATGACCGTGGCTGCACGCTTGTGTCATTTTGGGGAGGAAATCTTGAAGACACAGCAACTGAGACTTGCAGTATATGTGAAATCTCTACGACTGACTGACAGCACTCCTGGTGTGGCCCTGAGGTGATTAGAGGTTAAGACCTCAGCAGGCTTAAGTAAGAAGAGTGATTAGTGCAGACAATAATAACTCAGAGCTGCACACAGACTGTTGATCAGGTTTCATTTGGTCACTTTTACAACTATTTTCTCTCCTCTTTTCTTTCTGTTTTTAATGAAAGACTTTAAAGCCTTTTAAAGTGGCACCTAGATTGCTCCCCAAAAACCAATTACAAGCACGGTGACAAAAAAATTATCACAATGAAATACTGTTAACCTCCTTAAAAGACAGATTTGACATATTTTAGAAATACTTTACAACTTTCTTTATTTAAAATATTTTAATATTATTAAATGTTAGGCAACTGTCACATTCCATAAATTCCGAGCTGAGGGGTTTATATGTGACAAACCCCTCAATCTATTTTAAGGAATTTTAAAGGATTTTAATCACAAAGGGGCATTTCTAAATGTAAAATTGGCCTTTAACTTGTTTAAAACCTAATGAAAACACACTTATATAAAACAATCTATTAGTTCCCCCAAAATAAGGAATTTATCCCAATGGCTCAGATCTTACCCCATAAAACACTTTCAGTTGTGCCTTAAGTATATTTAAAGCACTCTGATATATTACAGTCTGGTAGCTGGCATGTATAAATAATTTCTTTGATTTAAAATACTTCATACTTCAACTTTCTTCTGTGCCTTAAACCCCTTTATCTAAAATACTTAAATATGAAGCAGTCTATTGGATCCATATTGTTTTTATCTCAAAATGCTATATTGTCTTTAATTAAGTAACTGGTGGCTTCCAAACTATTGACAGTTTACCCCTTAAGCCAATTTAAACTATAGTTTAAACCATTGAAAGTACTTTTGAGATATTGCAGTTTGATAATTGTTATTTAAATACCACAACCACCTCATTTTTACCTTAATTTCAAATGTGTTTAAGACTATCACTGAACTGTGCCATAAATCGACCCATGACTGATAAATAAGGGATTAACTTGCTAATATTTGGCAAACCCCTCAATCTACTGTGAGGAATTTAAATGGGTTTTAACCACGAGAATCACCTCTGGGGTTTATTTTAAACTCTTTTTAAATTCTGCAGTACAGTGGGTCCAATTTGATGTGTTACAGACTCTTAATATAACTCTGCTGTTTGTCATTAATAGCAAACAGTTGAGTGATAAATATAGTAAGTAAATGATTAGCCGATTGACATTTATTGTAATGGGTGTTAACCACAAAGAGCACCCTTGTATATGATCTTGGACCCTTTTTAAACCCATTCATTGGCTACACTGGACTTTCACATTAGTTAAAGATATTAGAGCACTACAAATCACAGATAGCTTCCATGATATATTTTTACCCCTTAAAACCACCTTAAACTCTACATAGCTTTCCAGTGTTTGATAATAACCCAGCATTCAAACTTCTCATCCATATATGGTAATTCTGGCCTCCTAAAAACACCATGGAAACAGCTTAAATGCTAACTTTCAGGGTTCAAAAGGCTCCAAACAATTGGGTGATGTCAAAGTGGTTGCATCCATCTTTTATCTACAGTTTATAGTTTCCACCTAATTAAGAGTTAAAAGCTTTTTAAGAGATCTTTCATGCTACTGGAGATTTTACCTCATATACTGTAAAAACTATTTAAAGTGCTTTTTTAGTAATTCAGGAAACAGGGCAAAAGTAAAGATTCAACCTGGAGGAGCAAAGGAACAAAGAGCAGTCTGGTTCCACCTGGAAATACATTTTGTTCCATTGAGTGGTAAAATAATGTTACTGTGCCACATTCAAGCCTAGAAACTTATTGTTTTGCTTTTATAATCCGGAAAAGAGCATTTAAAATGATGCACCAAAACAAAAAAGGGGGATTTGGACCATTTTGTCCTTCTGTAACTTGTGGCTAAGTTGCCCTGACATGACAACAAAAGTTTGAGGGGGAGCAATCAAATTTCAAATCAAATTTCAAATCAAATTTCAGGGGGAGGGCCATCCCAGGCCCTACTTTTAACTCAAGGTTTTCATTTATTAATACTGTGGAATTTAAGATGCTATTAAAAAGGTTTTAAATCTCTGAATATTTTATGAAATACAGTTACATGCGGTTTGGATGTTTGGTGAATATATTACGACGCTGCAGTCGATTTAATGGGACAGGCTGATCCAAACTGAAACTTTCCTTAGAGAAAACCTTTTTTGTAGTCCGTTAACTCTCCCTCGTTTGAAGGTACAAAGTTATGGGATCCAGTTTCACGCCAGGACACTGTGTCCCGCTGCCATGCGAGCCTCCTGTGCTGATCGGCTGAATGAAAAGTTGACCATTCTTACCTTCTCCTGCGCTCTGGTAAGCCTTTTCTGGACGTTGATGGCCAGTTTCCCGGCGGTGACCCCTTTCCCTATCTCGGCCATGTCGCGCGTGGCGTGGAGGACTCCCCTTTGGTGTCAGGACCAGCGAAGAAGGAGTGCGGCTTAAGTTGTGCCTCTTCTGGATGCCGACGGTGCGTAAAACCCCTCCGGAGGGACACTTGGCTCGCTGTGCGTAACTCTAATCCTGCTGACAGCTTCTTAAAGGTGCAATGCGTAATTTAATCCTATTTGCGTTTAGTAAAACCAAAACCGAAAAACTGAACAGAGTTTGGTGAACAAGGAGGAACAGATTCAGAAATCGTCCTGCTCTCGATTCTAACTGATAATTGACAGACACACTTGGGCTCGATATGGAGAGATATTAAGTTTCCACTCAGTCATCCTCTTAAAGGCGCAGCAGGCTGATATTATTAGCCGACAACTGTTGCATACGCGCAACAGTTGTGTTGCCGTCTTTACGCACGGCCCTATTTATGCGCACGGAGCGGGTTTTATGTCAAATGCGAGCGCTAAATCAACCCCGATGCCCCCTCGGAAGGCCGCACATTCATCAGCGGCAGAAATACACCGACAGACACGAGAGCTGACAAAGCTCACCTGCTTCTTTTGTGAGCAGCCAGCAGGTGTCAGTAAAGGCACGTCCAGGTAAAACCTCCGCACCTGAAGACAGGTGTCTTGAGGATGTGTTGTGCATCTAATTTAGTCTCTCGGAGTGTTTTTTGTCCTCTTTTTTTCTGGGTAATTATGTCTGTTTGGCACTGTTATTATAATGAACTTAAATAAAAATGTGAGTTTATGACATCTTTTGAAGAAAGGGGGCACGAATTGTGTCTGAACATAAAATATGTGTAAATATCTCCACCTGAGACGTTTCATGAAGCATATTTTTATTACTAGACCAGCACAGATCAGGATGGCAAAGGGCATCATATCAGAGTTTGAAAACCTGTTTACACCCTGGTAATCCAAGAGCTCAGAGTACAGGATAAACGCACATGAAGATTGGAAAACTGAGACCTCAGCATCCATCCATCCATTTTCTTCTGGAGCAAATCCCAGTTGTCAGAAGGCGAGAGGTGGTGTACACTCTGGAAAGGTCACTAATCCATCACAGGGCTACCACAGTCTATAATTTTATCATTTAGAAACACAAGTTAACCTAACTCTATGCATGTCTGAGGGAATAATCCAGATTACCTGGAGAGAACATGCAAACTCCAAACAGAAAAGGACCGGACCTTCATGCTGTGAGGCGATGGTGCTAACCGCTGCACCACCAAAAGATATTTTCTTTCAAAATCGCCACATCTCCTTCTTTCTTCATGATTCCTGCCACCTTGACAAGATTCTCAGTTCCAGACATGCTGAAGCATCTCCACAGCATAATACTCCCACCACTGCTGGTGCTTCACTACACTTTCTTCAAACATTAGCAGCTCCTTAAGATCTGTCTAATCTGACCAAAGGATGAGCTTCCAGTATGTATATTTTTTCTCCAGGTTGTCCTTAGCATACATAAGTGATGGTGTGTCTTCTGCAGACGTGAGTCTTTTTTTGGTCTATGCAGGGTTGTTTGATTGTCTTATTTGAAACTACAATTCCTGACTTGGGAAAAACATTCCCTCGTAGGTTTTTTTTTTTTTCTTTAGACACATCTGTCACTACTTTTCTTGTCAGAGTCTTTGAAATCCGTTGATTCCTACCTCTGCCAGGCTTTCCTGATGATACTTCTCATTTCAGTTCTTGACACTTGGAAACACTGTGACAACTTTGTTTTTATACCCTGTGTAAATCAGAAGAAAATCCCCAGGTCAGGTCAGTTTTTCAAGGGGGCTAATAACACTGAGCCTAGTAATATATTATTTTTTGTTTTGTTTTTCTGAAACATTTCAGTTTCACTTCTGTGTCGCTATGTCAAAAATACCCTGCTCACTTGGACCGCAGCTTGTAACCCACTTCAGAATATAGTCACAGGGACAGAAATGAGGCAGAACCACTCGGCTCATTTCCATATAATTTAATTTCAAAAATAAATCTTTTTAATATCTCTTTTCCCATAATAATAACTTCATAAACATTATTAGATTTTCTGTAAACAAATAATATCATAAATACATTCTATTATTCATTCTAAAATCTCTGTATTAAAGCAGGAAAGTACATGTGTTGGAGAAAAAAATACATTTTGTCCTTTTACAAAGAGCACAGCCCTCCACCCCAACCCTTTCCCAGGCTCCACTATGAAACAAAATCCCTTAAAATTACACCTTAAATCTCACACTAATCTGCCCAGATTTCATAGTGTAGTAGGAGTAGCTCATTTGAAAACTGGAAACATCCATTAATTAACAAAAAAGGAGTTTTTCAAGGTTAGAGGTTTGGTTTGGGGTCAGGTGAAAACAGATACAATTTCCGTAATCAGGGAGTTTCGAGGTTTACACCAGATTAAGGACAAATTATGGGATAAATTAAGAGATTATCTGAAATTACAGGATGCTAAAACCCCTTTAAAACGTTAATAAAACCGAATAACTTTTCTATTTCTAAAACTATGTTTAATGGTTACAAGTCTTTTTAATATATGTCTGTATTTTAACAGTATCTTAAAGGAAACCCTTAAAATACATCACTTTTTTCCCCTCATGGGATTTTTTGTGTTGTTTAAAAATCACATTAAAATTCCCATAATCCAGAAAATATCAACAGTTTACCATAAACAGCTTTCAAAGTAGAAACCTCTAAAATTATAATCATTTTCAACCTATAAGTATCTTGACCCACCAACATATAACCAACCAATTTAAGGGAGACTCATGTCAACCTTACCATCGTCTTAATTTTATAATTAATGGATTTTTTAATTTACGTGTTTTTAGAGTTAAATAAGGATGTTTTAAGGGATTATTGCTTCATAGTGTTTTACAAATATAAATGTCAAACAACAAAAACATTTGTTTGTGCAGTTTTTTAAATCTGAATGTTCATTTGGTCTCATCTGTGTCACTTCGAGTTTTTTTATTCTTCCCATCAGGCCTCAGCAGGAAGCCAAATGTCTCCCATCGCCGCAGGAAGTTCATTAGGGTCTTATTTGGCTCTTACTTTGCAGTTCAGCTTCCTCACCTGTTGTCCTGAGCCACTCCCAGCGGGTGGAGGCGTCCTGAGTCCAACAACTTCCTCCCCAGCCAGTGTAAAAGCTGCGAGTACCAGTGGATCCCATCACTGTGGCCCCCAGTGGTCCGAGTCCAGCTGTGGATCAGCCTGAGTGGGGCAAAGGCCCAGTGAGCAAGGGAGTGCTGGTCCACCACTGCGTAGCAGGACACTACCACCCCGTCCACCACCACCGTCCCCTGCTGGGTCAGCGGCGCAAACACCCCTTTCATCTCCTTTACTGTCACCCGGCTGATCCGAGACAGACGCCCCTCCCTGTGCTTCTGTCCCGCTTTACCCTCTGACACCAGCACACACTGTCCCGGCTGGGCATTGCTGGCGTACACAGTCCTGAGGGCATTGTGGGCTGGCACCGTCCCTTCTGAGCAGTTCTCTTTGGATACAAATATCAGGTGGGCGGCAGTGAGTGAGAGCTGAGCTCCAGCTTCAGTCTGCAGGGTGTAAAAGAGTTTCCGGGTCTTGGGGTCCCGATCGAGGAAAGTCAGGACCTCACTGAACACAAGCTCACCGCTACCGTCACTGCCTGACGAGACGAGGACTCGCTCACCGGGTCGCAGATCGCTGACGGGCTTCTGACTTCCACTTTCCAATATGACCAAGGCCTCACCAGGGAAACAACCTCCAGACTTAGCCGCCACTGAGTGGTCTGAAGACAGAGACAGAGATAAAAGATAGCCATCAGGTTTGGACAGTGTTTAAAATGTATTCCACTACAGATTACAGAATACATGCCCCAAAATGTATGTAGTACTGTATTCCATTACGTTACTCAATGAGAGTAACGTATTCTGAATACTTTGGATTACTTAATATATTATCATACTTTTTATAATTACATGAATGTACTATTGCTGTGTGATTTATTACTATTACTGAAGGTTACTCGCCAACACAATACCAACACTAACTAGATTTTTAAATCGTAATATAAATGAGTAACAGTAGGTTGGACATTAGGTAAGGCTGCACTTTTTGCAGCAATCTCGTATAGAAAACTATTCTGCGGGTATATAAAACAGGTCCGCGGCTCCGAACGGTAATAAAGGGACCTCTGGCTAATACGTCGGGTTCCATGTCGGGCTCGTAATTTTTTATTTATTTTTAAATTATATATTTGAAAGAAAATGTGAAAGCTTCTGATATTTTGAAAGAAAGTGAAGATATTTTGTTAATCTGCATTATCAAGATAAAAATCTTTATTTACAACAATTTTTTAAATGCTTTTCCATAATTTCAAATTTTATTGTAAAAAAACAACAACAAAAAAAGCATATTTTCTTTTGTGTGAGGGATTATATTTCATTATGAACAATATTTTTAATTAAAAAAACCAACATCTTATAAACAATGTTTTTATTTATTTTTTTTACATTATTTATCACACTCACAATCCCAAAGTTTGACACAATTTTTAGACTAAAGATGCCAATAAATGTTTGAGATTTTCTGTTAATAAAATATTTGCAAAAAACATCACAATTCGAACCTTACCTCATAGTAATGACTTGTGTCTTAATATGTTATGTTATTTTTCAGCTGGTGGCTCCATAGTTAGTGTTTAACACATTTTCTTGGCAAATGAAAGGCAGCTGGTTAAAATCAGAGACACAAATACCTTCAGGATTTGTTATACATTTGAATAAACAGCACAAAATTGGCTTTTAGAAGTAACACTTTTAATCTAACGTCTTATAGTTTTGAGTAAAAATGTATTTAATTTCTAACACTTCGGATCCGTCTCATAGTTTAGACCCATGAGGTCATTGTTTTTTTCCCTCTTTCCTTGAACCCTCCCCCCCCCTCCAAAACAACTAATAACCCAAATTGTTAAGCTACTTAGGTACAATTTCTTTTTACAATTTGGATTTATAAATTCATAACTATAACTGTTTGTTTTTGTTTTTTTATTACATTTCTAACTCCCAATCGTGTTGCATGTGCAGTTTTTGGGGGGGCAGTAATAAACTTCCATACTAAAGTGCTTGATAACATAATAAATCTCTCCACCTCCCTTTAGCCAAATATTGACTCTTTCCTTTCAATCGCTGAACATAAAAGAACAATAACCAGCCTGACAAACACAACCTCCTTCATAAAGGTGCATGTTGGGTCGTACATGTGTCCCCAGCCCAGATTGTGTTCGTGGCAATGAGTTCAGGCACTTGAAAGTAACCCCTGAGGGCTCAAGTCTATCTGGGGATAAATATTTGGAGAAGGTAGGAAAGCCAAGGCCAAGTGATAAGATAAGTCACCTGAAGGAGGAAGGAGCAGAGCAAGAAAACCAGCCAGTCATATCCTGACTTTTGAAATAAAGAAACAACCATTTCTTAGACTAAACTGCTTGGTAACATACTTTTGAAAAAGCAAGTAAAATTAATTTGTAGCTTATTAGTAACCCAAAACATTTGAAATAAATAAGTCAAAATGTTGACTTGACAGCTTATATTTGTGGATCAGTATGTAAGTTTAATTCAGTATTTATTTAATACATTATTTTTTACATTTTTTTCATAACCTCTGAATTTTTTTTAACCGCTTCTGTCCTAATTATGACTTTAAAATTACACATTTGGATTCTAGTAATTTCAAACCGTGAACCTTGTACTCGTTCATGTTTTCCAGACTAAAAACATCACACATGTTGCTCTATCTTGTCTTGCTCTTTATTCAAGACTAAATTCTGTAATATAGAAAAATGCCATGACATGAAATCCAAAATAATACGTCTGCTTTAAGATTTTAAATAAACTTAATGAGAAATTTTGAACGTTAACATGGGATAATGATGTAAATTGTGAGCTGAAAGTAAAAACAGTAGTGTTAGGGAAGAGAAAGGTAAATAATTAAGTATAATTTGTGGTGAAAGTTTTGGCTAAATATGGAATCAGTGTAGCTAAACGTTAAAACAAACTATACCTTTTCTAGTTTCAGTAATCTCATGATATATCTATTCTGAATTTTCTATCATTTGTTGAGCGTACCTTATACTGAGAGCAATAAAAGAACAAAAAAGTCCACGTCTTTCACCCAAAATATTACCTTCCTAACTGCTTCATGACATGAGCACAGTGGGAACAGCTCAAGTATGAGGTGAAATGTGCATCAGTAGGAGTTAAAATGCTCCATCAATCCCTCCGTTTCCTCCTTTTCTCACGTCCACCCCCCTTTTTTTCAGTCCAGTCTTTCATCTATAGCGGTCCAGCACTTTGCTGCCCTCTAGTGGTTGTTTCCTCTTGTTGCTGCCCCGCTTTTAATTGCATTTAAAGGGATTTGGGGGGCAGGGGTGTTTGTTGTCAAAGAGTTCATCTTCCCAGTTTCTTTTCTTTGTCATATTTTGAAGAATTTTGAAGAAAATTAGGAGAAAAAAGAAGAAGAAGAAATCAAAAACATGAAAAAAAATACCAACTTGATTGGTTGCCCTTCTGATCAAGTCAAGTTCTGGGCCCTCGCAACCCGATCTGGGAGGGAAGGAGAGAGGAGCAGGAGAAAGAGGAAGGGAAAAGAGAGGTAAGGTTGGAAAAGGGAGAAAGAAAAGGAAAATCTCAGTTACCACTCAGTGTAAAATGTGTCACTGGGGGTTTAAAGTGGATGCATTTTAACAAGAGGGTGCAACTCTCAGCACATCTGTGTTACTTTTAACTGTAACTTTTCATAACAGACACCCTGAGAACAGTGGCTATGTGGAGAAGTTTGAACCATGATGAGAACGTGCAGTCTCTTCTTTGCACATCCTGATGGAGTCAAGTATTACGAGTTGCATTTCCAGCAAAAATACCTAAAAGTTTTCAAGAAAGCTTGGCATGCGAACTAAAAAGTTCAGGTAGGTTAATTAGCTGCTTTTCTTCACTGTTTCTTGGTGCAGTGAAGTAAAGCACTGCAAGGTCTCAGTAGTCCATCTATCAGATATTTGTGGACAGCATTTAACATTACAGCTCAGTAATAAATGATGAATAGTCTGTCAGGCACTTTATGGTCTCCTCTTCTTTCATGCAAAAGTCCATAAAGCTGTGGTTGCACCTACTGAATGTGAACAAATGTCAGCAAACACACAAGCTGTCCCCGTTCAGTTTAAGTCAAAATATGCTTGTGAGCTAACGTTACATTAGGGGAATATTAATGTGGTGCTGGAGAGAGAGAGGAGCAAAAGATGAGAGATACTTTTTAAAAGCTAAGTAAGTTACATTTAATTTAAATGTAAAGTTTATATGTATGGTCCTGATTCATTTTAATGTTTTTCGCCCAATGAGACACTCAAATCTGTATGTGATGTGTCTTTGAAGTCACCTTTTCGGTGAAAAGATACCGTTTAATACCTGTGAGACTTTTTTTCATAGATTCAACTAAAGAAATAAGAACAAACTATGTATTTAACTATGTATTTTTGTGACAGGCTGCTAGCAACAAAGTGTCGTAAGATACAATATAAAATTGATTCTTTGCTACGTTTTTTGGTAAGTGTAGACACAACACGGGTTCATCCATTGAATTAGGAACCTTTTTTTGCTTCAACAATTCATAACTCAGTGATAAGTAGCTTTACAACAAAAAACATTTATCATAAAGTCTCCAGTTCAAGAAATGGAATGAAAATGAGTAAAAAAGCAGACAATTGTGCATAGAAGAACTTTGAAAGACCTTTAGGAAGTCAGGTTTCCGAACTAAGATTTCTGATTGCAAAATATTATCCTTTGACTTTTTTAGGTAAGTTATAGTTTTTTGCAGTTTTTGTAAGTCTGCTAGCGTCCACTTGTGTCCTTACATTTTTTAATACTTTTGTAATATTACTTATGATTACAAATTTTGTGACAAGGCAGACTCGTCTATGGAGAATGCAATGTTCCAATGCGCCAACTATACACACGCCCTTCATGTATGTTGAGTTTCCAGTTCTCTGTGTCCACAGTTTCCAAAACGCAGCATACAGACGCCTGTTTTTTTCCCCAAACTTTGCCATTTATGGAGGTAACTGTGAATTAAGACTGACATTTTGTTTGCAGGTGGTTTAATCAAAAAAGTTCATCCCACAAAAATAGAAACCTGCTTTAAATTTGCCCATTAACCTCTTCAAGGTCACCTCCTTGTGCACCTCTGGACCACTGCAAATCATTTTGATCATGTTTTGTTCGTAGATAAGATGAAGCAATTATGAATTTTAGTCTTCTTAATTCTTTCCCCCATAAAGACAACATCTGACGACCTCCCATGAACCCTTAATGTCAAGTCTTGACACTTCAAAATATATCAATACAGACCTGGTTTGACGACCATTAGAATATGTTTTCCCAGGGTTTTTTTTCCAAGGAGATCTCTGCCTAAGCTACAGAGGCAAACGTCCTGCATAATTCCTGTTCTAGAAGCAGGCCTAAAATATAACATAAACCGCTCAGTTCAGAAAATAGAAACTAGCTTTACCCCCAGCAGGTATCCAAGCGGTAAAGAGTTAGGTAACCAGGTGTGTGCGGCTGTATTAAGTTCAGATGAGGTGGCTGCTGTGTGAGTAGAGCCAGAAAGCCACAGACAACTCGAAGATGAGTTTTTTGAGGAAGCCTAAGGTGAGTGGTTGTTGTGAGATAAACTGAAGACACAGAATGTAAGAGATAGTGCCTACTTTAGATGCAATAAAGCAGTTAGTGGGCAAAGACAGAAGAGTGAAAGTAAAGCAAAGCAGATGCACATATGAGAAATCAGTTTTCAAGAAATCTAGAGTCCATTTTCTTTAAAAAAATATATCTTGACAAAACAATTCCTAGTATTTGCATTTTTACATTTCTGCTCACACAAAGACTGAAAAAAAGAGAAGGATAACACCTCGCTTGGCTTTCATGAAGCATTTGTAGGCTTTAGAAGATTTGCCCCCAAGCGTGAAAGAGTTCAGTTTCAAGCTACAAAATCATTCAGGGGAAGACGATGGTTTTGTTGACTTTCTGAACAATATTTAACCAAAACCACAAACCTTTTCTAACCTTCACCAAGCACTTTGAGTTAATCGTGTCTGTGGCATCACTAGTTGCCATGACTGGAGGCTGAAAAACAAAACCTTCAAACCTCGCAGTGAACTCAACACGGTTCCTTTCTGTGAGGTCTAAAAGTGAAAAAAAAATGTGGCTCACTGTGAAATGTCTTAAAAAGATTTAACGTCATTAGGAAATAAAAATGATCCTGTTTTCTTTGAGTATTTAAACATTTAGATTTCTTTAGTTTATATTTGATTAAAGCATAAAAGACTTCACCGCGCTTCAGAAGTCACTTCTGATTATATGAATCCTTGCATTTGGACATTTTTGTGCTGCCAGAGCTAATCCAAATAGAGCAGTTTAAGCTTTATTAACAAAACTGCAGTAAAATTACATGCAATTTACCTAGAGGGTGCCTGAAATCTCAGTACATGAATAAATGGCTGAAATAACTACCTGCTTCTAGGTCCCAGGGTGTCAAACTCGATCTGGTCCCAAGTGGATACGACTACAAAAGTCACTGCCTCTCAATTGTTTATCTTATATCTCTGTAAGCATGTCTTTTCTTGTAAGTGAGAAGTTACAAGAAAAGTACTGGCAGCTTGTTGTAATTAATGTGATTAACAGAACATTTTAATTACTTACTGCAGACAACTCAAAATAAAAAAACAGGAACTTTTCTGTTACGCGACAACTAACAATAAAAAAATTGAACGTTTTTGTTATTTAATAGAAAACTTACTACAAAAAAATAACTTTTCTGTTAACTAATGGACTCCTAAAAAAAAAACAAAAACAAAAACATAACTTTTTTGGTATTTAATTGAATACTAACAATAAAAAAAACACTTCAACTCCTGTTTTTTTAATGTTTCTATGGTTAGTCCAGTGCTTCTTTGCTTTAGTGTCTAACAGGGTGTGGGTGATGTTAGTTTGGTGAGTAATAAGAGTAAAACTGACACAATACACAGCTAACGGTTAAAAATTTATGCTCTTCTCATTAACAATTTTCACATTTTCCAAAGTCATCCAGGGGTTGAGATTGGACCCTTTGGTGAGCCTGTTCTGGCCCCCAGGCCTCATGTTTGACACCCCTGTTGTAGACACATTAATATTATCCATGTTTCTGGAACACCTTGCTTCTTACTTCCTGTGATTTGGCGCGCTCGCTCACCTGACTTGACACTGCAGTGGATGTGATATTTGGACTCGTAGTAGACCCAGTCGAATCCAGCCTCCACTGCCAGCCGTGCCAGCATGGCGTACTTGTTCCTGTCCCGGTCCGACGTGGTGATGTCCACCGCCCGGCCCTCGTAGTGCAGCGACTCCTCCGAGTGGTGGCCGTCCTCATCCCAGCCCTCGGTGACCCGTAGCCGGACCCCGGGCCACAGGTTCATCACCGAGATGGCCAGAGAGTTCAGCCTGTCTTTGCAGCGCTGCAACAGAGGAGGCACACAGGACGTGTCTGGATCAATATATTTGCACTTTTTATGTGAATATGTTTGTTCACTGGGGACTGAAGCCTCATCCTCTGCTGCTGCGCAGCTTTAAAACCAACCAGGAAAACACAGACTCTTTACAAAGACCCCTTCTCTCGTGGACTTCACCAAACCCCCTTTGCCTCACCCCTCTCCCCCTTGTCTGTGGCTCCAGCCTGCTGTCCCAGCTCAGCCCGGTGTTTGCTCTCTGTGGTGAGCTAACGGAGGAGGGAGGCTATGACGGATGGAGGGGGGGACTGTGAGGTTACAGGGTGGCTGGGTGGGGGTGACATGTGGTGGCGGCTACAAGAACAAGAGGTCCTCAGCGTCCCTCTAAACCTGGAGTCTGGTCAGGGTGCGCAAACAGGAGGTGAGAGGGCCTATTGAAGGACCCCTCCCCTCCCTTCCCATTGCTCCGGCATACACAAATCTCACCTTCCAGTCTGCCCCGTTTATCTAATCCACACCCGAGCTGCATTGTCAGGGCAGCAGTCACGGCGTCTTGGATAACCTCTCAGACAGGCACTAGTCCTGGTCTCACTGTGAGTAAATGTAACTAACAGCAGTCAAAGACTTAAAGATGGACAAAAATTTACGAATTTTAGATATTCCTCCCCCATTTCATTTTTTTTTTAAACCCCTAACTTTTGAACATTTTTAGTCACGTTAACCTCCTAACACCCGAACTCTTTCATGGCATGCTTTTTTAATTACTCTTTGCTATTTGCGCTGATTGGCACCTGATGAATGTTAAAACAAAGAATTACCAGGTTTTTTCTTTTTTGTTTCAGAGAAAAATGAGATCCACTTATGAGGACATTTGTTTTAAATTTCAATAGAACAGTGGAAGTATAATGTCCTCTTAAGTGCAAATCAGACCCTTGTAGAGCAAAATTTTGTATTTTGATCTAGACAACCCAAAATGTGATGACCACATATGTGGATGCCAGGTCCCAGGAGGTTAAATTATAGAAAATTAAAAACACAACTATAAGAGGCTGATAATTAAAGATCCTAATTTAAGGATGAATATTTTTGTTTATTAACGCGTAAACCAATTCCAGATGTCACCAGAGGCCAATTCATAGACGGGTTTCAGCTGTGACACTTACTGGCCTGAAGAGGATTTGGGTTGTTTTTTTTTTTTTATGAAGCTTAAGCAAAGCTTTACAGCAGAAATAAACATGTTTAGTCTGAAGAGTTGGTGCGTTTGGATATGTGCAGAGGTCTTTTGGTAAAAAGAGCTTTTTCCTGTGTAAATGCTGTGAAAAGGGAGATTTTGAAAAACTTCCAGGGTGAAAACTTTCAGAAATTAATGCTTTTACACGTGGAGTGAAAGGTGCATGCCTTTATCTTCTTTCTGATGTCAGACTGTGAGCCATATTTACTGTTTGTGGACTTTTGATGGCCTAATACTTCTATTCAGTAAGGGTTACATCACCACCTGTTTTGGCGCACTACTGACATTGCTTGATGTCGCTTTGTTACATTTCTGCGTGGGTATTGTTTTTTCAAAACAATCATAGAAAAATCTTTGTTAAAAAAATACATGTGGACAGCTTTAGTTTCCCACTTCATGACAACTGTAGAGAAGGAGATCTGTCGATCGATCGATCAAACTCACCAGTTTAGATTGCATTAAGGCTTAAAGTTTGCATTATTAGTGGACTGTGCAAACAGACCGTCCAAGAAGTCGGTACGCTCTGTCCATGTGATGCAGCTTGTTAACTTAGTTTGATAACCTAGTAAGTCACCTTTTTTTACCCAAACATCATCTGGTTGCATAAAAGCAAGAACAACAGAGTCCAAAATGCAAACATTGAATCGTCAAACTACATGACACTGTGGTCATTGTGTCCATCTTTTATATACAGTCTCCTCTTTGTGAAAACTAAAACTAGATCTGAAAAAACACTTTAGTTTTTATTTATATTTAAGTTAACCAGACTTTTGGGGAAAAAAAATTAAAATTAACTGATATGATTTTGTGAACTTGGCAAACAAACTAAAATAAAACTTAAAAAGTACAGAGAAAATATACTTAGTTTTACCATTTCTTTGATAAAGATTTTATTTAAAAGTTACTGATGAGGGAAGGTTAGACGTGTTTATTGGGACTCTAGATGTCTACAAGACTCTGAGTCAACAGCTTTCAAAGGTTCTGTTTTATTGTAATAACTGTACTTATTTTCCTGATTCTTGCCTTTAGTATAGGTCCAGCTTATAATGATTATTTGAAAGACTCCAACTAAAAACTAAAATGAAACAAAAAAAAATCTATTCAGGAAGCTAAACTGAAGCTAAACTGAGTCAAAATGAAATGAAGACAAAGAGTAATTAGAAAATAAAAAACTAATATTGCTGATCAATAAGTGGAAATTTTAGGTCAGGCTTGGCCAACTCCAGGCCTCATTGGTTTTGATGTTTTTTTTGTTTTGTTTTGTTTTAAAAAGACACTTGGGGATGAATTTTTGTTATTCATTGAGCTTACTTAAAACTGTTTTTTTTTTTCAAAACTTACTCATATTGAGTAATGCGTATTTTCTTTTTAATTAAGTAATCCCCCCCCCCCCCCCCCACCCCCCACACACACACAGAGGAGAAAAGTTCTGGATACATTTTCTCCAAGGAGGAAACATTTCCTCAGTATCCAGTACAAAGATTCGTGGGCATGTTTAACTTCAAATCTCTAATTTAGTCGTGGTTGTGGTATTTATTTCAGATACGCTCTGTTCAGTTTTAATGTGGTTTCTAGTGTTTGTGAAGCCAAGAGCCGCGTAGAGGGTTATCTATCACAAACTTGTAGTGATTAATGACTCCCAGTCGGTGATCATGTTGAGTTTGTCATTTAAATGTTAATAAAACCAGATTTAACGATATAAAGGATACAGTAGCTTCTGGATCTGAAGACTGCCTTAAATCTGCAGTCTTTCTAATGACCACCAGGGGGTGATTCCCTTTGTTGAAAAAAAAAGAAAAAAGAAAAAAAAGAAAAAAGAAGAAGACTTGATTGTATAGAAGTCTATGGGAAGAGGACCACCAGCTCTCCTGCTCTGTGTGACCTCACTAAACTCTTTCATGATGAGTTTATGGGCTCGGTCATTAGATTTAGTTCTCAATCAATACACCATGAAGCTCATTTTTAAAGTTCATAAATTGTGGTTTATATTGAAAGTCAGAAAGAAATCCAAAATTGACTGATAACCTGTCAATCAGGAGTCATTCATCAGTGGTTTGGCCGATTTTTTCCTCCACTATTGGATTTTAAAGCAATCTTGAAGGACGATGCCTTGAATAACAACATTGTCACCAATTTTAATACAAATAAATACAAGTTGTTGACCAAACTGGAGATTTTTAAGCAAAATTTGCCAACAAAACAACACATTTTTATTCTATTAAAGTAATTTCATAATAATTTCATTCCCAGTGCACTGCACATGCATGAAATCTGATGGAAAATCTGCCCTCCAAGATTACACTCACTCCCATCAAATGAAAGGTTAAACAGTCAAACTTTTTTCATCTGCTCTGGTTTTGAATGGAAGGAGATTTTGTTGGTTTTAAGTGGCAGAAATCTTATTAAATGAACTCTGTGTGGCTGGAGGCAGTCTTGTCATTCCGCAGCTGCCACTGAAAGCGTCTCTCAGTGATGCAGCCTTTCATGAATCTCGGCCCATTAAGGCTCCAAACTGGGATTAAACCCCATAAATGTCTTTTTTTCCTCATGTTGGCTGTGATAAGAATAGCTCGTGGCTCAGTGGCCACAGATGCCTTTTCACAGCGTTCAGTGTGGATTTTTTTAAAAACGTCTTGTGTTTTCTCTCTGCGGTCAGAGCAAGGAGCTGAACTTCATAAATCAGACGATAGATTTTGTTGGTTTTCCTTTCAAGGTGTACAGATCGACGGGGGGTTTCTGTAGGAGCGGTTTTAGCACCAAACCGCTGGCTGCACAAACACTGGGCGCACAGACCGACAACATGCGCTTATGCACAACTCTGCGCTGCAAAAAGTGTCCCTCTGAGTCTGAGAAGGTTCTGTTTAGTCTTGTGGGTCCTGTTTTAGCTGGATGAAAGAGATTTAAAAAAAAAAAAACTACTGAAGAAAAGAACGTTCTAAAATGCAAGTGAATGTTTCCAAAATCAACTTTTTAAAGAACAGTCTCGCTTTTTGTGTATCAGTTTTTACGCATCAAAGCTCCAAATAATCCGCAAAAATCTGCGCAGATTTATCGTGCATGTGACGTTTAAAATGACATTAAAACTGCATTTATATCGTTTAAAGTGCCACTTTTTGCAGTGCGGCTTCGACCCCTGAACAGTCGCGTCTGTATGCAGCAGCGCAGGAGCGCCCAGGAAAAAGGGAATAAAATCTAAAGAGGCAGGGGAAAAATCCGTATAATTAAGGCTTCAGCACAAGTGAAGTGGGCTATTTTTGCACAGGAGCACTGCGAAAACAAACAAAAAAGTAACGCGGAATAGTAAAAGACAAACAGGAGGCTGTCTCCTGCGGCTTAGGGCTCATAAATTGTGTGCAGGTCTGCGCCGGTGACGAGCAGCGGCTCCGAGTGCGCGCTGCAAAAAATGTCCAGCTTGGAGAAGACCTGTCTCCTTTATGAGCCTTAAATTCATTAATCAAGCTCACACCAAGGAGGCTTTGAGCTTTAGAGCAATTTTCTGGCAAAGTGACACGAGTAAGAAAAAAAAAACCTCAGCTGGGTCAAGGCAAATATCAACAATATCGATACCAATGATGGTAGTACAATAGGGTCCATTCTTTACCCTCTACATTCAGCATGCAGCCCACTGATGTTAAATTGTAATTTTCTATAGAGATTTAAAAATATAACTCAAGCTTCAACATTTTAAAATTCACAAAAAGCTAAAAGGTGTGTTTTTGTTGTGTTAACTAATTATTGTTGAAAGTAAAATCAATAATTAGTTAACACAACAAATCACGAAACGTGATTTCGTGGTTATTAAATTCGCTAATCAATGAAAAATTCCCATACATCATGACACACTGCTCTCACCTACATAAAGTGCCGTTATAGGTTAAAGCTACCGGTATTAGTATCGGCAATACTGGCCCTGTATTAACTTGGTATGGTTCATTCCAGAATTCGCTCGAGTGTCCTCATTTTGTAGATAACAGTTATAAATCGGGTTCAGTTAAGAACTCGTTCGCTCATGCAGGTGTTGCACATGTCTGTTCAGCCTCTACTTCTTGCAGCGTGTACAGCGAGGTGACAGCTCCAGCCCGGAGTGCGCGCTTTCATTCCCCACGTGGGTCTGTGGACACAAACGCTCAGGGAGGAAGCCCGCGGTCACAAGAGCCAGATATAAATACTTTATTCCTGGGGAAATAGGGAGTCAAATAAATTCCACGCGAAGCCACATCAGTGACGGTGTCGTAAAGATTTCTGACAGTCCAAAAAGGAGACTGTTAACTCGACCAGTGAGGCTAAAAACGAAAACGGTAAACATGAGCACACGCTTGACCCCGGGCTCTAACCAAATACGACTTTTGGCTGTTTGTCCACCGAAAAAACATGATGTAGAAACAGAGGACATAGTGTTTTAATTAAGAGCGACCGCTCGCCGTACATTTTTAGAAGGGGTTGCCCACTTTTTTACGCATGAGCTGCCCACAGTGAACCTCTGATTCCAACCTCTACTGTTCAGCCTTCGCAGGGCTTTTAAACTCTATTCAGCTAATCCGTGCTTCGCCCCCCAAGAAATGTCTGAGTTAAACTTGTAGCTTTATTTATTTATTTTTAAAAAAAGGACGATAAAGTTTAATAGAGCTGCTGCTGTGATTTAAATCAGTGCCAAGTTGGAGAAAATCTGTTTTAAAGCGCATCTTTTTCATTTAAAATCATTAAGGGATGAATGTGATAAAATTATTTTGTTGGCAAAGACCGTTTTTCTTTGAGTCTTTCTTTGAAGGGCTTTGAGTCAACAAGATAACAGAGTCCACGCGTTTAAAGACGGGGCAAAGTGCACAGAGCTCCTGCGCACAAATGCCTGCTTCTCTCTGAGCCGGACTGTAGTCGGGCTTAAAGGCACTACAGCAGCTGGGAGGGTTACCTGCGTCATCAGGCGGTCTGCACCTGTGTTCTCCTCATCCTTGAAGATGATGTCGGGGTTGTAGTTGGGGGTGAGCTCCTTGAAGCGCTCGGAGTTCCGGGTAATTTTCCCTTCGTATCTCCCGCTGGCTCCCAGCGTCTTCTCGCCCACGTTGGGGGTGAACTGCTTGTATGCGAGAGGGACCAGCTTCCGCGGCGGCCGCCTCTTGCCATTGCCTCTGCCCGGTCCGCACCCCTCGCTGACCGGTGACAGGAGGAACGCGCACCCGGCGAGGCACGTCACCAGCGTCGAGAGCAGCATTCCGCCTGGCGGCCGGCGTGTCACCCCCTCCCACCTACTGCGGGAGGCCAATATGTCTCCGCTGTATTTCTGTTGGAGTGTCCCCTCCTTCCACGCGTGGGTTCCCCTTTGTAATCTTAGAGCGGAGACAACAGAGCAGGACTCATCCCAGAGTCCCTAGAAGTCGCCATTCCCGGCGCGTAAAAGTGGCCAGTGCGCCGCTGGAGCCCAGCTGGAGAGAAGTGAACCTGTCCTCTGCGCCGCTGCTCACGCACTGCGTGTCCCGAGTGCACGCGGAGTGCAGGGGCATAAATAGGAGAGGTGAGTTTATCTTGGCAGGCAGGTTCAAAGCTGTGCCTCTGCGTTGAAGCTGTGAGAAACGGGCTCGGAGACAGACGCGGAGGCGCGCGGCGCGTAGGCTGTTGGACACGGCGGTCACGGGGTGTCCCCGCAGCGGTTTCCGTCTCTCGGTTTTCCTCTCAATGCGTCGCTGTGGCGCGGGGCGGCTGGCAGAAATGCTGGCAGGAAGCAAGCCTGCTACAGTGCACACGAGGTGCCGCGGGAGGAGGAGAAGGAGACCGCGCCCTGCTGGACCTGCCCTCTACTCAGTCCTCTCCTCCCATCGCGGCCGCCTTCATCTGTTTATTGTCGGCTCGGGCCTGAGCCGAGGACACGCAAACACAGAGCCACGAGACCCGCGAGGGCCGGTGCGCGCTTACGCTGTCCTTTGGACCCGCGTTCCCAAGGCGAGACGCATGAGGGCGAGCGCAGGTGCGCGCATGACCCCTCCTTCCTCAGTGCAGGTAACAGCTCTGCTGTGGGCAACGAAGCTGTGAGCACATCAAGCGAGAGCAGGGGGACCTCGACGACACAGAGACCTCGACTTACACAAAAACACACTAAAAGCGAACACGTGACTCAGCTACCTTTAAACCAGACCAAGCAAGGCTCAAGTTTGATTCTTGGACCCCAAGCACGGTGACACCAAGTGTGTGATATGTCATACATCAGTTTTTTAAACTTCCACATCATCAGTGTAATTTTCCCCTCCTCAAAGTGCACAATACATTATATTCAATAAACTGGAAAATAAATGTGAAGCTCTGGGCTAAACAACTGTTTCATAGTTCAGGCTTTAAAGGACTAAAATCTTAGAATTCTGCCTCATTATTAAAGGCCCTGAATTCTGAGATCACCTCAAGGTGATGGACACTTAAATTTGGGTTTGATTACCTTGAGTGACTGCCTTTGTCCAGGTTTCAGGCTTTTCTTTTATAAGTGGCTTGCTGAGAGGGGAAAAAGTCAGAAATCATAGAAACTAAACATAAAACAAACCTAAAGGTGACAAATGTTTACATAAATGAGTGCAAAAGCTCAACAGTGACAAGCTGACGCCATTAAGTGCAGTTTTACCTGCCTTATCACCAAAGAACATGATCTACTTTGGTACAGTGCTCCAAAAGGTGCTTCTTTCTTGATTCTGACTCATTTCTTTGTTAAATGCCTTGTTGGAGCTTTCAGAAGCTACAGTATAACCAGCGACACAGTTCAAAGAGTTGGGCTGAATAGCATCTTTTGTGAATTTCAGAGATTACACACATCACAGATGGTTTCACTGGTACAGAATGTAGCTAACTGGAGACACTGGAACAAAATTAACCCTGACATGCTTACCGGCTGCTTTGTTGTCGGGGTTACAGAGACTACGTTCAGGGAGATCACTTGAGGATAACTGAGCGGCTTATTGGACAGATCCGGTTTCACAAACCACCCAACACCGTTTCAGAGCCCATTGAGCCCTCTGCTGATGTCACACCCTCCATCACCAGGGGTCAAACTGAAGTCTGAGGCCTGCTGAGGGGTCCCAAGATAAACCAGAAAACAGGAGACCTTTCCAACAACCCTCCACCAGATCAGGAAACTCATGGAAACTGTCATCTGATGCAACATGTATTGACCAAAAATTTAATTTTAGCAACTATCGAAGAAACTTAAGGATTTCAATCCCTTGTGCTGACTGTTTTTAAAGTGTCATGAAAATTAGGCCAAACAAAAAGCAGCAGCTATGATTTTTACACAGATGACTGTTTTTTGGTTTGTTTTTGCAGATCATCATCTCCGGCTCTGGCTGGATTCTTCCTTAACTAATCCTGGACTTTGATGTACCCCCCCCACCCACCCTGCGGAGAGACTTTGAGGGTTTAACAATTTCCTTCAAACTTTTCTCCAGAAGACCATCTAGAGACAAAGTTACTGTTCTTGATCTTCAATTACTGTATACAAGATAAAAAAAAGCGGATTTTAGAAAATGCTGGAATCAAACATTTGTAAGCTTTGTTTAATAAATGGTGGTTGAAATGCTTTATGGAAACACAGAATAGAATATCTCACCATAAATGAGTGAATGCCCATAGGCTCCCATTTAAAATGTCCAACTTTACAAAACAAACATCTACAGCATATTGCAAAAAATAGTTTTGCTCTTTTTGAATGGTAGAGCTCGACGGATCGATCGTATCGATACAAATGCTGGTATTGGTATCAGATCGATACTAGAATGATAGAGGATAGAAACAAAGTATCAATATGTAGACCACTGAATTGTGTTAAATACATTCTTTTTAATTAAAAAAAAACAAACATACCCTGTGAAACATGTCTTAACCTTTTTGTGTTCACGGTCTATTATACTTACAGCCTAAATTTGCTCTACTGTAGTGATTTTGTAGATAACAGCTTTTAAATTGGGTTCATTTGAATTAAGAACTGAAATGACCGGTATTGGTATTAGCAATATTGGCCCTGCATTTACTTGATATCTGATTGATAGGAACATTTGCAGTATCAAATAACACTACTGGATAGTTTCTCAAAATATCTATTCAATTTCCTCTTCAAAACGTAATCACTTCTGCCCCAAGAAAACTAACAATGCAGCAACCAAAATGCTAACACTGACGCTTCCAAATTGAGTCCAAATACCATTTGGGTGATGCCATAGTGGCTACATCCATCTTCTATATACAGTCTGTGGATCAAAAACAGTTTTTCTGCCATGTTAAACTTAGAGAAGCTTATAGAGCATTAATTCTATTTCCTGGTTGTATTAATTTAATAAACCCTCATTTACATTCAGAAACATCTGTCTGTGTTGTCTGTCGTGAAAGAGTCGTGAAAGAGGGACAATTCTGATTGGCTGGTATCCAAAGTTACTCTCAGGTATCTCTGATCAACAAATCTGTACACACAGGTGATCAAAGAGACAAAATCATGATGTGATATGATTGATTTTTGCAAATAAACAACCGAAATGGAATTACACAATCCTCATGTTTCACCACCTTCTTTCTTTTGACCATAAAAGCAGCATTTGTCACTTAAATAAATAACAATAATCTGCTCTTTCAGTGGAGAAAACTGCAATTTTTTTTTTTTTTAACAAATGTCTCTCACACAGAAACTCTTTGGAGCCATGCAAGCAAACACTGACTTCTCAAACTAAAACTTCAATAGCATTCCCGACATGCTGCAACACCTTGAGTCAACATCTCACTGAGCCCTGAAAAAGGAGAGCGGCTCCTCTATCGACCGCTGTCTGCTCATTGTGCTCCGACTGTCTGGGTCACGGAGAAAGCAACTACTTAAGATTGGCGGAAAAATAGAAGCCTGAAGTTTTAGTGAAAAGTTGTTGAAGCTTTTATTTTATAACATTAAAAACGTAATATTCCTTCGAAAGCTGTTTTTGAGTTTAATCTCTTATTATGTTCAATTTTTTTAAAAATTCTGTGGTTTACATAACAAATAACAAACATAAACACCCATTAAAAATACATGTATACCTTTAATTGGCAATATGACTACTTTAAAAACATTTCACACCTAGTTAAAGATACATGAAGGTTAATCGTTTATTAAAACCTAAAAAGAACAAGAAATTACCTACCTACCAGCTGTCAGTCATCAGTACAATCATCAAAAAGAAAACCTGATCCCACAGTGGTTTTTCTATTTCTATTTTTAACAAAAATGGTAAAAATAGAAAAAAGTATTTATTTAATGACACTTTTAGTCTAAAATCTAAACATTTTTAAAAGTAGGTTTGTGAAAATGTCCTTAAGAGTGTAAAAATTCAATAAGAAGTGTTTTTAAAGGACGGCACTTTTTCTAAATTCATAATTGTGTGTGCGTCCTACTGCTCGAGATCATCTGAACAGGCCCACTTTCTTCTTCTTCGGTTTGGAGGCCGGTCGCTCTGCAGCGGTGGATGTGACAGGAAGAGACTGAGGAAGACAATAAACACAAAAGGAGGAATGTTTTTCATAGTCTATTTCCAATTTCCTGTTTTTAAAATCACTCAATCTCTTCTTTTTTCTCCCCCAAGGAAGCATTTAAGCAGGAGACGCATTTCACAGTTTATCTGCTGACTTGTAATTTGAATATTGTAGATCCCAGCTGATGAATTTGGATTTAAAATCTCTTTTAATCTCCAGCTTTGTTGCACTTGTTCCCCTACAAATAACCCTAGTTGGTCAAATCTTAAAGTCTTCTGTTGTACCTGCTGCATTTTGGGTCCGTTGACCATCTTGGCTCCACGTGTTTCCGGCTCCCCGTTGTTGGTCTGTTTTTCATTCCCATCAGCCGATTCACTGCTGACAGATCCGCCGGCTGAAGGACGAGGATGAAGATGTTTATTAAACTAAATAATGACTCAGAGAAGCACCAACATGTCACATCTGCCATCAGTAAATCAGGATTAAACTTGCTGCTACTACAACCGATCAGTAATTTCTAGAGATTTCAAAAAAGAAAAAAGAAAACAAAAAAAAGACCTGCTGCAGGAGTGGACACTAACACCTGCTAGTGTCCACTCGTGGCTGTATGCCCACAGACTCCTATCTTCGAATGTTCAACTCTTTATAGCAGATATAAACATGTCTACAGCCTGATGCAAAGAATTTCATAGTCTCTAAAGATAGTTTAACCCTTGATATTAGATGGATCTCATACCTCACACATTTGGATTTTGCTGAGGCTAAAACTTAGCATCGTTTCCTCTTTGATTGACAGCAGCTGGTTTGCTGCCTAAAGGCTTCATCACAGCTAACTGGAGTCACTAAACTGGACCACTGGAGTGTGTTTGCACCGCTGATGCTTAAACTGATTGTTTTCATTCCAAAGTTACAGTGCTGTGCAAAAGGCTTGATCCACTCCTCATTTCTTTATATTTTGCTTCCAAGCAGCCAGGCTTGCAATTTGTAATTTTTAAAAGTGCTTTTGACCAGTCGCTCTGCGGGCATTCTGAAGGTCTTTCAAAGGTTTTCTTAAGACACTGGCACCCTTTTCACCAATTTTCAGCTATAAGGACTTATAGCTGATGATTTTCAGAGGAATGATTTTGTATCTTAAGCTATTTAACACTATGACCTATGAATCATCTTAAGCAACTAAAGTGCACTAAACAGACAACTCAGTGAAGAAACCATTTTAAATTGCATTCTCAGACACTTTGTTACTAGCAGCCTGTGACAAAAACACATCATTTGCTCCCATTTTCATGATGTATCAACTCATCAACACAGATCAGCTGATGGGGAGAAAAAACACAAAATGATTTGAAGGGATTTTATTCTTCTTTTTTTTTTTTTCACTAAAGTTGAAAATGCAAAACCACTGGATGACTTATGGGTGGCTATGTCCATCTTTTATATACAGTTTGTTGTTTTTACACAGGAGAGTTTTTAAAAACAAATGCAGCTGGTTGTTATGACCTGAGCTGACTCCCATATACAGGGGTTTAACTTCTGTACCTGGCATATGTATTTATTACATTGAATAACCTTTATCTCCAATATCTATTAGAAACCATGTCTCACTGCTTCACATTGTTATAAACTAACTTCTGTTCAAACTGAAGGCTGTGACAGATGTTTTAGCACATAATAGGAAACTGAAAATGTAAACTGGTGTTCTGATTTATTTTGCTTCTGTATTTATGAACATTTATTTATATGAACAGTTGTTAGTTGCCCTGTCCTTTACGTTTGCATGTTGTAAACTTCCCCTTTCATTCTTGCCGCCATCTTTCTGTTACAAATCACCCCTGATAGGCTTTTAAGTATCTGGTTGACCCCAGATACTTAAGCTCATCTACCTTCACTGTAACACCTGTCTGCCTCTCATTCACACACATATCTTGCTTCTACCAACTTTTATTCATTTTCTCTCCAGTGTATACCTCCACCTATCCAGGCTCTCCTTCATTTGCTCCCTACTGTCATTACAGATCACGGTGTCATCTGCAAACATCATAGTCCATGCAGACTCCTGCCTGACCTCATCTTTCAGCTTGTCCATCACTACTGTAAACAGAAGGGGCTCAGAGTCGATCCTTGATCTAAACCCACACCCACCTTCAACCCATCAGTCACTCCTATCACACGGCTTTCCACTCTCTTTTACAGTCCTCTCTACCACTTCTGACCTCCTCATGCAGTAGGGCAGTTCTTCTCTTGGATTCAACACATTTATTTACTTTTTAGATTTTTGTAATGGATATCAGCCTCAATATGCAAACTGTCATCTGCAAAGTGTGCAGATGTATGCATTCAAAATCAAAAATATACAACCAAAACTATCACAATGCAATTTCTTTGATGAAGATAAAGAGGAAATATTAAATGCTCACATAAACCTGACTAAATCTTTAAATTTGACCATTAAACTTCAGCGCAGTTGTGAAGCTGTAATGTTCACCTGAAGCGTTTAAGACTAGTTCTGGCTCCTTGTTGGCGTGTTCGACCTCCTCAGCAGAGTGCTGCTCCGACAGTTTGCGCTTTCGTGCACTTCCGTGAGTGACGATGGCGGCGTATAGCTCCTGAAGATCGCCATCGAAGCCCAGAGCTTCCTGTTGTTCAGAACAGAGCAGCGGAAGAGCCTGATGGAGAGAAACAGAACGAGGCAAAACCTGCGTGAAAAACTGGCAAAGATTCAAAGCACTTACAAGTTTCATATGTCTTATTATTTCTCCAGTGTTGTCAGAGGTAAAAATTGTTCAAGCTCCAGATTTTCCTAAATGTGTTATAAACCCTTGAACCTTTCAACAAGGCTTTATGCAAACTCTGAAAGGTGTGATAACGGATATATTAAAACAGGAATTAACCTCCATGCATGAAAAAAAAGAAAACAAAAAGGTGCTGCTCTTTTAGATGCAATGAGGTTTTAAAAAGTGCAATATGCACTCAGAGATTAAAAAAGAGGCAGCCATCTACTGTTACTGGTTACGTGGAAAAGGAAAAAGAAGCACAAAGAGGGAGCAAGAACAAAACAAACTATAGGAAAAAAAAGAAGACTAGGGCCATAGCTGATGGAAGATTTACCAAAATGGGATGTTTGAACCTTAAAAACTCTCATGTAAGAATCCTGGACAAGCCCCCAAATTTGTCATAATGCAACTCATGAGCCATGACAAATAACAGGAGAGAGAGACAAAGTGTACCAATTATTAACCAAGAGAAGCAAAATTAAAAACACTAGGACTAAACCAACACTATGGTGGATAGATCGAGAGACCTAAATGCTCCAGATGCTCCCAGTTACACTGATTAAAAGATGGCTAAATGTGACACAGGATCATCACAGTACAAAGGGTGTCTGTTACACAGTACAGCGCCCTGGCATTCCCTCCCATTCTACTCACTCAAATTCATTCAAACTTACTCTAACCACAAATAAGCCAGCAGTCTGAGAGCGAAGTGCTCTGTTGGGGTGATATAGTACTAGTAAGTCTTTAACATACTAAGATGGGACCTGATGATTCAGTGCTTCGAGCTTTAAATTAAATTCTGAATGTAGCAGAAAGTCAGTGAGGACGAACCACTGTTTGAGAAATATACTCTGTCTAGCTATCCTATTTATCTCTGAGAATATTTTTAGCAGAAGCTGCTTTCACATGTCAAGTTAAGGTCGGATATCATCTGAAGCTGTCCTCTTCATCCACTTCAGACATGTTGTAAATGCTTTGTTTGTCTTACATGAAGCAGGACACATGATGCCCACTTACTGACATTTAACAGCACTAATCAGACGAACGCAGGTCAAAGAGTTTTCACATGCTGACGAGACTTTGAGCTGCTTTACATTATAGACCTACTTCAGTAAAGAAGGAGGATCAAGCAAATACACATTGGTGCATTTTAATGTCTCTAGTGCACTAAACTGAAGGCCTTTTATTTGTTCAACTTCAGTGCCTGGACCTGGATTTTTGTATGCCATTTTTTTGGTCTTGCAGTTTTCCTTTTACCTACTTCACTAAATGTTCATTAAAAATCACTCAAGCTGTTTAACTGCTCCAAAGTCCTGTGTCACAGTGTTAAATAAGTGATCCGAACCCCTCCCAAAAAACTGTCACAAGTTCTTCATCTACCTCTGTTGCACTTCTCCAGGGTAGTTGTTGGGTAATCTTCACAACAGAAAAACAGGCAAACAAACAGCACCTAAAACAGCTGGCTACCTTCTTTCTACAGATCTTAATTGTCATCATCATTATTATCATGTCTTCTGCAATGCATGCGTACAATGCATTTTGCGTTTCCATCAGGTGTCTGGAAGCCTTGTGGTCTTCCATTCTGCAGCACTGGGGTCGAGCCGAAGGTCTGCTTTGGTGGGACAGTTGGGAGGTAATCACTGGAGATGTTCAAACCATTGCACTTACTGCTATGCAGCCAGCATGGTGGAGGTTCATGCATTCCCATTCTGAGATCATGGTTTGACACATACAGTGGCTTGCAAAAGTATTTGGCCCCCTTGAACTTTCCCACATTACAGCCACAAACATGAATCAATTTTATTGGAATTCCACATGAAAGACCGATACAAATTGTTGTACACGTGAGAAGTGGAACGAAAATCATACATGATTCCAAACATTTTTTACAAATAAATAACTGAAAAGTTGGGTGTGCATAATTATTCAGCCCCCTGAGTCAATACTTTGTAGAACGACCTTTTGCTGCAATTACAGCTGCCAGTCTTTTAGGGTATGTCTCTACCAGCTTTGCACATCTAGAGACTGAAATCCTTGCCCATTCTTCTTTGCAAAACAGCTCCAGCTCAATCAAATTAGATGGACAGCGTTTGTGAACAGCAGTTTTCAGATCTTGCCACAGATTCTCGATTGGATTTAGATCTGGACTTTGACTGGGCCATTCTAACAAATGGATATGTTTTCTTTTAAACCATTCCATTGTTGCCCTGGCTTTGTGTTTAGGGTCGTTGTCCTGCTGGAAGGTGAACCTCCGCCCCAGTCTCAAGTCTTTTGTGGACTCCAAGAGGTTTTCTTCCAAGATTGCCCTGTATTTGGCTCCATCCATCTTCCCATCAACTCTGACCAGCTTCCCTGTCCCCGCTGAAGAGAAGCACCCCCAGAGCATGATGCTGCCACCACCATATTTGACAGTGGGGGATGGTGTGTTCAGAGTGATGTGCAGTGTTAGTTTTCTGCCACACATAGTGTTTTGCATTTTGGCCAAAAAGTTCCATTTTGGTCTCATCTGACCAGAGCACCTTCTTCACATGTTTGCTGTGTCGCCCACATGGCTTGTGGCAAACTGCAAACGGGACTTCTTATGGTTTTCTGTTAACAATGGCTTTCTTCTTTCCACTCTTCCATAAAGGCCAACTTTGTGCAGTGCACGACTAATAGTTGTCCTATGGACAGATTCCCCCACCTGAGCTGTAGATCTCTGCAGCTCGTCCAGAGTCACCATGGACCTCTTGGCTGCATTTCTGATCAGCGCTCTCCTTGTTCGGCCTGTGAGTTTAGGTGGACAGCCTTGTCTTGGTAGGTTTACAGTTGTGCCATACTCCTTCCATTTCTGAATGATCGCTTAAACAGTGCTCCGTGGGATGTTCAAGGCTTGGGAAATCTTTTTGTAGCCTAAGCCTGCTTTAAATTTCTTAATAACTTTATCCCTGACCTGTCTGGTGTGTTCTTTGGACTTCATGATGTTGTTGCTCCCAATATTCTCTTAGACAACCTCTGAGGCCGTCACAGAGCAGCTGTACTTGTACTGACATTAGATTACACACAGGTGCACTCTATTTAGTCATTGGCACTCATCAGGCAATGTCTATGGGCAACTGACTGCACTCAGATCAAAAGGGGCTGAATAATTACGCACACCCTACTTTTCAGTTATTTATTTGAAAAAAAAAAAATGTTTGGAATCATGTATGATTTTCGTTCCACTTCTCACGTGTACACCACTTTGTACTGGTCTTTCACATGGAATTCCAATAAAATTGATTCATGTTTGTGGCTGTAATGTGACAAAATGTGGGAAAGTTCAAGGGGGCCGAATACTTTTGCAAGCCACTGTAGTTCGATCCCATCAACAGTTTTGTTTCCAGTCTGCGTAACTCATGAAGCTAAATATTTAAATATCTACAGTTTCCCAGTTTCCGGACCCCAGGTACACAAATGATGCTTCAAACTCCGCAGTGTCCTGTCTAGTATTAACTGATGAAGGACCATAACCAATAAACAGAAACTTTCTTTTTGCTCAGCCTGAGTTTACCTTAAGGCTGAGCTTGGAATATGAGCTGGTTGATTATCAAGCAGAGGGTTAGGGTCTCATGAGGTAAAGCTGGAGATTTTAAGCAATGTCTCGCATACCTTGGACACCAGGTTGTGAATGTTACAACTAAAACTAAGGTAAAGCCTTCAATTTATGGAGAACCCATCAGAGTGTTTCTCTGACATAATCTCTTTATCCAATACTAGATTTCCCCATTTCTTCATCAGTCAGATATTCTGCCACTTCACTTAGAGTATGTAGAGACTCTTTGAAATATTCCTCTGATCTAAAGCTAAATATCAGCTATATTCTGAGAAATGCTAGTACTCAATAACTAGCTTGAAAATGTAGAATTATTCTTACTGAGAAACAAATGCAGTTTACAGACTAATTTCCTGCTTCAATTTTGGTGCACACCACACTGAGATATGACAAGTTTTCAGCTAATACCTCGTTGGGAATCACCTTGTTGGTGCAAAAATAGCATTTTATGTCTGTCAAATTGTGTTATCTTTGACATTTTTCAGAAATTCAACTAAGGAAAAGGGAACAAATAATGTGCTTTTGTGACAGGGTGCTAAGTAACTGGCATTGAATACATGCAGTTTTTCTGCATGTATAGCTAGCATTTCAGGTGCCTCACTTGGAATTTTTATTCCAAATAACTAAATTAAAAATCAACTAAACAGCGTTTTATGGATCATAAAGTCTGAAATTCTTTAACTGGAAGTGGTTTTATGTGTCAGGGAGATGATTTTATATGTTTTTTTTTTTTTTTAGAATTCCTGACTGCTTAAAGTAATAAAAAGTGAACATCTGAGTCATTTCTCAGGTATTTTTATATTTCTATTTTGATTTTCCTGTTGCCTGCCACTAGCTTTCCCTAATATAACATAAGATCCCCAAGAAGTTTAAATTTTGTCATTAGTTTTAATTCTCCATTTATTATTTCAGTAAATCTTAAATATGCTTTATATTACTTTTACAGGAGTACACTCAGTTTTCCCACCTTAAAACCTTTTAAGCCTACTCAACAACAAACTTAGAAGGGCAAGTCACAGTTACGTGTCTTTATTTTTAGACTCTGATGAGATTCTGCAAGTTTCAGGTGTTTATTTTCACCCTGCCCCTTCCATTAATTAAAGCTGATAAATCAATAGAAGTGACTTGCAGCCCCTGCCTTTGGGGCACATTTGCTTTATGGCCCTGCTGTGTGGAGTCACATGTCTGAGGTGTGATTGAGGGTGTGTCGGGGTTGCGATAAGCCTCTAATCAAAGCTACATTATTGGCCCAGCTGACTGCAGGTAGAGCGGCGAGCAGTAACAACAGAAACACACACACACACTCTGTCTGACAGATAAGGCTTCAGGTAAACTCCTGTGACATTATGCGAACGCACGTCTGGCACATAGAAAAACACTCGCCATTCAATAAATCCTTCTTTTTCTCTCAAATGGAGGACAAACTCTCCAAATTAGCTCCTCAAATATTGACCGGGAGAAATTGGTGGTCTCCCCGCTCGCTGTCAGAGCAGAGGGGCTCCTAAACACACTTTGGTCAGGTTTCGAGGTTTCACATTGATTTATTTTCGTTATTTGTTTGTTTAAATATCGTAAAAATAAATGTACACTCTGGCGAGGCTTATTTCTGCTTTGGGCACAGAGAAACCAATGTGCTGAGGGGAGAGAAAGCAGGAGAAAGCAGACCTTATTCTCTTGCTTTTTTATTCACCTTCTCCCTCCCTTCTCCTCTTCCTCCTCCTCCTCTCAAGCTGCAAACCAACTCACTTCATATTAATTGATGTGAAATGCTGAAATCAATTTGTTGGATCCGGAGGCCCCGAAGCGCTAAAATCAAATGTTAAAACTAGTTTAAATCCCTCCTCTTTGCTCCATGGAAGGTGTCACAAAAAGCAGATGAATTTTAATAGAACAATGCGTCAACATAAAGAGGCTTATTTTCAGGCTCCACCACTAAGTGTTAATGGCACACTGCGAGAACTGATGTGTATAAAATGCTAAAATATTGATGCTAAAATCCTTACTTAATGTTGCTTCATATACATTTTACTTGCTGTTAGTAAAAATGTAACTATATTTACCATTTTTATATACGATTCTTTCAGCTGCCCTTCCTGATGCAACCAGAGATTTGAGTCCTTATCACACCAGTTACTTGTAATATAGAGACTCAGCACATTTTCATTTTATATAATATTATACATCATTAGAGACAGAGACTAACAGTCCTGTTGGATTGGTGATAAAGCAATAAATTGCTGCTAACTTTACTAAAACATTCAGTACTGATGCCGCTTGTCACTTAAAGTGTTCATTTTTATTTATCAAGCAGAAGCCTCCAGCGTTTAAACAAGTAAAACTTACACTGAACTGTCAAAAGCTGCAATTCCTGTAATGGCCACCTGAAGCTGACTCCAAACATTGAATCAATCTCCATAGACTCATGTTAAAATGCTCAACTTCACACCAGAAAAAAAAACATCTTTACAGCCTGCTACAAAAAATGGTTTTGGTCTGTCATGTTAAATGAAAATTATATTATTAAAATTCTGAGTTATAAGCTATGGATGTTGACAATTTCATATCAGATCATTTGTATGTCAAAAAAGAAAGTTGGAAAGAAACAACACAAACAGCAACCTCTATGAAAAAAAGAAGAACTACTGAAATCTGCAGTTCCTTTAATATCTACTGGAAGCTCTAATAGTCAGTCCCCATAAACTCGCATATTTTTTCAGGTTTAAATTCTCGGTTTATTAACCTGTTTAGTTGAATTTATTTCTGATGCGTTTAGTTCCCTCAGTGTCCCCTGTCTGTTCCTTCCTCTGCCTCGTCTTTCTATGTTTTTTTAAATCGATGTCCAATAGTTTCCATTACCCGTTTCTAGTTCCCCTGTTGTTTCCAATCCTGAAAAGTTCTCAGTTTAAAAACACTCCCAACTTTCACTTTTCCACCTCCTTTGTTCTCTTTTGTGTCCTTTTGTTTATTTTATTGAGTGTTTTAAAAAAGTTTCTTTTTTTACCCGTCTTTTGGCCTGTGCCTTTTACCTTATCTTAATGATAACTGATTGCTTTCAGTCAAAGTCAATGCAGTTGTTTTTTTTGGGGGGTTTTTTTTTTTGGGGGGGGGGGGGGGGGGGGGGTGTTGTTTTTATTGATTTATTTTTGGTGTGTACAAATTAGCTTCAATACTTCTGTATTTGAGGAACGGCACGAATGTGACTCCCGAGGTGTGAACACAGCAACCGCAGGATTGTTATCTTCTGTTGTTGGCAAGAAAAGAAAACAGCAGATGAGGAATAAAAAAGGAGATTACAGCAGGTCAATAACCTCTTGACCATTTTGTAGAGCTAAGCTCGGGAAAGCTCCTCCCTGCTATTGTGATAGAGCAAAGTCCACGAGGAGAAGGAACGCTCACCTGGAGGCCATGCCTCCTGAGCCCCTCCCCCATGGCTGCCCTACAGTAAAGCATCATGTGTGGGGAAGGCGATGAAAGGACGGGTGGAAGAGTTGGCAGCGTGCTGGTGTTTCTCTATTATTAGCAGGTAAACAGCTCTGATTTTAGACAAGTCGCTGCTGCTGTTTTTTAAGAGGAGGGGTATGGTGCCTCAGAGTCTCACACTCACTCTCCCTCATCCTCCCCAACCTCATGTTTACGCTCACCTCATTCCTCTCGACCTCGTTTTCTCTCATCGTGACCTCAACTTCCTGCCCCGAATCCCAGAAATCGTATGTTTGAACCCTGAACACTCACATCCTCTGGAAACAAAAGGCACATTTAAATTGATGAATGAGTCCTGACTAATCAGCAAAAAAAAGAAAAAGAAAGAAAGAAAAAGAAAAGAAAATCTAAAAAGCTGCAACTACAATCTCAAGATCTGCACAGAATGACGTCTAAGTCAGGTGATTCACTGGTATTTCTGCTAATTGGGCGTCTAACAAAACAAGTAATAACGAATTGGCCTGAGCACTTCTAAAGTCTTTCAGACTCTCCTTTTTCCCCTCTGGCTCCCTTAAAACACTAATATCAACTGTTGAAATCTACTACTGTCCACACAAAAAAATTACTTAAAGTCTACGTATTTTTCTATTTTTTCAATTTTCCAGGTCTAAATTTGGACCTTCATAGTCATTCTACAGTTTCCCCTCATGCTGATAACAAGGATGCATTTATAGAATCTTTTCAGGTAATAATACAATGTCCTTGTCTTTGTCTACTGACACCCGAGCTAAATTACTAACGTATAATCCTCACTGAGGTGTTTATGTGCATAACTTTGTTAAATAAATAAATAATAAATCTGCAGTAAAGGAAAAGGGTGGAGTGCCCACTCCGGGTCGGGGATGAGTTCCTGCCGCAAGTGGAGGAGTTTAAGTATCTCGCGGTCTTGTTCGCGAGATATGGGAGAAGGGAGTGGGAGATCGACAGACTGATTGGTGCAGCGGCTGGCCTCTCCCTTAGAGATAGGGTGAGAAATTTGGCCATTCGGGAGGGGCTCAGAGTAGAGCCGCTGCTCCTCTACATCGAAAAGAGCCAGTTGAGGTGGTTCAGGCATCTGACAAGGATGCCCCCCTGGGTGCCTCCTGGGCAAGGTTTTCTGGGAGGAGGCCCCAGGGCAGACCCAGGACACACTGGAGAGATTATATGTTTCGGCTGGCCCGGATAAGCTGGAGGAGGTGGCGGCTGGGGAGAGGGAGGTTTGGGCTTCTCTGCTTAGGTTGCTGCCCCTGCGACCCAGCCCTGGATAAGCGGAAGAAAATGGATTGATGGATGCTCTCAATCTCGCTCTAAGTGCATCTCCTCACACACAGAGTGGCACACACAGAGGCCGGAGTAATGAGGACATCGTGTTACCTTTAAGGGCAATAACAACTTCTCAAGCGTTAGGCCCAATATGATGACATAGCGAGAAGTCAACAAGTAAAGCGTCATCTGAGCCTTTCAGCAGTCGTGTCGATTGTGAATGTCAGTCAAAACGTTTCACAAAAGCTTCTGACCCTTATTTTGGTTCTCCCACTGATATGTTGAAATAAAAACACAGAACAACATAGAAATGAAACAAATAGATGATAAATGGACTGGTTCTCAGAAAGCGTGTTTCCATTCTGCTTGAGCACTCACAGCACTTTATACTACATGCCTCATTCACCCATTCATATGCCTTTTCTACCTAAGTGCTTTCTATCTAACATTCACACACATTCACAGTCAGATGAATGCATCGGAGAGCACCTTGGGGCTAGTATCTTGCCCAAAACCTACTGGTAAAAAAATAAATAAATAAATGCATCGTACAGCTTTACATAAATCCCAGGGTCTTGTCTGCTCTGACATTATCCACACCTTCACTTCATTTACCTTTTACCTCTGCACGTCCTCAGTGACCGCTCACTGTCGTCACGCCTCCCCTTAGGCTGATGTTAAAAGTTAACACAAAGCTGAACACTCACACTGATTTGTCAGCTGGGAAACTCAATGGGATTCCTCATAAGAGCTCATGCAAACTTTCCATCAAGATTTTCCGGAAGACGCATGAATGCATGCATATGGCTCCTGAATAAACACGCAGTATTTATGTTGATGGAATTTAATCTCTCTTTTCTGTATATTTTCGGATGTTTACACTGATCGACTGGACTTTTTTCCCCCCTTTCAGTTAACAACTTGTATGTTCAATAGTTTTAAAGAACAGTGAAGTATCTTATCAGATTTTGCCAGATATTTTTTTTTATGTTTTCAAGTATAAATATCTGTATGGCTCTCCAAAATCCTCAGAGAGCAACTTTGTTCTCTCCACCATCAGCAGAGTCCAATGATAGGGAGTACACTCGCTCGCAGATGCACAAACACAGCTGCAAGCAAATATTAGACATTTTTCCAAGTCTGCCTGCAAAGCCGATGCATTAAAGTGCATGTCTCGGTAGATGAGTTTGCCGGTTCATGGATTTTATACCTTCGATTGTCAGAGGTCGCTTGAAACCCTAGCGGACCTGTGAATCCTCTATCAGTCAAGTTTTGTTTCAGTGTTTTGGAGTGAATTACTCGAGCTCACACCTGACAAAAGCTGATACTGAACCATAAACTCTTTTTCTTGATGAAAGCTCCTCAATTTAGAGCCGTTTCAGGTCCAGCTTGATGCCTTGCATGCTTACTCCACACTGCTCTAAATGGGCTTATGAACTGCAGGAGTCAGCTGTCGCAAACTGCACCCAATGTGTTCACATGCCAATAAACTCTACTGCTTCTGCCGCTGCCGAGTTTTGTGCCCCTGCTCTCATGTTGCTTGCAGGCTCGTGATGTCTTTGCGGGATGCCGCTCTCGGCCGGTCCAGGCTGGGACACAGCCCAGAGGCCAGCAGCTGAAGAGGGAGGAAGCAGCCAGGCCACAGAGGGCCTAATTACAGACCCAGATCAGGGACAACCCTGTGGAAACTGTGCGCAACTGACAGAAGACGCAGGAGGATCTACTGTACGTACATGGTTTTGTTATGCAGTCTTTTGCTCCTTACGTAAAGAGGACAAACTGCGGCTGTAGATAATGATTATTTTCATTACATGATTAATAATGTAGTCTGTGTCGAAAAATAGCACCATCACAAGTTCCCAGTGCCCAAGAGATGTTTCCACAAAGCCAAAGGTATTCAGTTTGCAGTGATACAAGCCAGAAACAAGCAGCAATTCCTCACATGTGAGGAGCTAAAGGTAGAGGTATTTTCTTCAGTGGCTGCTAATGGCTATGAGAATTTCAACTTTTCATCAGTCCTTCCATATATGCTACTTTCAAGGTATGTGGGCTAATTTTCTTTAGACCTTTCAAGAATATATATATATATATATATATATATATATATATATATATATATATATATATATATATATATATATATATATATATATATATATATATTCGAGTTTTAATTTTGTCAGTACTAAACAGTTTCCATTTGAGTCCAATGCCTTCAGCTTGACAGAAACCTGAAGCAAAGAAAGTTTTCTCTGTTTGATTGTAGGGCCATTACCTTACAATATGAGGCGCCTTGAGGCAACTGTTGTTATGATGTGGTGTTTAATAAATATAATTGAATTCAACTGACGTTCCAGCCATATATTCCAACCCTAACCATAACCTTATTCCTAACCATAACCAGTGCTTTAATGACGTGAAATAGTGTTTTCCAAAGCGATTTGAGAAAAATGAACGTACATGTGTTGACTGATTCCAAACAATTCTCATATTTCCTAATTTTTCCGATCTCGTCATTTAGGAACGTGCTGGGTGCCTGGAAGCGTAACATGTTGGCGATTTGTCACCTAGCGTAAAATATTACTCCTCGGGAGTGAGAACATGTTGAATGGAAAGTGCTCGAGTCAAAGGCACCCAATTTCTTTTAGGTTCATGAAGATGTTTCACGTCTTATCTGAAAGGCTTCTTGAGTTTTAAAAGCTGGTGGGGAGTGCCAGGCTTATATAAACTCTAGTGGGGTCGTCACCTTTGATGTGGTTCAAGCCACTTCCCAGCCTACCATCTCATGAGTAAGGTCACAAGTGCTGAGGTGGCAATGGTGGTTAAATCTCCCAAGAAGCCAGTTTTTGTACGTGGGTATTGCTGGGTTTGATATGCAGCAGGATGACTTTCTACCACATCAGGGAGGATGATGATGATGATGTTCTGTTCTTCACTGGTTCATGTCTAAAGGTCTTCACTGACTTAATGAAGGTCCAGTTTATGTTTTAAGTGCAATGACTACAGGTGGGACTAGTATTATATTGTCAAGTGTCTCACCTGATAATATAATACTATCACAATATTTTACTCATGATACTATGTTATTGAAATTTTTAGCATTCTGCGACATGCTGAGTTTTTACAATAACAGATGTTGTGATTTATCACCTTTCTTCAACTGCAAATTACATCCTCGAAGTTAAACTTTGTCCATATCCGCTTTATCCAATAAGATAACGTTATCTCCCTTCAGTTATTTTTTTGATGCAAAATGAGATTGTCAAGAAGAACAACATGTTCACTAAAAACCTGCCATAAATGTTGCCATAAGACAGAGTCAGTCTCCTATCAGTCTGTTATCAGACCGATATCAAACTGATAACAGTCTGGGAGTAAATGGGGTCAAGCTGGCAATTGCATACAATCCATTTCTGATAATACAATAATTATCGGGGATCATCAAATCATCAAATATAACATGTGTTGCTGTCTACATAGACAGAAATTCACATTTAACTATCACATTTGTACTCAGCCACCTTCCTGTTCTATAGAAATATAACTAAAATGCAACCAGCCGTCAGCTAGCTGAACGGAGTCTTGTTGAGTTTCTTATTAACAAAAACTCATTCAGACTAAAGACAACATCTTGGCAGTCTCTTCACATTTGCATTGCATAAATTAGACAGCAACTACTTGCAAGCTTTCAGCGCAATCTGTCAGAGTGATTGCAGTCAGTCCAAGTCAGACTGCAACTGTTTGTAGAAAGGTTGCTTCCTATCAGGTGGGATGAGCCCTCTTGTTTGTAGTATTCCCAGAATTCATTTAATAAAATATCAATATTTGGTGTCCCTGTACTGATACAATATTACAATGTAGAATATTGCGGTACTATGCTGTTTCAATTTTTTCCCCCCTACCTCTACAGTGTATGTGTGTAACACCGATTTACACATCCTGAGAGAATGGTTACTGTCACATTTTCTTGTACAAAAACTTGTGAAGCACCCGTAATGTTATTGATAAAATGACTCCGCTGACACAAGTTACTGTCTGCGAAGGTTCTCAGTCATCCAGGTCATCGTAGTCTAAGGAGCTTGGAAAGAAAAGCATCTGGACTCCTTTAAGTTTCTTTTTTGAAGACGTTTCACCTCTCATCCTAGAAGCTTCTTCAGTCCTAAGGGCAACTTTTGGAGGGTCCCAGATTTTTAAGCCCTATTGAGAGTGTCCCTATGAGGGTTGTGAAAGATAGATGGCTAATTTCAGTCCTCTATGTCCACTGTGACTGATCATCTTTGAAAAGAGGGCGGGGCTTTAAGACAGCAACTGTCTGCCATCTATAATCGAGTTTTGTGATCCCTTCCCAGACACCTTAACGCCCGCTTACATCTTGGGTCATTTGATCTTAGTAAGTCACATGATAGGGTGGGGCAAGGTCTCACAATGTGTTCACCCGAAACTTTGGCTGATGGTGACCCATGCCCGTTTTCACACCTTGGCTCGTGTGATTAGGCAGAGGATCCATAGGGGGTCCACAGCCCTCGTAAGGACACTCCCAATAGGGCTAAAAAAAAAATCCGTGACTCTCCATGAATTGCTCTTAGAACTGAAGAAGCTCTGATGAGAGGTGAAACATCTTCAAGAAGCTTTTCTTTTCAAGCTCCTTAGACACAAGTTACTCTATTAAAATAAATAAATGCAACTTTGTCCACAGTCTAAAAAACAACAAAATAAATGAACTAATTATGCAACAAAGACCAGAGAATCAGGAGAAGATGTCCGGTGAACATCTAGCCATTAATAGTTATTTAAAGTCTGCTTCACAAACAGACACTAAGACAGACAGTTTTACATTACGGACATTGAAATATGTTCTCATTTTGACAGTTTTCAGATATTCAAATAATTTAAATACTCTGAGTGTTTGAAATAAGTATTTGAGATATTTCACCTTTTCTAATCAGATTTAGTTTGAAACAGAAGCATACACGTAACGGTGAATCTGATTACTTCACTGGTGGGAATTCCAGGATATATTATGATATATATATATATTTTTTTTTTACATTTTATTTTTCCTTCTCTATCCATCCACAAGATTTGTTGCAGAGACACCATTCAAGCAACAACTGGGTTACCAGCAGGGTGAATGCCATTATTGCCCATTCTAGCCCTCCCTATTCCATATGCCATATTTGATGTGCATTTTGACTGGCTGACTGTGATTCCTGACTGTCACTGAGTGAAACAGCTAGTAAAGAATGCCAGCAAATATGAGCTAACTACTTGTCAAATGGTAGTAAAACTTTAAAAAGTGTGACACAAACCAGGAATGGAGACCGTTTCCTCTGAAAGTAAAAGTTGCTCCTTTTGAAACTTGTCGGCTGCAGTGCTGAGGAACAGCTTTTACTTGGTTTGGTCTGCAGCACACTTTTCACATTTTCACTACAGCTCTGAGATCAGCTGGACAGTGTTTGTAGACAAGTCTGCCACTTCCATGCAAACTATGACTGCACCAATATGCTAGCAGCCAAAGCAAGCACGAGGAGGTTTGTGCCAACGGTTTGCAGAATACATACTTTTCCATAGCAACAGGTTGTTGCCAGGGGGCTACTGACTGGTCTGTAGGCCTGTGTTTTTGTGGCTTTAGTAGTCATTTTCCCTGTTGCTGCCCTCAACCTTCAATCACAACAGGTCAAGGAATACTAATTTTTCCCTCATGACTGGTGGTTGCCAAATGGTTGCAGACCAGTCTGTAGGCCTGTGCTACTTAACTAAAATGTTGGTGTTAAATGATAAAAGCATACTGAAATATATTATTCACCCAAAATTCACCCGTAATTTTACTGAAACATAGAAATTTTGTTTTAAAAGAAGTAACAGGCAAGCAGGCAACACTCATTTTCATATGGAAATGACTAAAAGCCTCAGTAAATGACATCATATTATTTTTATCTGTAAAATTTTCTGATAAATGTAAACAAAACCATAAAAAAAAAATTGTAGAAATAAAGACACTATTCAGTCATTTTAGTTGCTACAATAGCTCGGTCACTAACCAAGCAAAAACACTGGAAACAACTGAATATCGAGTCTTTAGATATCACCAAGAATATCAGGTTGAATACGGTGACCAAGAAGCTAAATATTCTCCATCACTTTGCTGCTGAAGAGTGTAAATGCTGCCTCTTTCTAGCCTCGCCTACTTACCACGTAGGCCCTGAATTCCTCAGGTCCATGACACAAAGTGCCGCACACCGCTGTTTATGAGCACAACGGTCAATGATTTACAGAGGAGAGACGTAAAGAGAGAAAAACCTTTCTCACCTTCCTCAAATCCTTCTTTCCTCCTGCTCCTACAATAACTGTCTTGTTTTCTCAGCCTCACATATGAAATTATAGAGTCCGGCGCGCCTCCACAGCAAAGAGAAAACAGATACAGATGTTAAAACACACGGTTGCTTCTTCTAGATCTTCAGTTAAGATACATGTTGGATTATTTAGAGTCCTGGTGATGTATTATAAACTGTTAATCACTCAAGGCAGACTTTATCATGTCTTACATTTTTTTTATTGAAAGGCTTTTGTATATAATTGAAAGTACCTTTCAAGACTTTTCCTTTGCCACCCCCCCCCCCTTTGTTTTCCAGTTTGATATGCTAACACAAAATTACCCTAAAACTGTGAAGCCATTTCCACACCAGCATGTTTTTGCACTAATTTAACTACATTTCCACCTCACTGATATTTAAGGACCTTTTAAATGTATATTAGATGTTTTAGTAGTAAAACTCAGGCCTTGTGCTTCAGTGTGGACCGATCCTGACTAATTCCTGACTTTAGGAAGAGCATTAAAATTCAGCGACTTGTAACAACAACAGGGGAACGACAGGTTAACAATCAATGTTGTTATGAAGCAAGTTTGGGGTTTTTTTCCTCGTATGTTTACAACAGTTTTTGATTTAAACTGTGGTTCATTGTACTTGCACTTGATTCATTTCTGTTGCCATGGCTTCCAATAACACTCCTGGTCATATTTGTTTTTTTAAAGCTCGCTTATTCTCTTTCATGCTCCTTTTTACCCCAGGTTTTGCCTGCAGATATCACTCAGGGCTTAAATTCCTCAGCCTCCTTATCTGCATTTTTTATCTGAATTTAAAAATATTTAATCCATATTAGAATTTACTGTTGACAACAATAAACATAAAGAAGTTAAAGTCAGATTAAATGGGAGACAAGTCCTGTTTTCCAACCATGAAAGCAGTTTTCATTTATGTATTTTACTTGATTTATGCATTTCAGAAACTGTGCTTAAGTTTAAGGAGCTTTTGGTTTTGTCCTTTAATTTTCCCTCATTTGCAGACAGCAAACTGATCAATATCTGCAGCTTCTCCTTATTCTCAAAGTCATATTCAGCTGCTGAAAGTCAAAGTGTGTATTTTGGAATCGTCAGGCTCTGTGGTCAGTGGATGCAAAAATTAAGTTTCCTGCCCTGCTCTTAACTTAGAGACTCTGGTTGAAGCACACAGATATTAGGATTCAACTCCTCCTGTTATACCAGCCGCACAGGGCTTCACGTGGAGCACGATGTAGCATTTAAGGATAATTTCCTCAGCAATTTGAACACACAACCCAATACAGCGCTTTTACTGGAGATGGAAAGCTGCACTGTAAAGAAGAAAGAAATAGTTTCTGATTCATTGTTTGTAAGCAGTTTCAAGCAAATCCAACTCAAACCTGACCAGGAAAACCTTCAATTTAAGCCAGAAAAGCTGGAAATTTGGAGTAAGGAATGCCAAATTTGGAAGCCGCAACATTTTGGCTCAATTATGTGAGTCTGTGCAGCTCAAGTGAGGTGTTTTGGTCAGAAGTGGCCACTAATTGTCAGTGGAGCTGTGAAGCCGCCGTCTCATGAAACAGGAAGCGGGCATCGTTCCCAAACAGTGACAATTCAGTTTAGAGTCAACAGCTGTGACGCTGCTGCTGGTGCTGCGAGCACAGTGCCGAAAACTGCAGAGCATGCGTCACCATGACACACACATGCATGTAAAAGATAATAAACAGGGCCTGTGATACATTCACACACACACACACACGAGCCAACAATTGACTCTGAAAACCAAAACCATGCGTCACAAAATGCTTTGTGTGACACTCCCCTCTGCCAGGTCATCAGCTGCTGCCATCTGACTCACAATAAATTTGTACTTCCATCGCCGTGTGGATCCCGAGGCACATGAGGTCCCTCATCGTGACCCTTACCTAACGTTAACTTGAACCCCAAGATATTAGGAACCTTCAAAAAAAAGTCTCTGAAAGTCGATCCCAACCTAAAGACCAGCCAAGAAAACTTCCCAACTTTATGTCACCCAAAGAAAAAGAAATGAACAAGAAAGAAAAGCTCTCACTCTTGTTTTCATTTTACATTAAAATGAATTCATGTCACAAAACATCCTCACTTTAATTTATACAGAGTCATGGCTTTGTGAAAAGAGGTTGCTTTACCAAACAAATCCTTCATTTCACAAAAAGGGCTTCATTTTGTCACACGCACACACGCACATGTGCCACTTCAGTATCTTTGATGTACTATTGCTGTGTGATTTATTACTATTACTGAAGGCTGCATTACAACCTGCTAGCTGCAAATAATCATGTGCAGTTCTGAAAGCAGACAGAAAGAAAATATATTACTGATTCGTATAGAAAACTATTTCTGTATCAGTAATATATTTTCTTTCTGTCTGCTTTCAGAACCGCCCATGATTATTTGCAGCTAGCAGGTTGTAATGCAGCCTTCAGTAATAGTAATAAATCACACAGCAATAGTACAGTCATGTAATTCTAAAAAGCATGACAATATATTAAGTAATCCAAAGTATTCAGAATACGTTACTCACATTAAGTAACTTAACAGAGTATGTTACAAACTATATTTTGTGCCCGTAGTGGAAAACATTTTAAAAGTAACCTTCCCAACACTGTATTTATAAAATATATAATTAATGTTACAGATGTTGGAAAAGGTTCTAATTGTACAAAAAAAACAAAAACTGATCACTTTTAAATAATTTAAATTTACCAATACCCAGTACTTTATAAAAAGGGTTTTTCAATTTACAATAGGTCCTCACTTTATAAACAACAGTCCTATGTTTACAAAAAAAAAAAAAGGAAAAACCAAACATAATTTTATGAAAAATAATCCTCAATTTCTAAATAAAATATGGTCCTAGCGTTACAAAAAAAGTGTTTATTTGATAAACAGAGTATTTTGCAAAAATCACACCTTACACAAAAAAGTCCTCAACAAGGATACCTCTCAATTTTGAAAAAGTTATAATTTTACAAAAATTATCCCTATTTTTCAAAACTCAAGAAAAAAACAAAAAAAAAAACTTTTTAAATAACGGCACTTTTTACATAAAGTGTGCACTTTATAGAAAAGCGTTCTCACTTTACTAAAACATTCACGCTTTTTAAAAAAGGCTCTTAACCTCATATTAAACAATGGCCATTATTTTACAAAAAGAAATGTCCAAAACTCCCCAGTTTTAAAACGGGGCTTCTCACTTTACAAAAACAAACAGAGAAAAAAAAGTCCTAACCTTATAAAACATGTATTTAAAAAAAAAAAAAAAAAGGGGGGGGGGGGGGGGTTTACAAAAAACAGCTACACTTTTAAAAACACAACAGGTTTTTAAAAGTATCCTCACGCTGTAGAACTGGTCCTCACAGATGCACAAGCGCAGACACACACACACACACCGCTCAAATTTAGGTCCTAAAGGGAAGCTGATGTGATCCTAAAAGGATTTGAACACTTTTTTTTTCATCCTCTGGCTCCATGACCAGCTTTAGCCTGTGCCCAAGTTAATTCCCAGTGTGTGTGTGTGTGTGTGTGTGTGTGTGTGTGTGTGTGTGTGTGTGTGTGTGTGTGTGTGTGTGTGTGTGTGTGTGTACATCAGTGGGAAGCACAGACTAATTCCACCCATGTAAATGTTGACCTGAGCTGGGTGGGGTGTTTGTGTGGTGACCGAGTGGGGAGGGGCTTTGCATGGAAAGCTGCAGTAGAAAATAAAAGCTACAGTTCCTGTCATCATCGTCTCCCTCTCACTGTCCCTCTGCCCTTTACTCCCCTTAATGTGGGAAACCAGAGGCCACAAATGGTACACGCACACACACATGCACACGCACACACACACACACACACACACACACGTGGAAACGGTAAAGGAGAGGGTGATGAGGTGGATGATTTCTGAAGATATTGGTCTGTGCCGCTCTGTGTTGGCACTGTGCACGTAAATAACTGTGTAAATGTCAAAGAAGTTCAAGTTCAAGGAAGAAAAACTGAAGCTGAAACTGAAGCCGGGTTGTTTTGTTGTTTTTTGTTTTTTTTAAAACAGCAACAGCAGAGCACAAATACAGACTGTGTGTTGTACCTGCAGCTCTGATCCGTCTGTTACTGTGACATTTTTGGAAACGGGCTCATTCATTATCTGGCAGAGAGCTACAGAAGATTGCTGACGCCATGACGTCAGGAGAGTAAAAAAGAAACTAAATATAAGTATGATGGGCTGCCGTGGACGTTCTCATGGTGATAGAGATGCCGACACAAACACAACACAGGGATGGCACATTCACGGACATGCACGCGTACAGGTATGCAAAAGCCTGACCCTGATAGATAAATACTACACACACATGCTAAACACACACACACAAATAGCAGTCTATCCATCGCGTGTGTGATTCTCTGCTTGACGCATCGCGGCAACATTTTTCCCAGACACACTTTTATTTCAGTTTGGACTTTGGTCTGAGGGCGGCCTGGTCGCAGCCCGGTGTAATTTGCCATGAGAGAAGAAGACTTTGATCTACTGCAGCACTTTTCTTCTTCTTCTGTGGTTTCTGACTGTCCACTTCACCCAGCCTGGCTCAACACTGATTGCCCAGAAAAAATATTTTTAAAAAAGCAGAAAATAGAGCTTCCACTGTGACCCTGATGTAACTTTCCATGAGTCATAATCGTACCTGACCTGGAGCTTTTCCACCGAACGAAACTGTGATTCTTTCCTGGTTTGTCCTTTTACACAAACAGCATCAACAAACAGGCTGCTTCCCTCCCCGAAAACAACCTGATGACACACAAGCAAGCCCTGCAGCATCTTCCCCGCATGCTCACCTGAGACGGGAAATTTCCCTGAGAGCTATAAAAACCCCACGACATACAAGAAGGCATCTTTTAACACCTCTGGAGACAGTGGATCTTATTCACAGATAGACCGCGCGTATGAACGTTCGACCAAATCTGTGACTCATCTGTATTTTCTTACCACAGTTTGTTTGAACAAACGTAAAAACTTCCACAGACCATGCATACGCACAAGGGATGAAGGTCCAAAAAATAGAATTAAATAAATAAATAAATACATAGAAGATGTTTAAGGTAAAATGCACAAAATACTGCCTGAAAAGCTGCAAGCGGAAGTTTTAATTTAATATACTTAGACTTTCTTTGGAAGATGTTCTAAAAGGTAACAACGTGGACCAAACACAGTATATCAGTACTGGGGTGATGATTTGGGCACCTTGCAGTCATTGAGTTGACCATAAATTCCTCTGTATACCAAAGTATTTTAGAGTCAAATGTGAGGACATCTGGGTCATGAAACAGGACAATGATCTGAACATAAAAGGATCAAGGTGCTGCAATGATCCAGTCAAAGTCCGGACCTCAACCTTACTTAAGATACACCAGCTAACATTAGCTCAGGGAGAAAAAAACAAAAAAAAAACAGTCCACTTATCGCTAAAGTCATCCAAGGACGTCTCCTTGCACACCGCAGTCAGCCCATAAAACACTGATAATCCAGCTAATGGACACTGATTGGTCTTAAGGATTTACAACGGGACACATGGATTTCGATGGTGCTCATTTTCAGATGATAAGTAGGCATCAGATATTAAGTTAAGGTGCAACAACATCTGTGTGCATAAGAAGCAGTTAGTTGTAATGGCCAACAACGCTGCTGCTACTGTAAATCAAATCAGAGGATGCAGTAAAGTGAGTCATGATGCTGCAACATCCTTTTTACCACGACTGAAACCTGTAAAAACCCACATGTGTAGGTACCTCTGTAAATATGACCAAGTCCACTGCAAACTTTAGTGGTGATCCAACATCAAGTAAACACAGGGCTGATTTTTATAGGTTAAAAGTATTTGAAAAATCACTTTATGTAGAGGAGAACAGCGGGTCATGTCTTATGAGATGAATCATCAGTGATTTGGAAATTCTGAACACATTTTAATGCGTCTGTATCAATCATATAACAATATATAGATAATTTGATCGACTCTAGTTCCCGTGAAGGAAGAAAGGACAGACAGACACTTTTTTGTTGTTGTTGTTTTTTGGTTGGATAATTGACAAACAATGAACTGGAATAATACATTTATTCAGCTATTTTTTGTCTGAGTACTGCTCTGTTTGTAACACAGATGACATTTAAATGTCTGAGACATCCAAAGGTTGAAACATTTGGATCCAAAAAAAAAGTAACAAAACCAGCTGTAACCTAATGGTTCAGTCTGTCCCTTAAAATTAAATATTTATTGATTTGCTTTCCTCCTTTTTACCACATACAGTATGACTAGTGTATTTGAAGGTGGACAAATGTCAAGGCAGCAGGGATGTGGGTATCAAAACTCAAATGGAAACTGTGTGAAAAACACACTGAAGTGTTAACATAATAAAAATATAAAAATAACCAGTCGTATCCGTCCTGAAAAATTCAACAGGTGCATCTGAAAACCCAGACACACACCCCCCCCCCCCACACACACACACACACACACACAGTGGAGGTCAGGGGTCAGCATAGTAAGAGATGAGAAATTCCACACCTGAATACAGTGTACACACCCACACACACGGGGACTTAACCTCACCTCATCCTGATTGGCAGGAAGTGGCACACAGCGATTATTGAGCACGTCACACGGCTCAAGTTCCAGCGACCGCAGTGGTTTATCACAAGGAAGCTCACCACAGCAGGTTAATGACGAGGAATGGAGCTCAAACTATAGGCTGCGTGTGTGTGTGTGTGTGTCCGTCCCATATGAAAAAGATATATATAAATCTTATAAAGTTTGTATCTGTCTTGTGTGAAACTTGTATGAAAAGCATACAAGAGTGAAAACAGATATAAGATCCCTTGAAAAATTATATAAATGAAACTTGTATGTTTTGGATACTTAATAAAACAATGTATGAAAGTAATGAGAAAGTGGCCACTTTCATGAGTACGTTTTTACGATTTCTTTTCCATATGTGTGTGTGTGTGTGTGTGTGTGTGTGTGTGTGTGTGTGTGTGTGTGTGTGACCTCTCACCTTTGCAATGAAGTCTTCTCTGTGGGTGTGCTCCTCAAAAACATCTGTCTGCAGCCGTTCTGGGTTCAAAAAGACACACATCTGGATTATAATCATGATATCATGACACTCCACAGTGATCAGACTGAGGGGTCACAAAAGCAGTTAAAGCACTGCTAAACAGTTAGCAACCTATGGGGAGGTACCAAAAACTGCATTTCCGCTAATGTCCACTACAGGATGGCTCCACAAATGAGTGAGCACCCATAGGCTGTATCTCAATTCAGGGGCTGCACCCTTCGGCTCACGTACACCGCGAAGGCCGGATCCTCCGAAAACCGAGAAGGCCAGAAGTGCGAGGCTGTGAAATGGGACGGTCTAGCCTTCAGATTTGCGTCACCAGCTGTCTCAATGGAGTTTAATAAACTCAGCCGTCTACTCCTTGCTCCGTAAAATATAACAGGACATTGGAGTAAATTCTCTACCATCTCACACTTCTGTTTAATCAGTTTTCTGTTTGATGTTTATTCAGCTGTGTGAGAACTATAACTTATCTCAGCCAAACTGATTTACTTAGGAACAAATAAAAATAACATACAATAACTTTTTGAAGGTATCTAAGTGACTTCTGTATCATGTTTAACCTGAGTAGCCAAAGAGCGGACAGAGTTTGAAAACTGCAAAAATACATTTTGTTCTCTATGAACAGTTTTCCAGTTCATGATAGCTGTGCAAAGGTGATTTTGTTTTTTTATAACTCAGATGATTAAATTATATTAAGGTTCAAAGTCATGGAGGCTGAATGTGATCATCAGCGTTTGTGTTGCCGGTCCCTTGTAGAGTAGATTAACGCATTTATCTGACAACTACAGCCTGGTGTAAGGTACAGACTGAGCTTATCATGGTGAACTAAAGCTAAAATAAATCTAAAACTGAAAAATATTTAAAAAAACATTTAACTTAACTAAAAACAAAAACTAGACTTCAGAAAACACAAAATTGCACTGTAGACCAAATTTAAATATGAATTAATGTGCCTTTGTTTTAAGACCTGTCCATAGCAGATCTTAAAATTAGATAAATACAAGCTCTGATGGACAACAACACACAAACCATCACACTAACTCATTCTTTATTCAGTAGAAAAAATCTAACAAAAATGCAGACACAGTGAATAAAAAAGGCATCATTTAGTTTAAGACCTAATCGGTCTCTTACATCATTATGGAGGAATTTTGCTCAACTCTTATGGCACTGGACCATTCTGTTACAGATTTGCTGCTGTGCTGTGGATCATTGTCCTGTTAAATGACCCAGTTGGAGCCAAGTCTTAGCTGCCGGACAGATGGCCTAACACCTGACTCCAAAATACTTTGGTATACAGAGATGGTTGAAGGTGCCCAGGTCCTTCGGCTGCAAAACAAGCCCAAATCATGACCCCCTCCTCCACCGTGCCAACCGTACAGTCTGAGATGGAGCTCTTGGGTTTTGTTTTTTACACTTTCACTGAGCATTGCACAGTCTGACCTTGGAGGGAATGTTTTCCACTTGTGGATTATCTTTTTCTTGCTGCTCCTTACTGTTCCTGCTATTGCTTCTTTACAGGTGCTCACACTCGCTAATGAGCAATGAATCAAATGCATTTGATTAGCAGCACCTGGCCGTTACGTATACTTGTTTTGTCTGCAAGCCGGGTTACGCAAACACGCACCTGTAAAAACCCAATAGTATGTTGTTAAACTGCGCATACACTGAATGTTGATTGGTTGACAAATGAGCTGGAAAAGGAAAGGGTGCAAACATTTCTCAATTTGAGAGTTCACCAGGAACTGCAGTGGACACCTTTCATTCTTTTTTAACATTCTGTTTCACTTCAGCTCTTGGGCCAACACAGTACAAGTGAATTAAACCTGGAATGCAGGATTCTTCTATAACCATAAATGATAAATGATCCATGATAACCTGATGATAAGTGATGCAGACTAATGAAGTAATGATGAAATAATGACAGTGCCTGTAAATGATAACCAAGTAACAGTAAAATAACAGGTTTTCCTCGACAAGGCCCACGCACTGGCTGCACCCCATAATTTGGACACTGCCCCCATCTGCGTATTTAGTTTGTCCACACACTGTTTCTGCATTTTGCTTAGATGTTGTTAGATTAATTACAGCACAGCTTGCTAACCAATATGTTTGCTTCCGACTTCAACACACCAGCCCAAAAACCAGTGGGTAATGTGATGGTGGATTCCTCCAGCTTTCACCAGGTGCATATCACAGTCCCATTACGACAGACAAGGAAGTGCTGCTGGAAATGCTGCGACCTTACAAACAGCCTCTGTACCTCTGCTGAGCGTGGCTCCATTCTCTCTGTAGTCCTGGATCTCAGCGTCCTTCCTCACCAGCAGACCTCCCAGCTGCTCCACCTGCCGCTGCAGCAGGCGGCTCATCGTCAGCAGGGGGCGCACCAGCTGAATGCACACCTGAAGAAACACACAAAACAGTCAGACAGCCCAGCCGCCACGATTAGGGTTTAAAAAATAAATCTGAAAGGCAAGGATGTACCAAAGCCACTGGGGCAGGGGTGCAGTGAAACTCCCAGTAGAAAGGGAGCCCTGCCAGCTCGCTCTTCAGCCTCATGTTGATGCTACCGTCCTCCTGTCTCGTCAGAGAGATCTGAACCTCGTTTTCAGTCTGGCTGCCGACTCCCGCCAGGCAGGGCTTAACCACCTCACACAGGTGAGTGAAGAAGGCTTTGACTGGGGCTCGCAAACGCCTGTTAAGCTCCTGATGATGAAGGACAAGAATGTATTCATCAAACACGGGTTTTTGCTCATCTGGCTTTTAAGAACAGTAAGAATAAAGATTTCCTGCTAAGTAAATTCCACAAGGCCTCGCAGGTTATCTGTTCACATTTGTGCATACCTGTGCTCTGCTCTGGATGACTGCTGTGTCCATCCTCTCCTCCCACACACAGTGCATGTCGGTGAGCAGGATATGGTACGCCGTCTCACCGAACCAGCTCTTGGCCAGGAGCTGGCACCCACTGATGCTCACGGGAAGCCAGGGACGCCGGAAGAGGATGTCCTCAGCAGGAGCTCCGCTTCTCTCCATCAGGGAAAACAGGACGAAAGAGCTACTTAAAGGCAGGGTGGACATGTTGTATTATCATTATTATTATTATCATCATTATTGTTATTATTATTATTAATATTATTAGTATCCCAACTCTTACAACAGAATGTTGCTTTCATATTATAAAAAGGGTTGCACTAAAAACAGTAATTAAAACAACAGCAAAGTATTTTCTTTCACAATAAAAGCACCTATTATCACAGGACTCGTAGTCATATTTGTCGGTCAAAGCAAGCAGGAGCTGCTGTTTCTGAAAGTGAATGCCAGTGAACACATGGTCTAATTTCATTTTATATCAAAAATGTTTTCTAATCACTCACCTCCGAGGAATGCGCCCCCAAAAGCCTGGGCTGAGCTCTGCTGAAGCCGCGTTTTATAGACGCAGAGCCGGCCGCATAATCACCGCACTGCAGGAGGTTCAGACCGCAGTGGCAGCTCCTGTTTTCGGGGAAGGAAGTCGAGTGTTTCTCGTCAGTAAGTCATTAGAAACACACTACACAACACAGAGGTTGACTCAGGATCATTTAGAAAACTCAAAAACACCAAATCAGTCACTTTATGACACCAGTTTACACCGAAAGGACTGTGGACGCACATGCCAGCGGTTTTCTCGGTTGTGTCGTCCAAACTCCGTTCAAAAAATTAGGAATTTAAAATCCCACTGCTCCTTATCACATACTGGTAGGAGTCATCGTGTTATTTTAGAGCATACACACATGAGTAGCAGCTACTCTTTAACTCGGTAACCATCTAGCCTGTATTATAATTAACATAGCATTTCCAGAGACTTAAACACGCAGCGATCGTTGTTAGAATTCAAAGACGAAGCATGAAGAAAAATATAAAAATAAAGACACTGAACACGAGTGTTAAAAAGAAATGTGTGTTGCTAGGTGTATTCATAAAATAAAAGGGATTATAGACGTGGTTTTTCTCACCCTTTTGAGCTTATAACCTAGTAACAAATGACCAGAAAACCAAACTATATTTAAAAATCGAACATTTTTGAGGTTTCAACGTTTCTCATAAAATATAATGAATATTTAGTTTATAACAAACTTCAGTTTACATCGATAGTTCAAATTTTTTAACTCGGCAACAATCTACACGATACTAGAAACAAATTTACTACAAAATGTTTCACTTTTAGCTCTGAATTGCCAGACTTCAAGGTCTGGTACTCAAGGTGTAAGTTAAGCTAATTTTTTGTGTCTCTACAGTTGTAAACGCGCTAAAGTGAAGTTCGGTTATTATTCTAACCCGACAGCTCCTAACACACATAGAGACACTGAGAAAAACGATACTTTAAACGTACTAAAGCTTGCAACAACACACGCTGCTGCTCCTCAGTCGGTTCCTGTTGACAGTTAAGAATTCCAACACCGACGACAAACAGCGGCGCCTTTAAAAGGTTCCGCCAGTCTTGAAATAAATAAATAAATAAAACTCAGCCTCTTAAAATTTACGAGTATTTTTTATTTTATTTCATGCACCCGTTAAACACTTAATGTACTTCATAACAGTGAAATTTAAATGTTTCCTATTAGCTTTTATCAAGTTTTATATTTTTGATTTTTTTAATGTGTATATTTTTGAAATTCCTTTTTCTGTAAGAAAAAAAAAACAAGGAAACAGTAAGGCTGATTAGACATCAGTCCCGAACTGCGTTCCTCATTTATAATCGGCCATTAATGTGTAATGGTAGATTGGCTTCTGGTCCTTCCCTCATTTACCGACACATAAAACTAGAATTTCTCTGTAGCAAACACATAACCAACCACGAAGGGACTCGAACCCTCAATCTTCTGATCCGAAGTCAGACGCCTTATCCATTAGGCCACATGGTCTTCGATAGTATAGCCTGGACAGAGACCAGATGACGTCAGCTGGAAGTCCTGGTGATTCACTATCTGAAATAGTGTCACTTTTCTCTCATTTATCACTCTCTACAACAGTGGTTCTCAAACTTTTCACAACGAGTACCACCTCATAAAATATATGGCTCTTAAAGTACCACCCTTATGACCAACATTAAAGTACAGTAGTATAGGCCTATTTAACACCATATACAGTTTACAAAAGACAATTTTATTTCTTATATGAATATTATTTATTTTAACTGCCATAGTGCTAATAATAACAACTGTACTGCATTAAAACATTCACAGAAGGTAGGATATCCAGTCTTTAAGTGATGATGTATGAACCCTGTTTCTGGGTCCAAACTACTCTGCTTTTATTAAGGCTGTTGTGTTTTATCATGTTTAATGCTTTGTATCTTGTTCTATTTAATCTGAACAAGCCCCTTAAAAAAGGCAGTGATCACTGTTGGCCTCTCTCGGTTTTTATTACCACTATTCATCGACAGCACATTTTATAGCTCAGTTTTTAAAACCTTACGATGTAGCTACAGCCCTTCTGCTACAGCTCTTGAGGTTGTGACTCCTGTCTAAATCAGTTGGCGCAGCATGTCCAACAAATGTGACATGAAACTGTGAATGAAAACAAAACTAAGGCTTTAAAGGATATTTATGTTGGTTTTGCATCGTTAGTAGTCTCAGTTGATTGGAGGTCCAGAATAGATCCACTAGTCTTTGTTCAGTGAAATCCTGGAAAACAAAAACTGTTGTTTGACCACTCTTCATGCAGGTTGGTTAGCTCAGGTGGGTAGAGCATGGTGCTGAAACAGCCATGGTCATGGGTTCAAGCCCCATACTGGCCACTAAAGTGCATGAGTGAGCTCAGGTAAGTAGTAGCTGAGCTCACTTGAGCACATTTCTTATTACCAATTGGGCTTCATTAACAAGAAATAGCAAAAAAGAAGTCAGAAATACTCCACATGAGTGCTTTTATACCTAACACGGGCTTTCCTAAAACAATAACAGCAGTGTCAGGTGACAAGGAATATAAATGACTACTTCCACCTCCATCTGCACAGCTCATCAGCTGAACTCTACAGCTGGCTTCAGATCAGACGATTCAGGCCACGAGTCAGATAACTAGAATATGGTGCTGGTAACACACAAGGTTATGGGTTCAATCGCCATACCTGCTGTTTATGCACCCGTTAAACACTTAATGTACTTCATAACAGTGAAATTTAAATGTTTCGCATTAGCTTTTATCAAGTTTTATATTTTTGATTTTTTTAATGTGCATATTTTTGAAATTCCTTTTTCTGTAAGAAAAAAAAAACAACGAAACAGTAAGGCTGATTAGACATCAGTCCCGAACTGCGTTCCTCATTTATAATCGGCCATTAATGTGTAATGGTAGATTGGCTTCTGGTCCTTCCCTCATTTACCGACACATAAAACTAGAATTTCTCTGTAGCAAACACATAACCAACCACGAAGGGACTCGAACCCTCAATCTTCTGATCCGAAGTCAGACGCTTTATCCAAAGGATATTTATGTTGGTTTTGCATCGTTAGTAGTCTCAGTTGATTGGAGGTCCAGAATAGATCCACTAGTCTTTGTTCAGTGAAATCCTGGAAAACAAAAACTGTTGTTTGACCACTCTTCGTGCAGGTTGGTTAGCTCAGGTGGGTAGAGCATGGTGCTGAAACAGCCACGGTCATGGGTTCAAACCCCATACTGGCCACTAAAGTGCATAAGTGAGCTCAGGTATGTAGTAGCTGAGTTCACTTGAGCACATTTCTTATTACCAATTGGGCTTCATTAACAAGAAATAGCAAAAAAGAAGTCAGAAATACTCCACATGAGTGCTTTTATACCTAACACGGGCTTTCCTAAAACAATAACAGCAGTGCTAGCTGACAAGGAATATAAATGACTGCTTCCACCTCTATCTGCACAGCTCATCAGCTGAACTCTACAGCTGGCTTCAGATCAGACGATTCAGGCCACGAGTCAGATAACTAGAATATGGTGCTGATAACACACAAGGTTATGGGTTCAATCGCCATATCCGCTGTTTAAGCGTTTCCTGGGTAACAAACAAGTTTCATAATCCCATTCTTAAAAGAGTCCTTTAGATAGTGTTTTAGGGTCAGGGATAGCTCAGTAGGTAGAGTGGTGCCCCCATGATTGGAATGTCAGGGGTTTGATTCCCCTGAACAGCTACCCTGAGGTACCCCTCAGCAAGGTGCCATCCCTACACACTGCTTCCTGGGCGCCCAATGGCTGCCCAGTGCTTCACTGAGTGAATGGGTTGAGAGGAATTTCCCCACAGGGATCAATAAAGTACACTTTCTTTCTAATAAATTCTCTTATAGTTTAAAAAAAAAAATGCAGTTCTGTGCAAAAAGCCACCCCTCATTTATCTGTACTTTCATTCCAAGGGGCCAGACTGTCTTCCATTTTTTGCTTAACAGTGATCTATTGATTACTAAAGAATTTGTTATAAAATGCACCTAACTCAAGGGAGGAACCAGTGTTGTGTTTACACATGTGAAAAAAAACTGGGGGACTGAAAAAAAAATTCTTCACATGAAGTAATGATTTTGAGTGAAAAGCAGCTAAAATAGTTAAAACAAAGTTTTATTTATTCGAGTGATCAATCATTAAGAAAAATGTGCTTTATATTAACTGAATGCATATTAAAACATGTGAGAAACATTTACTCTCTAGCAACCGCCTCACACAAACACACCGGCGCTGACCATGTGGATTTGAAACACAGGGAGAGGTCACGTCCAGCCTGCATGTCCACTGCTGTCACAGACACGGAATATTTTAAAAACCCCGTTAAAGTTTGTGCTGTCACCAGGCTGTCCGTGATGGTGAGTAAGAGACGGGAATGTAAATGTGCATGTAGCTTCACTCGGCTAGCAGAGTGGTCACGTTAAAGTGAGCAACACGTGAAAGTTTTCAGCCATGTGGATTTTTTTTTTAAAATACTTTGTCATTTCATTCATTCAGCACAGCTGTCCAGCTCTTTCAAATGCAGATAAAAATAACGTGTTTTTCCCAGTGTGGAGCTCACTTTCTTTAACCACAGCACCGGAAATGACTTCAGGTTCCCATTTGTGCCACATGATATATAAACAAAAACAAAAAAAAAAACGGACTCTAATGATATTTTATATCTGGATCTGGATCTTGTCAAGTGCCTAAATGCACTGAGCTGCTGCCATGTGATTGGTTGATTATACAGTTGTGTGAACATGCTGATGGTTTTGTTTTTTGTGTAGAATAACCTTTGCATACTTAACAAAATCATGCGAAATTTAAATGTCATAATATACATTTTTTCCCAGTACAGTTATTTGGACACAAGAGGAACCATAGTGGCACAGCCGCTCAAATGTCACCTTGTACGTACGTTAAGAAGTTTGTAATGCCGTGAAAACAAGTGCAGAGTGCAGGCTTTTGTTATCTGCCCTGTTGAAGCACATTTTAATATACTTGACCACTATTTTGAGTTATTGTTTGTTTTATTTATGGGGATATAGTACATTTGTTTTATTCATTTCATTGTTCAGTAAAATTATTTTAAATGTTTAGTCAAAGGTTTATGATTTGTTTCTGGTTTGTAAAAGAATAAACTGTATAGTTTTAAATAGCTCTATATAGCATTATTAGTGAATTGAACTTAAGATCAATCTGTTGATCTTGCAGAGATGTGACGTGATATTTTATATCTTTATAGGATACTTTTTATATGTTGTCAATACACACTATAGTTGTAAGAATCATAGTCACCTCCATCAAAGAGCGGATGTGTTTGTTAGTGTGTGCTTCATTCTGTTTGCAAACACAACAGCTGGAAAAGATTTGAATGAACTTTGATCATACTTTGTAGGGCTGCAGAGTAGATATTGTGGTTTCTGTTCCTCTACCTCTCAGACATTTAATTGGTTACTTTTGCTATTGAAACTGTGGGAGTGGCTAAAAGAAGCTTTAATCATAAACAACATTCTGGTCCACACTCTGTACCAGTCAGTGGGAGTACTGGATGTGTGGGCATACAGTGGGTACGCTGCTCAGATCAAACAGTCTGCCCAACATTTCACAGCAATACTGGGGCCCACAGTGGGCAGTTCACAGTGGGCCATATGAGTCTGCCCAAAGTGCAACCATGTGGTTGCTGGGGAAATGTCGTCTGGCATTAATATCAGCACACAAAAGTGAGCCAGGAGCTTTGTGGCATAGGTTTTCATGGCTGAGCAGCTCCTGTAGGTGGGATGTGGATGTTACCCCAGTATGTTTATCCATACACACTCATTAGCCACTGGCATTAGTTTGGACCTGATGTTGTCTCCAGAGCTGTCTTAACTCGTTGTGGCACAGATTCAACAAGAAACCAGTTTGAGATAATTTGAGCTCCGAGACAAGGTGTGTTATCCTGCTAGAAGCAGCCATCACTAAATCAGTATCAATTTCTTCTATTGTCCACTTTTGATGAGCCTGCGTGAATTCTAGCCTCAGTTTCTTTTCATGAGTAGTGAAATAGGTGTATCTAATAAAGTGGCCTATAATTGTAGCATAGCTACAATATATATTCACATTATAACATCTAAATTTTGCACGGTTTTATTAAATATGCAACATGCAATTTTCACATCAGATCAGATTTGACATATTTAACACGTGTTATGTCTCGTATGATCTCTGACAAGTAGGGATGGGTACCGGTGTCCGGTGCCATGGTGGCACCGGTTCTGACATAAACGGTAGTAACCAGACCGAAAAGCAGCGCACATTTCGGTGCTTTATTTCGGTGCTTTTTTTCCCCTGAGCTGTGATACACTTCTAGCCAATAATTTTACGTTTCCGAGGATAGTAGGCGGGTCCAGGTACGTGCGTTCTTTTAGAGCAGAGCTACAGATTAAAAATGCCCAAGGCGAAGCGGTCAAAGTCTGGCTGTACTTCACAGCAATATATGCAAACTCAGCAGCCTGCAACAAGTGCTTTAAGCTGATACTGTGATACTGTCAAAGGAGGTAACACCTCAAATCCGATGAAACACCTGGCGACGCATAGCGGTTTTTTTTTTTAAAAGCCCAGAAATGCGCCGTATGATAGCTTGCTGCGAGACCTCACACCGAGCACATCTACTGTGCGTGGGTTGCCTGTTATCTGACCCGGAGTTAGCAATATCCCCCAAAACCCCCGAAGAGGAGAGTCCTGGCCCCTAGCCCTGCCAGTGTAGCAGAAATGATGAGGATGATGATGCAGCAGCAGCCGTTCTTCTCTGCGTGAGTAGCTTAATGTTGTTCATGTGTAATTTACGTTGAGTAGGCTAACCACGTTATTACATTAACGCAGGTAAGGTGAACTAGCAAACATCATCATAGCTACATGCGGCTGTCTTCTTGTTTGATGGCAGATACTCCCTTCACCCTGGCCAAAAAGGCTAAAATGACCAAAGAAAAAGTGGAAAACAGTTAAACATGAGAGGTTTTGGGCAAAGTTTGTGTTTTTTCCATTGATTAAGCACTGCTTCCAGCCAAGAGTGATGCCATATATGCCCCATAGCTGCAGAAAAGGCTAACATTGTTATCTTTTTACAAAAAACCAGCTGAACATGAGAGGTTTTTGGACCAATTTTGTGTTCTCCATTCTTTAAGCACCGGTTTGAGCACCGTTTGAGCACCGGCACCGTTTCAAAAGTACCGGTTTGGCACCGGTATCGGATAAAACCTAAACGATACCCATCCCTACTGACAAGTGTGCCTCTATGAGGCTATAAGAAAGACTCTCTAAAGGTGGGCAGTTGTCAGTTTTTTGGTCATCAGAGGAAAACGGAACATGTCTTTCTAAAAATACATATTTATTTAATAAGACTTAGACATATAATTGTAATGATAAATTGAAATAAGAGTAAAGTGTATAAAGTCATAACAGCACCCTGTCTGTGTCACTCATACACAATCTTAGTGTCCGGGTTTAGTTGAACCAGGAGAGGGCGACATTGGTCTTCTTATGTATGATTTCCATGTATTTCTTACAATATCAGTCACAAGGGACCATTCTAGTGCCATTCTACCAAAAGAAACAAATACCACCTCGGGGGAATCTGAAGTCGTGTGCAGTGCTGTGGTTAAAGACTTGAGTGCTGCAACTGAAATATGTATAACACTTTCCTCATCTACATTTAAAACAGCTGCAAAAAGACATGTGCACTGAATGAAGAGGTCTTTAGGCTACGTTCACACTGCAGGCGAAAGCGCATCAAATCCGACTTTTTTGGTCGGACACTCTGAAGAGCACAAATCCAGTATTTTCATATCCGATCTGGGCCACTTTCGTATGTGGTACTGAATCGAATACATATCTGATGTTTCAGAAAGCGACTGCTGTTTGAATGGTCACGTCGCACTAAATCCGTCTTTTACGTCACTGACACAAGACAGACGCCATCAGCGCCGGAGAAGACAAACGAGAAAGCATGAAGACGGAGCGAGTCAATGGACAGAAACTGAGGTTGTGAGACTGTGCAGAAATTGCTAGACTGTTGCAACAACACCTACTAGCTCTGTAGCCGCCATTTTTACTTCCGTAAACAGACCGCGTTGTGTGTGACGTCTTCTTTTGCGCATGCGGGCCAATTTGAGGTCCGTGAACCGTTCACACCAATGATTGGTTCACACTAGAGCGCATTTGGTGTCACATTTTATTTGTAGTGTGAACAACCAGACAAAAAAAAAAATCCGATTTGATCAAAAAATCGGAATTGAGCATTAAGACCTGCAGTGTGATCTGGTGACATATGGAATAGCATTTCATTAGCACAGAAACATTGAAGGGGTCTTCAAACAGCTGGAGGAAAGCATCCACTTGCTTGTTTAAGAAGCTACAAACAGCAGAGGAGAGTGACGGGAGAATAAAATAATTTTTAAAAATGCTTCGATGGCCCGATGGTTTCTTGCACTGCTGTAACTGGAGCCTCGTCATCTCGTCTCTATATACTGTACTGTACCTGAAAGTAAGAGCTCGTTTAGACTCTATTCTGTGAACAGGCTTGCTCCCACGAATATGTGAATTCATCTGTAAAAGAAGTCTCGATGCATCAAATCAAAATCAAATCACTTTTATTGTCACATCACATGTGCAGGTACATTGGTACAGCACATGTGAGTGAAATTCTTGTGTGCGAGCTTCACAAGCAACAGAGTTGTGCAAAATACAATAATGTAAACAAGCAAAATACAAGAATGGCTACATCTGAAACTAATAAATATATGTACAATATATAATAGTATATGCATTTCTGGATGTGTATACTAAATATTTTTCTACGTGTGTGTGTGTGTGTACACATATTTTACAAATTAAATAGAGTAAACAATAAATAAAATATATAAAATAAATAAAATAAAATATACAGAGTGAGACATGTGCAAAACAGTGGCATTACTGTACAGTATGGAGTGCATAATGTTAAAGTTCCAGTAGTGAAGCTGAGGTGTCTATGAAGTGTTCAGCAGTCTGATGGCCTGATGGAAAAAGCTGTCTCTCAGTCTGCTGGTACGGGATCGGATGCTGCAGAACCTCCTTCCTGATGGAAGTAGTCTGAACAGTTTATGGCTGGGGTGACTGGGGTCCTTGATGATCCTCCCCGCTTTCCTCAGGCACCGCTTCCTGTAGATGTCTTGGAGGGAGGGAAGCTCACCTCCAATTATCCGTTCAGAGCACCGCATTACTCGCTGGAGAGCTTTGCAGTTGTAGGCGGTGCTGTTGCCATACCAGGTGGTGATGCATCCAGTGAGGATGCTCTCAATGGCACAGTGATAGAAGGTCCTGAGGATGCGGGGGCTCATGCCGAATCTTTTCAGTCTCCTGAGAAAGAAGAGGCGCTGCTGCGCCTTCTTCACTGTTTTGTTTGTGTGTACTGACCACGTAAGATCCTCAGCCAGATGTACGCCAAGGAACCGGAAGCTGCTCACTCTCTCCACAGCAGCGCCGCTGATGGTGATGGGGGTGTGTACTTCTCTGCACCTCCGGAAGTCCACTATCAACTCCTTTGTCTTTGCGACGTTGAGGGTGAGATGGTTGTCTTGACACCAGTGGGTCAGGGCGCTGACCTCCTCCCTGTAAGCCGTCTCATCACCATTGGTGATAAGACCCACCACTGTAGTGTCGTCCGCAAACTTCACAATGATGTTGGAGTTGTTAGTGGTTGTGCAGTCGTAGGTGTAGAGTGAGTATAGGAGAGGGCTCAGTACACACCCCTGTGGAGCACCAGTGTTCAGTGTGACGGGGGATGAGGTGATGCTGCCCAGTCTGACCACTTGGCGTCTGTCAGACAGGAAGCTAAGGATCCAGCTGCAGAGGGAGCTGCTCAGTCCTAGATCCTGCAGTTTCCTGTCCAGCTTCGAGGGAACGATGGTATTGAATGCTGAGCTGTAATCTACAAACAGCATTCTCACATACGTGTCTCTCTTCTCCAGGTGTGACAGGGCAGTGTGTAGTGTCAGGGCTATGGCATCATCAGTGGACCTGTTGTGGCGGTATGCGAACTGTAGAGGGTCCAGTGAGTCGGGTAGTGCAGAGCAGATGAAGTCCCTGACCAGCTTCTCGAAGCATTTGCTTACGATGGGGGTCAGGGCTACAGGTCGCCAGTCGTTCAATGAGGAGATGGTGGAGGATTTGGGTACAGGGACGATGGTGGCCATTTTGAAGCAGGCTGGGACTACAGACAGAGAGAGGGAAAGGTTGAAGATGTGCGTGAACACTCCAGCCAGCTGAGCCGCGCATGACTTGAGGACGCGGCCGGGAATCCCGTCCAGACCAGTAGCTTTGCGTGCGTTCACCTTCCTGAAGCACCTCCGCACATCCTCCTCAGACACAGTGTGCGCACTGACGTCATCCGCGGTGCGCACACTGTCCGGTCTCATGGTGTTCGCTGTGTCGAATCTAGCGTAGAATACGTTTAGATCCTCACACAGAGAGGCCGTGGTCTGCGGTGTGCTGGTTTTCCCTCTAAAGTCTGTGATCGTGTTTAGTCCCTGCCACATACTCCGAGGGTTGTCAAACTGTTGCTCCACCCTGTCCCTGTACTCACGTTTGGCTGCTTTGATCGTCTTCCGGAGTTGGTAATGTGCATCATCCAGGAAAGTAAATCTCCAAAAGTTGATTCTGTTCATCTGGACGTAGCGTTTTGTGGGAGAAACGTTTCGTCACTCATCAAAGTGACTGCAGGTGTCCCCAATCATATAAACAGTACATTTGCATAATGACTGAAACCAGCCCACTGAAGGAACAATGGGCTGGGAGATCAGTTCCTTAATCTTAATTATGCAAATTCTCATGACCATTGACCAACAACCACTGACCAAAACCCACTGATCAAAGACCACTGATCAATGGCCATGAGTACCATTCACAGAGAGTTGGGGAATGGCTGCAATCACAGCATTGTAAGTTGGCGAAAAAATGTACCCTTAGGTCTCCTCCTCGATTCAGAGATGGTCTTTCCCTTTTCACGTAAATGGCCTCCTTGACTCCGCGCTCAAACCAGCGTTCCTCCCTGTCCAGGATGTGTACTTCCTCATCATTCAAAGAGTGTCCACTGGCCTGTAGGTGTAAATGCAGAGTGCAGACTGCAGAGTCCTGGCCTGACGAGGTAGCTCTTCTGTGTTGTGCCATCCGCTTCGCCAGAGGTTATTTGGTTTCCCCAATGTATAAATCCTGGCAATCCTCCTGGCACTTAACAGCGTGCACTATGTTACTCTGTTTGTGTTGGGGGACCCGATCCTTGGGGTGGACCAATTTTTGGTGCAGCATGTTTTTGGGTTTAAAAGCCACAGAGGAAAAAATGCGTCTCAACTGCTCCGATACTCCTGACACATATGGGATCACTACAGCTTTTCGCTTGGGCAGCGGTCGTCCTTCTCTCCTGGATGGGCTGGAGCTTTCCTTAGGTGTCTTTCCAGCACTTTTGACAAAAGTCCAGCTGGGATAACCACATTGTTGAGGAGTACTTGGTGAGGGCTAGTTCTTTTAGGTTCAGCAGCTAACAAGATGGTGTATCGGTCAGGATACAGGAAGGAGGACAACAGGCTTCCACTTTGCTGGATTGTCACCGCCAGCTGTTTTATTGCCACCTAGATGCTCAGTGTTGCCAGCAGTCTGTAGTAACAAACAAGTTGCCATGAGTATATAAATATATACAGCAACAGCTTCACTAAGATAAACATAAAGAATTAAATGAAATAAACCAACACATCCATCTGAATATACACATAACAGGACATATATAATTTGAACTATGCCAATCTTACATCTCTTGCTCCAAACACAGAAAGGACACAATTAAACACAGTGAGAATGTCATACAAAGCCGAAACATCCACTCTAACTGTAAACAAAGGACTTTGGCGCCATCATGTGGCTGAATAAAATTACTACATAATGGCGGCGGCCGGCGGCACATGCTTCGAGTCACGAGATGAAAAAATGCGGTGCTACAATGCCGTAGAATGTAACTAAAGCCGCGGCCAACATCAGAATCGGAAAATAAACATATTCAAGGAAACTTACTTCCAGTCATGAACTTAACACTCGGAGCATCACCGTGAAGGATGGCAACCAGGAACACAGCTTACGAGGTAAACAGAACTAACACGGAAACAATCTCCCCTTCTCAAGTAGCCTCGCGTTACCCCCAACTTCTGCCTACGTCATTTCCTACGACTCCACCCCACACAATATTGCAGAACATAGACATAAAATCCCAGAGCCTTTTATACAGCCGCCCCCAAATGTGGTTACACATTTGCTCCCCGAAAAAAGGCTCCCTAATCAGTTGAGGGAGGCGACTTGCTATTCTGCTTAGTATCGCTGTCTTCCGATGGCACGGCAGGTAAAACTACCAACCGAGCAACTGGTCTGGTGTAAACACGTCCATTAACGTTCACATCAGCAGATCGGACAAGTCCATCATCACTACGATGAACCTTAATCACATGGCCTATTGGCCACAAGGCTCGAGGCAGCTGCGGATCTGCAACCATAACAACTGCCTTTTCTAGAAGTTCAGGAGGAGTTGACTGCCACTTCTGCCTTGCCTGTAAGCCAGGTAAGTATTCCCTGATGAATCTTGCCCAGAACTGATCAGCAAGAATCTGTGAGTGCCTCCAACGTCGCCGACTGAGGTTCTCTGTCTCCGAGTAGACCACCTGGGGTAGTGATCCATCAGGCCGCCCCATGAGGAGACTATTGGGTGTCACAGGGTCCACATCGGCTACGTCGGTGGAAACGTAGCCTAAGGGCTTTGCGTTAAGGATCAATTCAACCTCCAGCAGAACTGTACGGAGTACCTCCTCGTGAAGAGGTTGGGAACCCACTTAGGTGCGCAGAGCTGTCTTCACTGAACGGATTTCCCTCTCCCATACACCTCCGAAATGTGGGGCTGCCGGGGGGTTGAACTGGAATCTGATCTTCTGACGGGCGAGCCTCTCTTGCAATGTCTCTGACATGTTGGCAAAGGCTTCTCTGAGTTCTCGTTCTCCCCCTTTGAAATTGGTCCCACAGTCAGACCATAACTCTGCCGGTGTCCCTCTTCTGGCTATGAATCGCCTCAGGGCCATGAGGAACGCATCCGCGTCTAAGCTACTTAGGAGATCCAGATGTACCGCCCTCGTCGTCATACACTTAAAAATGATTCCCCAGCGTTTCTCGTGACGTCTTCCTACCTTCACAAACATAGGCCCGAAACAGTCAACACCGGTTGAGTAAAAGGCGGGTTTGTACAGTCTAAGCCGAGCAGCTGGAAGGTCAGCCATCTTGGGAACAGAGGGTTGTGCCCTCCAACGCTGACACTCGGGACAGGTTCGCTGGTGCTTGCGAATTGCCTCTCTTCCACGCAGTATCCAGTAAGACCTCCGCAGCTCCGCGAAGACCCGTTCGGGGCCTGGATGATGCAGATCAACATCATATTTCTGGATAAGCAGGCGTGTGAAAGGGTGTGAAGGATCCAAGACAATCGGATGCAATATAGGTCCGTCAAGACCTTCTAGGCGTCGCAACCGACCCCCTACTCTGATGAGGCCCGCTGAGGTATCCAGTTCAGGTGCCAGGGTAAGCAAGCGGCTTCTGGATGAGACAGGTTTCCTTTCTGAAAGCAATCTGCACTCCTCGGGAAATGACTCCCGTTGAGCCTGCCGGAGGATGGCCTGTTCAGCATTCTGATAGTCCTCGGCACTAGATGGCGCAGTCGAGAGTCCCTGACCACAAAGCTCTATAACAGTAACATCCAAGAGCTCCTGCCAAGTCTTGCACGCCATTCCATCCTGACAGGTAGGTGTGGAGGTGATAGAGGTTCCACAGAAGACTGTTTTCCGGAGCTCAAGTTCGTCATTACTGGGCTCGGAGCTCGGGTTCTCTGGCCATGTGTCAGGACTGTTGAGCAGAAAGGTGGGTCCATTCGACCACCGATTAGGCACTTTGAGCTCAGCCAGAGCCTTCCCTCTCGTCAGGTCATCCGCTGGATTACTCTCTGAGTCTATGTAGCGCCAGGTACAGTGTTCCGTCAACTCCTGTATCTCAGCTACCCTGGCTCCTACAAAAACCTTGTAGCGGCAGGACTGTGAGCTCAACCAGGTAAGAACAGTGGTCGAATCAGACCACAGAACTGTTCTTTCAATCGCTGAGGTGAGTTCCTTATTCAGGGTACTGGCCAGCTGCGCTGCCAGCAAAGCTCCGCAGAGCTCGAGGCGGGGAATAGAGAGAGCTTGTTTGGGGGCTACCCGGGAGCGAGCTAGGATGAAGGTGAGGTGAACTTGCCCATCCTGTTCTACAGTCCTCATATAGGACACCGCTCCATAAGCTTTCTCAGAAGCATCCCCAAAAATGTGCACCTCACGAATGGCCCCCTTTAAGTTAGCACTGGCAGGAACATAGGCACGTGGGACGGTAAGGTGAGGTAAAAACTGAAGCTCCACCTCCCAGTCAGACCAAGCTTGCAGGAGGGTGGAGGGAAGATTCGAGTCGTCCCAACCATGCTTCTTATCCCATAACTGCCTGAGGAGGAGCTTGGCCCGAGTGGTGAAGGGTAACAGATAGCCCAAAGGGTCGTACTGTGAGGCTAGGACTCTATAGATGTTTCTGAGGGTTGGCATCTCATAGGACACGGGCCTGTGCTTATAACCCAAGGAGTCGGTATTCCAGTCCCAGCTGAGCCCGAGCGTGGTCTCTAGCGGGTTGGATTTGTCCTCGGCTAGCCACAGATCCAGACTCTGTGATCTAGCTTCTGGAGGCAAATGGCTCAGGACACTTGGATCATTACAAGCCCACTGACGTAGCTCGAAGCCAGCTGATTTCAGCAACTCTCATAGCCGATCCACCAGATCTCTCGCTTCTTCCGGTGAGCCAACACTCTGTAGGCAGTTGTCTACGTAGAAACACCTCTCGATGGAGAATCTCAGGCTGTCGTCAGGCTGTGTGTGCTCCATCACGTGATGCTGCAGGGCGAAGGTGGCGCAGCAGGGGCTTGAAGTTGTCCCAAATGGCAGGACCTGCCACTCGAAGATTTTAGGGGGTTCATTCACCTTTAAGTCCCGCCAAAGGAACTTCAACAGGGGCCGGTCTTCAGGGAGGAGCAGTACCTGATGGAACATCCCCTTGATGTCTCCACTCACAGCTATGGGGTGTTCACGAAACCTGACCAGCACCCCCAGCAGGGAAGCTCCAAGAGTAGGGCCAGGCAACAGGAACTGGTTCAGGGACTGTCCAAGGTATTCATGGGAACAGTTAAACACCAGGCGATTCTTCCCGTTATGACTGATAAGATGATGCGGTATGTACCAGTTCTCCTTGGGCGAAGTCTCATGCGTAACTTCCTTCACGGCTCCTGATTGGATCAGCTTCTGCATTTCTGCCCTGTAGGCATCAGCCCGACTGGGATCCTTTAACAGGCGCCTTTCTGTGCTTCGAAGCATGGCCATGACTGATTCCTTTGGTGCATTCAGTGGCGGCATCTGTGGGTGACGGAGTAGAGGTGTAGCATACCTGAAGACTCCATCGACCATCCTGCGAGTTGTTCTTGCCTTGAGCAGGGCCAGAGCCTGCTGATCCTGTTTCGACCGAGTGACCTCTTTCTCGGATCGGTAAGGCACCACGTCCACCTGCCAGAGCCGCTCCACATGTTTGAGCAACTCGTCTGATTGGGCGGATGTATACAGGGATAGGACAGGCTTGGTCTGCCGCCCCATGAAAAGACTTGGCCCTTGAAGGGTCCAGCCAAGCCGGGTGTGGACTGCTGCTGGGCTTCCAGGTGGGCCGAGGCGGACTGGTTCTATGGGGGTGATCAGGTGTGGCTGGTCTGAACCAATGAGAAGCAGAGGCTTGGCTTCCTTCAGGGCAGGGACCGGGATCCCATGCAGGTATTTGTGCTTCCTTCTCAGCTGGTCGATAGGATAGGTATGGTGAGCTAAGTTGAGACGATCAGCTGTAAACGCTTCATCAATCTTGTAGTAGGATCCAGGGTTGGTAGCAGCAGAGACGCTGAAGGATACGGTATGCCCATGAAGCATCTGAATATCTTGGCGGACGGTTCGTAATGGCAGGTCCTCCGGGATGCCTGCCAGACCAAGAGTCTTTGCAGCAGCAGGGAGCAGCATGGTCCTCTCTGAACCGTCATCAAGTATAGCATAGGTGTCTAGAGTCCGCTCTCCATGGCTCAAAAGCACAGGTACAATCTTCAGCATGACACGATTGCCAGCCCCATGGCGATCAAGGTAGAGTGAGCCCGAAGCCGAACTGGTTAGGCAGCTTTCCTCCTTTGCAGCCATGCCAGCGTTGTTTCCTTCTGTCCTGGCATTTACCTCGTGAAGAGCCAGCAGATGTTTACCCTGGCAGCGGCTGCAGGGTTTCTTTAGTGTGCACTGAGCAGCTAAATGAGTTCGGGCACAGCGCCAGCATCGTTTGTTGACCTGTATCCAGTCCTTTATTTCCTCTTTGGAGAGCTTGGCTACATCATCACATTGGCTGAAATAGTGTTCTGTGCTCTCACAGTAGGCACAGTAGGCTTTGTTCTTGACCTTCCCTCTAGCTCAACTCTCCTTCACTGGTGGAAAAGTGTGTTCTGATGGCCCCTTTAGGTTATGTAGGACTGTCACGGTTTGTCGGCCTGGACGGGCCTCAGCCTTTACACTGGTCCTTTCTCTACTGCTTCTTACACCTGCTTGGCCGTCAAATCCTTGACACCAGGACTCCTGACGAAGCCATGCAGATAGGTCGTACAGAGTGTAGGTGCTCCTGGGCTGCTTAAACTGGTGTCGACGAAAATCAGCTCTCTGTTCGGCAGGAAGCTTACTTATTAGTCGGGCAACGTGGGACCCACAGTTCAACTCCACTTCTCCTTCCAGTCCTAATGTTTGTAACAGCCCAACTAGTGACTGCACCTGAAGGGAGAACCTTTGGAAGGCTACTGTGTCACCTCGCCTTATTTCAGGACCATCCAGGACACTTGCTATCTTTCTCAAGGCGAGCTGATGAGGTTGTCCAAATTTGTCGTGGAGGGCTGCCATGGTGTCAGTATAAGGCTTGGGTGAGTTCAGGTAAGCATCGGCAATAAGTCGAGCTTCATCTAATTTGAGGTGGTCCACAAGTATCTGATACTTGAAGAGCTCAGTAGCATTAGGAGGGAGTAGGTTCTCTAAAGCCATGTGGAGCCTAGCAAACTCAGAGGGATCAGAATGAATGAACCTTGGAATGGTTGGTTTGGGCCCCCTGTACACAAGCTCAGCCGAAAGAGGAGCAGATGGGTTGCTGCCGTGCCCACTGGTTACTCCAGTGACAAGAGAGGGGGAACTGGCTGGAACAGGCTTGGTTGGGAGCAAATCTGTCTTACTTGGTGCCCAGCAGGGGGATGGCACAGAGTGTTGTGGAGGGGCATGAAACGTGTTTCCATCCTTAACCACAGGGTCCTGATATGGGGTGCAGCGATGACTTGGCAGCGAAGGCTCACCAGCGAAATATGCTGTGCGGGGTAGAGGGTGGTACTGTACACCATCATCGGAGTATTGTTCGTCAACCTTCATTTGGGAGAATCCCGTGTGCAACTCTTCCATCGGTTCAGGCCATGGCGGTGGGTCGGGCCACACCTCCTCATCCTCCTCCTGTGGCATTGTCTCAGGGGTGGTGTATACCTCTCCTGAACCGCGTTTGGGGGGATGATTGGTGCTAGGCTGTGAGGCAGTCAGGTGAGCCATATCCTTCCTCAGCAGGTGAGCCACTTCAATCAGCTCTCTGAGGTCACTCTTTGCTTCCTTCAGTTCTTTGAGGCCCTCCTGTAAAACTTGCTGTGATTGGAGTAGCTGCTCTCTTTCGGCCTGCAAGGCTCTGAATTCTGTATGAAATGTGTGTATTGAAGACCCTGGCAAATTGGAAGGTGCAAATTCAGGTGAGAGGCTCTATTAAGGTCCACATCTTGTTCACTTCTTCCCAGTGGAGGGGGTGTATTGTAATAGGCCCCATCCCTGTCGCTGTAGAGGGGTGGCGTATGACTATACTGAGGCTGAACTCTGTTGCTTCTTGTGTGAGGCTGTGGGGTATCCCACTGCAGCATTTCCCTAAAGAGGTGGCCTGTATAGTTAACATCAAAGTCCTCAAACCGGCTTGGTCGACATGTATGGCGTTTAGGCCTTGCATCAGGACATGTCGCTCCATCTGGCTCCATCTTGATAACTCATCCAGCTCAAAGGACCAATGTTGAGGAGTACTTGGTGAGGGCTAGTTCTTTTAGGTTCAGCAGCTAACAAGATGGTGTATCGGTCAGGATACAGGAAGGAGGACAACAGGCTTCCACTTTGCTGGATTGTCACCGCCAGCTGTTTTATTGCCACCTAGATGCTCAGTGTTGCCAGCAGTCTGTAGTAACAAACAAGTTGCCATGAGTATATAAATATATACAGCAACAGCTTCACTAAGATAAACATAAAGAATTAAATGAAATAAACCAACACATCCATCTGAATATACACATAACAGGACATATATAATTTGAACTATGCCAATCTTACATCTCTTGCTCCAAACACAGAAAGGACACAATTAAACACAGTGAGAATGTCATACATAGCCGAAACATCCACTCTAACTGTAAACAAAGGACTTTGGCGCCATCGTGTGGCCGAATAAAATTACTACATAATGGCGGCGGCCGGCGGCACATGCTTCGAGTCACGAGATGAAAAAATGCGGTGCTACAATGCCGTAGAATGTAACTAAAGCCGCGGCCAACATCAGAATCGGAAAATAAACATATTCAAGGAAACTTACTTCCAGTCATGAACTTAACACTCGGAGCATCACCGTGAAGGATGGCAACCAGGAACACAGCTTACGAGGTAAACAGAACTAACACGGAAACAATCTCCCCTTCTCGAGTAGCCTCGCGTTACCCCCAACTTCTGCCTACGTCATTTCCTACGACTCCACCCCACACAATATTGCAGAACATAGACATAAAATCCCAGAGCCTTTTATACACACATTTACTCAGGGCCTCCTTGATGTGCCGTTCTTCTGCCTCCCTGGCCGCTGTGTCTGTGGGGATGGTGTTCGCTCTGTGTTGTAGCGTCCTGATGACGCCCAGTTTGTGCTCGAGGATATTGAGAGTCAAACCTTAAATACTGATCCATATGCGTAGGTTTACAGTACACATCAGCTTTTAGATGTCCCTCATTACTGATGGAAGTCTGACACTCTAAGAAGGCTAACCTGCCACTTTTCATATCCTAGGGGCCAGTTAGTTCTTCCCATTGGTGAAAGCTGGGTCTTCAGTTCAGCATGGTACAGCTCCAAAAATTCTGCAACATCAAACCCTCTATCTGCTAATATTACATCACCTGGGCTGAGGCAGTCCAGGTAATTTCAACAGTTTCTATTTTTATATTTAAAGTTTAGATATAAACAAAACAAGAAAAGTTGTGGGTATAACCATCTCGGGTGTTCTGCATGACCTGGAAGACCTGGCCTCTGCATGTGCACTCTTAATGGGTGGGACATATGCATTGAATCTCAGTTAACCTCAAGACTGAAAGCTATATTTGAAGTACTTCAGAAGCTCTTCCTTCATCTGTATGTCAGCAGACTCTTGACCAAGGTACAGATGCTCAAGAATAAACTGAATGAATAAGCCAACCCTTAATTTGGATGATGAATGTTCTGTCAGATGGACAGAAGTTTTTCGGAGGCTGAATGGGAATAAAATGGGAATTTGTTGAAAATGACAGATAAAGGGAAAATTACATTTAAGAGAAATTTAGAAAATTTTGTAAACTACTACAATTTGAGAGATTTTACTCTTCTGGGGTGGGGGGGGATTTAATTGAGATTCAAAGGATTTAGTCGAGAGATGATACTGCACCAGAAATGTTGAAGGGTGGTGTGTATATTAGCGTTCAAGGCATATTGTTATGTACGGTGGCCCCTAGAGACAAAGCACGTACAAACTCCAAAACACTTGCAAAATCCAAAACACTTACAAACTCCAAAACACATGCAAGCTCCAAAACACGTACAAAATCCAAAACACATGCAAAATCCAAAACAGGTACAAAATCCAAAACACGTGCAAAATCCAAAACACACGCAAACTCCAAAGCACTTACAAAATCCAAAACACGTGCAAACTCCAAAACACGTACAAAATCCAAAACACGTGCAAAATCCAAAACACGTGCAAAATCCAAAACACGTGCAAAATCCAAAACACGTGCAAAATACAAAACACGTACAAAATACAAAACACGTGCAAAATACAAAACACGTGCAAAATACAAAACACATGCAAACTCCAAAACACGCGCAAACTCCAAAACACATGCAAAATCCAAAACACACGCATACCCCAAAACACATGCAAATTCCAAAACACAACGAAGTGCTCCAGGACGCTAGGGGCAGTGTTGAGCTTTTGTTACCTAGTAACTACACAAGACAGGAAGTACCAATGACCGGATTTGGGGTCTGCAGCCTTAAAGGCCGCATTTTAAGGCCGATTATGTCACAGCGACACGACGAAGACTGTCCCAATTCAAAGGCTGCTCGAAATGCGGCCCTCAAATGCAGTCCTTAATTTCCCTGAATTTTAAGGATGGGTCGGTGTAGCCTTCATGGCCCAACATATCCCAGACTTCATAGCGCGGCGGTGGTGTGGATAATTTTGCCGAAAAAAAACGGCGGAAGCGGAGCGGACGAAGAGTAAACTTTCAGAAGTAAGTACTGAATATTATGTCACTTATTTATGCGCAAATGTTTTTATAATGAAGAACATTAAAACATTACTGTTGGCAACATGTCGGGAAAGTTATGTGACATTAGCGACGTTTGTACTAACTTGGTTTTAAAGCCTTTACTTCAAAATATTCGCCGTTCAATAGCTGACTTTAATCTTACAGAGAATGTGATGATTTTATGCGTAATTAAAGTCAGTCATGTCAGTCAGCTGACGGTTCACTCGTTAAGCTGAAAGAAAGATGCTTTAATCACAGGAGTCACACATGTGTCCACTGCACCATCTGGGAACTCTTCTTGTTTAGCACTGGTAATGACACAAACACTAAATCCTCCTTCTCTGGTGCTGTTTTGTAGCAGTGTGTACACCTGAGACTGTCACCTGTCTGTCTGTCCTGCACTCTCTCTCTGTTTCTTTCTCTCTGATTGTGGAATAAAAGTATGAACATGTATTTATAAGTCACACTTGTGTTTGAATCCTGCAGCTTATCACACATTTGATTTCTATGTGTGACACGTGCAAGTGTCCAGAGTGAGGACAGACTGAGGGACCCACTGCTGCACATCATCTGTGAGGCTTTGCACCCCTGATGATCCACCAGGACAATCTCAGCAGTATGTGAGGAAGAGGAGGAGGAAGAGCCAGCAGCGGCTGACAGATGGAGAGAATAGACAGACTGTTCCCTGTTTGTGAAGGACTGCTAGAAAAGTTTAAAATAACTAATTGTCTGTCCTGAATCAGTCTTATTAGGTAATGTTCAAATAATTTTTATCATTCCCGTGTTTTCAGTGTGGGAGAAAGTACTCAGGGCCTTCAGGTTACACACTATGAAAGGCAGCAACAAGTTTAATGTTCAGAAACCTAAAGTATGTATCAGCAGCAGAATGGAACTAAAAATAAATGTTTGTTTCAGTTCTATGAAGCTTTGAGTATTTTGGATCAGTAGCACTGCTGTGTTTGTTGCATCATATTGCTGTAATTGTTTATATGCTTTATATATTCTGAGGTAAGTTGATCTATAGTGTTACATCATATTCTATAAGGATGTTATGTGTTTGTATACTTTCTGCCCAGTTTGACCCATTTAGCAGAAGTCAGCCTGTTTAAGGCTCTGATATCTATTCTGTATGACTTAAAGCAGTTATGACATGGTCTGATTTTCTCACCCAATAAAGGAATATTTAATACATCAGTCTACTCTTCATTTTATCAGAAACGGTTATCACAGCTTGTACATTTTCTTTTTACACATGTATGTAAGCATTGAGCCAAATTTAGTAATGCCAACATACTGAAGGAACAACATTTGTCTCTTATATATGATACACCTATATATGCACTGTCAATATACATTTTGAACCAGCTGCAGATGTCAGAGTAACAACTGACTGACCCCCACATAAAGTGCGTTACAGTAGCCCACAGGGGAAGAAATAAAAGCATGGATCACGGTTTCAAAGTGCTGCCTAGAAAGAAAAGATTTCACTCTTGCCAGTCGCCTTAAATGATAAAAATGGACTGGTCCAACTTAAAACCTTGGGCAGTAACAACAGGTTTAAAATAAACCTCCAGGGGTTCCAAATGAAAAGAAGAGGACTCACAGGGGCCACTGGGTCCAAACACCAACAAATCTGTTTTCTTTTCATTCAAATTTAAAAAGTTTAGAGCCAACCAAGCTTTAATGTCATCTAGGCATGTCAAGAGAGGTTTTATTCAGATGCCATCCTTCGGCTTCAGTGGCAAATAAATTTGGCAGTCATTCCTATATACTTGTCTTTGAGTGAAGATTTAAGGTGGTAAGACATGTAAATAACTGCAACTTGAATCTGTACTGAAGCTCAGTATTTGACACAGAGTTCATGTTCACTGCTGTAATAGCTAATAATGACTAATATAATAACCATAATATTGGCCATATTATATTTACATTACCAAAGTGATATGACTTTAGTCTTATGAACAACATTAGCTAATTGTTATTTACTAGCTAATCTTAAATGACTGTTCAGTACAGAAATGAAGCCCAAAAATCATGTTTTACTGTCCTGTGGTCTCAGCCTCAGATACTTATCAAATCACACAAAGCTCTTGTAGAAACAAACAAACAAATGAAAAAAATATGTTCTCCTTCATTTCTGTCAAAAAAAGTTGTATGACACGTTTCCAGCTGTTAGTATCATGGTTGCTAGGCAACCTGGGAAGCGCGACGGAGACTAGAGCCCATGTGTTTGCAACAAACTTGCCGTTTATTTTGCAAATCGAGCTCAACACTGCCCCTAGCGTCCTGGAGCACTTCCGTTGTGTTTTGGAGTTTGCATGTGTTTTGGATTTTGTACGTGTTTTGGAGTTTGCACGTGTTTTGTATTTTGTACGTGTTTTGTATTTTGCACGTGTTTTGGATTTTGTACGCGTTTTGGATTTTGTACGTGTTTTGGAGTTTGCATGTGTTTTGGAGTTTGTACGTGTTTTGGATTTTGCACGTGTTTTGGATTTTGCATGTGTTTTGGATTTTGTAGATGTTTTGGATTTTGTACCTGTCTTGGTGTTTGCACGTGTTTTGGATTTTGCGTGTGTTTTGGATTTTGTACCTGTTTTGTATTTTGTACCTGTCTCGGTGTTTGCACGTGTCTTGGATTTTGTACGTGTTTTGGATTTTGTACCTGTTTTGGAGTTTGTACATGTCTTGGAGTTTGCATGTGTTTTGGATTTTGTACGTGTTGAGGAGTTTGTGCGTGCTATTTGGAATTTGTAAGTGTTTTGGAGTTTATACATGCTTTGTCTCTAGGGGCCACCGTAGTTATGAGGTGGAAATATGTTCATATTCTGTTTGTGCTACATTGTGTGCATTGTAAAGGTAATTGCAATACATACTAGGAATAAGGGTAAGTTAGGAATACAGGATGAATGTATATTTTGCGGACTTTTAAAGACGAACAATTGTTTCCATGTTAAAATGTTTACAAATTAAGCTTTTTGCCCAAACACTGGTAAAATAAACGTTGACAGTGGCAAGTGTTAAATGGTTACTGCTGTGCTGTTGCAAAAAAACTGAACGCTGACAAGCTGTTTTATTGTTAGACCATAATGTTGGCATGTTTTATTAAAGTTTTATTTGGGATGGTGATATAATTTTCTTTGATTGCTAATATCAGTGGACTATTTATTATTATTATTATTATTATTATTACATTAATTTTTTTTAATTGTGGCTGTTGAGGTGGACACTTCACTTTGCAGTGTTAAAGGAAAGCACTTCATTGGCGTTGTGTTACTGGACTGACCCTAAGCAATCATTGCAAATAGCAACTTTGCTATCCATTTTAGACACTAAAAGAAAAAACACTCCACAGACCTTACTAGCATCACATGTGCATAACTCAAGTGTCATCTTATCAACATGTTATGTGGTCTTCAATGTTTTTTTTCTTCTATTTCTGGCAGATACAGACATTTAATTTAAAGTCGTGATGTTGCATCTGTCTACATACTGTTAGTTACTAACCCTAATGAGCTGTCGTGTTTTGTTTCGGACCGGTTTTACACAAATGCTCACTGAATGTGTTGTCAATAAAAGAAATTTAAAAAAATAAGTTGGATGTACTTAATTCATTTGTGTGGAACCTGTTGACAAAATAGATTTATGTAAAACTAATTAGTAAAGCACAAGGTGGCTGAAAATATAATATTTGAATTAATCTAACTTAAATTTAACATTTTACTGCCACAAATAAGAAATGTGTTGAAGTAACTAATCTAAACTATCTAACCTGTAAATATATCATCTATGTTCATACAACATAACTTGATTTAGGTAGTCTTAAATATCTGTTGTTAATCTGAAGTAGTTTTTTAAAATTAGATGAACTAAACATTTTTGCTTTAAACTAACACAATGCAATTTCGTGGAACCTGTTGACAAAATAATTTTAATTAAAGTCAACTTTTCATTTTTTTTTAGTGCAAGCAGTCGGTCCAGCTGACTTTCTTGAGGCACTGAGGGCAGTTTGAGTGCATTACAGCAGACTGATCTTCTCTGTTATCTTTCCAGTGTGAGTGCACAAAAGGATCTCACAGATGAACATGTGGTCCCTGACACTCCAGCCACCTCTTCTGCACCCGTCTCACCTCCAGCTGAGGCTCAGAGGAACAAATCAAAGAAGGCTTCCTGGTGGCGCAGATGGCTTTTTTGTAAGGTGAGTTTACCACTGCAGAGAATAAGCTCTGAACAAACAAATGGTGCAGGAATTTCTGCATCTATTTGTGTTTAACTGGATTTATTTGTAAGTGGCAAATCTGAAGTATGAGGTCATTTTACTGTGTTCCTGTTTAAAGCTGATTCATTGCTTTGTGTTTCTTCTCCTGTAATGTCATCACTGTGATTACACTGTTTGTGTCTTTCTATAATGGTAACATCAGCACTGAAAAATGTGAAGTCAAGGACGTTGGTGTCCAGATGGAAGTTTCCTGCCCCCCCAAATTGCTGCTGTTTTTCTGCACGGTACATTCTACAGAGCCGAGTATGAAACGTGAACAGCCCTTATAGGAACATATGAAGTCTGAATGTTAGGATTGACACTCAAATTCTCATTATGTCGTCCATTTTGGTTGAACTAACTGGTGATGTGTTCCTCAAAGAAAAAGGTGACCTTAGATGATGAGCCGTGTTGGCCTGAAGTCAATGAGAGAGATGAGCCAGTTTCCAGGCCGTCTACCCCAGCAGGTTACGGTGGGTAGCCAGGGGGCTATGTTGGAGACAGAGTATGCACAGCAAAAAGACCAGTGTTAAATTAGCTCCAACAGAATTATTTTCAACACTTTTTCAGGGTTTATATATTATTTATACACTCTTAAGAGTTAAATCAACATTTTTGAAATAGTTATAATATTTAACACCAGGCCAGAGTTCATGTTTTAACATTTTTAACCTTCTGGTTAGTGTTGGCTTCACTCCCTATAGTGTCAGGCTTTCTACACTGAAAAGTGTTAAAATTAAATTCTGAGAAATAATTAAATTCCACAAAATAAATATTCCCCAAAAGGACATTTATTGTGTCTTCAAAAAATTGTGAATGACGGTACAATGTACACTGTCTCATCTGAAACATTGTATGACCTTTGCATGTCAAAAGATTTATAAAACTTTAGATCTGACATATTCACTATGCATCTCTGCTTAGCATGTACGACTCTGAATGCATATAGATGGTTATCAAAACACTCTGTAAACAACCTGTTTCCCATAAAAAAAATTTTCATCTTCAACCAAAAGTAAGTCACTTATTTGGCGAAAGACAGGCGTGTCTTCTTCCACTGCACTGCAAATAACAGGTCCAGTTTTATATTCACTTGGGACAAATTAAACACAAAATGTGCTTTGAAAAGTTCATCAAATGCCCCGAGTGAGTGGCTCGCCTGGTGTGTGTCAGTCTTGCTCTTCTTTTGCCTGACAGCGAGGAGGTATGGTTGCCGACCTTGTTGATTGCAGAGATGCTCTTCCAGACTCCAGCATGACTGGGGTTGACATAAGGAAACTAATAATTATTCACAGAAATGGTGTCTAAATACAGAAAAAAATGCAGAAGAGATTGCTCAAAGACTTTGATATTATTGAAATTTCATGATATAATTACCTTATGAAAGACTACAAGTCTCTGACTTGCATCACTCGCACTGATTTTTGGAGACCTTTGTCCTCCTGGTGGTGGTGGAAGGAGATGTAGCAACAACAACAGCAATGCCATTTCTTGTTCAAAGGCTGAAGATGAAAACACACAAAATTAATACCATTTCATCAAATGTTTTGATCTGTTTAACAATGAAAACAGGGGAAAGTTAAGAGACTTCCATCTCTCCCATGTCTATTGTTGAAAGTTATCAAAAAGTAGATGAAATCGTTAGAGATACCGAAGAAGAAAAAAATCTATAGGATTATTAGTTCAGGATCATCATACAAACAAAACGGACAATGCTTTGTTTGACTTTATATTACATTCTAAGATCAAAACTAGAAAAACTGGACAAAGATTTACTTTGTTAAAGGGTGTTAAAGTGAGCTTTTCAGCCTCTTTTATGGCATTTGGCCTGAAGAATGTCTTTCATTTCTGAAGCAACCTGGAGGATGTGTCATCAGCGAACAGGAGAGTGAAGTTTTGCTCCACCTTTAAGAAAGAAAATTGTATTTGAAACAACTGCTAGCTCCAAATTCCAAACATTAAAAAAAAAAAGAATTCTAACTTACCATTCCTTTTGTATCCAGGAATCTTGGAAAAGTGGATAGGATACCAACGCTTCTGCTTGGGTCATTAACAAGCCTCCAATAGTGCTGAATGGTCTCTTTCATCTTCTGGAAAAATCACAGAGTTGTCTGTAGTATGGTTGAGCAAAGACACGACCTCCTTGCAAGAATCACCATCAAGCTGGTGTGTAACATTCAGTCCTTTCGAGATTTGGACCACCCGAAGAACTGTCTGTCAACCTACAGGGAGTGCAGAATTATTAGGCAAGTTTATTTTTGAGGAATAATTTTATTATTGAACAACAACCGTGTTCTCAATGAACCCAAAAAACTCATTAATATCAAAGCTGAATGTTTTTGGAAGTAGTTTTTAGTTTGTTTTTAGTTTTAGCTATTTTAGGGGGATATCTGTGTGTGCAGGTGACTATTACTGTGCATAATTATTAGGCAACTTAACAAAAAAACAAATATATACCCATTTCAATTATTTATTTTTACCAGTGACACCAATATAACATCTCCACATTCACAAATATACATTTCTGACATTCAAAAACAAAACAAAAACAAATCAGCGACCAATATAGCCACCTTTCTTTGCAAGGACACTCAAAAGCCTGCCATCCATGGATTCTGTCAGTGTTTTGATCTGTTCACCATCAACATTGCGTGCAGCAGCAACCACAGCCTCCCAGACACTGTTCAGAGAGGTGTACTGTTTTCCCTCCTTGTAAATCTCACATTTGATGATGGACCACAGGTTCTCAATGGGGTTCAGATCAGGTGAACAAGGTGGCCATGTCATTAGTTTTTCTTCTTTTATACCCTTTCTTGCCAGCCACGCTGTGGAGTACTTGGACGCGTGTGATGGAGAATTGTCCTGCATGAAAATCATGTTTTTCTTGAAGGATGCAGACTTCTTCCTGTACCACTGCTTGAAGAAGGTGTCTTCCAGAAACTGGCAGTAGGACTGGGAGTTGAGCTTGACTCCATCCTCAACCCGAAAAGGCCCCACAAGCTCATCTTTGATGATACCAGCCCAAACCAGTACTCCACCTCCACCTTGCTGGCGTCTGAGTCGGACTGGAGCTCTCTGCCCTTTACCAATCCAGCCACGGGCCCATCCATCTGGCCCATCAGGACTCACTCTCATTTCATCAGTCCATAAAACCTTAGAAAAACCAGTCTTGAGATATTTCTTGGCCCAGTCTTGACGTTTCAGCTTGTGTGTCTTGTTCAGTGGTGGTCGTCTTTCAGCCTTTCTTACCTTGGCCATGTCTCTGAGTATTGCACACCTTGTGCTTTTGGGCACTCCAGTGATGTTGCAGCTCTGAAATATGGCCAAACTGGTGGCAAGTGGCATCTTGGCAGCTGCACGCTTGACTTTTCTCAGTTCATGGGCAGTTATTTTGCGCCTTGGTTTTTCCACACGCTTCTTGCGACCCTGTTGACTATTTTGAATGAAACGCTTGATTGTTCGATGATCACGCTTCAGAAGCTTTGCAGTTTTGAGACTGCTGCATCCCTCTGCAAGATATCTCACTATTTTTGACTTTTCTGAGCCTGTCAAGTCCTTCTTTTGACCCATTTTGCCAAAGGAAAGGACGTTGCCTAATAATTATGCACACCTGATATAGGGTGTTGATGTCATTAGACCACACCCCTTCTCATTACAGAGATGCACATCACCTAATATGCTTAATTAGTAGTAGGCTTTCGAGCCTATACAGCTTGGAGTAAGACAACATGCATGAAGAGGATGATGTGGACAAAATACTCATTTGCCTAATAATTCTGCACTCCCTGTATTAGGTTGTGTTGGAGATCCACAACGAATCTTTCTTTGGACAGTTTTCAGAAACTGAAAGAAATGTATCCTGTACCACTTGCTGCATCAAAGAAGTGCTCCTGGATAAGTGAAAATACAAAATATTTTGTCAGATTTAGCTCATAACAAAATATCAGATAATTTTTATGTCCAGCATTAAACAATTTTGTGTTGACTATTACATAGCCTTTGTCTGCATATGGATCTTTGAGTGAGGGGAACAGCATCACAATGCCCAAAGCATACTCCTCTATGAGGGGAAGGTGCCTGAGAGTGTCACGACCCGTGGCTCGGCATCCAGGGAGCCGTGGGAGGCTGCAGTGGCCTACACCCTCGGATTGGGCCGCCTCCAAATCACCTGCGTCTCATCTGAGGCAATCACCGGAGGACTACTGCAGCCAGCTCTGATGGCTTCTCCTCGCCAGTCTGTAAGTCTCCTCCCAGTGTGACCAGCATTAGACAAAGTGAATCTGTGAACTAAGGTGTAGGTCTATTAGGTTATGTTGTGGTGATCCTCGGGTTGGGGGATGGGTGTTCATACTGGAGTGCAAAATTAAAACCAATGGAGATGGACCAGAAAAGTTTAAAGCCATCAGGTGCTCAGTTTAGAAAAAAGAGAAAAGGAGAGGAGAAACAAGCAAAAGATACAGGTAAGCAGATGTGTCCTGTCACGACACATCTGCTTACCTTACACATAATAATTAGATGGAGGAGTTGTACAGGGAGATGGCCACGGGCAGGAATGATTTCCTGTGTCGTTCAGTGGTGCTTTTTGGTAATCTCAGTCTCTCACTAAATGTGCTCCTGTGACTTGCCAGGACGTCATGGAGTGGGTGGGAGGTATTATCCATGATTGTCCTTATCTTGGACAACATCTGCCTCTCAGACACCACCCTAACAGAGTCCAGCTCCATCCCCAACACATTACTGGCCTTGTGGATCAGTTTATTTAGTCTGTTGGCATCTGTGACCCTCAACCTGCTGCCCCAGCATGCAACAGCATAGAGGATAGCACTGACCACAACAGAGATACAACAAGATAACATCAATTAGTAGGGATAGTGAAAACTTCTGTTTACGTTTGTAAGCCACTTGGCTATGATAGTAAACAGTAGACACTGATGCAGCTTACTGAATCCTTTGGACTGTGTTCAGCACAATAGTAATTAGTCATTAGCCAGAGGGAGTGTTTGCCCAGGGTGCCAAACAGGCTTGGACCGCCACTGTCGGGACTTATATTTCTGACGTGATCTCCTCCTTTTTGCCCCTGGTACCGGGGGCGTGGGGCTTAAGTGGTTTAAGCTGCCAGCCACGCTAGTTTCCGATCCTCCTTCAGTGGCACAGAGTGTAGTGCGTAGGGTGGTGGGCACAGACAGGCCTTTCGAAGTTGTTGATGCTCAAGGCAAAATGTTTCTAACGCGTTTTTCAGTTTTCTTGAATTATTGTGGCGACAACAGCACACGTTGAACCCGAGCTCATCCTCGAACAGATAAAGCCGTAAAACATTAGCAACGACTGAATGCTGGCTCTCGCTTTGAGTAACCGGAAGTATAAGACTGGACTGCAGAAGTAGTGGTCTGTCATGGCAGCCTACGTACGCTCTTACAGAAACCTGTGGATAAGGAAACACAACACATTAAGTCGTGGCTCAAGAGCTGGCAGTTCATCTTGTAATCGGAAGGTTTCCGGTTCGAGCCCCGGCTCCGACAGTCTCAGTCGTTGTGTCCTTGGGCAAGACACTTCACCTGTTGCCTACTGGTGGTGGTCAGAGGGCCCGATGGCGCCTAGTGTCTGGCAGCCTCACCTCTGTCAGTGCACCCCAGGGCAGCTGTGGCTACAACGTAGCTTGCCATTACCAGTGTGTGAATGGGTGGATGACTGAATGTAGTGTAAAGCGCTTTGGGGTCCATAGGGTCTAAGTAAAGCGCTATACAAATATAGGCCATTTACTTTAATGTCAGTCACAAGGGTGGAACTTCAAGAGCCATATATTTTATGAGGTGGTACTCATTGTGAAAAGTTTGAAAACCACTGATCTATAGTTTCAGTATTAGATCAGTACTACCACACTTGGATCAATACTTTGTTTCTATCCTCAAAGTCCAGCATGTATCCCACCATCCATCCACACATTCTCTTCCGCAATGACAGGTTGCCAATCTGGCGCAGGACTAACACAGAGACACAGTCAATAATTCACACTCACATTCACACCTATGGGCAATTTAGCATCGCCACTTAACCTAACCCCACTGCAATGTTCCCTCTAAGCTGCGCACGTGTGCAACTGCGCACTGCTGGCACGGTCTCTGCGCACAGAAAATCTGTGTTGCGCACAAAATTTTTTTTTAACCTGAATTGAAATTAAAATAAATACGTTAACAATTCTGTTTTGCAGTGTGAGTCAGTAAGTGACAGGCTGCTGGGATTAGTTATGGGATTATCCCATAGTCCAGCCAATAATGCGATTCACATTCGTATATACGCAGCTAATCAACGTCGTTGACAGGCTATGACAGCGTCCTTATGTGCCGACACCAGTGTTTTAGCTAGCAAAGCGGCGTGGCTGATGTGGAGTGAAGCCACGTTAATGACAACGTGTACAACCATTGGAGAAGTGAGCAGGACAGACGGAACAATTGAAAGTGTTGACTTTATACCAGTTTTTAAATTGTGTTGATAGGTCACGTAAAACCAGAGTTATGTTAAAAAATATATGCAATGTTTGTTTTCTTCCTGAATACTATCATTGTTTATATTTACTGTGGGAAGAAATGGTGAAAATGGCGTTTTATAAGGAAAATGCTCAAAAGCCTGTGAGCAACCCCCCCCCCCCCCCCCCCCCCAGCCTTTCCTATTGGTGGAAAAATGTACTATGTGGACCAATCAAAAAATGATATGGCAACATGGCATTTAGTTGTTTAGGAAGGGGAAAGTTTTAGGAGTGACGGCGGTGTTTTGAGATGTGAGAGATTTGCGACGTTTAGCGCAAATCTTGTGTCGTTAGTGTGTAGTGTAGTCAATAGTTTTGTTGTGTGTGTCAGAACAATGAGGCGACTACTGAATGTTACAGGTGTTACAGGAGTGATACATCTCCTGTTGTCAGGCCTGCAGGTATCAGGCTGTTGTTCTCCTTTATCTCATAGTGGACAGAAATTATTTTTTGGAGGGGCACTAATAATTTGTATGGCATCAAATTTGATGCAGAACAGCTGATTGTTCTGTAAATAGTTTGAAATGTTTATTTAAAAAACCCACCTTGGCTGCATTTTTAGGTAAACAGCTGCAAAACATTTTGTTGTTTGCAAAACTCAGTTACTTTTTTGAAGAAGTAACTATATAATTAATTGCCCAACATTGGTCATTATATATTGTATTTTACAGACAGAGACAGACACACGACTCTCTCCCAGACCACAGACACATACTCATAATACAAGTCAGAGCAAAAAAATAAAAAATAAAGTTGTGTTTTCAAAATTGGAGTTCAATTTATTTTTACTTCCAATAGTGTTAACATACTATTGGAAGTGTGAGTGAGTGTCTCACTATGGGAACGCCTCCTGTGTGACCTCATCAGAAGCTCAAATGACCTTACAGGCTGGCTAAGTGACGCCCATGTCAGGAGGGGCTAGTGCCTCCCTATATAATAGGCTGATATAGCGTCAGATGTCATTCAACACAAGCCTACCTCTTCCTCGCTTCCATACCAAGGTGGACGGTCTGGTGAGACACTCACTCATGCTACTCAGAGAACTGAGGTTATATACATAACCTTAAGTTCTCTTTCATAGCATTCGTTTTGTGTCTCACTATGGGAGAAATACTGACTCCCGGATTGCCAGACATGCCTGTTAAGAAGACAACTGTCCCCATCAGCATTTCACAGGGGAGAAGCTCCCACCTGGGAAGAACCTGCACTGAGGACTGAATGCGCTAGGTTAGGTGCTTTTACATCTAACCTATAAAACCTAGCAAATGTGTGAGGTCAGGCCCAGCATGCAACTGCACACACCTCCTGGATACAAACTCCCCTAAAGAGAGCCCATGAGGTTGCCAGACCTCTAGTGGAATGCGTACGCAAGCCAGCGGGAGGCTGAAGGATCCTGCTAGTATAGGCCGGGGCAATTGCTCCTACTATCTACTCCTACTATCCTCATATTATCCGAGGAGAACTGAATGCATGACTGATGCACTGAGAGAGTGTGGATCTCTCCTACACGCTTAGCTGAAGCTAAAGCAATTAATAGAGCTGTCTTCAAGGACAGAAATTTTAACTCAACCTGTTCCAGGGGTTCAAACGGGCAACAGGAGAGTGCAGCTAATATTGTGGGAAGGTCCCACGATGGAGCCAGTGGCTTAGATGTAGGCAATTTACGCCCTGCACCCTTCATGAAACGGCATATTAATAAGGGATGCTGGCCAACAGTCATCCCCTCAAATCCAATATGGTAGGCTGAAATTGCTGCCAAATATCAATCAGGGCCTGAAGAAATGACAGAATCACTGCCACAGAGCACTGAAAAGGGATGGCCTGTGCTCATATAGCGTCCTAGTAGATGATACTCTAGAACACTGAATAGTGTTGATAACACTATGAGGGAGCCCCAGTGTGTTCAGGTTAAATCACTCACGGGCCAAGCCCATAGAGCTAGCCTCTCTGGGTGGGGGTGGAATACTTCCCCCCGTGCTTGAGACAGGAGGTCTCTGCATAGTGGTAACGGCCAAGGTGGGCTGTACAGCAGCTGCAAAATCTCCCCAGCCAGTGCTTCCCTGGTCAGTGTGGGGCTATCAGGATCATATAGTGACCTCTCTCTCTCACTCTGGCCAGAGTTGGAGAAATGAGGGCCACTGGGGGAAAAGCATAGGGGGGTTCTATTGTAGCAGCGGCCGATAATAAACCAGTCCAGTCCAGGCATGAGGTTATGGCTGACATTCAGCGCTTCCATCAGATCTCTTCCAAGAAGAGGGGTTCCTTTTTTTTACAACAAAGAACACAGCTGAGGTGGATGCATTTCCTCTGCTCACTGTGACTTGCAGGCACCCTGCAGACACAGGGATTGTTTTCTTTGTGTATGTAACCAGTTGAAGGTCAGGTGGTTTTAGTGGCGTATCACTGAAGTGCTCTTCTTAGATGTGGTTAGGCAAGATAGAAACTGCAGAACCTGTGTCCACAATCAGTTCAATGTCCTTAGCTGATGAGGTAGGTGTGCTCACATTTATGCTGCATTGCAATCCTTTTGATGCATAAGAAGGATCTGTTAAGTAAAGGGCTGAGTTTTGGTAAATGGACTTCCCGTACATCTCTTGTCTTGGATGAGCAGCAGACACGAGCAAAATGTCCAGTTTTATGACACAGTTTACAAGTAGCTTTGGCAGCAGGACACTGACGAAAGTTGGCTAAATGACTGTTTGAACCACATCTAAAACAGTTCTTAGATGGTTTTGTTGCATGAGATGGCTTTGCAGGGTGAGCATTGTATTTGTGTTTCCTCTGCATGGAGTATGAGTGAGACTGCACAGCTTGGACTGGAGTACTGCTGTTTGCAGCTATGGATTTAGCTTGTTGAACTGCAGATTCCATTTGTATTGCCAGTGTAACAGCTTTATCTAGTGTCAAATCAGGTTCAAGCAAGAGTCTTTCTCTTATGCTGGGGCTAGACACATGTTCAACTAGCTGATCATGGATCATTTCTTCTGTCCTGTCATCAAACACACATTTAGAAGCAAGGTCACGTAAGCTGGCCACATACTGGATAACAGTCTCATGTGAAGCTTGTGTTCGCTTTCTGAAAGCATGTCTTTCCACAACAACATTTACCTTGGGTGAAAAGTGTTCTTCTAGGGCAGTAACAGCAGAGGCGAAGGTATCACCTGTATTTGGCAGTGAGTAGAAAATCCTTTGTCCCTCTGTTCCTAAGCAGTGAAGTAAAGTAGCTCTTCTTCATGCTTCATTCCCTGTTGCAGTGATCACAAGCAAATAATTGTTGAACATACACATCCACATGTTGAAAGGCAAAGCAGGATCTCCAGGGCAAGGCAAAAACATGGGCTGTGGATGGACGTTTGCAGCCATGATGACTCAGCAAAAAACTAAGCTGAAAAAACACGCAGGGTTACTCGTCGCCAAAATGTAGCAGCGGCTGATAATAAACCAGTCCTCATCAAGGAACAGTGCTCTTTAATGAATTCAGCACAGACTTTACATCGTAGAGGTAACAGGCGCAGTGTCCCTGGCTTTGTAGTCCGTAATGGTGCGTAGTCTGTGCCACATACTCCGTGTGTCGCCCTGGTGGAAGCGAGACTCCACATGCTCCCGGTACTGGCGTTTGGCATCTCTCACCACGTGCAGCACGCCGTATGAGGCCGCTTTGTAGGCACGCATATCGCCAGCGGTGAGACTCGCGTTGTAGGTGGCGGTCCTGGCGTTCACTGCGTTCACTTTACTTGGTATCAGATTGATACCAAAATTTGTAGTATGCACAGCACTACTGTTTGTAGATATTTTTACACTAGGTGTATGGAGGGCCATGAGTAGCAAAATGAACGAATATGTCAGGAAATAATTCACTAAATAAGTAAATAAGTAATTAAAATATATGTTGATTTATTTTAAAACATTGAATAAAATATTTATTTCTATTTTCAAATAATTAATTACACATTTTCAATTAATTTCAGTTTTAATTAATTAACATTTAATTCATTATTTAGTCAGTTCAATTTGGCACTTGTGGCCCTCCATACAGGGAACTAGCACAGTCGTCTCCTTTTTACGAGTGTGTAGCGGGCCATGCCACCATTGCTGGTGGGCCCTGTGAGCTAAAGTGGTGAACAGAAGACCCAAATATACTGAAAGTGGGCTTGCACCTTGAGGTCCTCTAGTGGCTGCTCTGTGTATTTGCATAAACATGCATATACAGTAGCAAGACACAGCGTCTTGACAGACTCTGCCACACACTGAGCAGAGCCTGTCATGAAAATTGGTGCTAAAGTTTTGGTAAGTGAAATTCTTCATTTATTTTTTCATTAGTTTGCGTCAATGGCCAGCGATAAACCCATGCAGCTTAAAGATGCAGTTTAAAGATGCAGCATGCTAACCAAGCTTGCTGCTGCACATTCTGAGGCACATATGGTCACTTCTGGCTCTAAGAAGCATGAAACAAAAGCTGAATGTGACTATAATGATGATCAGTAAACACTTCTACAAGTTACATGTGTGTAATACAGGGCCATGCAGAGAGGTTTAAAGGGGCGGGTGCTCAAAGTTAAAAAGGGGCACATTGAACCAGGCTGAATAACAACAACACACATTCATCAAGAATCTAATATGGGCAACAAGGCAAAGCAAATGTAGCCGATGTTTTACCTGATGGGTACAATGTTGCTGTTGAGGGGTTGCTGCTGATAGTGCTGGAGGGCAGGGCTGTGTTGATCTGAGACTGTAGACATTAAAAAGTCCATAGGAGAGATGGTAGCTGATTAAATTTCATGAGATAATAACAAAATACAAAGATTGGTGACAGCGCTTGGAACCATAAGGCAACAAAAAACTGTGAGAAATAATTTAGGCTCTGCCTGTGAATCACTCTTTGCTTCTCTTCTTCCTTCCACCCCATCATTTCATATATCACTCTCCACTTGCTGTCTATCTGAGAACAAGGCACAACTTGCTATTGCAATAAACTATAATCTAATTATCCACACCTAACAACTCCAGCACTTAATCTATAATAAAATGATGACAGAAAAATGTTATAGCCCTGCCTTTAGTAGCCTCACACAGCTCCTGCTGTTTCCTCCTCATGTCCTTACCAGCCATGTCTGGACAATGTTATATCATGAGTAATAATTAAAAAAATCCATATACATAAAACACACACATGCACGCGCACACAGTGACATTTTAGACCTTCTTCAGAATACTGTATATACTATGGGCATCACTGTGCTGATCCAGAATCCTTACATTATTATTTATTACTAGAGCTACAATAATAAAGCAATGAGGAGGGGGAAGTAATAAATATGAAATAATGTATTTATGATGATTCCATTTGTTTCACTATCCACTCTGTGCAGGGGCAAAGCTTATTACATTTTTAAACTGTAGAGATACAATCATTTTACTGCTGTAAAATCCAAATTTTGTCTTATTTAAAATATAAATCTAATATAATCTGCTTCTTAATGTATGTTCTTTAAAATACAGCTTGTGTTTTTTAATATATTATAATTATAATAATGCATAATTATGTGGACATGCATATTAGATCGTTTTTTAGTGAAATATAATCCCCCCAGAAAGGCAGGAAAAGCCCTGTAACTTGCTTTAAAACTAAATATGTTTCTAAATACTTTAAAACTAAATATGTTCCCTAAAACGGTGACAGAGCTACAGACCCATGACAGCCTTACACAGGTAGCCAGCAGCTATGACCAGCACTACTTGTGCAGTTAATACAAGGACAGGTAATGTTTGTCACGCTGTTGCACACACAGCACGCTCATTTGTTTCAGTTCGTCAGTTGCAACAAGACAGCTTACCAACGTGTACGTAATAAGCTAATACTCCTGTGTGCTATACACTACAGTTTACGCTGTACACCTACTTACTGGTTTTGTCGCATCAGTCTGTGTCTCTGAGTTAACTTGTGTTTCTCCTACAGCTCCGGACCGCTAAAAATGCGCGTGCTTTTTGTGAGCTCGTTCCCGGCTTGTAACTAGCGCGTTCTGCCGTCAAGGGCGATCATTGGTTAATGGTGATCATGTGACTAATGCAAGCCAGATCCTTTTATTTAGCAAAACTGTGATTAATAGTTAAATATTATTGTTGAGGGGCACAGACAGGACTCCGCACGCACACACACATTAAAAAAAAAAAAAATTAAAAAAAAAAAGTTGACTCAACAAAAGGGCACTTTGGGCACCCATCAGGAAAGGTGCGGGTGCTCAAGCCCCTCTAGCCCCCCCCTCTGCACGTGCCTGGTGTAATAAATACTAATTTAACTAATTGAATGGTTGTTATCTATGTAAATAAACAGAGGAGTAGCACAGAAAAAAATATTAGTACAAATTATGGTTATAAACCTGTGTTCAAATAAACAGATGGCACCATGGTCTGTATTTGTTTTTTTTAAAAAGACTGTGTTGGCTTAAATGGCAGCAAGTTGTGCATGGAGTTTAAGCCAAGAGCTCACTGAAGTTGGCTTAATTTGCAGAATAATATATAGAAAAACTGTGAGTGAATAAAAATCTTGGACCATTTACTTGATCTGCCTTCAAATAACAGAAGCAACACATCTGCCAAGCTTCGGATTTCCCCACATGCAGGAGTCATGTGGTAAGAGACACGATCAGTTTAGAGACAGTCTGGAGGATCATTTTCTTTTCAAAGTGCAAAAAAAGGCCTGAGGTAGCCTATTAGGGATGTCCGCTCATACTGACATCATCAAGAGCCGCAAATAGAAAAAAACTGTCTGAAGAAGAGCTTTAGGCTCACTTCTTTAACTCCTGCTGGCCTTGTTATTTGAATCTTTAGACATTTTTAAATGGAGATAAACTGCTGGTAAACGTATATATCTATCTGAAAATAAGGAAAAGTATAATACATCCACTTTATATGACTTAACCACTGCAAGAGTAATATTGATACAGACTGTTGTACTGTATAATTTAAACAGTGCATTTGAAACCAGACACAGGACCCATAGGTACTAATAAACTCAGGAAGTTCGCATTAATGTCCTCTTTTATTAGTCCACTTATCCCTCTGATGGCTTTCTACACTGCACCCATATAACCTTTCAGACTTTACATCTTCATATTTACCAAGCACAGGATGCAAGCACTTTATGTTTTTGTCTCTACCGTGCCTTGTACTTTACAGGTGTGAAAATGAAATCTGGTTCAACTTGAGTGGAAACAAACGTAGCGGGAACAAGCACAGCGGGGAATCCACAGTCCCATTAGAACGGTACTTTGGAAATAACTTGCTGTCTGATCTGCTGACACACAGAAAATGCACAAAACTGGGTTCTGTGTGACGGAAGACTCGTTTGTGAAGGAATTGATTTGAAACTGTTTGCAGTGAAGAAACTCTGCTAGGTTAAAAATCATAATGACAGCTGAATTTAATTCAGTTGCATCAGTTTGTGGGTGCATCAGGTTCGCCAAGGGCTTTGTTACATTACTACTTTTAACAAGTTCCAAGCATCTGAGGCTTTCCTTGATTTAGCATCAATGATGATCGCGTGCAGCTGTGTTTTCTTTAAAAGCGCTGAAGAGAAGAGAAAGTGTGATTAGGAAAAAAATAACTACTCAGTGCAGACTATTGCAAAATTACATAGTGATGCAAAAAAGTGCAATAAGACAAAAGATAACAACCAAAAAACCTCCTACAAAAATAATCACACAGAGACGCAAACAGCCACAGGAAGAAGAAGGAGTTGGGATTCTGACTTTTTTTCCGAATTCCCACTCTAACCTCGGAATTAGGAGATTGTCTTCAAAATTGTCATAATCTCAGAATTCTAAGGAGGAAGATCAGAATAATGAAATTAAAGTGAGAATTTTTAGATTAATCTCAAAATTCTAAGGAAAAAAACAGACTTCTGAGATTAAAGACAGAAATATGAAAAAAAATATCATAATTCTGACTAATCTCAGGTTAATTTTTGAGATTAATTGTGAGATTAATCTCCAAATTATGAGATTACAGTAAGAATTATGAAAAAAATCAACCTGTTTTTTCTCAGGTTTCTGACTTTAATCTGAGAAGAAATCAGAATTAGAAATGAAATATGGGGGGAAAAAAATTCAGAATTCTGACTTTAATCTCAGAATTCCAAAAGAACCCAATGAATTTTTTTTCATTGGGTCTTTTCTTTTGGTCATTTTTTTTGTAACTTTTTTGTGTTTAAAAAAAGATAAACTCATGCCCCAAAATGTAATGCAGTAAAATACAATAAAATAAAATAAAATAAAATAAAATAAAATAAAGTTAAAAATCAAAATGGAGTTAAATTATAAGGGGCTAAGAAGACCGTGCAGTCACTACATAGATTTTGATGCATAATGCTGCTTTCAGCCAGGAAAGGTGGGAGGTAAACCTACAAATGTTACAAATGTCTTGGCATTTCTTCGGAAATCGTGCACTTTAGGCAACAAAGTGCTGAAGTACTTTTTCATGCAATGGCTAACTCTAAATCAGGCATTTGTCTTGATTAACCTCAGCATCCTCGCCTCCTGCGCCGCTGCTGTAATTAAAGATGTCCCACTGTGATTAGTAACATTTCATTATTTACTGAAAATCAGCACAGTATGAATTTAACTATATTCTTAATTGGAGGAAAATAAAACAAACTAATGATAGATGCACAAAGTGTGAATTGTATGGTTGGTGAGAACTGAAAGTAGGAATAAATAATGAAGATAAATGTAGCAATTAGAACTGCAGGGGAACAGTGTTAAGATTAAATACAGATTAATTTGGTTTATGTATGTGTTCTCCAAAGTCTGCTGCTTCTTTGCAGGCTTCTTAAACCTCTTCCAAGAGCTTGTTAGTTAAATATCCACGTACTTAGGTATAATTGTCTGAGACAAGGACTGCAGGTAAAGTATAAAGATATCTCAGATGTTTAAAATAGCAATGTTTTCTTATTCCGTGGCATCAAATTCTGCTGCTAACAGAAATAGTGCCAGCCCAAGACAGTAATGATTGCTTGGCCTGAATGCAGTTTACTCAGGGGCACATTCGACACTGACTGACAGCACTGACTCAGCTGAGCCTAATACGAGGTTAAAGAGTTTAAGATCATTGCTGTTGTCCTTGTGGACGTCATGAATGCTGGCAACCAGTTTGGTGTCGCTTGGTGTTGCACGAGTGTGGGAGCAGGTCGCTCTGCATGTATTTCATACATACAGGAGCTCGGAGATCTCCAGATGGCATAGAGGAAGATGGGACTGCTTGAAAAGATGAAACCCTCTGCAGACTGTTTTTTTAATGAATCAAAAACAAGAAAGAAAGAAAGAAAGAATTCTATCTATCTTCAGACGTAAATTTGCATTTCGTCTGAATGTTGCAGCAGAAACTGTAACGTGTCTATTTTCAGTCTGACCATTCTGTGTGGTTGTATAGGGAAATCTCAGCAGATCAGCAGTTTCTGAAACACTCAGGCCAACAATCATGCCACATTCAAAGGCACTTAAATCTTCCTCATTCTGATGCTCAGCTTGAACCTCAGCAGATCGTCTTTGTCACGGGTCTGGGTCCGTTGGACCCAGTATGTGGAGTTTCATGTTTTTGTTATTCCATGTTTGAGGTTATTATGTTTTGGTTTTAGTTTGCATCAGGGATTGTTTTCTTGTTCTCTTGTTGTGTTTATGATGATGATTATGATGTTTATTATTTGAGTTTCATGTTTAAGGATTTGTTCTCGGTTGTATCTCACGTTTAGTTTAGTTCAGGTTCCATGTGTCATTCTGTCTGTCTCTCAGTGTCAGGTCTGCGTCTTGGTGTGGTGTTCTCATTTCCTGTTTTATTGTGAAGGTCTGGGTCTCATGTGAGTGTATTCAGTTTTACCTCTGTCTCGTCTTGTTGATCATTCCCAGCTGTGTCCACCACCTGTGTGTAATTCCCCTGTGTTTCTCTGGGTGTATTTAAGTCATGTCCTCCGTCTTTGTAGTTGCTGGTCCGTCTGTGTATTCCACCCTGCCTCATCTGCGTTTCTACCATGTCTCACCCGTGTGTTCTCCCTGCTGTCCGCCGTTAGTCTCTTCTGGTCGTTCTCGTTAAGGTTTGTGCTCTGTAGTTTAGTTGATCCCAGTATAGTTTAGTTCTAGCTCCATTTGCCGTTTGTATTTACTTTCATGTTCAATAAACCACCTTTACACCTTCACCACTGCCTGCATTTGGATCCTCCTTCATTTCCTCCACACGGCTCACCTCACTCGCCGTGACAGTCTTGATCAAGCCCACATGCCTAAACCCATGGAGTTGGTTTAGTGACTGATTAGAGCTTTGTGTTAGTGGCCTCCAAGTGTGTGTATATGAATATAAATGACACTGACCTTTTTCTCCATTACTAATTCTTTTTTTTTTATCTTTATAAGTAAAAAATATATATTTGTGATTTTTTTGCTTGATAAAAAAGCAAAACTGAAAAGCTAAAGGTTGTGCAGTATGGGCTCCTGGATATTTGAATTTCTTTTCAACCTTTGACATTATCTGCAAAGTGAATTGAAATCCAATACAAGCAGGCCAGTGAGTGTTTGTAGAGATAAAAGCTTCATGTGCTCAATGAGGGTGATTGTACCAACAATAAATATGATTAGTCTCATGGAAACTAGCCAGCTCATCAACTATGAATCAGCATAATACATTTTTAATGGAGGCAACAGTTTACTGTAACAAATAATAACAAATCTGGGAAGAGAGGCTGAGGGTTTAACATGCTCTTTGTATGGTTAGTGGGAGGCAGAGTCATGGCAACATTCATTAATCGTTCACATCCTGTCAGGAAGTGATTTATGATCTGCACATGAGACCTCTTACACAACCCGATGTGTAAAATAAATGATTGATGTCAACAACACTAAAGCAAGGGCCTCAATTCGCTGCAGCTGTAGCACTTATTGGATATTTCCGTGTAGCCATGGTGGCTGAGAGCTCCAGTAAATTTATCCAGATTAAACTTCATGAACCTGCATCTTCATACCTGTACCATTGGACAACTAATTAACAAAAGAACTGCAGGAAATTAGTGCTTAAAAAGATAAATGTTTGATATTTAGGATGCCTGTAGAGTCTGAGATGTAGCTCTTATGCTTTTTTACAGTCCTTCGTTATTGGCACAAGTGAACAGTTGATGACAGTATGAACAGAAGAAGACTGAACGAGTGTGGCTTTTTTGGGAGCGTTACGAGTAGAAAGCCTTTTCGCTAAGAAGAGCACAGCAGCACATGTTAGATTTGCAAGACTTCTGGAACAGTATCCTTTGGACAGATGAGACCAAAGTGGACATGTCTGGTCAAACACAGCACGTCAGCACAAACAGCACATACCAGCTGTCAGCAGGGTGGTGGAGGCATGAAGATTTCGGTTTGTTTTACAGCCACAGGACCTGGATACCATCAATCATGAACTCCTCTATATACCAAAGTATCCTAGAGTCAAATATGAGGACAGACAGATAAAGCTTTGCCTTAACAGGACAACTATTCCAACTACAGCAGCAAATCAAAGTGTTTCAATGGTCCAGTCAAAGTCCAGACCTCAACCTGATTGAAATGCTGTGGTGGGATCTTAAGGGAGCTGTGCATGAACCTCAATAAACTGAAACAATACTGCAAAAAAGAATGGGTCTAAATTCCTCTCCAATGACTGAGTGACTGATAAAGTCATAAAGAAAATAATTACTTCAAGTTGTTCCTGCTGAAAGTAGTTCTACAAGCTAGTAAACAATGAAGGCACTTAGTTTTTAACAGGACTGCAGAGTCCTAACCAAAGCTTCTTTTACACAGGACTGCTGATGCTGGTGGCAGCTGGTGACAGAGAAAAGTGGGGATGTCTGTTGAAAACTGAATGAAATGAAAGAAAATGTAGTTTCTGGAAAGTTCCTAAGAGATGACTGATGGACGTCAGGGAACAAGCAAGCAGGACTGAGGTGGTATTTATATCCTGCTAATTATTCAACTTGGCGGAAATGCAGTAAAATATTGTATTGTACTGTGTTACTTTTTTTTTTTCTTTAGTGGACATTTAGGATGACTTTTTTTTTTAACATAAGCATGTTTTTAATGGCTCCGTTTATGTTTGTAATATCGTTCATTGTTTTCTTTATTTGTGACAAATGTTGGTTACGTGTTTTAATGCTACTAATTCTGGTTTTCAATCATTTTTGTGCAAAAAGTATTTGTTGCTCAGATACATCAATATATTTTTACACTTTCCATTATCTTTGTCACAACAAAGAAAGAATAATGGACAAATTCATGGTAGGTGACATTTTTATGGTTAAAAACAACCCCAAACCAGCTGAGGTCATAAATGTCCTAACTCAAGATGACTCTCCTTGTGGCAGGGTCACTTGGTGTGGATAAGATTCGCCATGAGCTCCTGTAGGGCTGTTCTGGTTGACATGCCTCTCCAATGTTACGTGGAGACCTGGGGTGGTGCTTCCGGACTGGCATACTGGGGTCGTGATTTGCGTTTGTTAACCTTAGGTTCTGGAGGAAAAATGTGGTTTTCATCCTGGTTGTGGAATACTGGACCAGCTCTTTATCCTCTTGAGGATACTCGACTGTGGGTGGAAGTTTGTGTGTAAAGTATACAAGTGTTTTGATGATCTGGAGACAGCATTCAACTGCATCCCTCAGGACAGCCTGTGGGAGGTGCTTTGGGAGGATGCGGTGTCTGGCCCACATCAATGGGTGTCTGGCTCACTGCTACTGCTACAAGCCATTCGATTCCGGTATGACTGCAATGAGAGCTTGGTCCACATAGTGTTTGAGTTCACCAGGCCTGCCTTTTGTCACCAATTCTGCTCATAATTTCAAGGACAGAATTTCTAGGCAAAGCCAAGTAGAGAAAGGTTTTCACTTTGGTGGCCTCAGAATTTCGTCTATGTTTTTTGCAGACGACATGGTTCTGTTGGCTTCATCAGGTGGTGGCCTCCAGCTCATGCTGGAACAATTCTGAGCCAAGTGTGACAGCTTGAAAAGGGCAGAGTGCCCAGGTATGTAGTATCTGAGGGTCTTGTTCACAAGTGAGGGGAGCAGAGAACAAATTGGACCCACTTTTTTCAGTAATAACCAAAAGAATGAGATGCTTATTTGGTAGGGACTCAAAGTAGAGACAGTACTTCTCCATATTGAAAGGAGCAAGGTAAGGTGGTTCAGGCTTGTCCTACTGTAAGGAGACCGAGAGTTAGACCCAGGACATGCTGGAGAGATTCAGAGAGACTCAGTGTTCCCCCGGATGATGAAAGGAGGTCTGGGCTTCTTTGCGTAGGCTGCTGGTCTGCGTCTGAATTCTGGGAGAGAATAAGTGGGAGAAAATGGATGGAATTCCCATTTTCCTTTTAACTTTTTTATACTAGCTAAGCTAAAGAAAAGTTAACTTTTAAAAAATTTTATAATTGCTTTTCAAATGTTAAAGTGAAGTGCTGCTGGGTCTAAGAAGGGAAGTCAATGTTGTAGTGTTTTAAACCAGCATTTTTTTCTAATGGCCAGCAGGGGGCGAATCATTTCTGGCTGTTTCTAATTCTATGGGAAAATGAGCCTGCTTCTGTCTTGAACTGGTGAGTTTGTCATCCCAATCATTACATTTAAGTTGTAAGATTGTCCCTTTGACTTCTCAGTTAAATCCACCCAGTGGGACATCTCAAGGCCTCAAGATGGGGCTTCACAAACCAATTGGTGACTTCACGTTGGCAATGCCCATCTTTTATATACAGTCTGTGGCTCTAATAAAGTTTTAATGCCTCTTAATAAAAAAATGGCTAAACACATTCACCAAAATATGCATATGCATGTAATAAAATGTGGCCTCTGTTTTTTCTTCTCTAACTACCTCCTCACAGACCTCCTATAAATGGCATTTGGGTGGGAGGATTTGTTGAATTATTTTCCATTGTGCTTTTTGTAGATCCATCAAGAGTCTTTCTTTGCGTTGCTTTTAAAGTGAAGTGTATTCTTTTTGTGTGTTTCACTGAAAACAAACCGTCACCCAACTTTCAGCTGAAATAAACGCTCAAACAGCGGCGGGTTCTCACTGGGTCAAAGCTGAACATGAATTCATCAATGCGAGTCCTCCAAGAAAAGAAAAAGAAAAGAAAAGAAACGCTGAAAGAAGCTTTGATGTGTGAGAAACACTTTAACCAAACGCCTGCAAAATCTTTGCCTGAAGCAAATTTGCATTCTGATGAAGGAACATCTTCGCATGTGGGAGGCACTGGCAAACATCCTGGTTTATGAACTGTCTGTCAGGCGAAGCAGCTCGTAGTTGCCATAGAGGGAAAGAGAAGAAGAAAAAGAAGAAACGAGAGGGAGGGAGGAACTGCTTTCAAATGCACTGAGAGCATTTACTGCCAGAGAGAGAGCAACAAAGGAGGGAAAACAGATTGTGTGCTTAAATGTGTTGTCTCTAGTGGAGCTAGAGACGAGGAAGAGCGTTTCCAACGAAGAAGCTCTGCAGCCTCTTAGTATTTGATATCAGCACCAGATTGGTGGCGTGGTCAGCTCAGAGCTGAGAAGCAGCTCAAGGGGGAGACGAAGGAAACTTGGCCAGGAATTTTATTTAATCTTTTTTTTGTGATCCTGTTTTTAGATAAAGGAGCATTTGGTGGAATTTGTGGAACAACAATGAACCAAACTGCATCAGTCTCCCATCAGATTGAGTGTCAACCTGTCAAGGATATCAAGGTAGGGATGATTTTCCTTTCTTTTCATTGTGTTAAGGTTGTTTCTAATCTTTATCAGCTCTTACTTCTCATCCTCAAAGAGCTTTCACACTTTTAATTACCACTGCACCGCACTAACACCTCTAAAACGCATCTGAACCAGCTTATAAATGAAGCTGACAGAGTTACTTTTAGCTTTCAGGCTCATCCTAACAACTGCTGCTTATTTATTTATTTTTACAAAGCTTCATAGTAATGCTCCATAATTCTTCAAAATGACAAATCTTAGTTTTTGCTTGCTAAAATGATGCACCCACTCCCTCAGTCTTAAACTTCACTGTGACCCTAACCTTTATACACGTATACACTAACATGAATAAAATATATAAAATAAATAAAAAACAGCAGAAGATAGCCATTTCATTATGAAACACACTCGCCTTGTTGATCTCAACTGTGCTTTTTTTAGTTCTTTACTGACTCGATACTAAACTGTTGTCAGGAAACTAAATAAATGAAGTACTCTACACAGAGTGGTTCTTGAATGGTTTATTAGATTTGCTTTGTTTTGTTACATTTAAAAGTATCAGGGCTGTAAATTTAACTGTTGTTGGAACAATCCAGAAGATTTGACCCTGTAATGCCAAATGTAAAATATTTGATACATGAGTTTTTGTGAGTTTTTGAGATCACTACATCATCAGTGTCACTTTTTCTCCGCAAAATGCATTTTAAGCATTTTTGAATTGCACAAAATTGCCAAATGTAGCACAAACGATACAAATTAAAATGTATGTATCCGCATTTATAAATAATTTTTTTTTTTAAAGTGTCAGAAGGTTAAATAAACACTGAATTTTCAAAACAAAAAATTAATTTTCTTGCAATTATTTCATGGTTCAGATTTTACAGAGCTGATGCCCCAAAGGCCTAGAGTCCAGCTAGCAACCACTTGGCAACCACCTGTTGCTAGGGATAAAATGTCTTCACTGATCAATTGGCAACTGGTTGCTGGGGGGGTTGCTGTGAAGTTGACTGCTAAAGCCCCAGTCACACAGGCCTAGAGACCGGTTGGTCATTGTCATATGGTAGACACTCATTGATAAGGAACAATGTGTGTTTCCCAAACAGTTGTGAAGCAGTTTCTGGATGCTGGGGGTTGCTAGAAGTTTGCATGGGAGATGCCAACTAGTCTGCAAACACTTGCTAACTACTTGCTGAGTGACAATTTTTTTGTTGATGGTGAAAGGTCTATTCTTCAATGACCAAGCCAGTCACGTGATGTTAACCCAAAAGAGGAGTATTTCAGTTATTAAATAGGAAAGTAAAAGGCAGAGAGACCCACAAACAAGCAGCAACTAAAGGTGTCTGCAGTAAAGACCCAGCAGGGCATGAGCATCAGAGGAGGAAACACTATATGGTGATGTCTGTGGGTTCTTGAATGCAAAGTATTTTCATCCAAGTTTGGAAACAATCCTTTTATTTAAAATTAGTCTTCAGTTGCTGAAAATGGGGCGGTGTGTATAAAAATGACTGTAATTCCTAAAAAGCTACTGCAGAATATTTGTGAAACCCCTGGACACCCTTGATTTAAAGCTGAAAGCCTCCACTTCAATCACATCTTGGTTGCTTGACTTAAAATCCTCTGTAGTGGAAAAACTGCAAAATAAAATTATACAAGAAAATATTGACCAAATACTGGAGAAGAGCTGATGGTGTCACACTAAGTAGGAATGTCTGGTCTCTTATCAGTGTTCACACCTTAGTCTTATACAGATATATATGATAGCTAAGTGTAGTTTTGCAGAAAGAAAATTTCTCCTACATGAAAATGCTCACAGATGGAAAGAGACATGTCTGCAGAGTTTTTCAAATGAATTTCTGTGGCACTTCGAGCACTTCAAGCCACCCTTCTTCTTCTTTTTCTTCTGTACAACTCACAGCAAAGCAATTCAAGTATTGTTTGCACTACAGTCCAGAAGGAAAACGCTTTGATTCTGGGGTGAGCTCTCCCTTTAAGTGATCACCCATGTAATTTAAAGGCAGAATTGGAGCATTACTATGACAGCTCCAAGGACATGAAGTGACCCCAGATACATAAAGTCTGAAAAGAGTCACATTCTTTCCTTTATTATTAGAAATGAAAGTAAACACTCTGGCTCAAAGTCTGTGTGGCTGACTTTATTTGTGATTTTTTGTTTTTGTTTGGGGCTGACTGACACCTTAAAGACCCCAAAGTGCTGTCAGCCAATAAAAACATGCACTAATATTGGCTCTGGTTGTCAGAAAAGTCTGATACCGTTTTTTTTTTTTAATCCAAGGTAAAGCATTGTTGTCATCTTGAGGGACAGAAATCCCCCCCCCCCCCTTTTCAGTGTTTGATCTTTTTTCTTATTGTATCTTAACCAGCTAACAAACCGGTTTTATTTCCTTGATATTGTAAGACTGTTTGGCAACCTCACCGATCACTCAAGACCTCAGAGATTATTTTGTTCTATTTCTTTGTTCTAACGGTGTATGCATGTAGAGTGGGGATGGATAACACAGATTCACTGGATATCTTACCAATGGGCCTGTCTCCTTCGATCTCAATTACAAGTAGAAATTTACGTAATATATAGTATGCAAAAGTCTGTTCATCAGCTCAAGATAGTATTTTATCTTCTTTTGTCCTTTACTTGTCCTGTTTCCTCAAATGCTGGGGGACACACTGCATGTCCATGGGGGACACACTGCACACCATGCTGAGATATGCACAATTTTCAGCAAATAGCTCTTTTGGAATTATCTTTTTGGTGCAATAAGACCATTTTATGTCCTTAAAACCGTGTTATCTTTGGTATTTTTCACAGATTCAACTAAATGAGAACAAACAACATGTTTTTGTGACAGGCTACTAATAACATAGTGCCTAAAGATAAAGATAACCAGAAAAGAAACCATACGTGCAGCACGGTCTACCTGACCTTAAAGTTAAGATGCCGCACAAAACAACGCGCTGCACGCTTTTCCGTGAATGAGTTGTATCAAATAAATCTCCATGTGGAGCCAGTAGTAGGAATTTTGTTTTGATATAAAATATAAAATATTTCCCTTTTTACATCTTGGATTCAAGATGGCTGCTAGGGTGTAGACACACAGCTTGGCAGGTCCTATGCTTTTGCCAAAAAAAAAAAAAAACACCTAAAAAAACATCTAAAAACCCCTGGATCTTGACATCAACTTGTCTTTTTGTTTTTATACATTTTTATCTTCTGTGGAGTTCGACAGGTCCAAGAAAGCTGGATAATTATACCATTTTCTCAGCCAAATGAAGTCAACATCTTTTGTTCACAAGATTCTTGGATTTTGGTCATGCTAGACCACCCCCAGGTAAACATGAACAATTAAATACGCCACAATTGTCCCTGGAGATTCTGAAACTTGTTCTGATGCTACTTTTGGCTGGTGATATAGAACTAAATCCTGGACCTAATTCAAACATCAGTGATTTGGACTGGCTACAACTAATTAGCCTAGTTAGCCTATGGGCACAGCTATCTCTGCATTGCTTTCCACCTCAACTAACTGTGCTCCAACCACCGTCCCAGTTAGTAAGGCTACATCTACAACTAATAGTGTTTATGCCCCTGTTGTCCGGGCCTCCGCTTCTGCTGTTTGGGTTACCACCTCAGCTGCTTGGGCCTCCACCTCAGTTGCCTGGGTTATTGCCTCGGCTGCCTGAGCCTCCGCCTCAGTTGCATGGGTTTCTTCCTTGGCTGCCTGGGACTCCATTTCAGCTGCCTGGGCTGCCATCTCGGCTGCCTGGGTTTCCACCTCAGCTGCCTTGGCCCCCACCTGCTGTACCCCAACTACAGTCTCCGGTAAAGGGTTTCTCATCATTAAATGCTCATAGCATTGTCAAGAAAAGGACAAGAAATCCTGCTATTAAAAGTTACAGAGGAACAAAGATCTGCAAGACATTTAATCAGGCTAAAGTAATCTGGGACACTAAAAATAAACCAAAGGGGCTTCTATGTGGACACATTAACATTTGCAGTATGTTACTAAAGCATGAGTAACTGGAACATATTCTAAGCAATTCCATTATTTCTATTTTGGGTATCTCTGAATCTTGGCTCACAAGTTCTTCTCCTGAGTCTGTGGTTGTCTTTCCAGAGTACACAGTATTCAGAAGGAATAGAATTGGAACAAGAGGAGGAGGAATACTTGTGTATGTAAAAAAAAAAAAAAAAAAAAAAACACCTGGATTGCTCTTTACTTAGTTCACCAATAGATGTTGAAATAGAACATATTTCTGTTAAAATCACTCTTTCCCCAGAAATGTCATTTACGTTGATCTGTTTATATCGCCCTTCTTCTGCAAAGAATATTTTTTATGAACAACTACAGATATTACTTAAATATCATACTATAAATAATAAGTCTAATGAAATACTTGTAATGGGAGATTTTAATGTCAACTGGGACTGTGAAAAGGAGAGAAAAACACTCAAGGACATAATGGAGACTTTAAACTTTACTCAACACATTGAACAACCCACAAGAATAACGAGACACTCTAGAACCAAACAACCAAATTTCCCCTTGTGGGACAATTAAAGGATTATTCTATTCTATTCTATTCTATTCTATTCTATTCTAGAACTAAAATAGATCTGGTTTTCAGTAATAAGGCCGAGCGAATTATTAAATCTTATAATTTTATCACTGGTATTTCAGACCACAATTTTATATTATTTTCTAGAAAACTTATAAAATCACGGGTTAAGAATCACTTTCATAGTTCATCTAATAGGAGAACCTTTTATGAATTTATACCAAGAAGTCAGCGACAAAATGTAGCAGAAGCATTAGCATCAGCTAACTGGGAGCATTTATTGTGTAGTGATGATCCACAATTCTGCAGCAGTCACTTCACTGACATTGTCAAGGATGTTATATCAACATACTCCATTAGAGGTCAACAAAAAATAGAGACAACATCTAATCTGCCGTGGTTAAACAAAGAGTGCAAGAATCTAATGAAAACAAGAGATCAATTACTAAAACAGTTCCTGAAAACAGGTCTAACTCTGGATAGACAGAGATTTACTTCAATGCGGAACAAAGTAACAAGAAGTTTAAGACAAGCCAAAGCAAATTTTTTTTATAAATATAATTGAAAGAGCCAAAGGTAATGGTAAAATTATCTGGCAACACCCAAATAAATTACTTGGCCGTCATTCAAACAAAAGCAAAAATACAATTGAACTTTATGTAAATAACTCTATTGTTAGAGAGCCTCTATCTATTGCCAGTAACTTAAAAACTTTCTTTATTTCATCTGTTAAGGAGATCAGTCAGAGCTTTGACTCAGTCGTATGCTCTGATAATGTGAATGATGCTGGTCAAAATTTGTTTACCATTACTCATATTTCAGACACTGAAGTTGCTAAACTAATTACAGGTTTAAAACAATCTAAAGCACTTGATGTATATGGTATTAACACAAATTTCCTAAAGGAACATATGAATTTACTTTTACGTCCAACAACTCATGTTTTGAATATGTCTTTCAAACACTCCATTGTTCCAACAGATTGGAAAATTGCTGCAGTTACACCAATTTTCAAAGCAGGTGTGAAGACTGACATGGCTAATTATCGCCCCATAAGCATACTCCCGGTCATATCTAAAATAGCTGAGAAGTGGGTGGTTAAACTCCTCACTGCTCACCTAGAAAACACCCAACCCTCATTACATCCGTTGCAGTTTGGCTTTCGGGCACATCACTCCACAGATACTGCCCTGTGTCTGTTAGTGGAGAACTTGAAGAGCTTGCTGGACAAGAGTTCCTGTGTTGGAGCTGTATTTTTAGATCTGAAGAAGGCTTTCGACTCTGTAAACCATCAGATATTGTTGTCCAGATTGACTCAGTTTAATATCTCCAGTCAAGCTCTTCAGTGGTTTGCCTCATATCTCTCTCAGGAAACAGTGTGTGGTGTTGGACGGGGTTAAATCTCCATATTTAGACTGTGATACAGGGGTTCCTCAAGGATCTGTTCTTGGGCCCTTATTGTTCTCTCTTTTTATCAATAACTTACCTGAAGTCTGTCCAAATATATTTACTCAAATGTATGCGGATGATGCAGTTACATATACGCAAGCAAATAGTGTCCAGCAGGTGGCAAAAGATCTTGCAGCTGCTTTAGCATTAATGCATAGCTGGCTGGAGGACTCATGCCTAATGGTGAACACCTCAAAAACTGTCTGTATGTATTTTTCAAAGCGCCCCTTAAACTTGAAGCAGTCAAACATATTCCTGGATGGAGTAGAGCTTGAATTAGCTCCAGAATTTAAATATCTTGGGGTCATTCTAGACCCAACATTATCCTTCAAGAGTCACATAAATAAAGTGTCCCAGGTACTTAAATGTAATAATCGAAATTTTAACCATATACGTAATAATTTAAATATGACTGTTGCAAAAACTTATTTTTACTCAATGATCATCTCTCATATGGACTATTGTTTGACGTCCTGGTCACTTGCTTTTCCAACAACACTTAAAACTATTGAAAACATTTATAAAAGAAGTTTAAAACTACTTGACAAAAAACTGACTTCCCACCACCACTGTCATGTGTTTAAAAAAAACATAAATTACTGAACTTCAATAACTTAGTGAAACTTAAAAGAGTGTGTTTAATATATAAAGTCTTACACTCCCTTGCTCCACCACCACTAAAGCAGTTCATTAGGCATAAAGAAAGCTCAGACAGGACCACTCGAGCTACAACCCGAGGAGACTTGTTTATACCCCACAGACGGACATCATTTGGGCAGAACGTCCTCTCTGTCCAGGGTGGCCATCTGTGGAACAGTCTTCCTCAATCCATTAGAGAATGCTCGACATTCAACTTGTTTAAGGCACAGGTTAAAAACTGGTTATGGACAAATCAAGTGTGTGATCATGTATAAGTTGTATAGTTTTAATGTTTTATTTGGGAATAGAATGATGTGTATGTGTGAGTTTGGTGATGGAGTTTTTATTATGAATGAATTTTGAATTTTTTATGAATTATTATGTCTATTTTTTTATGTTTTATGGACAACAGATGGAAATTAGCACTTGGCTATAATCTGGTATGTTTACATTCATGTAATTCTTTTTACATGTATGTTCATTAACATGCACTGTCCTAAATAAATAAATAAATTAAATTAAATACTCCTAAAAAAAGGAAATATTTAAGGTAAAAAGCTTCAAATTGTTACTATAGGCGGATCTACTATAAATCTTGGACGAGTTCAAATCTCAATGACCTGGACCTCAACGTAAGAGTTCAAATTTTCTGAAAGTTGTAGATGTGATAACTTGAGAATGCAGTGATGTAGAATTTTAAAACTGATACCACAGATATTGATGCATGCTCAATCATCCAGGTAAGTAAATCTCAATCAAATCTCAATCTCAATCAAAGCCCCCAGCATCCAACATCACCATGGAGGAGAGGAAGGCACTCACATCACTTAGTAATGACAACAACATTATCATCCTTCCGGCAGACAAGATTAGGTGCACAGTATTGCTAAACCAGAAAGACTATCATGAGAAAATTTTGTCACTGCTCAGTGATGAAAATAATTATGAGCCCCTGAAACGGTGTAACCACTTCCTGTAACCCAGGAAGTGGTTACAGGAAGAGGATGATAGACTGTCTGAAGCAGTTAGAACAAGACAATGCTATCGACCGGACCTCATACCACAGGCTGTACCCAGGGGAATCTACACCAAGTCTGTATGGTTTACCGAAGACACATAAACAGGGTGCACCTTTAAGACCGATTGTCTGTATGATCAACTCGGTCACCTATAACACCTCCAAGTCTCTGACTTTGATCCTCAACCCGTTGGTAGGCAGCTCTGAGCACCACATCCAGTACACTTTGGATTTTGTTGAGAAGGTGAGAGATGTCATGATGGAGGCAGATGAAACCATGGTCTCGTACGTTGTTACATCTCTCTTCACATGCATCCCAGTCACGAAAACGTTGGAGGTAGATCGTAAGAGATTACAGGATGACCCCAACCTCAGCAACAGGACCACTCTCAGCATCGACCAAGTGTGTTTGCTTTTGGAACTGTGTCTTAATTCCACCTATTTCACATACAAAGGCCAGTTCTACAGGCAGAAACATGGGTGTGCCATAGGCTCCCCAGTTTCACCCATCGTGGCCGATTTGTACATGGAAGAAGTGGAAAAAAGGGCTTTGCTCTCCTACCCTGGAACACCACCAAGTCATTGGTTCAGATATGTGGATGACCAGTGGGTGAAAATGAAATCTCAGGACGTACCACAATTCACGGATCACATTAACTCGGTGGACCAACACATCAAATTCACCAGGGAGGATATGAAAAGTGGCAGGTTAGCCTTCTTAGACTGTGAGATTTCCATCAGTAATGAGGGACATCTAAAAGCTGATGTGTACCGTAAACCTACGCATATGGATCAGTATTTAAGGTTTGACTCTGATCATCCACTGGAGCACAAACTGGGCGTCATCAGGACGCTACAACACAGAGCGAACACCATCCCCACAGACACAGTGGCCAGGGAGGCAGAAGAACGGCACATCAAGAAGGCCCTGAGTAAATGTGGTTATCCCAGCTGGACTTTTGTCAAAGCTGGAAAGACACCTAAAGAAAGCTCCAGCTGATCCAGGAGAGAAGGATGACCGCTGCCCAAGCGAAAAGCTGTAGTGATCCCGTATGTGTCAGGAGTATCGGAGCAGTTGAGACGCATTTTTTCCTCTGTGGCTTTTAAACCCAAAAACACGCTGCACCAAAAACTGGTCCACCCCAAGGATCGGGTCCCCCAACACAAACAGAGTAACATAGCGTACGCTGTTAAGTGCCAGGAGGATTGCCAGGATTTATACATTGGGGAAACCAAACAACCTCTGGCGAAGCGGATGGCACAACACAGAAGAGCTAACTCATCAGCATAAATAGGCAGTCTATTTACACCTACAGGCCAGTGGACACTCTTTGAAGGATGAGGATGTACACATCTTGGACAGGGAGGAACGCTGGTTTGAGCGCGGAGTCAAGGAGGCCATTTACGTGAAAAGGGAAAGACCATCTCTGAATCGAGGAGGGGGCCTAAGGGTACATCTTTCGCCATCTTACAATGCTGTGATTGCAGCCATTCCCCAACTCTCTGTGAATGGTACTCATGGCCATTGATCAGTGGTCTTTGATCAGTGGGTTTTGGTCAGTGGTTGTCAATCAATGGTCATGAGAATTTGCATAATTATGATTAAGGAACTGACCTCCCAGCCCATTGTTCCTTCAGTGGGCTGGTTTCAGTCATTATGCAAATGTACTGTTTATACGATTGGGGAAACCTGCAGTCAGCTGAGACTGAAGAAGTCACTTGGATGAGTGACGAAACATTTCTCCCATTGAAAACGCTACGTCCAGATGAACAGAATCAATTTTTGGTGATACCACAGGTGTGTCTACTAGGAGGCTCAGAGGTAGCACTGACAGTTTCCAGTAATTTTATAAAGTTAAGTTTTTGTTGAGGAGATACTTAGACTTTGTAGTAAAATCTTGACCTGACAGTGGATTTATGCTTCTGCGTAATCCACTACAAACCCTTCTGAAACCTTAAGCTGTAGCTTGAAATGCACTTCCCTTGAAGTGTAATTACATTTCGCATCAGTGCAGCTTACAGTCACTATGACTGGCCTGCTCAGTACTGATGTTTATTTCCACCCACTTCAGCTTCTGCTGCCATTTTATTGAATCAACTTGAAGAGAATGGATCAAGTTGAAGGGAAAAAATCCACCGCCCCATAATGAGGGCTTCCCATAATGCACTGAGTGTTTCTCCTTCACTCACCATGTGTTTATACACCACTCTGCTTTTAATCATTAGTTCCACCCTGAGCCTTGTTCTTCCAGAGGTTTCTTCCTGTTAAAAGGGAGTTTTTCGTTCACACTGTCGCCAAAGCGCTTGCTCGTAGGTGCTCATATGATTCTTGGGGTTTCTCTGTATTATTTTAGTGTCTTTACCTTACGATATAAAGTGCTCTGAGGTGAATGTTGTTGTGATTTGGCACCATATAAATAAAACTGATTTGAATTAAACTGAATGAACTCTCTGGAACTTTGGTAATGATGATGAGCGTTTCTGTAGTCTCTAGATGGAGTCAACAAACAATTAAAATGCAGTAATAGAGAACAGACAGTATATAAGAGACAGATATAGCCACCATGACACTTTAACTGTGAATAATAAAATTTCAGGATTTTAATTGCAGCAAGTGCTTAAATAATATATACAAGTTTAAAGTAAAGATTATTGTGCTTTGGTCTGTATTATTTCCACATATACATTCATGTGGTGCTAGTCTTTTACACTTCTGCTTACACCTCTTTTTCCAGTGCTACAACACACAATAAGACACCTACTGTTACTATATAAACATGGGAATTAATTTCTTCACACTATAGAATACATTTTCTGACAAAATAACTTAGATTATGAGGTTAAACATCATATAGAAGGAAACTCAAGCCCTCATTAGACAAAGCCAGTTTCTGTATTTGTCAGTGATATGAAGTGATCACAGCGGTGATCATTTTTTTGTGACCTCTTTATATTTTTTTCATTAATTTTCTCAGTTAAATGCAGAGACAGAGACACAACACTAAAGAGCTTCATTGTTGCTCGCAGTTTATGCAAAGCACTTCTAGGCTGCCGGCAGATCCCTCAGACAGGCAGAGGAACAGCCAGCCGAAGTATAATCCCGTATTGCTGCAGTCCCACATCAGCAGGATGGGGCTAATCTGGCAGGAGGTAGTTTCGATAAGAGAAGGAACTTATGCAAAGAAATATGCGGAGTGTTTCCTCAGATACATGAGGAAAAAATGGTGGAAAAAAGTTCTTCTTGCATCAATATCTCTTTTTCTACCCCTACAACACTTTGCTATGTGGTGCCAAACCTCCTAGAAAAATAAAGGCTTGATGGGTCACGGTAGCTGAAATTGTGGAAGGCAAAACCACAAGTTTAAATGTAGAAACTTTACCCCGCAACGAATAAAAGGCCAAAACTTGGGAATAAAAATTTCTGCTTGATTAAAATTGCCCCTTCACATCTTTATGTCTCATAAAAGTCTGAAATAACATACAGGTTGTAGTGTGAGTGTGGATTTGTGTCTTTTTTGTATTTTGTAGAAAAAACACCAGAATTGGGCATAAATCTCATTTTAGATCAGAGTAAATGTTATTTTAAGTCAGAAATGGCATGAAATGAAACCCTGTGGTGAAGGTGGGTTGCAAAGTGGAATGCAGATTCAGAACAACCCAAGGCATGCTAATACTACCGTCACACAAGAGAAAACAGTGTTAGCATGAACTGAATTCCTGTGTGCAATGAACTTGTAATATTGTTGGCTTAGAAATGGCTGCTTTGAAGCAAGGGACCAGGTCAGCAGCAACTCGTAGTCAGTTGCCTGATCAGTCAGAAATGCATATTTCTGTAAGAAAAATTCAGACATTTCTCTTCAAATAGTGACGTCACTGCAGAATGTTCCTTCAACTCCAGAATGACATGTGTTCAGCAACTTTGCTCATAACCTGAATGCAACCAGTTGGAAACCAGTTGAGTGGAGCTGTGCGCATCGGCGCCAAAATGTTGGCAATGAGCCCAGCAGGTAGCATAAGCAACTTAAAATCACACCTTGCTTTATTTATTTTGACTCTAACTTACAACTTAAATGTCACACTGCAATCAATCAGACTTCAACAGTTGTGATCGAGCTCATGAGCTTCTCGTCAGAAAGTGTTTACTGAGGTTGTGCTGAGGTTTGCACCCAGGGTTTTCTGCACTGGAAGCTAGGTCCGTGTTTTCAATAAGAACAACAGTACAGTCACTGGTTAGGTTGTGTGTCACACGGGCTCTATTGAGATGTAGTCAACCAAGTCCAACAAAGCAGCTATGGCGACCTTTGATTCATGAGCTTTAGCTAAACAGTTTTACAGCACGGCATTCATTCTGGAGGAGTGAAATGTAAATCACTAAAATCAGGAATATGAGCTCTAGTAGATTAAGCTGTAAACATTAAAGATGCATCATCAACACCGTTAATCAGTGTTACGATCCTTTTCCTGTTTTCCAGCCTTGCCTACCATCTTTCTAATGGCTTTATTGGTACTTTGCCACATAATCAGTATTTCTGAGGGGGTGTAGCTAGCAGATATTTGAAGCAGCTGATTAAAAGGGCTTGCATTGTTGCCATTCACTGGATGTCAGCTTTGACCTGCTTTGAGTTCATATATGGTGTATTTTAGTTGAATCTGATTGGATTTCCAGCTGTGGGATAAATATCCCATAACAAGTTGAAATCAGCATGCATTTACTGTAAATGCCGACTTGCTTTACTCCTGTTCATTATCTCTCCCTCTCTGTTCTCTCATTTTCAGTTGCTGCCATGATCATTCTGGTTGTTGCTAAGTAACTTGTTATTTCAGGACATTTTTATCATATATATATGTATCAGTCAAATCCCATTTGCACGGGGTCAGAAGAGTGGGAGCGCAGTCGTACACTGGTGTTTGCAGTGAGTCAGTTGTAAGAGCAACGAGCATCACTGTAAAAATGACAGGACACTGAAAGTTTTCTTTCATCTAAAAAAAGATCGAGCTGGCACCATGAAAATTTGCTGACATCGGAAAGAAAGCTTCTTTTTCTCTTTTTTTATGCTCCTCGTACAGAATTCAATACACCAGAAATGGTCTTTTTAAAAAGCATAACCTTGAAGTCAAAGACTGAATCATAACCAAGCAAACAGACAGAAAGGCTTTGGTGTGTAGGAATTTTCAGATCTGCCACAGGAAAATCTAAAACACTCAGCTTTGTATGCCCACTTGCTAAAATGCCCTTCAGCAAAATGCTACATTATTACCTGCTTATTCAGCCTTTATTTCACTTCAAAAAGTGGCGTTTACTACAGCAAATGCACATAACAAATTCAGAGTTTGTGAAAATGAAAGCAAAATCACTGGTAGGCCACAGTGTATGGGTTTCTATTATATTAAAGTGGTCGTATAATACCAACTTGTAGCAAAGTAAATGTGACCTACACGTCACCAGACTGTGTTGTTTCAGATTTCTTCCTCAGGACACCAAACAAACCGTCCATGAACTGCTGTTTCTAAGTGCAGAAATAAACGCAGCACACGTTCAGCTGATAGTGTGGCAGCAGACATAGACACAAAAGACATTGCGACGCCTCTAAATGTGATCATTTTATATATAAAAATAGGTGAAATCAGAGTCTAGATGTTGTCGACACACATGTATTTTGATTTTGAGACCTGACACCATAGTTTTGGGATCTAGATTTTAATGGTGCAGAGCAGCCTGAAAATGGCTGACACATAGTTAATCCTCTACGTTTCAGTTACTGTTTCATAAATCGAGTAAATGCAAGAAAATGCAAATTTTTAATGATGATTTCATTTATTAGGGGAATAAAAAAGCTATCCAAATGTACCTGGCCCTGTGTGAGAAGTAATTGCCCGCTCTTGTGAATCATAAATGAACTGTAATTAAGCACAGTTTTTGGAAGCTGATTTCAGTTTCACTTGTCACACTCAGGCCTGATTACTGTCAGACCTGCTGAATCAATAAACCACATAAACAGACCCTGCCTGACAAATTGAAGCAGGTTAAAAGATCTCACACAGCAACACATCACACAGCAATCTAAAGAAACGGCTGAGAAACATCTATCACTCCGGAAAAGGTTACAAAGCCATTTCTGAGTCTTTGGGACTCCAGTGAATCACAGTGAGAGACATTATCCACACATGGAGAAGACTTCCCAGGAGTAACCGGCCTACCAAAATTACTCCAAGATGGCATCAATGGCTCATCCAGGAGGTCACAAAAAAACCAAAACAACATCTAAAGAACTGCAGGCCTCATTTCACTGATTTAACAATATGACAGAGACTGGGCAAAAATGGCATTCATTGGAGAGCTCAAGGAGAAAACCACTGCTGACCAAAAAGATCACAAAGGCTCATCTGACATTTACCAAAAACATCTCGATGATCCCAAAAAAATATTCTGTGGACTGACGAGACAAAAGCTGAACCTTGTGGAAGGTTTGAGTCCCGTTACATCTGACATAAAACTAACAGCATTTCATAAAAAGATCATCACAGCAACAGTCAAACATGGTAGTGGTAGTGTGATGGCCTGGAGTTGCTTTGCTGCTTCAGGACGACATGATGGAACAATGAATTCTGCTCTCTACCAGAAAATCCTGAAGGAGGATTTCCGACCATCAATTCATGCCCTGAAGCTCAAGAGCACTTGGGTTATACAGCAGGACAATGATCAGAAACACGCCACCAAACTGCACCAACCAAAAACGTAATCACTCTTAAAATAATAGGTTATATATAATAAGGTGGCACGGTGGTTAGCACTGTTGCCGCACAGCAAGAAGGTCCTGAGTTCAATTCCACCATCAGGCCGGGGTCTTTCTGTGTGGAGTTTGCATGTTCTCCCCGTGTTTGCGTGGGTTCTCTCCGGGTACTCCGGCTTCCTCCCACCGTCCAAAGACATGCAGCTTGTGGGGATAGGTTAATTGGATAATTCAAATTGTCACTAGGTGTGAATGTGCGAATGAATGTGAGTGCGAATGGTTGTCTGTCCCTGTGTTGGCCCTGCGACAGACTGGCGACCTGTCCAGGTTGTACCCCGCCTTTCGCCCTATGACAGCTGGGATAGGCTCCAGCGCCCCCCGCGACCCTGAAAAAGGATAAGCGGAAGCGAATGGATGGATGGATATAATAAGGTTTTGGAGTGGAATAGTTGGAAGTGTGGACTTAAATCCAACTGAGATGCTTTGACATGAACTTAACCAGTGATGTGGCAACCAGAACTACATCTATGGGTGAATTAACTGCTGCCAATGCAGTTTAGTAAATGAGTTTAGACTCAACAACTTTTACCGAATGAAACACCAAAGACGCTGACTGCCAATGAGCAGAACCAAGGTGCCTGTTTCCACTCTGTGTGCTAAGGTTCAAACTGGCCTTCTGCTGATACAAAAGTGGTAAAAAATGAATATATTTTCTTATAAACCCAGTTTGTTAAAGACTGAAAACAAAGACATTTAGCAAGCTTTATTCTGTTTGAAGCAACCACCTCAGAACTCCTTGTGAACATGAACAGATTGGCATCATAACAGAGTTTGGCGGCCTGCACGGTGCCGAATAACAGTCACAATCACTGAATATTAACATTAGTCCCAGGCCGTCACTGCCATCTGTTACTTTGGACATGGATGTGAAATAAAGAAGCTCATTTACATGTAAGCAGTGAAGATGACTAAACCAGTCTCAGCCGCCATCATCATCACCATCACTGGCTTTACTGCTATGAAGACGCTGATAATGTTTGTCTTTGAAATACTTCAGCAGCTAATTTTAAACCCACCCACTCCCTCACTGGAAGGCTGATCATGATTTTAATGAGTCCATTTCATGTACATTAAAGGTGGACGAGGAGGAGGAGGAGCGCCTGCTTGACTAGTTTGAAACAAGGATATGAGGATTTGTAGTTTTTAATTCCCAAATGCCGAGCTGAGCTGTTGGCATTTGCACAGCCTACACTGTTATCACGTGGAAGCTGGGACATGTGTGAGTCTCACTCAAGTTCCTGACTGTGTGATGCTCAATAATATTAACAGTGCATTAAGGCAGAGTGGCAGAATGGAAATCTGTGAACAGCTCAGAGCACAGAGTTAATATTCACTGTTGCCTGCAAACAGTTCAGTTTTTGATGCACACTCTCAGAGCTGTTTGTACTACTACACAATTGCTGCAGCTATTACACTTATAGAAGAGGACCACACACTCATCTGCACTCTTACATACACTCTTACTCTTACACACTAATTCACCAATCTTCTACGTGACAAATTGGAAATCCTGATATTTTTTAGTCCAAAAGCTGTCAGGATTTATCCAGATGTAAACCCAAGGAAACTCTTTTTTTAAAAGCCGATAAACCAAAATCCAGTAATGACGTTGCTACAGCTCTGTAGCATTTATAGCAGCATAAGGGCATAAAGCACCACCCAACAGGTCCCCTACACCAAGAGGTTCAAACTACTTTGGTGGTTCAAGCTGAACTAAACATAGGCAGCTAATCGGTGTCATACAGTTGCTTAATGTGATTCATATATCTATATGTTGGGAACATTATGTAAATATTGTACTGGGAAGCAACACTGTAGCTATGGCTGGACTGAATTAGTTACAAAAAACCCATAAAGCTCTCTCTTTTGTAAATGACAGGATAGCGGAGACCTGACAGGGTTTGCCTGGATTGACTTCATGCAGGATTAAATCAGTGATTGCATGTCTGTCTTCTGTCAATAGAGGGCAATCTTACACAAGTCTCCTCTACACTATACTGTCACCACTCTGGCTGGATTTATACTGACATCCTGTGAACGTAACTGGATATCAGAGTTGCTGCTGACCTGTAGTCACATCAAAAACATAAATATACTAACAAAAATGAGAAAATCATCAGGAAAAACAACATACAAAGAGATAAAAATAGTGAATCTTCCCTTGAAATACAGCTTCATGCATAGCATTTCATATAAAAAAAAAAAGTGGTGCTTAAATGCATCCAAATTAAACTTAGCTCTGAGGAAAATATCCTTGTTGCATTCACCAGTGTTTAGTTTGTGTTTTATTTTTGGGTCACTCGGGGCCAAATACCACCTCAGGATTCATCTCAAGTTAGAGCATTTCAAACTATAATTGCCCAAACCAAGGTCACTGCTGCACAGGCAGCAGTACAGCCTCACAGTGCTCACATCACCAGATTGGATTTCTCTTTTCTCAGCTCGCATATGGCCAAACACTACGTCTAGAGACTGTGCAGTGTATACACTGATAACTCAAGGCCAGAATCGAGCAGCCAGGTCTGCTGCCATTGTCTGCATGCTCAAGTGCATATGTATTGTGGAGTGAGATCTGAGATATCCACTGATAACTTCAACAGAGAATATCTATAAACCTGAGCTCGTGTATTTACAGAAAAAGTCCCAATTCATCTTAGAAAAAAAACTGTGAGAGAGCTCAGGGCTTCTTTTGTAGGAAGGTTGAAAATATAATAAATATTTAAAATTCTGGAGCTAATCCCTTTGTTTATCAGCTCGTTGTTGTCATTTTGGGCAATTTTGAACTTGTTTTCATCTCCCAGTCTCCCAGGTTAGACTTGTGTTCCACTTCTATGACAGGTGTTGGTTTATTAAGGAACCTTTGGATATAATCTGATATCTGATATTTTCTGAATTATAAATGGGAGCCTGGCTTCTTAAACAGCTAACTTTGGAAGTAGACATCTTAAGTAATTATCAATCCATACCAAAGCTGCCAATCATTGACTGGAATATTCTTCTCTGCATCAGCAGCTATGATATCTGGAGCTCCACAGGGCTCTATCTTGGGACTTCTTCTATTTTTCTTTTTTTTTTTGTGCATGCTCCTTCTAGGTCAAATTATTTGTAAACATAACATCTCTTTCCATTGCTCTGCAGATCATTTACAACTTAATTTACCTTTTGAATCTTAGAAAAAAAATCTAAGGATTGTTGCAATTTAGTGTGTGAACTGTGATTGGAAGAAAATGGATGGATTATTACTTTTTTTTGTACAAAAACTTTTTTAAGGACCTGATATGTTGAAAGTTCTTATTTTTGTACTAATGTCTTTCAGCCTTGAGTTTCATGTTAATGCAAGCTGTAAAATTACTCCCTTGACCTAATGCTTTATTTATGAGTTCATGGTCTTTAGTTTAATTCATTACTAAATACAGTATAATGCTCATTTTGTAAATTATTGTCCCATTGAGCCACAAAAAGGGTTTGTTTTCGGGCAGGCCTGTGATTGACAAGCCATTGCTGTAGAATCATGTAATGTCCGTGTAATCATGTAGTGTCCCTCAGTTTCTTAGTAAGAAGGCCACTCTAAAATCACTCAGCTCAAGCCTTCAGAAGAAAACCTCATTAACTGATGGGTGATGTAATGGTGACAGCATCCATCTTTTCTATACAGTCACTGGTAGAAGTGCTCCAGCTATGAGTCGTGTAATATTGTTTACAGAAAAAGACAAATGGGACTCTCATTTACAGCTACATAGCAAAACCTTAATGATGGTACTGACCTCTGAAGAAACAGACAGAGACAGCTGGAAGAGCAAAACAGAAAAAATCATTATAGTTGATATGCTGATGATGTTGATGTGCCTTGGGGTACACGTTCAAAGATGCCAAACACAATTTACAGTGAATATTATAAATGTAAATCGTGTTTGCTTTTTAACTAGAATTACAGGAGCATACACATTTAACTTGTAGGTTGTGCTGAAAAAGTTATATAGCCTTTTCATCAAGAAAGCAAATTAACAGGGACCAAGGCCTGTAGACATGCTGTAGCACCAGGCAGGTGCTTAAAATCACAAAATGCTTTCACCTAAAAGAGGGATCCAACTGGTTAAGATTATAGGTCATTTTAGGGGGACGTTTGAGTAAAACACGACGAGGGTCTGGTCAGCGAACCCTTAGTAACCTGCAGTTGCTGGAATTTGCACACCAAAAAACGTGGGATTGCATTGGTTGCCAGCAGTTTGGGTTTTTTTTGTTTAATAAGCCACTTAACAGTGGCAAAGAAACAGGGAGAAAAGGCTGAGGTAGGCCAAATTATGCAAGAACTGGACTGAAAGTCAGTGGAAAAGGGTCTGATGGAGTGATGAATCAAAACTTGAAGATTTTGGTTCAAATCATTGTCAGTATGCACAGGGGAGCTCAGGAGAAGGGCACAGTGATTGTCTACAGCCATCTGTAAAACACGGTGGAGGCTCTGTCGTGGTTTGGCTGCATTTCAGTCAGTGGTTTTACAGATCTTTGTCAAAATTGATGAATTATGGTCCTAAAGACACTGCCCAATGCAGTAAAATCATACCTGGATAGAAAAACACACAGTGGAACTCTATCGATCATGGATTGGCCTCCCCAGAGCCCGGACCTCAACACTATTGAAGCAGCGTGGGATCTTTTCTCTGTCACACACTGTGACAGAGAAAAGATCAAAAGCCAGAAAAATCCCAAGAAGAGCTTTGAATGTCCTTCAAAAACCCTGGAGAACTATTCCTGAAGACTACTTAAAGAAATGATGAGAAAGCATATCTATTGCCATGAAGTTTTCCAAAATCTTCTTTTTTGGTATGTTTTTTAAACAGGAAGCTGAAAAATAACTGCTGTAGATCTAGAAAAAATAAACTTTGAGAGGTATTGTACCTGACTATCTTTAGCAACAGTATCTAGGAGATTTTCTCTTAGCCAACCAGCTAAGGCATCTTCCAAAAGGACCAGGCCTTTGGAGTTTGGCAGTTAGAGAAAAAGCCAATAGCTGCAGGCAAAAATTCCAAACCGTGAGAAGAGAGACGGCATTCATTACCATCACAACAGCCACAGTAGAAAATATAGTGTACGGAAATCCACAGTCAGCACGTCTGTCCTCAAAGTCCTGGCAGCTTTGTGTTTAAGGTCTTAGGTCTGGTCTGCCTTTAGAGTGAAATAACAGAGCAGGAGGAAGACGTTTTATTAAATTACAGGAAGACATTGCTGTAGACTTAAGGCTATTAAATCCCTACTAACAGAGCAATTTGCAGCTATTAAGACAGTATCCATAACCATTAGGAGCACTGTTAGCATTCATCACAGAAAACAGCAGGTACCCTCGGTTTGTGCCACACACCACCTGCTTTAATCACCACAAAATAAACATTATGAGGTGGCTTCAGTTTCCAGTGGTGCTACTAAAAACACCTCATACTGTTCAGTAATGAGGTCCTCTGCCTATGGGTGTCAAAACATCATTTTGGAAAAGTTTTATTTTATGATCCCCCTCATTGTGAGCTCATTTAATCAAAATGTGATATTATTTGTTATATTCAACTCTTTCTGAGTTTTTCTTAAATGCCTTCAATGCTTTTAGCTGTGCTTTTCAGCCTCTGACGCCCAGTTGTCACTATTGTCCAGAATAGAGCTGAGCAAAAGGCGCAGAGAGACCAAGATAAGGAGGCTCTGTAATGCCTCTGACTAATATAAGCTTTTCTCTTAATCGGTGATGAACTCTGTGATCCATGGCTGCTCTCCAGGTGGTAAAATGGGAGTTTAAGGAGTCAAAGAGGAAACGTGTGTGGGGAGAACTTTAACTGAAGTCTTTTTTTTTTATCTTTAGGTTAAATTAGGCCTGACAGAACAAACCAACCTGGGCACAGTGTCTTAAAGGATTATATTTAGAATATTTAAGAAACGTATAACTCGTTGGCTCTCTCGATTTGAAGATTACTGGCACATATAGCCAGAAAGTTTACAACCATAGCCTTTAGCTAATTTATTTCTGTTTAAAGGTAACATTTAAATGAACAAATACACTGGATTTTCTTAACCATTAAATGGGAAATTTAATTAAGACAAGGATGACTTCTGACTTGTAATACTTCCTCGGTACACCTTGATGTTACTCTGTTGCAGACACAGACAGCTGAGTCCTCATTCCTGTTAGACTTCTTTAAAGTCCACTTGAAATAGGCCTCAGGAACATGTGTAGTTGGTGCATTGTCATGTAAATTCTCTGCAGACAAATCCACATGGTCACAAAAAAGCAGACAGGCCCAAGGATGTCCGCATAGACCCTTGCACTTTCTGTCTGATGATAAAATTTGTTCAGGCTGACCCAAGTGAATTTGTGGGTGCAGAAAATACACTAAAATATTCACTCATGTGCCTTCACACACACAAATATGACCTTGTGTGACATCCTGTTCTTAATCAATAGGGTTTAATATGATATCAGATCACCCTTTGCAGCTATAACAGCTTCAGCTCCTCTGGGAAAACTTTCCACAGTTTTAGGAGTGTTTGTGGGAATTTCTGACCATTCTTCCAGAAACATATTTATGAGGTGAGACACTGATTTTGAAGTCCTGGCTCACTTTGAACTTTAATTCATCCCGAAGGTGTTTTGTCAGGTTGAGGTCAGGACTCTGCACCAGCCAGTCAAGTCCTTCCACACCAAACTCTCTCCTCCATGTCTTGCTTTGATCTTTGTTCAGTGGTGTGCAGTCATGTTGGAACAGGAAGGGTCCATCCCCAAACTCAGACTCGTATAGATGGAAAATTATGATTCGTCACTCCAGAGAACATGTCTCCACTGCTCTAGAGTCCAGTGATGGTGTGCTTTACACCACTGCATCCAACGCTTGTTATTGTGGGTGGTGGCCACTTCAGAAGTGATTGAAACACCTGGATTTGGATAGCAGAGTGAGTTCTTTTGACAGTGTAATTGAGGCTTTAGACTCCTGGTTCACAACCCTAGAGACCAGTCATTAACCTCCTAGCAACCAGATAGTGAAAAATGTGTATTCCCCTGAGTGCTTGGGAAATCATTGGAGGCTGCCAGCAGTTGCAAGGTGAAATTGATAGAAAATAGGTATATGGTACTGCAAGAAAGACATCCCTGTGATTGCTTTGGTCTCCAGCAGACTGCTGCAGTTACTCGTAGTTTGCTCAGTGGGCAGTTGGCGAGTGTTTGCAGCCTTTCAAGCGACTGCAGCAGTCTGCAGCTGTTTTTTGGTTACAGCAGCTTCTTTGTGACTGATTTCTCCCAGTGACAGCCATCAACTTCCAGCCAACTGACTCAGGAATACACATGTAACAATCACAGAAAGTCAGGTGCTGGTCATTGAGTCTTTATGAGCAGTGCAGAACAGAAAGCAGAAATGTTCCAAAGCCAAAATGGAGTGGTTCTTATATACCGCTTTTCTACTCTTCTGAGCACTCAAAGCGCTTTATACTACTTGTGCATTCACCCATTCACACCCATTCGCACATTTTCTAACTAACATTCACACACATTCATACTCTGATGGATGCATCGGAGAGTAATTTGGAGTTAGTATCGTGCCCAAGGATATTTGGCATGCAGACTAGGGGAAGCCAGAAATCAAGCCACCAACCTTCCAATCAGTAGATTACCTGCTCTACCGCCTGAGCTACAGCCACCCCACAAAGGGTGTAAACAAAAATTGTGGTCTCTGCTCACAGAGTAAATGCACGTGTCTGTTTTTGAGTCTTTAATAAGTTTAAATTCAGATGGAGTCTCACTCATCGCCTGGAAGTCGGCAGCATTAGTCAAAGGCAAGTTCAGCGTGTCTCCTCCAGAGCGGCAGCAGCACCTCAGATTTTAATTCCTATAATCTGTATTAGCAGGCCGGCCTGACTGTGAGCTCCTGCTGTGCAGCAGAGTCAGCGTCTGGGATTGAATCCCTCACCACGGATAGAAAAAAGCCCTCCAGGCCTTTCCTCACTTTCTGTCAACTTTTCTTCTCCTTGCCATGGCTTTGATTTACAGATGTCATGAATTTGCAGCTTTTAATCTTCTTACTGGCAGATTTAACAGGAGGATTAGACTGCATCGTAGGTTCGTTTGAAGGTTTTTTTGAGCAGGAAAGAGAAGTCACCTTCCAGGTTTGATATGACAAACGATATGAGCTCACTTCAGCTTTAGCGGTGTTTTTAAACCCACAGAAATATCAGTTGTTTAAAATATAAACTGGAAATATTTAATGTCAAATATCAATAAACTCCAAGGCACTCTCTCTTCATATGAAATTAAAATATGTTTCGTTTCTTAAGAGTCTTAGGAATTTACTATATATCATTTTATTAACTGTAAAAGCTCATTTATAATTGATGTCAAACTAATTTTCCATTGTGGCCCACATACCGCCCACTCCAGACAAGGGAAATTCTCTTTTCTGTCAGTGTAAAGAAATTTAACTTAACACGTAATCCCTGAGATGTCTTATTACAAGAAAACCAAGTGCAGCTTCAATAATAAGTGTCAGTTTTCTATGAGATAAATGTCTAAAATAACAGAAAAGGCACTGATAGCCCCAGACTGCCCTGTATTTATAATAATGCTGTCTATTTTTTTCTATAGTAGAAAATAGAAAGTTAGTAGACAGGTTACTATTTGGTGTAGTATTAATGTCAGTGGGTGGGGAGGTCTTTATTAATTGGGAAAGCTGTAAAACCTGTGAAAAAACAGTTAAAAGTTTAAAATCTGTGGACTTTGTCACGTTCTAAAACCATTGTCATGATCCCTGGCAATGGTTTATATAAAAATGTTTTTTTTGAATTTTGAGAATATTTATGGTTTTTTGATTGTGTCCATCGTAATGGCACTCTGCCCTAATCATCTCGTGTGTATATATTGTTTGTGTCCCTCTGTTCTTTGTCATCTCCTCCCTCATGGTGCGTGCAGCTCCTCTGAATGTCAGGTTTAATCCTGCCTTACTGTTGTTTTTACTTCCTTGAAATAAAGCTGTCTGCTGAGTCCTGCACACTGGGTCCACACTTTGTTCCCCACATACACCCATTCATGGCATCCAGTGTGGCAGACTGGAGACTTTGCTGGGGTGATTCTGGCCCCTGGGCCTTAAGTTTGTCACACCTGTGTTAGTTTCCCAGCTGCATGGGTTTTTACACTGATAGAATTGACCACTTTCCTCTTTTAGCACAATGAGGAAATAGATTAGTCTTAACTAAGGGTAAGATTTTTAATTTATAAATGAAAGGGCTTAAATGAGGATTAGATTCAGATTTTACTTCTTTGTTATGAACCTTATTTGCCTTAGAAGATGCATTTATGTTCTCTGTGATGGTGCTGTGTGCTCTTTGTCTTGTCTGATTTGAACTTGGGTGAATGTTATGGCCTCTTGTCTTGAGCTGTGTGCAGAGTTTTAGGTTAAATATAGCCATGTCATGACAATAAAGGCATTTTAATTTTATATGAAAGGAGATTCTGGAGGATGTTGTATTTTATTGTATTTATTATATTCCTTCCAATGAGCACCTCAAGAAAAAGTGCTTTCTTTCTTAAACAGTTGGAAATATTTACTATCATAACAACAAAGTGGTCTTAAGGATTTTTTCTAAAAAATTGCAAGCACAAAGTAACTGACACAGACACAGGAGAGATACCTCTGTGTTGTTGGAAAAGGGGTGAAAGAGAGTAGGATGGTGGTTTAATAATAATAATAAGTTTTAAGAGCGGCTATAAAGACAGCCAAGGACACTTAACAATAGAATAAAACACATAATAGAACAAAGACAATGAAGAACAATAAAAAATCAAAAGCACAAGATAAAATAAACAAACAATAAGTTCACAGTGAATATGCAGATTTGAACAGATGGGTTTTGAGTAGGGATTTAAACTGGGGAAGAGAACCAACGTTTCTTATATCTGGGGGTAGAGAGTTCCACAGCCAGGGAGCAGAGCAACTGAAAGCTCTGCTTCCCATGGTGGTGAGGTGGAAAGAAGGCACAGCAAGCTGGATAGAAGAAGAAGAAGATTGAAGGTTTGTGGCAGCCTGGTGCTGGAGGGTTGGGGCCCATAGCAATGGCAGTAAATTTTGATAGGGATGATTTCCTTTTAACCCCAAATGTATCATATTTGACAGGGTTTTTTTTTTTTTAGATTTCTACATCACCACTGTGATTTTCCCCGCAAATATGATATGAATTTAAAACACACATTTATGCAAACTGGTATTTAATTTGCTTATTAAAAAAAATAGTCCCATTAACAGTCCTGTTTCAAAAAATTTGAATTTTCAGCGTTAAAATATTAGATGGTGTTGGCTTTGGCAGCAGTTGCTGATAGGTCTGTCTAGCACAGGCCTATTGCTGGAACATTTAGAGACTATTTTACTACAATGGCAAAAAGCATTGGACACCAGGCAGAACTCTTTGTGTGATCTTGTGCACGAGGGAGAGAACTGTGACTAGCGCTGCTCCTGACACTCGAACCCCAGTCACTCTCAGTTAAATGGTAAAATGGTAAATGGCCTGTATTTGTATAGCGCTTTACTAGTCCCTAAGGACCCCAAAGCGCTTTACACATCCAGTCACCCACCCATTCACACATTCACACACTGGTGATGGCAAGCTACATTGTAGCCACAGCCACCCTGGGGCGCACTGACAGAACTCCCCGGTAGCACTGCTCTTTATTGTGGTTACATGAACATGCATAGGTTCATTAACATATGACATCTTACATAGGCATACATGTGAACAAAGAGTACCGTCTGTGTGTACGTGTAGGTGTGTGTGTGTGTGTGTGTGTGTGTGTGTGTGTGTGTGTGTGTGTGTGTGTGTGTGTGTGTGTCTAGATGTGACCCTGTGAACGACTCCCCAAAGCTGGTGTTAGGAGCCCAGCGGTCCACCTAAACAAATATACCATAAATCAGTAAGAGAAGGTACGACCTCTCTCATGACCTTAGGATGTGTGTGTATATGCCAGAACACTCTGGAAGGCACACAGAGTCTTTGCAGACTGCTAAGGATCAGACATCCTATCAATATACAATTGATTATATACCTCTAAGCATAAATGAGTATATGTTTCTAAGCATAAATGACAATCCAACAATATAAACCTAACAGTTGCACTGTCTGAGAGCCCTCACACATTAAGATGATCACAGCAGGCTCAGAGACATTGGTTTTCCTTGAATGAACATCAGCTGGTTCTGTGTGATACTCCAAATGCTTGTATCGATATAATACCAAGTAAATACAGGGCCAGCATTGCAGATACCAATACCAATACTTTTAGGGAGAGCAGTGTGTCATGATTTATGCGATGACTCTTTAATAATTTTCAAATTTAAGCATTATTTCCTAAAAAAATATATTATTCAACACAATTCAGTTGTTTAGATACTTAACTTAAAGGACAGACACAAAGTATCGATCCTGTCATGCTACTATTGATCGAATACCGATACCAGCGTTGATATCAGTACTATCAATATTCCCCCCACTTCTAACTTCACAACCGCAGATCTAAGCGTAAAGGCACGACCATCAGTGCACCCTAACGTTAAGATGTGTTTTCTATTTTTCTCCTTGCAGCTTTTTATAAACCTGAACTAAAGACTGATTTATGCTATGTGAATTCAGCTCACCGGCCTCCACCGGGCGAATTCCCCCCGAAACAGAATTAGATTATCAGACTAACGATGCCAAGTGAAACTGGGTTGACTGATTTCACTTGTGAATGACACCATTTTTTAAGTGATAAAATCAGAACAGAGGGGTTTTTGTGTGCATGTGTGTGTGCCTATGCCAGACGTCTGTTTACTCTGAAGAGAAACCCCAGACAGACACGTTGCTGGCACGAGCAGGAGATCTTCATTTTTTTACTCAGTTGTATTGCAAAGCAGATACTCTTTCTTTTTTCTTTTTTTTTGCTTTTGTTTTTCAGAGATTGTTTTTATTATTTTGGACAACCTTGCCCAGTTTTGCTTAGCTTCCTGCTTCAAATCTGAGCTTTTTAACTGAAGAACGTCAACACGATGGACCCAGAGCTCAGGTTCGTGGAGGTGAGGTCTCAGTGTGCTCTTAATATATAGATATAGCTGACAGCAGTTCACAGCTAGATCTCTTCAATTGATGCCTGTGTATGCATACATAAGATCAACTCTGTCGTGTGTAATAAGTTGCATAACGCGGCGCGGTGGCAGACCTCCTCTGAAGCTAGTGACGTGTCCTTTACCATGAAGCCCCACGAGAGTCTGCTGCCTCCAGGGAGAGCAGAGACTCTGAGAAACAGAAACACGTCCTCTGGGACTCAAAGTGTGTCAGACTGTTGTTGTAAATGATGGCTGAGCTGCAGAGCATGATTCTGTGACATGTGATGTTGCGGTTATATGGTGCAGACTTCAGTAATGGAAAAACAAGAAACTCTTGCCTCAGCTTGCTTTTGCTCACAGCTGAAAGACACTTTGTTGAGATGGATTTTGAAGTGGACGAATGCAAATGTAGGGCGACAGGTAAAAGAGAAAAAACATATTTCCCAAAGTCAAATATAATCTGATATCTTCAGATCAGGCCAAAAACCTAACAAGGCAAGGCAAAAATTGAGAAAATTGAGAAAGCTTGAATACAATGAGCTTATAAAATAGCTGCTACAGGTCTGTTATTTCAGACTACAGGTTTGTCTCATGGTGTCTAATAATGGTCAGATTAACATAAAGGTAAGAAACATAGCAAAAATTAGGACAACTTAGTCTCCAAATATCACATGAAAAGGAAAAGAAAGAACATTCTTGTATATAAGACCTCAGAATGAAAATAAAACTACAAAACTACATTTTTTTCTCCAATCTTCACAGGATCAAAGTTGAAGTTGAAGAATTTGGAAATAGTCCTCCTCCTTTATTTTTCCATCCATTTTCTACAATGTACCAGTACTACTAACAGCAAAACAACCCCAGAGCATGATGCTGCCACCACCATGCTTGACAGCTGACACAGTGTTCTTAGGTTTGAAAGCCTCACCTTTACCCTTTTACATGATCTAACGAACTAAGTCAAATGCTACAGTCAGCAATGAGAGCTAAGAAAAGTGTTTTTACAGGCCTCAACACCAAATTATTACTCTACTATCTGAATGTTGCAGCAGAAATACAAACTCATCAGACCAACCTTTTTCCCAATCTTCTACTGTAAGCTTGTGTGAGTTTTAGCTTCATTTTGCTGTTCTTAGCTGACAGGAGTGGCACCAGTTGTGGTCTCCTGCTGCTGTAGCCTGTCCTCCACAACCAGGCTGCATTCAAAGTCAAGTAATCACCTTTTTCTGCCAGTGCAATGCTCGGTTTGGACTTCAGCAGGTTGTCCTGACCATAACTACATAATTAACTGAGTTGTTACAGGAGTCAGTCCTTGGTCATTCTATGCAGATTGTATTGTTTAATTACTAAAATCAAGTCAAACACTTTTGTTGATGGCTGGTAACAAAGACATCTACAGTCAAGATTCAAGGGTCTCTTCAGAGGATTTATGCCATAAATCCTCAGCTGCATGGCTGAAGCCCAGCAGACCCTTGGGCTGGTTAATGGGTCGCTCAGGAAATCTTGACCTATTTCTGTTATGTTTTGCACTTGTCTTTCGTTTTTTACATATCCGTGTCTCTTTATTTTACTATCCGTTTGAAATGTTTTGAGCAATCACAGTGGTAATGTTACACACTCATTGAAATACACTTCATTTCAAACAGTTCTGTGTTAAATTAAATGCTGCAGTGCGCTTAAGGGCAAACTGTCACTAAGATAAATGTAAAATTATGCAAATACATTTCTGAGGGCCCGTTTACATAACTCTTAGTCACGTAAGCTTTTCATAACTGCTGAGTAAACCGACAAATTTGAGGTTATTTATTCTATAAATTTTACTCTCTCATTTATGCAGCAAAGAGGTGTGGCGTTCTTATGAAATCCCTGTGTGTAGATTAAAATATCCATGTGCATCATCATGGGCATGACTAATATGTTTTTCAGGTACATGGCTTTCATCTGCCAGCAGCACTCCACTCCCACTGACAGTGTACTGCCTTTGTGCCTGGGCATGTTCAAGTTTCAAAGCATTAAACCTCAGTTTTTAAGATCTCTGTCAAAACTAAGAATCCCAACCAGTAAATTAAAATCATTTATAGGTTCCCTGGGGAGGACTACGACTGTTTTTTTTCCTGACATAAATGAGTGTGAGCATAAAAAATTGTAATTAAAATTATAAGGCTTGAACTTTGATTTGATACAAAAATGTCCATGTTATGCTTATTTGCAGGCTTGTCATTTGATTTGTGGGACATACTAGAATAGGTTTGGTTGCTTTCATGTGGAAAAAAGATACAGTATGTTCTGCTCAGTTTTAGCTCCTGTCTCCTTAAAACCCAGTGACTGAGAAGCCCAGTTGACTTTGTATTGGTCAAAAAGGTTTTGCCATCTTGGATTGTTAGCAGTACTTTGGCATTGCAGTTATCAGTGCATAACTGATAAAAGTGGATGGCTCACGGCTGTGAGCGCAGTGCAAAATTTAGCTTTGTCTTGACTCTTATGTTTAGAACACAAGACCCATATATTCTTACATAACATGGTCGAGTATTTAAATGACAAAGGGAAGAACTGAAACAATATTAACATGGAGCGTCACAGGCAGCAGGGATATCCTGACATGCGAGGGTGCTTGTTAGACCCAGCAAACTTAATTTTTAGAGTCAGCTGCTGGGTTCGCAGTGTTTCAGGGGTTTAGTTGTATTTCTGCTCAGAGATTGCTCAGAAATCACTCTCACAGTAGAGGTCATTCACTAAGTGTCAGAGCACATTAATAACAGATCGACTTAAATAATAGCTTACTAATGCTAACTAACAGCAGCTAACAGAGGTCAACAGCAGCTAACGACAGCTAACACCGGTTGACAGTGGCTAACAGGAGACAACAGTCTCTTCAGACTACAGTTTTTGGTACTTCTGCATTAGTTTTATCTTTCAGCCCTGGAGGCTGCTGCTTGGGAAGGACAAGACTACATTATAATTAAATAGTTGAGTTTTCTGAATGAATAATAACTTGAGGCGAGAGTGATATTTTCTGTCTTTTAGTAACCACCATCATGTGTATGCCACAGAGAGCCAGAGAAGCACTTCTCCTTAGTCTTTCAAAACTTTAAACCTGCTCTTATCAGGAACCTGGCTTTAAACACTCCACTTCCTTATCAAAACACCAAACATTAAACTCGGAGCCCTGCAGGTTTCCGTCCTGGCAGCAGGTTAATTACACCTGGTGTCCCAGGTGTTAACCAGTCCCTGATTAGATGGCTGGAGCAAAACCTTGAAGGGAATCCGAACTGCTTTGGTTCGTGACCCATTAACGCAAAGTTAACAGGCTTTTTGGTGTTAATCCCAGCACTTTAAAGGTTTGGATTATGAGTTAACGCCCAGTCAAAGTAAAATTGGTGTTAGAAGGTGAAGAAAAGTGAGAGAGAAGAGGCCGCGAGGCTCACTCAAAAATCAAGGATAGACATGATAATAAATTCACGCCGTTGAAGACAGTTAAAACTGTTTACAGTGCACAGCACACAGGAGCACTGTGCAGAAGCACACGCATCCACATGATGCACGCATGCATCATATAGAGGCACCGAAGCACCAACCAGCTTCCTGTGCACTGTAGAGAGGATTTCTGCCTCAGGGACATCAGTGAACTTCCGAAACGCCAGCAGAGGTCAGAGAGGGAGGGATAGAGCGAGATCATTTCCATGTGCTCTCTGATCCCGCCTCTTAAATATTTAATAGAGGAGGCAAGAGAGTCCAGTCGAGGCTTTGAGGATCATCCCTGCCGTTTTTCTTTCATCTCCCACCACCCACCATGTCTTCTGTGCTCCACAGCTTCCATCTTCTTCATCCTCGCTCTCTCTTTTTTCTTCCTCCTTTTCAGCCCGCTGCCCTCCTCCTCCCTGCTCGTGACCTCATGCCTTTTTTCTTTGCATTTTCATCCGAGCGCTGCTCATTACATCAAGCTCATTCACACACACACACACACGTGTTACTGCATGTCTGATCATTGTTACTCACTTTACCGTAGCCCTTGAAGCTGAACTCTGAAGAACATCTCTATTCAAAGATGCATTAGGCTGTGGAAAGCAGCTGAAAGGATGAGGACGGAGAAAAGATGGAGTTATGTACTGAAAACAACGAGCATGCTTACCATATCCATGGCAGCTTTTATGAAAATGCAAATTAACAAATGAAGGTTTAGCTCCTGCTACAAGTGAATCTCTCACATCTGCTTGGCTTTAGGGGCGAATCCTGTTATAAAGACTAGAGATGGACTGTTACGATATTACATATCGGCATCGGTCCGATACTGACGTAAATTACTGGATTGGATATCGGAGGGAAATAAAAATGTAATCCGATCCATTAAATATCAAAAAAGCACCTCACAAAACTTGCGACACGGCGTAACTCTCCTCATAACCGTAGCACGTCGGAGCAGTGTGCATCACGTGATAGAGCGGCTGCATGTATTTGTAGCCTCGCTAGCAATCTGGCATTTCATCGCCGAGGAAGTGATCCCAGAGAGAAGTAAAGCAAGTGTGTAAGTTCATCTCTGAATGTTTATAAAGCATTTTTGCGTTAAGCTTAACAACCGATATATGGAGCGACTGCCTCTCTCTCCCTCCCTCTCCTGCTGCTAATTCAGTCATGAAACTGATCAATGATCAGCTGATCGGCTTTTCTGTCTCGAGTCCGTCTCGCTTGCTTGTTTGTTTATCGCCCACTTCGAGCCAGAAAGAGGAAACCAGCGGCTGAACAACAGCAGCACGTTTAAGCTTGATAAGCTGTTGTTAGAATTTATTTAATATTACTTTCTACACCAGGATCCTTTTCTATGCAGCTGACGGCTGGTAACTGTGCAGGGGCGGATCTAGCAAAGTTTAGCCAAAGTTTAGTAAAATGTATAGAAGTCCATTACTGGTAACTAACCAGTAATAACTAGTAACTATTAAGTCTAATATACCCTTGTAAGCTATAGTACTTTTTCCTTTGGGAAGGTACCATCTGTGCAGTCTGCAGTTCTGTCGAAGAAAGATGTTGAATCTATTTAATTATTCATTTCTTCAAAAATAATTTATTTCTGTGCATTTTTTTTTCCACACTGCATCAAATTAAAGTTGATTACGTAGATTAAGCATCATGAGGTGGAGGGTGGGGGGGTGGTTCCCTTTTTTTTTTTTTGCTGGGAGTTTGCAACCCTATTAGTTAGGTTGCTTACTCTTTAAAATACCAGAATAGGGAGGATGGAGCAGGTTTAAGTTTATTAGGTTCATCAGTTTTGCTGAACTATGAAATATTTTGGGTGCAGTGTATTTTTTGCATACAGGTATAACAGAATAGCTTTAGTGTTTTTTTGGTTTTTTAACTTGAGTATGAACTTATACAAAAAGCAGCAAGATATTAAAAAAACAGTTTTATTGATTAAAAACACACTATATCGGATTCATATCGGTATCGGCAGATAGCCAAATTTATGATCTCGGTATCGGACATAAAAAAGTGGTATCGTGCCATCTCTAGTAAAGACATCTGGTACAAAAGCTGTCCACTAATTAAACCTGAAATACTTTCAAGATAAGAGTTAAAGATTTAACAGGACAAAAAAAAAAAAAAAATTCAACTTTGTAATGCTGTTTGTGAGAACCTGTGTTGCCATAGAGGTTATCAAAAGCTGACTACAAATTGACCCCGATGTGTCTGAATCTGCGTCCATCAGCTGACACATTTGATGTTGTCGCACACTTCCAAATAAAGAGGAGCAAGCTGGTGAATCAGAGCGGAGACCCAGCCGAAATATTTCATGACGAGCAAATCAATCATCAAGCTGCATACCGGGAGGGTAAAACTGCTTTGTCATCTGGCCATTTGGCTTCATATTAAAGCTTCTGGGCCTTTATACTACACGTGCAGACCTATTTTAAGCTCTGCTTTTATTTCAGTTAATGGTGGCTAAGCTACATATATATATATATATATATGTACATATATATATATATATATATATATATATATATATATATATATATATATATATATATATATATATATATGAGAGAGAGAGAGACTAGACACTAGAGAGACTAGACACTAGTGGTGTTGACTAGACACTAGTGGTGTTGAAGATGAAGACTGAGGCTTGGATGGAGCTCTGACTGAGGTGTCTGTGAGGTGGAGATGGGGAGGACGTGGGTTGCACAAATGAGAGTCTGAAAAGGGGAATGATGGAAGAGCTCTGAGAGCTAAACTGCGCAGAGTGGAGGCTGATTGGCTCAAAGAAGACAGGAAGAAGATGATTGGACTAGAGTAATGATCTATTTATCTATAGCAAAACTGACATGAGCTCATAGAAAAGCATCTGAAACCTGAGCTTGTGGGTCACAGAGGTTTCTGTTACACACAGTTACAACATTATGTGAAAGTTTCAAATGTAGTTGGAAAAAGCACTACGACCAACTACTGTGCACAGCCAGCTGAGCAGCTTTAGATTAGAAAGTCCGCCTTACTCCACTCCAGACATGGATGTGGACAGTGTAGTTTGCACGGGAAACACTGACTTGTCTGCGCAACACTGGTCTGCGAACACTGGCCAACTATCAACCGAGCTGCAGTGAAACTGAAAAGTGCGACAAACCTGAAATGGAGCACACTCACCTTCAAAGTAAAAGTTAGAATAGAATAGAATAGAATAGAATAGAATAGCCTTTATTGTCATTGTACAGAGTACAACGAAATTGGAGTGCCACTCCCTTGGTGCAAGATTCAATAATAAATATAAATGTAAAATATAAAAAGTACAATAAAACAATCGCAAGTACTCAAACAATAGTAAGTACGATATATACAGGATAGCAGCATTAATATAATGACAGTATGAATAGCAGCATGATATAATGGCAGTGACAGTATGGTATAGCTAAGCAGGTTCAATTGTTTTTGTGCTTATTTACTACGGTGATAGCTCTGGGAAAGAAGCTATCCCTGAATCTGTTTGTCCTGGTTTTATGTGACCTGTACCGTCGGCCTGACGGTAATAGTTCAAACAGTTGATTGCTGGGGTGAGAGTGGTCCTTGATGATATTGCCAGCTCTGCTGAGGTACCGAGAGTTTGCAGTGACCTCCAGGCTGGGCAGAGAGCAGCCAGTGATCTTCTGGGCTGTGTTGATGACCCTCTGCAGTACTTTCCTGTCCGCAGTTGAGCACCCTGCATACCATGATGTTATGCCGTACGTTAGGATGCTCTCTATGGTGGCTCTGTAAAATGTCACCAGCAGCCTCCCCTCCAGGTTGTTCCTCCTGAGCACTCTCAGAAAGTGGAGACGCTGCTGGGCCTTTTTTTACCACCGCCGTGGTATTTGCAGTCCAGGAGAGGTCATCAGAGATCTGCACGCCCAAAAACCTCATGGAGCGTACCCTCTCCACACAGTTCCCATGAATGTAAAGTGGGGCCGGGTCTGCTCTGCCCTTCCTGAAGTCCAAGATAAGTTCTTTAGTTTTCGTGGTGTTAAGTTGGACGTTGTTAACTGAACACCACTCAGTCAGTCTGTTGACCTCATCTCTGTAGTCCGACTCATCCCCCCTTGAGATGAGTCCAACCACTGTGGTGTCATCCGAGAACTTTATGATGGTGTTTGAGAGATGGGTAGGGGAGCAGTCGGATGTGTAGAGCGTAAACAGGAGGGGACTCAAAACACATCCTTGTGGAGACCCGGTGCTGAGTGTGATGGTGCTGGACCGGTGGGGGCCGAGTCTGACAGACTGTGGTCTATTTGTCAGGAAGTCCTTGATCCAGAGGCAGATGGGGGTGGAGAGTCCCAGGTGAGACAGTTTCTGGACCAGGATCTCCGGGATGATATGTTTGAATGCTGAGCTGAAGTCCAGAAAGAGCATTCTCACATAGCTTCCTCGGTGCTCCAGGTGACTCAGCGCAGTGTGGAGCGCTATGGTGATAGCGTCCTCGGTGGATTGATTTGTCCTGTAGGCAAAATGGTGGGGGTCCAGAGTGGGAGGCAGACCGGCCCTGATGTGCTGACAGACCAGTCTCTCAAAGCACTTCATCACTACAGGCGTAAGTGCAACAGGCCTGTAGTCATTTGGGCTGGCCACAGCTGTCTTCTTGGCGATGGGGATGATGGTGGAGGTTTTGAGGCAGGGCGGAACCGTGTTTGATGACAAGGAAAGGTTGAAGATTTTAGTGAAGACTCCGGTCAGTTCGTCAGCACATGCTCTGAGAACCTTTCCATGTATTCCATCAGGACCTGCCGCCTTCCTGGGATTCACTGACCTTAGAACACACCTCACTTGATGCTCCCTGAGTGTTAGTGTGCCAGTGCTGGGGGCGGGTGGAAGTGGTGTGGCAGCTGAGGGCCTGGTCGTCTCAAAGCGGGCGAAGAAACGGTTTAGATCCTCAGCCAGCGAGGCATCAGTCCTAGATGTCGCCTGGTTATTGCTTCTGTAGTTGGTAATGTGATTGATCCCCTGCCACATTTTTCTGGGGTCGTTGTCAGCAAAGTGATCTTCAATCCTCCTCCTATAGGCAGCCTTAGCTTTCCTGATGCCTCTACTCAGGTCTGCCCTGGCCGCCCTATACGCAGCCCTGTCCCCTGACTTGAAGGCAGTGTTGCGGCTTTTTAGGAGGGATTGCACTTCGCTATTCATCCAGGGTTTTTGATTTGGAAACACCCTGACCCTTTTGTTGACGGTGACATTTTCAACACAGTTCCTGATGTACGAGAGTACAGTGTCCGTGTACTCCTGGAGGTTGTGGCTGGAGCATAAATCCCATACAGTTGTTGAGAAGCAGTCCTGCAGTTGAGAGAGGGCTCCTTCAGGCCAGGTTTTTATTGTCTTTGTCTGGGGCTTTGTTTTTCTCAGCAGGGGGGTGTAGGTGGAGGTGAGGGACATGCAGAGGTGGTCAGATCCAGCCAGGTGGGGGAGGGGTGTCGCTCTGAAAGCATGCCTGATGTTTGAATAGACATGGTCCAAAGTGTGTTCTCCTCTCGTAGCAAAGTCCACAAACTGGACAAATTTAGGAAGCACAGTCTTTAGGCATGCTTTGTTAAAGTCGCCGGCGACAATAAAAACCCCATCGGGGTGGGCAAGCTGTTGATTGTTTATGGTGTTGAGCAAGAGGCTGAGAGCCGTGCCAACGTTAGCATCCGGCGGTATATAAACAGCTATCACAATAACTACTGTAAACTCCCTCGGGATGTAAAAAAGGTCTGCACGAGACTGCCAGAACCTCCAAATCAGGAGAACAGTGTGTGTGAATGATCCTGCTGTTACAACACCACTCGTTATGCACGTAAACACATAGCCCCCCTCCTCTGCTTTTACCTGAGTTGCCGTTTCTGTCATGCCGGTGTAGTGTGCGGCCTGCTAACTTGACTGCAGCGTCGGGAATCAGCAGGTGGAGCCACGTCTCCGTAATAAGAATAATGCTGCAGTTACGTGCAAAGCTCGTGGTGGCTATCTGTAGCTCCAATTCGTCCAATTTGTGGGTGATGGATCTGGCGTTCGATAGGAAAAGGCTCGGAAGTGCTGGCCGGTGTGGATGTTTGCGTAGCCTAGCGTCTGAGCCCGACCGGCATCCCCTCTTCTGCTTTCTTTCCCTCCGTTGCCTTCTACGCTTGCTGGGCGGGCAGACCATCCACAGTGACCCTGGCGGTCCCGCTATCTCCTCCAGGATGTTGTGTGTTCGCTGATAGTCGCCAGAAACAGACAAACTATATTTAAAACCTAGGTCAATTAGGTTCTGGCGACTGTAAGAGATGGCGGCGTTGCAAACATTCAAAAATATCCACATTAAAAGTAAAAACGAGCACCAAACTGGAGCGCTAAGAGCCGCTGCACCCGTGCGCGCCGCCATCTTGGATAGGATTCCAAGTTGCACCTTGAGTAGTGCTGGTTGCAGTTGTTGCACCCTGTTCTCTATTTGTTTGCAGGCCAATCTGCACTGCAACATTTCACTGATTTTTTTTTCCTCATTTCAGAATTTTTCAAACTGGAAATTCCTATAAAGTTGGTAAACTGAAGGCAACCAATTTGAGAGCAACAGCTTAGTGTTAGAAGAAAAAGATAGAAATCGTCAGAGTTTACTGATTTCAGGGGAGGGGGGTGAAACACACCCTGCACGTGGGATGGGATTGTTTCCTACACTCTTCTCAAACTGGAGAGCAAGTATGGAGGGCCACAAGTGCCAAAATGAATTTATTGTTTCATTAATTAATTAATATTAGAAATGAATAATGTAGTAATTGTATTAGAGTATATGAATCGATATTTAATTAATTCCCATTTTAATCAATAATGACACATGTAATTAATTATTTGATGATGTGTTTATTTACTTCATTTTTGCACTTGTGGGCCACCACAGTCAGTTCCACCAGACCAAAAAATAGTGATTACCGTATTTTCACGACCATAAGACGCACCGTACTAAAAGGCGCAGTCTCAGTTATGTGTGCCATTACTGTATTTAACACACACATAAGGCGCACCTGATTATAGGGCACATACAAGTATGCGTGTTTAAAAATGAAGCGGGAGCAAAACTGAGTTTGGTACTCACATTTTTATTACCGGTAATTGTATCATAACCGAAGAGGGAGCAAAACTGAGTTTGGTACTTACATTTTTATTACCGGTAATTGTCATCATCATCAGCATACAAGTATGCGTATTTAAAAATGAAGCGGGAGCAAAACTGAGTTTGGTACTTACATTTTTATTACCGGTAATTGTCATCATCATCAGCATACAAGTATGCGTATTTAAAAATGAAGCGGGAGCAAAACTGAGTTTGGTACTCACATTTTTATTACCGGTAATTGTCATCAATCAAACCCATCAAAGTCCTCATCCTCTGTGTCTGAATTGAACAGCTGCGCTAAATCTCCATCAAACATGCCAGGTTCACTTTCTTCACCGTCAGAGTCACTTTCCGTGCCGTGCGGCTCCTCGGAAATGATGCCGGCTTTTGCGAAAGCTCGAACAACAGTGCCAGCAGACATGTTAGCCCAAGCATCTACAATCCATTCGCAAATTGTGGCGTAACTCGCCCGGCGCTGCCTTCCACTCTTAGTGAAACTGTGGTCCCCATCGGTCATCCATCGCTCCCACGCCGCTCGCAGCCTTACTTTGAACGGGCGGTTCACACCGATGTCCAGCGGCTGGAGTTCCTTTGTCAGGCCTCCCGGAATGACAGCAAGCTCACAGTTCATTTGTTTCACTTGTTTTTTCACATCGGCTGTGAGATGGGCACGCATAGAGTCACAGATCAACAGCGATGGTGATGTGTGGAAAAAACCACCTGGTCTCCTTACATACACCTCCCTCAGCCACTCTTTCATCATTTCCTCATCCATCCAGCCCTTTTCATTTGCCTTAATGATGATTCCTGCTGGAAACTTCTCTTTAGGCAAAGTCTTTCTCTTAAAAATCACCATAAGCGGCAGTTTCTGTCCATTAGCATGGCAGCCAAGCACAACAGTGAAAGAAGACTTTTCGTGCCCCGTTGTGCGTATCGCTACCGTGCTGGTCCCATTCTTCTCCACAGTGTGACTCACCGGGATGTCGAAAGTGAGCGGCACCTCGTCCATGTTAGTGATGTGGCTGGGCTGGATGTGTTTGTCGGCGATGTGTTTGCTGCAGTAGGAGCGGAAGATGGCCAGCTTTTCATTATAATCCACTGGAAGTTGCTGCGCTACCGTAGTCCTGGTCCGGATGGAAAAATGGCACCGTTTCATGAAACGAAAGCACCAAGACGGACCTCCTCGGAAATGTTCAATTTTCATTTCTTCTGCTAGCGAAACCGCTTTTAGTCGAATGGTGACCGTCGAAATGCTTCTCCCACTCGTTCTTTGCTCGATGATCCACCGCTCGAGTCTTTCCTCCAACTCGGGCCACCTCGCCTTATGTCCGCGGAAACTCAGCTGCGTCTTCTTGACCTGTCAGAGCTTGTTTTCCAGCTTCCTCCATTTGCGAACCATCGATTCGTTAATCTTAAATTCTCTCACGGCTGCTCGATTTCCATGTTCCTCCGCGTAGCTGATGGCCTTGAGTTTAAACTGTGCTTCAGTAAGCGTGTCTCTTTGCCATTTTCAGGGTTGTTAAAACAACGATGTTCCACATAATGCACATACCTGTCCTTTTATACAGGTATGTGCGATTGTCCGGTATATACAATCAACGCCCACACTTCACCCTTTAGCGTTCTCATGGTGTTCTCTACTACGTCCACCTTACAACACACAGGGCGCACTGCACTATAGGGCGCGCCGCACTTTTTAAAGAAAATCTAAGGCTTTTATGTGCGCCTTATAGTTGCGAAAATACGGTATGTTATTTATTTATTTTATATTACATTTATTGTTATTTTAATTAGGTCATTACTTATTTTAATCATTATTAGCACTGAGAACTAAGTAAGTGGATCTTGTTCTCCCATGTTTTCTGTGAATGACAATCAAAGCTCCCTTAATCCTTGATATGATCTGACTTTTCGAACCACTGGACCGCACATCAAAAGCAACATTTCTAGACTCTTTGACATTTAAGTTTTTATTGATTTTGCAGCATATACTTAAACCTGTATAAGAGGGAGGGAAAAACACACACACACACACACACACACACACACACACACGCACACACACACACACACACACACATACACACACACACACACACACACACAAGAAAACTGCTGGTGTGCACCCCTGCCCTTACAAGTCTAAAAGAAAGAAAAGAGAAACTAACTAACAGTGGGTTCCAAGAGAAGAAACACAGAAATGGGCAAATAAAAATGACGGTAAAGTAACATTTGGACCGGTGGTCACAGTTAATAATCCTTCAGATTATGATAATATGGTCATGATTTCCTGTTTGCTTCAGATAGCTCCATAAGTAGTCCCAATGTTCATCTTTATCTTCTGTATCGTTTTTAAGTTTATTCAGCATGGAGTCATAGGAAGCAGTCTCTGCCATTGCTCTGATCCAGTCTTTCAGGTCAGGATGTACTGTAGTCTTCCAGTGCCTAAGGATAATCCTCGATGCAGGTACCAGTCCAACCATAACAACCGTAAAAATATCATTATGAATACTTGGAATATGAGAATGGATTCCTACCAAACACAATTCAGGAGTTAAGGGCACTTCTAATCCTGAACAACCTTTTAAAAGTGTGACGACTTTCTTCCAAAAAGGAGCTATAAGGGAACATTCCCAAAAACAATGTAGGAAAGTCCCCGCCTCAATTTTACATTTCCAACAGAGATAGTCAGGCATAAGCTTCATACAGTGTAATCTTGCTGGAGTATGATAATATCTACGCAGAATTTTATATTGTATGCATTTGCTCCTCGCCTCCTTAACATAAATCCCATTTTCTGCCAAAATGCCCATCCATTTTTCGTTTGGAATTGGTGCATTTTAAATCTTTCTGCCACAAAGTTTTAATGTTCGAACATTCCCCACTTCTGTTATCATTTACCAACCTATAAAAACATGATGCTGTGTGGTGCTCCTGAGGCATATTTATAAAATTTAGAACAAGGTTTTCATGTCCCCTTCTGAACTTCGATGTCACACAGTGTCTAATTTGCAAATTTCTCCAGAAATTTTCCTTCCCTTCCAATTTGTATGTTTGAACAAGGTCTCCATAGGACATAAATTCCCCATCTTCAAATAAGTCACTAATAACATTTATGCCATGAGACTGCCACAGTTTCCAAAACATTTTTTTCCCCTATACGAATAGCTGGATTGTTCCAAAGAGATCAGTAAAACTGCACATGAGGTGATATTTTAAGAATTCTATGTATATTGAGCCAAACCTGGCTAGAGTGAAGCAAAATTGGGTTCACTGAAGTGCAGCTTTGAGACAGCATACCTTTTGGATCGAAAGGAGTATAAATCTCAGACTCTATACTTAGCCATTCCTTTCCGGCTGGATTTTTTCCCCAGTAATTAACCAATTTTGCCATCTCGAACGAGACTGAATATAATCTTGGATCAGGTAAACTTAATCCATCCTTCTCTCTAGGAGCATATAATTTACTTAGCTTGATTCTTGCCATTTTCCCATCCCACAGAAACTGCTTAATTAAGTTTTCACACTGTTTAAAGAGACTGGGCAGTATCGCAATTGGTAACATCATTACTGCATAGTTAAATTGGGGAGCTATAATCATTTTTACAATATTTATTTTGCCCCACAATGAGATTTTTAATTAGCCCCATTTTTCTATATTTGTTTTTATTTTTAGAAGGACTGGGTCAAAATTAAGTTTGGGTAGGTCCTCCATATCTTGGTTTAGTCTAATCCCGAGATACTTCATCCCTCTAGGTACCGATTTAAAATTGAATTTTTCTACCATGTATGGATAGCATAGTGGGATAGTGGCATTACTTCAGACTTTCCCCAGTTAATAGTATAACCTGACAGCTCAGAGAACGCCTTTGTGGTGTCCATTAAATGCGGCACTGATAAGAGTGGGTCTGTTATAATGGCAAGAATATCATCAGCATAGAGGAGGAGTTTGTGTTCCTGCTGCCCACCTATGACGCCTTTAATCTCCTTGTTTGATCTGATACTCACTGCCAATGTTTCTATAAAAATTAAGAACAAAAGGGGGCTTAAAGAACAGTGCTGACGAGCTCCACGTGACAAACTAAAGAAGGATGAAACCATACCATTTGATATTACCGCCACCTTTGGTTCTTTGTATAGCACTTTAACCCAGTTTAGAAAGTGTGGACCAAACCCGAACCGCAACAAGGTTGAAAAAAAAAGCTCCATTCAACTTTGTCAAAAGCCTTCTCTGGAGGAGAAAGCTGCTATCTTTAGACTGGCTCAACTATATCAAAAGGAGTAGCTTTCGAATGTCATCTGAGGAAGAGCGTGTTTTCATAAATCCAGTCTGATCTGGATGTATGATGACACCCAGAACCCTAGACTCTCTGACTATTTGAAGCTGCATTTTTGTGGTCAGCGGGTTTATGAGCTGTAACACTGTCACAGAGTTAAAGGTGCCTATAACAGATTAAAGGCGAGTTTTCTGCAAAACTGCTTTGGTTAGTGTATGATGGTATTCATGGTTCCATGTTAGCTCCATAATATTTTGTCTTTATAGAAGCTGTTTAATAAAAACATGGTTAGAGGAGCCTTGGAAGCACTTATTGAATGCATGGAAGACTTACTGGCCAGGCCTCCTGATCTAAGCCTTTTTAACCCCCACATATGGAAGTTGGAAACTGATCTGTGTCTTCTTCCTGTCCTTAGACGTACACACACACACACACACACATTAGGGCAGAGAGACACCTTCAGGCTGGTTTGCCTCTCATCGTCGGCTCCTCCATCTTCATTTTTTTCCCATTTCCTCCTCCAGCTGTACTCATTACTCTGTAGATGGGATGGGGGGCCACCGATTGCGTGAGTGAGTGTGGGTTGTGTCTTCAGGGCTTTCTCTCTGACACCTATCTGTTTGCATTCAGACATTTGGCAGTGGTGAAGGGCCAGCTGGCTACCAATCTCCTCGATTGTCTCGTCTTGCTCTCGTCTGAGGGGATTTCAGATGAAGCGTTGGTCCGATTTGTTCTCCGATGACACGCTGAGCTATAATCCCGTAATGTATTTCTGAGGGATGCTGAAACACTAGATATTGCAGAAGGCCTCTTAGTCCCTGAAGTGATACTGTAGGAATAGTGGCATGACATCATCGCAGGTAAAAATACCACAAAGTGCTACACTGTAAGCCTCTATGGGAATATTACTATAAGTATGGCTGCAGTTATCAGGTTTAAATGTGCAGCCAGACTGAGTGAGAGATAAACTCCTGTGGAGAGCTTAAAGGGGATCATTTCATAGCGAAACTGATGGGCTGTGTTTAACTTGACTTACAACGTGACTTCAGGTCAATATTCAACATAATATACAGGTTTATTTGGGGGGAAAGGCGTTGTCTGTTCCAAGGAAGTTGTCACCCATATTATCTGTGTTAGTGAAGGAGGATGATTATTACACAAAACTTCTAGATACACATTAACTAACACTTTCTGGACTTCATGGGGATGGACTCTCATGAATACATGGGGCTCTATGCCCAACTGTTCACTCAGTTGTTGGCTAGTGGGGTGGAGGTAAGCTTGGCAGTTTTCTTGAAGAGTTCTGAGTTCTGTTGGTTCATGATTTATGATCAAGTTCCAGGCTGTTAGTTCTTTTAATTTTAATATTATATCCTGGCTTATCTTTGTTTCTAGTCCTTGGTTCCTGTGTTGAGTATGTTTCTTCTGCATCTTTGACTCCATTCCTGTCTTGTTTTTTTTTTCCAGTAAAAAAGTTGAGATTTTGGAGTTAAGGTCTGTTTCTGTATCATATCATGACAAGAGCTTGCAGTAAAGTACAGCCACACAGATGTTCCCTTTGCCCACAGTGTAAAGTATTCTGCTACCCTGATGAATCGCATGCATAAAAAAAAACTTCCTCAACCTTGAGATTTAAATTTTGTGCTGAGAGCTTATGTAGCAAGCTGGACTTTACAGGATGTCTTCATGTGTGATGTGATTGGTTGTCATTCACATTTACCTGTTACTACAGGCTACAGTATGACTTCCCTTTTATGATAATCCTGTAGGTGTGTGTTGTCGGCTTGCACCTGTTTGCATAATCTGATTACCTTTTTCTTTTTGTCATTAACAAAACCATGAATTCAAATAAAGTAGTTAATGTAGCTGAATATGAATAAGCATGAGCTGGTAAAAGCAAACATCATCTTTTTGTGTTTACAGTAAAAAAAATAAAAATAAACTTGAGCTTTCTTGTAAATGTGGTGTCCTGACTGAAGGCCTAAAAGAAAAAGAAAAAGAAAATAAATATTATAAATAATAAAATTATCTTTGTTTCTAATGAGCAGTGACAGGAAAAAGGATTACAGTTAAAGCTTGCTGCTGCCTATTTTAAGCTAAAGTCTCAGCTATTGTGGATTTCAGCACCATGGACAGCTCTGCTTAAACTGACACTTGATGTTTGCATTATTATTTTAATATTTTATAAATGTTTTTGGAAAAAAAAAACTTTATCACCGTGCACTGAATCTGAATACTCTTCAAACTGTGTTTTGGATTTATTCTCTTCACTCAGTATCTCTCCACATACTCTTATTTCCACACTGGTATATGTCCCAAAAAACATAAAACAAAATGAAACAACTCAGAGTCAGAGTAATATAAATTTTGGCTTGGTCCAGCATATGAGTAGCAGTACACTCTTCATTTACAAAAGTCTTTATGCTATATAAGTAATTCTTATTATTTATCTTCAGTTCACTTTAGTTTCTGTCATTTTAGAGCACAGATTTGTTTGTTTTAGTTGCCTTTCTATTTATTCATCTTAAGTTTATTTATGTTAGGCTCTGTTTAGTTTTTATTAGTTTCAGTGCCAGTTTCAGTTTTAAAAAAAAATCATTTTAATATTTGTGGTGTTTTTAAACTATTAATATACATTAATTAATAGTTTCAGTAATTGCTATTGTTTAATGATTGTTATTAATTAGTTAAATAATTATTAGAAATGTTCACATAAAGCTTTTAGCATGTAAAGCAAAAATGAATTAAACAAGCAAAATTAAGAAGAAAAATAAAAAATGAATTTAACACAAAAAAAATAGCGACAGTTATTGACGAAAAAGGTGTTTCCTGTGGAAGGACTTTTATTTTGAAGCTGTTGCCGGAACCTCGCGTTGATTGTTAGCAGCTTTGTGGCTCGCGCAGCTAAAATCGTCGCGCGGCAGGTTTGTGATGTTATTACCGGGCAGAGACAGACCGAGACTCCGAGACGATGACGGCCGCCAGCAAGAAGAAGCCCAAAGAGTCTCAGCAGGATGAGGTGGGATGACTCGCTAAAACCACACAGCGACACAGACAGACATCTTTATTTTTAATTGATTTTTTTATTTATTTCTAGCTATAATTAGATAACGTTCAGGCGCGTGTGGTCTGCGCGATAGCTACAGTGGACAGGGACCCCACGCTTTATTTTAAATCAAATTTTAATGAAATTATTTAATTTTTACTTGTAAGAATCAAATCTGTAGAAGTTTATCTTTTCCTTCAAGGAGCTTTCCTTTTCCTCCTTTCTCTCAGTAATTTCACACTTTTCCAACTTCAGCCTGAATCCGCGGAGCTCAGGCACGGCTGCAGCGGCACAGCGAGCCATCAGAGCCGGCTGACAGGGATGCAATGTTCGCGGTGTAACTCCAACAGGTTGTCCATGATCATGTAAATAATTCAGGGCGCGTTTGTGGGAAAAACAGGCCGGGAGCTCCGTTTGTGGCGACACTGGTGACTTTGAGTCCTGTTTTGTAGATGCTTTGGCTTCGCAGTTCTTTAAGTTTCCTCGGGTTTGTTTTTGCGTCTTTCTGATCAAATTGTTTCGTTTTTGGTTGTTTGTTTGTTAGTTTTTTAGATTCTTTCGTGTGTTAATCTGCTCAGTCTGCGCATAATTGTTGTGTATTCATCACATGACACAGACAATAATAACAGGTACAGCATATTTATGGTTGAGTGGTGCAAAGATGTTGGAATAGATTAGGAATGGATAACTCGTTGCTACATATACAGTATATATTGACTATTAATAAGTATATAAGTGGTATACAAACATGTACAGCAGAATAAAATATTCCCATTTGTGTTCATTCTCAGTGTTTGTGTTTCGTTTTGTGTCTCTTCATTGTCATCTTTTTCATGTTTTGGTGATTTTGTGTCTTTTTTGTTGTTGTTGCTTTGAGTCTTTTTGTGCTCTTACAGTTTCTTATTTTAAATGTCTTCCTGTTCATCTTCTTTCTTACTTCTTGTGTTTGATTCCCTTTTTGTCTCATTTTGGTGGTTTTGTGTCTCAGTTTTTGCATCTATTTTTTTCATTATTTTCAGTCTTGTTGTGGTAGATCTGGCAGGTTTTTGAGTTTAAATGTTGTGTGTCTTGTTCTTTATCTCTTCATTGTCATCTCTTTTGATTTTTGTTTCTCATCTTTTTGTGGGAGTTTCTGCCTGTGCTCTTACTGTTTATTTTAAATCCTTTGTGTCTCGTTTTTGCATTTTTGTATTTCTTCCTGCTCAACTTATTATTTCTTAATTTACTCAGTAAATGTGTCACATTTTGACTCTCTGTGTGCTAGTTGTGTCTAAATCCTGTCTCCATTTGCTTGTTTTTCATCATTGTGGTAGATCGTGGTGTTTTCTAGTTTAAATGTTGTTTGTCTCATTTAGTGTCGTCATCGGGTCATTTTATTTTGCTTTTTGTTCATCTTTATTCTCATTACTGTCACGTGTTTGTGGTAGCTTGGCATTTATGAAGCCTTGTGTCTAATTTGTCGTCTCTTTGTGTTTGATTGTCATTGTAGCTCCTGTTTTAGTAGGTTCGTGGGTTTTTTTGTCTTTCTTTTGCTCATTTTCAGTGTTTTGTGTGTCACTTGGAATCAAATTGTGCACATTTGTTGCTAGTTTTTCGGTTGTTTTGGATCTTTGAGGAGCTTTGTGCCTCCTTCGGTCGGTCTGTTTTGCACATGGATGTAACCAGGGTTTAGAAATTAGTGTGGTACAGATAACGTTTTTGCCGTTACGCTTTGCTCTTTTGCAGGAGTGACTATGTCTGTAGAAACATGTAAGATGAAATAACAAAAGTAGAGAATTATGGCTTCATTTAAAATGAAAACAGCACAAGGGAGGAAGTTACTTACTCGATGGCTCCTGTCCTGCTGTGCCTCTGATTCATTCACTCCTCCTGTCTAAACCAACCAGTTATCATTTCTCATGAGTCATCGGCCTAAACGCGCCCCAATCAGGCGCAGTGTAGGGTGGGCCATAATGCTGTAGAACTGAAGTCTTTTCAAAGTAAAAGCCACCTATAGCATCTCGTCTCTCCTAAAACATCTGAATCTGATATCCCGAGCCTCTTTGTGGTAATTTTGCATATCTGTGGTCATCGTTGTTTACATTCGTGTACCAAATTTTGTATTTGCACTTGTTTATGCCCCATTTTACTAATTTCTGACCTACTTATGGTAGTTTTGCACATATTTGTGGTAAAACTGTTTCTCATTTTGTATTTCTGTGTTACACCTTATTTTGTGTCATTGGCTCGCAGAGATGTTATCTTTGTTGTCTTATCTGTTATCTGTTGTTTACTATCTTTGGAGTAATTTGTTGTTGCTCTTTTATCTCATTTAAGTAATTTTGTATTTGTTTCTGGATGTGTTTCATGGACGCTCTGCATTCTTTTCCCCACCAAACAATAATCTTGATTTTATTTTGGGTCTAAAAGTTGATTTTTATTTATTCTCTGTGAGTTTGAAGTCTGTTTTGCAAGAGAAATAAACATGCAAAAAGAATGCAGCTTAGAGTTTTCTGCATAAGAACAGACTCTTTTGTCTTTAAAACACCAGGAAACGATAAGTCTCAAAACATTTACTACCATGCAAGAGAAGGATGAGCCGAAAATGATCAATTTGAGAACATTTTGGGCATTTTTAGCTTGAAGAAAGACTCAAATGTCAAATCAGTTGACACGACTTGGATTGATTTGGTTTACTGATTAAATCACTAAGCGCCTGCTCTACAAAAAACTAGCACACAACAGGAAAAAGTAACTGTACAAAAACATTTAAGTTTTTACAGATACTTAATTTACTCGGAAATAATCCCACCTTATTGTTTTTTCAGTCTTGGCCTTTGTCTTTGCATTTTTTTTGTCTGTTTTTGGTGTCTGTTTGCTTAAAGTGACTGGATAATACTCCTGGTAATAATGTCTTGGGTTTTTATTTCGTGGCATATGTCCGAGGTCGATCTGAGAGGCTGGAAATTTTAGCCTTGAATTCGTGTTCAGTCTCAGCGTGACCCAGTGAAAGCCTTTGTGTGGAAAGCCATCGCCTTGGCTTTCAGCAGGTTCGGTTTGTCGATGTGTGTCTTTGCGTCTGTCCCTTTAACTCTCTTCAGTGCATCCTCAGCACACAAACACCGACACGCATGCTTTGATTTGCTCGCCTGCCTTACTTCCCACTGAAGGGAGTTTGATCAGCAGACTGTTGCAGTGAACTGTGTCTGCTGAAGCACACTCACACTCTGAGTGTACGGTGAATTAGCTCCGAGATGTTGAACCAAACTCAGAGAGGAGTCGATGGCCCAGTGGTGTGCAAAGGAAGCTCTACCCACTGCTGAGCGTGTCTGAGGTTTTCCTGCTTCGGTAATTGAACAGTTTCACCTCTCACAGCAGTGGATGTGATATAGATTGTTCTGGACACATTTGTGCCTTTTATACTAAGCGTCACACAGATTTATTCAAAGTGGGTTTGTCATAATAATCCTTCAATAACACTAAAGTCGGCATCCCGCAGCAGCGTGCAGCGATATGAACAGAAGATGAAAGTGTTGTTCATCACAGAAGATCTCAAAAAGATCTAAAAAAAAAAAAAGGTTTATTTAGTTTACTTAAACTGGCGAATCTGTATCCTACCAGAATGAAATCGCCGCTAGTGCTTTTTCGTTGAGGCACAAACTGTTTTTACAAGTCTTAGGTTGGTTTAGCTTCACACTGCACAAAATCAAACCCTTTCTACATCACTCGATTAATATCACAGCTTCTTTTCCAGTCTTAAACAGTTGTGTGCTTGACTGACAATAGATTTAAGACTTTGTATATAACCTTACCAGCCACTTTATTAGGTATAACTTGCTAGTACTGGGTTGGACCCCCTATTTGCCTTCAGAACAATAGATTCAACAAGGTGCTGAAAACATTCCTCTGAGTTTTTGATCCATATTGACACGATAGCATCGCACAGTTAGTTGTGTAGTTGTGCTCTCGTGTGTATGTGTGCGTGGTCATATTTAGAAAGGTTTGTGGCTGTATTTTTTTAGATTTATACAAGAATTGTGTAAAATGAAAAAACTGGGTGTATACTGTGAAAATGCATTGGTTACGTTTGTTACCTTTCAGACTGAATCTACACTCACCAAACATTTTATTAGGTACACCTTGCTAGTAAAGGGTTGGGAGCCCTTTTACCTTCAGAGCTGTCTTAAGTCTTCATAACAGAAATTCAGCAAGACTCTTTAAAGACTTAATGTAACTAGAGCCAGTGATCCAGATCTTAGTTACTCTTTGGTCCTTGTGTGGTTTCATGAGTCTCCACAAACAACAGAAACAACATCCAAACAAAGTGGAGCTCAGAGCAAAGCTCAGGAGCCGAATAGACATGTTCTCCATTCTGCTGAAGGTCACGATGGATCAGCTGTACACTGAACATTATGCAGCATGTTTGGGGTCCCTTTGTGCAGCCCCAGTGGCCTAATGGATAAGGCACTGGCCTCCTAAGCCAGGGATTGTGGGTTCGAGTCCCATCTGGGGTGATTTTCAGCGCAGTGGTGCAGTGGAAGCAATATGCAGTACAACCATCATACTGGTCTTGTTTTAGAGGTATTGTAACATAAGAACTACACATCTCAGCTTACTTGGCATTATTCTTCAAGTTTTCTGGACTTACATAACCATAATTAGTTTCAGCCATAATAGTAATCAAATAGTTTCTTGCTTTTGTTATTTGACAGCTTGTGTTTTGAATAGAAAAAACATGCAGGATTTTAATATGTTGTAAATCTACACAGGTATCCATGTTTTCTTTCTGTGTGTGTGTGAGCTGTTAGGTGGCAAAGTCTGAGGTTGTAATGGTTCTGTTGATGTGTGGGCTCAAGCTGGCAGAGGCAGGGTTATAAAGGTGTTTTTTGTCGATTGTTAAGGCCTTTGCCTTAATCCCTTAAGCCCTCGGCTATTTTCTGAAATTTCCACCTGGAAAACAAAAACCTCCCAAATTTAGTCAGTAACACGTCCACAGCTGTGAGGCCAAAATGAACAGCCCTGGGCTCTATTGATCAGAGGCACTTGTGAGAATTTAGAATTCAGTAAGTCGCCAGACGAGAATAGGATTTGACAAACTAGTAAAGTATACTTAGTGTACAACTTCCAAATGGTCAAGACTGTAAATTAGAAACTAAAGCCAGTGTTGGACTCAGTTGGGAGAGTCAACTGAGGTTTTGACATGCAGCACACAGCACAAAACTGTTACCGCTATAATGAAATAGCCGAGAGAGCGAGGTTGCACTACAACACCAATTTTGCCTTTCTGTAGCAACCTGAAAAACCTGCAGGATATGAAATGTGCAAGAGGTAAGAATTCTGAATCAGGTTGGTGATTTAACAGTATGCGTTTCACTCCAGTTGGCATCTTCAGCGATTCTGGAGGTAAGAGCCATATTTTTCTGCATTTCTGTTTTTAATAATCTGCAATAATGAGAGTTAACCGAACAAATATCTAAAGATTGCAATGGTGAACCCGCTGAATGAATAACCATGTAAACAGGGTAACATTTGGGTAAAATCCTGTATATTTAACTTTTGATCAGATTCTGAATTGATGATCTTTGATGTCCAGCTCTCCCACAATATCCTGCACTCACAATGTGCTCAACGATCGGGCTTGAGTACACATCTGTTTGCCTCAGCATCTTGGCCTCTCTCTCACGCTTGGTTCCTTCCTCGTACACATGCTCTTTTGAAGCCTTTCAACAGAACACCCATATGGAAAAGAAATAGTAAAAACGTATAAAAGACTTGCATAAGATGTGGCCTACTTCATATAGTGAATCATGAAAGGCTTATATGATGTACTCATGAAAGTGGCCACTTTCTCATTACTTTCACATATTGTTTTAGTAAGTATCCAAAACATACAAGTTTCCTTTATAGAATTTTTCAAGGGATCTTATATCTGTTTTCGCTCTTGTATGCTTTTCATACAAGTTTCACACAAGACAGATACAAACTTTATAAGATTTATATATATCTTTTCCATATGGGCAAGGTCCATGACTTTATGCTTTTTGTGGCACTCATACGTTACAAAAGCAGCTACTTTTATGCAGGATTGCAGTGCTCGGGCACTGATAGCAATCATACTACATGCATGATGTGCCAGTTTGAACTGAAACTGGTCCCACCTCTTAAAGCAGGACAGGGTTCCTCAGCTGTTACCAGGCACAGCATACAATGATTACACTAATCAAAACAAATTAGACTTTGGGCGTCATATGTGCTGAGCATAGTATCATTGGTAAGTCTGACTACAGTCTAAACAAGTCCTTCACATAGGAGGCGACATATGCTGTGCTGACTGCTAGCTAGTGCAAATGGCCCGAAATTTGCGCTAAGCTGGCCGTTGAGCTCTGCTTGTACTTCACTTTGTTCCACCCGCTGTACTTGTACTACACGCGCCTGCTCTGTGTTATTTCAAAACATGCATCTCTCATTCATGAAGAAGAAAGCTTTGAGGGGTGTGTCGTTTCCACAACACTGCTTTCCTTCTGAGGTCCCCAGAGCCATTGAAAGGAATGACTTTAAGACTGGAGGTCCCTATAGATGCACGTAAACTTGTGTCAGAAAGTTCACTAAACTCTGATACACACAGAATCTTTTCGTTCATCATGAGGTTTAACTTAGCGTGGCTCTAGGTTTCTATTGGTTGCACGAAGGTACATCACAGTGCACAGCGGTCAAAGTTCAACCGGGTTGAACTCAACTTTGACTGTGCAAAGCACAGCGGGGAACCGCTATTGCCCAGTGCAAGCAATAGAAAGGAGAGCGGTTCAGAGCACAGCAATGCGTGAGCTACATCCTATGTGAAAAGGCTTTAAGGCTGTGCTGAATCTGTGTAAAGCCTATTGTGTACCCTGCAGAAGTAGCCAACTCGGTTGCCAGTATTTATGTTGCATTCCAGTTATGTTTAATGTTGGGAGTCTACAGTGATGTCAGCCCTGAGTTAGTCTGTTCCAGTAGGAAAGTCAGAAAAGCAATGAAAAACAAGATTTGTTGAGCTTCTTAGCAGGGCAGAGCCATTCATGTATCTCTAGCAATGCAGAATAATACTTGTGTTTTTAATGGTAAAAAAAAACTGCTGCAACATATTCATGAATAGAGCCTGTGTATGGTTTATTTAGCAAGTCACAAATACACAGCAGTGGCGGTATAGATTCAAAGTTTTTCTGTTTTATTGCCGTTTTATTCACTGTCGCCATCGTGGATTGTTAACTTGGGGTTGGTGGGGCTAATTTGACTTTCTAAAACAGTGATTCTTAACCTGGGTTCGATCGAACCCTAGGGGTTCGGTGAGTCGGTCTCAGGGGTTCGGCAGAGCCTCCGCCATGACATGCATGGTTCATTTTGTGCACCAGTAAAAAACATATCTATGTCTTGAATTTGAAAAAAAAATCACATTTTATTTTTCACTAAAGGGGGGTTCAGTGAATGCGCATATGAAGCTGGTGGGGTTCGGTACCTCCAACAAGGTTAAGAACCACTGTTCTAAAATCAGAGTTGAGGGCACATTGGGGATGAAAATTATAACTCTGGACTTCCAACTTATTCTGGAACCCAACAATATACAACGCAGTTTATTAACATACTAGTTGTCGTTGGAGTTGCGCTTATTGAGCAGTCCAGTCTCTTCAAGTTGATGTGAAAAATGATGAGAAAAGAGGAGGAAGAGGAAATAGTGGTACTGAATTGTGATGACATGTAGTTGCGCTTTTATGATGGTGCACATCAGGCTTCAATGTAGCGTTTCAGCATTAAAATATATGCTCGAGATTTAATACAGACATATAAATCCCACTTAGCTAAATTTTTTCATTGATGCTGAATGATGCTTTCACAGGCTCTATGCAACCATGTGAAAAACGAACTACCCTGTTACTGCTTCCATATGAATGAATAAACTCGATTAGCTGTTTATCAGTAAGTGTGACTACCTTATGAAAACAGAACATTTAGCGGTTTGCAAGTCTGAAGCTTTCAGGTGTGTGTTAACACAATGCCAGCGAATTTACCCCAAACTCAGAGCACACAACGCTCAGAGAAACTGCAACATCCAAGAGCTACTTCTCAGACTCTACAGGCATCAGTTAGCTTGTTAAATGTTAAAGCACAGCACTGAACATGTATGGCTTATTTGAAAGGGTTTTCGGAAAAGACCGGGGCAGCACAGCTTAGGTTTGAAAAGTTACATCTGAAAAAAACCACTAGACTTCTAGAACAATGTGCTTTAAACAGACAAGACCAAAGTGAAGATGTTTGACCATAATGCACAAAACCAAACTCGGCTTGTTTTGTAGACCCAGGACCTGGACAGCTTTTCTATACTGAAGTATTCTAGTAAAATCTGAGGACATCTGTCTGACTGCTACAGACCAAACTTGGTCATGGGAGGTTAATCTGGTTTGTTTGTTTTGTGTATTATTGTAGGGTCTTTACATTACAAAAGAAAGCACCTCGAGACAGCTGTTGTGATTTGGCACAATATAAATCAAATTGAATTGAATTTATTACATTTTGCCTTTATTTTTGAGAAATTCCTGATGAGAAATTTCAGTCCACTTTGAACGTTTAAGAGACTTCAACCTGTGCCTCACAGATTTTAAAGTGGAATACCTGTTGAATGTTTAAACAGTCTAGCATGACAGTAAACATTAGAGAATTGGTGATCTTTGATGCCCACCTACGAAACTCCTTCAGGTTTCAGGTCAGATACTTTAAAACTCACAGCAAGAGTCCTTTTAAGCTTCCAAATTTGAACATGTTTTCCATCTTCTGCCTGTCGGAGATAATTAGACACCAAACAGCTGACCAAATGAAGATTGTCAGGATACTTAACAAGTCAAAAGTAACACGAGTTTTTAGCTCGTCTCTCCGGCTCTACAGAGGGCAGACAGACTGCTGGAAAACATGCAGTTTGATGTGTTTGATGTACGAACAAGGCTTCATGCTGTCTTCCCTTTATGCTTCTCCCTCTCAAGCTCAGAAGAAAGGCCACTTAGTCAGCATGTGACAGCTTCCTATTACAGTCCCCTGCAGTGTCGCTGCTGGAAACATCCGAGTGCTCGTCCGCAGCCATCTCCTGGCCCCGTGCGAGGTTAAACTAAAAACCCTGCTTGCATCATTTCTTTCTCATCTTTTCTCTCACTTGTCAACGTCTTGGCTGCGGGTTCAACTTTCATCATCGGAGGCTGGAGTGAGGAATGATGTAAGCTGGTAGCTTCTTGAGAAGCTACGGTTCATTGGATGTCTTGGAATCCTTAAGCAAACTTTCAGCCTAAGAGCACAACGTGTGAAAGCTCAGATCAGATTTTCCACTTTAGCTCGGAGGATAATCACCGCTCTGTCTAGACGACGGGAGTGTTATATGACCGTAAAAGTCAAAATTCAATCCTGACTGATGCTGGAGATGAACGCCGGCGAGTCTGCTCTATTTTTATATGTCGCGTCCATTAAAAATAGTGAATTCCTTCTAATGTTTTCTAAATGCACTCCAAACAATAGGAGGAAATAAAGGGACTGTTCTTCCTACATCATTATTTTACAGACTGATCCATGTTGTGTGCTGGCTGACCTGCATTTTTCTTTCTTTTTTATTCAGTCATTTCATTTTACAAAGAAGTGATTCACACACAAATCCGTATTAAAACAGCTGGATACCAATTATCCAAGTTATATTAGTTTTTATAATGTATTCATTTGTAGTATGCTGGAAGCTTCTCATCCATACACACACACACCGACACAGTAAGCTTGTGTATTTACTCGTGTATCTTCCTTCAGGTGTTAGAGTAGCAGGAGTCGGTGAGCCGATGCGCTTATCCTCTTTTTTTCCTCATTATTGCGCTACTTCTTTCTTTGTTACACAATATGTACATTTATGTCGATAATGATAATAAATAAAGCAATAACAATCACATTAAAAGAATAAGACTAACAAGAGGAGCTCCTCCTGGCAAAGCAAACATGTTTGGCACAGGTTCAGACTCTGTTGTACAGGACACAGATTATGAAACAGTGGTTCATAAGTACATGATTTCTGTTTGCTTTGTGTCTCTGACTCTGTAGCCTGCTGATATTTTACCTGATTTTGTATCACTCTGCATGTTTTTTTCCCCTGCTTAGTTTTAAATCTCGTTGTGTGATTGTGTGACACAGTTTTGTTTTTGTTGCATCTTTGCTTGTGTTTTATATCTCATTTTAGTTTTTGAACAGTTTTGTTTTTGTAGATATTCTCTGTATCTTTTTGTTTCTTATTGCAGTAGTTTTTGTCTCCGTTTGACACATTTTGCGTCTCTTCTGCTTATTGGATGTTTCAATTTCCTTTTAGCCAGTAGTTCAAGCCTTTCTTAACCAACGGTTACATGTAAAATATGTATAAAAATAAAAATATGATCACCTGTCCTCAGTAACTCACTGTACTATGTGACTTTTTGTTTGTGTGCCCTGTCATGAGGAAAACAATGGAGCTGATGAAGAGCAGGTGCCTCTCAGCATTGAGTGTGCACCAACAGGTGTTCATTATCACACTTGACCTGACTGTATCTGGTTCTGCATTATTAGGGAAGTGTTAAACATAACAGTGTGTAACCTAACCTCTCCACAGATTTTCTGTGGCCTCTGAAGCCAATGTGTTGAATGGAATGATTTACTCAAGGGCTCTGGAGGTCCATATGCACGTAAACTTGTGTCATAAAGTTCCTTGTGTGGTTGAGCTTAGCCCGGCTGTACGCCTTGTTTCTATTGGTCGCATGAAGGTAGGTCACAGAGTGGGCAGCATGCGCGAGTACTCTTTGCTGGTGTGGTTGTGGGCAAGCAGTACCTTATGGTACTGCAAGATTTTAGTCCATTACAGCGTAGTTTGTTACCAGCGCTGTTCTTGGGTCCTGTGGTTTCAGCTGCCTTCAGATCATTAACGAGCTCCTCCCATGTAGTTTTGGGCTGATCCACCACCTCACCTTCTTGCTGATGGCCTTGTAGCCCACTCCAGGCTTGTGCGGGTCTACAGTCTTGTCCCTGATGTCCTTTGACAGCTCTTCATGGAAGAAACTGATCAGAATCAGAATCAGAAAGGGTTTTATTGCCAAATGTTGAGCGGGTTTACAACATTAGGAAATTGCTGCGGTGCTTCAGTGCAAACATACTGTTATAAATACTGTTATAAATTAAGCTTAAATAGACATGAAAATAAAAATGAGAATAAGAATTAAAAGTGCTAAGTAGATAGATAGATATATACATGATATATACATGAGTGCAGGTGGTGATCAGTGCCAAACATGGAATGATGCAGTGAACACAGCGTAGGGTCATGTGTTAGTGGTGGGAACAGTCATACGGTTATTGTTCATGTGTCCAACAGCAGAGGGGAAGAAACTGTTCTTATGGCGAGAGGTTCTGGTGCGAATGGACCGGAGCCTCCTGCCTGAGGGGAGCAGGTCAAACAGACTGTGTCCAGGGTGAGAAGGGTCAGCTGAGATCCGAGCTGCACGCCCCAGTGGGAGTCTGCAGCCAATCACCTTCTCAGCAGAGCGCACAACACGCTGCAGTCTCTGTTTGTCCCTGATAGTGGCTCCAGCGTACCACACGGTGATGGAGGAGGTGAGGATGGACTCGATGATTGCAGTGTAGAATTGCATCATCGTCCGTGTTGGCAGGTTGAATTTCTTCAGCTGCCTCAGGAAGTACATCCTCTGCTGGGCTTTCTTAATGACGGAGGTGATGGTGGGCTCCCACTTCAGGTCCTGGGTGATGGTGGTACCCAGGAAGCGGAATGAGTCCACAGAGGTGATGGGGGTGTCAGTCAGGATGATGGGGGTGTCAGTCAGGATGATGGGGGTGAGTGGAGCTGTGTGCTTCCTGAAGTCCACAATAATCTCCACTGTCTTCTGGGCATTCAGCACCAGGTTGTTGTGGCTGCACCAGGACACCAGACGTTCAACCTCCCTCCTGTAGGCAGACTCATCCCCGTCCGAGATGAGTCCAATAACGGTGGTGTCATCTGCAAACTTGATTAGCTTGACAGACTGGTGGGTGGAGGTGCAGCAGTTAGTATACAGGGAGAAGAGCAGGGGAGAAAGAACACAGCCCTGAGGGGAGCCGGTGCTGATGGTCCGGGAGTCCGAGACATTCTTTCCCAGCCTCACATGCTGTTTCCTGTCCGTCAGGAAGTCAGTGATCCACCGGCAGATGGGATCAGGCACATTCATCTGGGAAAGCTTGCCTTGGAGATGGTCTGGAAGGATGGTGTTGAAGGCAGAGCTGAAGTCCACAAACAGGATCCTGGCGTAGGTTCCTGGGGAGTCCAGATGCTGCAGGATGAAGTGTAGGGCCATGTTGATGGTGTCATCTACAGACCTGTTGGCTCTGTATGCAAACTGCAGGGGGTCCAGGAGGGGGGCCGTGAGGGTCTTGAGATAGGAGAGAACCAGGCGCTCAAAAGACTTCATGACCACAGATGTCAGAGCCACGGGTCTGTAGTCATTTAGTCCAGTGCTTTATTCTGTGCTTTATACAGTTGTTTGGCATTGGCAAAGAAGTTTTTGATGGTTCAGCCCACATTACATTTTCCTTATAAATGTGGCTGTTACGTCCCCCCCACCATGGTGTTGGCAAAGGCAGGAAGGAGACAGCAACACTGGACAACCACAATCAATGAAGGAGGAGGACAACAGGACAGTTAAGAATCAGGCAGGATTTATTGAAATCTATAAGAAAAAAGGTGGGGGAGGAGGACTGGGCGGTTGAGCCAAATCAAAGAAAGTAATAAAACAAAAAGAGGGCGAGAGCTCCCAGGGCCTAACTAAAACAAAAATGCAAAACAAAAGGCCTACCCAGCTGCTCGACAAAAGGTCAGTGAAAACATACAAAAGTGGCATCAACCGCATACCCTAGTGTGTCTAACAGTTTAACGCCTGCAATCAGTGAATAGGGTACCCCAGCTTACCTGTCCAGCCTCCCACCACATATAATATAAAGAAGCCTGTTCGCAAATGTTTGTCATAGCAGAAGTCAGCAGCCACCAGCTGGGCAGGGAGCTGCTCATTTGTAGTAATCTTCGGCGTGTGATTGGCCAACTGGGCCCAGACCAGCCAATAGACACATGCCAATCACTTTGAACTGGCCAATAGGTGGAGGCTTGACACCTGAAAGATAAATAGAACACAAAAGCAAAGCCACGCCTCTTGGCACGTAACAGTGGCACAACTTAAGGGGAAAGAAACAGGCTTTCCAACTGTATAAAAAGAGAGGTAGTATTGTTACAACAAAGGAATAATCAACCAAATTTCTTTGATTAAAAAAAACAATATCAAAGTTTGTCTTCCATGATTTTTCTCATTTATAAAAAAGTTCAGTTACCTAGCTGGAAGTTCTTAAACTGACCTCTCCCCTTAGAGGTCGCCACAGCAGATCATCTGGTGCTATCTCACCTTATCTCACCTCTGCCACACCACCTCTGCATGTCCTGCTTCACTAGAGCCATCAAACTCCTCTGCCTGGCAGCTCCGTCTTAAGGATCCTTTTACCAGTATATCCACTATCCTTCCTCTGCCCTCTGTATACTCATTTCTGATCCTGTCCATCCTTATCACTTTTCATCTTCAGCTCTGCATCCTGTCTTTTTGCCGCCGTCTGCAAATCGTACATTAGATCTCAGAAGATCTCAAACACACAGTCACAAAAGTCACAGAATCAGTGAATGTGCAAATGATTTTCATTTTCAAGTCTCCACTACAGGATATCAGAGGTGCTCTGCATCACGCGTCACACTGGTGTTAGTCACAGTGCAGCTGTATAAAGGACGAAGCTTTGATAGATTTGGGGGAGTTGCAGGTGATGAATTTTTCAGAACCATGAGCGCTCAGTGGACTTTTACAAATCTCACTCTGGCCCTGTGATGAAGACAAGGAAACTTATTGTATTTCTAAGTTCTCCCAGGTGTCTCAGATCCATAGAGCCTGAGGCTGTTCATTAAGGCCTCAAAGTTGTGGAGCTCCTACTCACTGAACTTATATATTTTTTCCTGGTTAAAATCAAAAAGTGGGAAATGCTCAGGGGGCTAAGCTTCACTTTCAAAAAACTTAAAAAAAAAAAAAAAGAAGAAGAATCTGAAAACTGGCTGCTAGTACCAAGCTCAAAGGTAGCAAAACAAGGAGTTAGCCATTAAATCAGCTTCAGTGCTCTGGAAATTTTGTGTTAACTTCACAAATTCATATTAAATTAAAATGTAATTGAAACCTGGAGATGTATTGTTAATGCTCTACAGCAAGTATCACACAGTAATCTGGACCCAGGGGCTCAGTTCATACATGATTTTTAAGCCTATGCAGTCTCTCTCTGCTATGTTTGATCTTTTTATGATGGTGGTTGGAGCACGCTCAAGCATCTCAGTCCCAAACGTCCTGTAGATGTTCAGTGTGAAGGCCACAGCATCAAATTCAGTGAGCCTTTATTTCCTCTCTCATTTTGAAAGAGAGCACAGATTACAGCAGAGCCACAATTTTCTGTCCATCATTTAGTTAGAGTGAAATGGCCAAGGTTTCTTTGTCCTGTCTTCCTTTTCTCACCCCACACCAGTGGCAGATGGCTGTACCTCCCTGGCTCTGCCGGAGGTTTCTTCCTGTTAAAAGGGAGTTTGTCCTTCCCACTGTCACCAAAGAGCTTGCTGATAGGGGCTCGTCTGATTGGTGGGGTTTCTCTATTTTCTCTGTATTATTGTAGAGTCTTCACCTTACGATATAAAGCACCTCGAGCTAACTGTTGTTGTAATGTGTCGCTATATAAATAAAATGTAATTAAAATGAAGCATCAAACTTTATTTTGCTGGAGAAAGGTACAATTTTTGTATTTTTCCTTCTGTACACCAAACAGCAGAGTTTAAAACACTCAAGATGTGACTGACGTGGAAACCTTCAGCTTTAATTTAAGTGGTTTAACGACACTTTTGAATTAACTGTTTAGGAATTACAGCCATTTTCATACAAAGTATCCCATTTTTCAGAATGATCAAAAGTAACTGTATTAAGTTAAGAGTTGTGTGTGTGGTTGAGGCTTGTGGGGAGCTTCAGGGCAAATCCCTAACTGGTCCACAGCACCTCCAACTCACAGTGAGCTGCCAGCTGGTGCCAGATGTCATAAGACACCTTCACAGGTCTTGCAGAGCCCATTTCTTTATAGGTCAGTACTGGGATGATATTTTATTGTCAGCGCCGTGTAAAAAAAAGTTTTCCTAGTTTGGTCTGGAAGAAGTTACACATAAATTCAAACTCAGCCACATGCAACACCTCTGGGATGAAGTGCAAGCTGGACCGCATTAAACAGCATCACTTCTGACTGAATGAGAGCAAAATCCCACAGCGAGCGTAGAGGCTGTTAGGACTGCAGATGAATTCTCGCAGTGTTCGAGTGACTCACACGTGGAGGCACAGTTTGTGATGATTAGTGTTTGTTTCTGACTTTCTGTGTTTGCAGGAGTATGTGGACGTCAGCCCTCCGCAGAGGAACTGGAAGGGCATTGCGATCTCTTTGCTGGTGATCGTGGTGGTCTGCTCGCTCATCACCATGTCTGTGGTCGTCCTCACACCCGGTATGTCAGCCTGTGGAGAGAGACAGGATGATGTGTCTAGCTTTCTAAACCATGCAAATATGTGTTTGTCAGAAGTACATGAATATGCTTTATAAGACACTTATAATCTGCAGCTCTGCGTTGGATGAATCTCTCACTGTAACCTGGAGTTCACCCATTTATTTGTTTTCCAGTTGAACTTCCCGGCAGCAGCAAGTCCAGGCTGACTGTGGCAGATCTTTACAAACCAGAGTTCAGCATTCACGACCCCGAGGCCAAGTGGATTAGCGGTGAGTGTTTACATGAAAAACAAAAAAAACCCACACAAAAATCCTCACACAAACAAACGTGTGTTGCTGAATATTTCGAGTCTGAAGTTTTAATCCCGGACGGCAATATAAGATATATATCTCGATATATTTTTTTAAGCCATAACGTAAGAACAAAAAGAGAGTTCTTAGTCAAAGCTGTGTCCCAGATGTCACACAGGCACTTTTATTAACATACAGCATAGATGTACATGAAAAAAACTACTCAAAAATAAATTATGAGCATTTATTAAATAATAATGCTCCATAAATAAAAGAAAACTATGTTGTTTTTGTGCATAACAAAGAGCTCACAATTGTGCAGTCAAAATGTAAACTAAAAGACGCTGAGCATAATAACAAAGACAGATTTCACAGCTGCTCTGTTCCCAACTTCTACTGTGTGACTGACAGCCTGGAGTTTGAAATCCTCTTCATAACCATGTCTCTTAACAGGTGCCATTTATGGTCCTTATACACACACAATACGGTAATATTACCTTGAAGCACAGTACGTATCACTCCGCGAGGCTCCTCGGTAGCCGTAATGCTCCGACAATCCATCAAGCGGTGCAGCTCCGTAGCTTACCAAAGTCGAACTAAAACATTTTTTGACAGATTGGTGAGCGCCGTGTACCACATACAATCGGTTCGTGGCCATCAAGCACAACCAGAATTCATACATAAGGCGCGCTGTCGACTTTTGAGAGAATGAAAGGATTTTAGGCTTAGCTCGTTAGCGTGGTTAGCTCGTTAACAATTTGGCGCCGTCCAGCCCCACGCACGGGGCGATGCGCAGTAACTCGTTAACAGAGATTTGCCGTGTCCATCTTGTTGCTGCCTGCAGGTGAAGCGATGGGGAAGGAGGGGGAGCTGTGTTCAGTGAAGGAGAGGCGAGGCCGAGTAACGTTGCGTAAAGACAAAAGTGGACGAAAGAGAAGCAAACTTGTGGCTCCACAACTATAATTATAACGTAACATAGACTATATCGATATAAACGATATTGTCACATCTTATATCTGGTATAAAAATATATCGATATTTTTAAAAAAAACTCGATATATAGCCCAGCCCTAGTGCTGCCACTCATTTGACATTTCTTCCATCATGTTTGTTTTTTTGTTTGTTTGTTTTTTTGTTTGGAGACAAAAGTGACCAAACTCCAAAGGACATTAAGGTAAATAAGGTAAATGCTGTTCTTCAGAGTGGGAAGGTCATCAAATGTGAAATCTCACTTCCTGATGTGTTTTTGGATCAGTCTGGGAGCCCTAAATATTTGTTCCTAACAAGCAAAAGTAGCAAAGGTAAATGAGAGTTACTTCTAGCTGTAATTAAGTAACAATAGTACATTTACTAGATTGTGCTTTTTTCAAGCTCTGGCCATTTTTTTCTGTATATAAAAAGTGAAATTGATTTCTATAGCTCCTACTGACCAAGAAAGGTGACAATTAACTTCCCCTCCTTGTCTGATGGATGGATGGATAATATCAGGAGAGAATAACACCTGATGTATGTTATAGACAGAGAAACACAGTTTACTCGTGGTTCAGTCTGACAAGAGTGAAAACAGGATGACAGCCTGTTGAATGACAACTTGAGAGAAAGCCCAAAAAAATAGTGTTCACATTCATTTATTTCCTTTTTCGCAACTGATTGCAAGTACTTGTGCCAACCAGCTGGTTGCCTAGAGGTTGAGCATGCAGCATGTGACATCCTCAAGCTCTGGGTGATAACTCTAAATTGTCTGAGGGGAGGCAACCTGTCTCCGAACCATCATGGTCTCTCTTGGACTGACTGTAATCACTCAGACTGGTGAAGGTTTGCAAACAATTGCTGTTTAATTTGTAAGTGTAGGCAAACGTCAACATGTTGCACTCAATCCGAGTCAGTCTGTGCTAATAAGCGCAACTCATCTACGTCTCGTCTCTTTGCGAAAGAAGACTCCACTGGTTTTCTGCTTTTAATCCTACATCAAAGTAAGGTTGCAGTCAAACTGCTGTCCTGCAGCAACTATGTCACAGTTTCAGATCTTTGAGTTTCTTCCAGGACTCTGAATGTAAACAATTGATATGAATTTTTGTGTATGCAGATGGAACCAAATTTGTGATTTTTGCCAATTTATCGCTGTTTATCACCATATTATCACAAAGAACTGCATGTAGTTGTCAACTTGATGCCATTTAATCACAAACTGACAGGGGCTGATCAGTCGTGGTGTTTTACCACCAACCTGAGGCACCAAAGTTGCTTTAAAGATGGCACCTACAGTAACTAGAAGTGGTTGCAGACCTGATCCCGTCCTGATCCCAGCCATTTCAAAGGGATTCAGTCCTCTGTGCACGCTAACCACTCTGCCGCCCGACTTTTTATCTGCTGATTTATCCTGATTTATCATGTGTTTTACTCTAGATTAGTTGGACCGTAAACTCATCAGTAAAGTGGAAAGTAGAGTCATTTTCTTATTTGACTTCCTTATAACCTGAGGAGGAAGAGTCACTTCACTTTGGCTGTCAGGAAGAATGGCCATTGGTTTCATATTTCAGACCTGGAGGTTATATCTTGTTAGTTTTGATGTAGTCTTAGTCCAAGAACACATAGTACTCCATAAGCTAATACTGAAGCCTTGTGCAAATAGACACCTGATTTTTGTTAGCTGCCTCCTCATGTTTGTTTACCAGCACTTTAAATTATTTTCATCTAGATCTCCTTTCACTGGAATCATAGACCTTTGTGACCATCGATTTCCATTGCAACAACTAACTTTCATATGTTAAGAAATAAAAATGAAACATTTGCATGCATTATTTAGGTACACTTGGTTTTGAAATAAACACATATTTATATCTCCAAACATCTGCCATGATGGATTTTTAATCAGTTTTATGTAATGGGATAATGGAGCAATCCTAGCTACAATAGCACTAACTTTTTATGTGCCTTTATTTTTGGAAAGAAAAACAAAAGTATTGCTGCCAATATCTGGCTTTGATGCAGAGGAGTATAGTTACATTTTAATTGTGACCCAAGGTCACGAGTCGTGGCCCTTGCAGAGTGAGGTGAAGATGATGTAGCTCAGGATGGAGGAGGTGAGGACAATGTGTGAGGAAAGCGACATGTGATGCAGTGCAGGCGAATAAAACTGTGCAAACAGCACAGAGGTGAAGTCTGTGTGTCAGTTCGAGAGGCCTGATGAGAGGTGTCGTTTGGTATTTTTATCTTTTGAAAGAAAAAAAAATCAGTTCTTCAGTTTCAAGAACAGCTGCTCGTGTAGAAAACTTTACACAGTTTTAGTTGGTGCACAATTTCCCGTCTGTCACTGAGACAAAGATCATCTTTAAAGGTAAATGTTTTAAAGCTGGGTGTCTGGAATATTAAAAGACTTCATTTACATTTCATTTTAATTGAAGATAGAATTAAATGTTGGAAGCACAGGTTAGTTCCAGAAAACATTATTTATATTTCCCCTGTTTATTCCTCATGTGTTCCTTTATTTAAAAAAAAACAACAACAACAACAACAAGTTTAATAATTTAAACATCCATCCTGTTACGCTTAACCAGTTCAGGGTTGCTGTGGCATGAAGTTTATCCCCACGGTCACTGCTCGCCGTGCTGCAACCACTAATTTAAAATTAAATTAAAAAATTAAATTAAAACTACTCTTAATTAATATGACTTCCTATATGACTGTTAAATATTGCATTCAAAGATTAAAAGACTAAATCAATAAACAGCTGATTTAAAATAAATACAAATACACAATAATGATATTTAATTTAAAATAACATTTATACTTGCATTGGGTAAAAGAGTTTGTACAGCCACGATATGTTTTCCTAAATATGTTTTGTAGGGAAATATAAATGCTGCTGTAGCTTTTTCCTGGGTACTCTGTTCTTCATCTATTTTTGGTCCCCACCAGCTTTTGAGGGAAATATGTTGATGTGTAACTGCTGACCAGCTAGTCCACCACTGTGCTCATCAGCTCGTCTCTAACTGGGTCTGCTTGCTGTTTTGTACTGAGCAGGTAACATACAGGTGCGTTTCTTTAGGTTTTTCTATGAGCACAAACTCCACCTGCAGTCAATATAATGTGTTGCTGTAGCTGGTTGTGAATAAAGAAAACAAACCAGACCACCTTCATTTATATTCATAAAATACTCAGCTTTAAACAACATTACGCTATTATGCTTTTCCTCATTTATTGTCATATAAATACTGATGTATGTATTAGAGATGGACCGATCCGATATTACGTATCGGTATCGGTCCGATACTGACGTAAATTACTGGATCGGATATCGGAGAGAAATAAAAAATGTAATCTGATCCATTAAATATCAAAAAAGCACCTCACAAACTTGAGACACGGCGTAACTCGGCTCATAACCATAGCACGCAGCAGCAGTACCCCTCACGTGATAGAGCCGCTGTGTGTATTTGTAGCCTCGCTAGCAATCCAGCATTTCATCTCCGAGGAGGTGATCCCAGAGAGAAGTAAAGCAAGTGTGTAAGTTCATCTCTGAATGTTTGTAAAGCATTTCAACGTTAAGCTTAACAACCGATATATGGAGCGACTGCCTCTCTCTCCCTCTCTCTCCTGTTGCTACTTCAATCCTGAAACTGATCAATGATCAGCTGATCGGCTTTTTTGTTGCAAGTCCGTCTCTCTTGTTTGTTTTTGGCCCACTTTGCACCAGAAAGAGGAAACCAGCGGCTGAACAACAGCAGCACGTTTAAGCTTGATAAGCTGTTGTTAGAATTTATTTAATATTACTTTCTACACCAGGATCTTTTTCTATGCAGCTGACGGCTGGTAACTGCAGGGGCGGATCTAGCAAAGTTTAGCCAGGGGGGCCGATAGGGCATTAACAGGGAAAAGGGGGCACAAAGACATACTTTTCTTTCTTATTCTCACTTAAAATGTCTAGCTTTTAATCAATAATTATCTGAATCTTACACCCAAAGTTTTAATCTGATGTAAAATGTATAGAAGTCCATTACTGTATATAGTAACTATTAAGTCTAATATACCCTAGTAAGCTATAGTACTTTTTCCTTTGGGAAGATACAATTTGTGCAGTCTGCAATGCTGTCGAAGAAAGATGTTGAATCTATTTAATTATTCTTCAAAAATAATTTATTTCGGTGCATTTTTTTTCACACTGCATCAAATTAAAGTTGATTACGTCGATTAAGCATCATGAGGTGGGGGGTGGGGGGTGGTTCCCTATTTTTTTTTTTTTTGCTGGGAGTTTGCAACCCTATTAGTTACGTTACTTAATATTTCTGCTAAGTATTCTTTAAAATACCAGAATAGGAAGGATGTAGTAGGTTTAAGTTTATTAGATTGATCAGTATTGCTGCACTATGAAATATTTTGGGTGCAGTGTATTTTTTACACACAGGTATAACAGAATAGCTTTAGTGTTGTTTATTTAAACTTGAGTATGAACTTATACAAAATGCAGCAAGATATTAAAAAAACAGTTTTATTTATTAAAAAACACACTATATCGGATTCATATCGGTATCGGCAGATATCCTAATTTATGGTATCGGTATCGGACATAAAAAAGTGGTATCGTGCCATCTCTAGTATGTATATATTTACTGAATCTTCACAGCAATTATAATTGTAAACATGTACAATTGCTGCGAGCCAAAAGCTTAGGTCTCAGACATCTTTAAAGTCCATTTTTTCTACTCTTAGCTGAGTATGATGTCATTGAAAGCAGATATCCATTAGCTCCACCCAACTACTTGTTTCTAAGAGGCAGCCAATCACAAGAACGTTGGCTTAAAGGGAGGTTAGACAGCTGCAATTGTTTATTTGAGACACAAACCAAACTTGAGATGTGGCACCAGGGCCCAATGCAAGCTAAATAAAGATTATTTTGGACTTTGATTCATGCAAAGCTACTCTGGCAGAGCCCAGGAATTAATAGATGGGGATGGAAATGAGTCAGATAGGCCTGTTTGAAGGCTAGAGAAATATAATGGTTAATTAATAAACTTTCCTGTTTTTATCTAACCAAGACAATTACATTTTTCTAAACTTGAAATCCAAAGCAAACTTCTGTTCTTCTCTTCAGAGCTGGTTAGAGTGGATTGGTGAGCTGATGAGCATTTAATAAAGTATTTTCCAGATAAATTCAGCTAACCACAGGATGGACACTTTCCTCCCACTGGGGGAGAAAAACCGCATTGAGAGAGCCGTGGGTAAAAAGTTCAGAGCACTGTGGGAAGTGCATTAGCTGGAAATGAGAATCTCTCCACCTGAGGTTTCATGACAGACTCCAAACATTTGTCAGTGAGCAGAGGGGGTCTGTTATTGTTTCATAAAAACACTTACTCACTTTTCATGATAATTAGTTTAGTTTTAATACTTTTTGCCTCTCTGTTTGACAAACCTCTGGTTCATTTATTGACATCAAACTGCCTCAAGCGTCTCTAACTTTCACCATTTTCATACTTTGTGAATTACTTTTTAGAGCCAAAGGTTGTTTTTTTGTTTTTTTTATTGAGTCCCTGATTTATTTTATTTTTTTTATGTCTGTCACTGTATAAACACATAAGCTAGCTGGAGTGACTCCTGCTGACCTGCATATTCAAATGCAGATGGCTTCTCTGTGTTGGAGCTCAACAGCCTGCAGTGACTCAACATAAACATCCACAACCCCTGTGACAAACTATGGTTGAGGAATAATAATGACTGTAACTGTGAAAAAGCCAGAAAAAGTCACAGAAGGTAATCACTGTTCATGAACACATGATGCTAAAAATGCAGATATTTTTACACGTCTAGGAATCAGATATTTTGCTTGTACAAGAGGAATTTAAATGGCCTTATTTCCTGATCTTCATGATGAAGTCATCAAAGTGTAGCAGGGTGACATCGTCACCATAAGGAATCAAATACGAATAAACCTCAAGACAGTTTTGACTTTTACTAATTGTAAAACTGGTACTAAGAGTTGTTGAAAGAACTTTTCTGTCTGTAAGGTCTTTGGCTTCTATTGCTGTTAGCCTGTGTTAGCTGGTGTTAATGTCTGTCAGCTCTTCTTAGCCTCTGTTAGCTCATATTAGCTGCTGTTAGCCACATTTGTGAAACTGTTTTTTAAATGGATGAAACATTGTTGAGCTTAGAGACTTAGAGAAGTAACTCTCATATGATGTGATAATGTAACCAAACTGTTTATCTGAGGGAAAGTTTGACTTTTAGGACACTTGAGCATAACTTTTGTTGACGTAAGGTTAGCTGATAACCAACTGTTGTTGTTTGTTTTTTTCAGCGGCTTGGTCTTAGTGTTAGGAACAAATAAGTAAGTAAGTAAGTAAAGTTTATTTATATAGCACCTTTCACAGACATGTGTCACAAAGTGCTTTACAAGAAAGGCAAGAAAACACAATACAGTTATAAATACATCATAAAACCCCCGGTCTAATTAAAAGCTTTTTGAAATATGTCCCTGTAATGCTCTAAAAGTTAAAACTAGAATTTTAAAATGGATCCTAAATCCAATTGGGCTCCCTTGATCAGGCGGGTCAGTAGCCTCGCTGCAGAGTTTTGAACAACTTGTAGACGAGCCAGCCCTTTCTTGTTTAGACAAGTAAACAGGCCGTCACAGTAGTCGAGTGAGTCTTGTAGAGACAAAAGCATGTATTATCATCTTGAGTTCACTTGTTGACATGATGGATCTGAGTTTTGAAATGTTCCTCAAGTGAAAAAAGCAGGTTTTTACTATCTGATTTAAATGTCCCTCCAAAGAAAAAGCTTCATCAAAAATAATGCCTAGGTTTCTAAGGTTATGTTTCTGTGAGGAACCTAAATCATCCAGTCGATGTTTAATAACAGGTATTTTAAGTTTCTGTTTTGGCCAGGTTTAGCTGTAAGCAATTATTGTTCAACCATTGTTTAATGTTAGTTAAACAGTCAATCAGATTGGAGAGCTTATGAACTTCAGAAGGCTTAAATAAATAGTATAGCCGAATATTGTCAACTAAAAGATGATAAGATACTTCAGGAAACTGCTGTATTATCTGGCTTAAAGGAAGAATGTATATTAAGAACAGAATAGGTCCCAGCACGGAGCCCTGAGGAACTCCACACAGCAACTCTGTAGATTCCGACATGATCTGGTTTGCAGACACACTAAAACTCCTTTCAGATATATAAGATGAAAAACAGTCTATAACATAGCCAGACATCCCAACCAGGTCTCTCAATCTGTTTATAAGGATTGTATGATTAACTGTATCAAAGGCTGAGGTAAGGTCTAACAAGACTAGGACTGTGTATTCTCCGGAGTCTGCTGACATCATAATATCATTAGTGACTTTTAGTAGCAGTGTCTCAGTGGAATGCAATTTATGAAAACCAGATTGGAAACTGCCTTCTCAAAGAGTTTTGACATAAATGGGAGTTTGGAGATAGGTCTAAAATGTTGAAGTAGTGTTGGATCCAGGTTGGGTTTTTTAAACCTTGGTTCCACAATGGCATATGTATGCCCGTTTTTGCATGTTAGAGCCCTGACCTTCAGTTCAGAAAAGATGAGGTTAGGAGAAAGAGATGATGAAAATATACATGTACCAATGTTAAATGGTCATAGCTCTCTCTTGTTCTCTCTCTGCTCCTGTGTGTTTTTAATGGATTAAAGTTTATGGGAACGTATCAGTTTGTTGGAAGATGTAATTACTAGACTCTTGTTTGAACTCCAGTCTCCCAAAATTTCTTACAGTGTTGTGTGGACGCTCAGGGAATTGTTCGACGATAGTCGACAGTGCAGCCAATTACGCAATTAACACGACAGTCGTCAGAAGGAAGAGCACAGGGCAAGCTAGCGAGACAGAAGTTAAGCTCTCCTTACATGGCAAATTGAACCTCCCCCACCCTCATTCATATCTGGCGTTTGGAATTATTTTGGTTTTCATGTGACGTATGACCCTGAAGGTAAGCGAGTCATGGACTAAAGTAAAACAGTATGTTGGATGTGCCATGCAATGCTCAATTACATGGGTGGGAACTAGTGTGTTAGCGCAGTTAGCTCGTTAACGTGTTGGCCGTCTAGCCCCATGCACGGGGCGATCGGCGGTAGCTCGTTAACGGAGATTTGCCATGTTGTGGCGTTAAGGTCATTTCAACGAGATTAACCTGAAAGCACTAGTGGGAACACAACGAATATGACTGCACATTTACGCCGACATCATCCTAGTGCAAAGACAAGTGGAAGCAGAAAAAAAACAAGCAAGCATGCTACTAACTTTAGCCGAGTCATTTAGACAGCTGTTAGCACATGATTCTCCTTATATGTTTAATATGCTGCTGAGAATATAGCCCAGAAGAAGCGGATAGTATAGCTTTTATTTTGGAAAGGGACATTTCTCTGTAATAAACTCTCTTTTCCAAAGATGAGTGATTCCTCAATCAGATACAGGGCTCGCAATATCGCTAGCCCGACGTCCCGGGGCTAGCGATTTTTTCAGTCGGTTTACCAAAATCTATCTGTGCCCTGCCCGTCGGGCTATTGTAGGAAGGAAAAATATATGTCAATGCTTTTGCATTCTTTCAGAAATGTAGCTGGGTAATTATGTCATTGGCATCGGTGAGCCACTGTCAATATGTGACATATTGCAATCGCGTTTGAATTTGCGCTTGTTTTTTTGCTTTCACTTTGCAATCGCGCGAACTGTGTATAGAGAGCTACAGCACTGATCTGTGAGTGATGATAATTTGTGCACCAATTCCTCTGACATCGTCTTATTAATCGTTAGCTTACTATGCAAACATGACAAGTGAAATCTCCCGCAGCAAGCTTAAACATGTGAGAGGTTGATCGCGCAGAGAATCGCTGAGCTTATGTGAGTGCGTGTGTAAAAGCAGCAGGATATATATTTGACTACGATGACCTGGATGACTGAGAACCTTCACAGACAGATATATATTTTAGTTCTGCTGAGCCAAATAAGACAGGTCAGGGTGAAGAAGTGACAGCCAAAGAAAAGCTTACCACAAAACGGAGAAGTTATGACAAATCAGACTATAAGGCAAAAAGAAAGTGCAGCTTCATGGTTTCATGGACAAAAGAATTTCTGTGGCTGCAATATGATGAGCTAAATAACCAGGGCTGCACATAAGTGGTCCGCAGGTGTGCATTCGCTGTCAAAATAAAAAACACGCACAAGGGTTAGGGTTAAATTTAAAAACTGTACCTTTGAGTTAAAATATATATTTATAATTTTAATAAATGACAAATTAAAAAGGCATGAACATTTTTTTGTATCGAAAAAATATCGAACCGTGACACCAAAGTATCGAACCGAACCGAACCGTGAATTTTGTGTATCGTTGCACCCCTAGTAATTACACATTAATCAATGTAAACTGACGAGTACAGCATTCTTGTTTTCTATTAAATACTTAAACAATGACTTACTTTACCTTTAAATAACCAAGAACATATTTCTTTAAAATTAAAAGTAATATTGTTTGTTTAACAAAAACAAAATAGAGATGATGAATAGCAAAGGTGGAGTGGTGAACTTGAGCATTTTACTTGTAAGTTTTAATAAATTTATCAAAGAAAGCATGAGTAAACCTTATTTTTTGCCCCAGTTACACAACAAATGGACACTGCAATGCGAAAAGAGTTTTCACACGACGGTGTAGAGTCCTGTGAAAACTTTCTTTTTCACATGACCCTGTATCTGTGATCTGTGACACACTGTGGTGGCCAAATGACATGAAGGCATATAAAGAGTGTGGTAAAATGACTTAAGTGAAATGCTTTATAGTCATGCTTTTGGTAAATATCAGCATGGCAGCAGATAGTCGAATGGAGTCAAAGTGACACAGACAAATAGACAATAGGGTTCAAATCCGGCTGATTGTTGTTTTGTGTTTTGTGGGGTGTTTTTGTCGCAGCTGCAGCTCAGCTGGTCTGTTACTAATTGTGACATTTGTGTTAAAGTGTCCTTGAGTCAAACTCTCAGTGTGTGTATGTGGGAGAAAAATATCTGTCACTGAGGATAATAAAAGCCAATTCACAGCTCTCAAACATTGCATCACCCCCACCACCTGAGTTCACTGACTCTTCTCCTCTTCAATCTTTCCCCGGGCCACGTCGCCACCGCCTCCTCATTACATTTTTCACCCGTGTTGCATAAGACTCGGCCCGCGCTACAACACAACCTTGATCTGCGGTCGAGGGCTGTATTGTGTCATTGCATCCCTCCACATCCTCGAGCTCCTGTTCAAGTCTAAATGTGGACAATCTCAAAGGCTTGCGTTGTTTAACTGGCTCCGTGACAGAGTGACAGATTGTGTTTGTATCCAGGCTTGGAGAATGAAAAAAAAGAAAAACCAAAGAAGAAGCAGAATGTAAATAGCAGCTATAGATGGCAGAGCTGAAGAGGAGGGACTCTGGCAATGTGATAGCTAAATTATTGCATTTGTGGTAAATTAGATAACTAAATACACCCATAACACCTTTCCGGAGACTTGCTGAGAGTGACAGAAGGTGAGAGGAAGAAAGACAGACAGAAGGACAGAGGTGGAGGGGGACGGTGAGAGACGGTCCTCCTGCTCTGGCTGTGAAACACAGACTCACCTCCTGCTGTGTCCTTCCCTTCCACAGAGAGATAATACTAATGGCTAGTCTTGTGGCCTGTGGCTTTTCATAATGGGCTGTGGATGTTTAGTCCTCTACCACACACACGTACACACACGTTGATGTATGTGTAGAAGCAAGCAAGAAGCTGGTGTACGGCTAACTGCTGTTGTTTTTTCGGGTAATTATTGTAATTTTATTAAGTTAATTCAATGATACACCTACTTGAGAACCAATTTTAGTAAATAAATCATTGTTACAATATAATTTATAGTGTGTGTTATGGGAAGTGGCAGTGCAAAGAATGTCAGCGACTGCAAATGACACATCTTTAGTAGTTGCTGATTGGTGCTGAAATGAGATCATCAGTCATGTTTAAGGTCTTTTATAGCCTTTGGTATCACTACCTGCTAATGTAGGCAAACAGAAGCATCCTTCACCTGATCTGTAATTTTAGGTCCAGTATTCCAGTATCACCAGTGTGTGAATGTGTGTGTGAATGGGTGGATGATCGCGTATAGTGTAAAGCGCTTTGGGGTCCTTAGGACCAAGTAAAGCGCTATACAAATACAGACCATTTACCATTTTACCATTTTACTGGAAAACCAAAATAATCCTAGTTTGTGACTTTAAAAAGAAATGTTTTCACCCAGTTGGGCTCTTCCATTAGTACCGTCACTGAAAATAGGATTTGTGGAGTGAAGATTCGCTTACTGTATGTTGCAAATATACCAGCAATCGTCAGCTGTTGGACAAAAAAAAATGACCATATCACCAAAGTCTTTTGGAGAGAACTTTGATCTAAATGTTATTTTGGTGTCATGACTATACAGTTGTGGTGAGAAGTTTATATCTGTTTATTATGGGCATGAATGAAATGATTTTTTTTTTAATGGTTTCTTTGAACTTCTCTTTTTCCAGAGTGGAATGATTGCACAGCATGCAATTTAATAACAAGAAGCAGGTGCATAACTTTGAATTTATTTTGGATTTTCTGTAATCCACACCGATCAAATTTATACACTCAGCCACACTAATGTTTGGTGAAATGTCCCTTAGCACGTTGACCCTCAACCAGAAACTTTTGGTAGCCATCAACAAACTTCTGGCATAATTCTGGCTGAAATTTGGCTGCTCTTCTTGGCACAATTGGTAGAGTTCATTTCAACTGGATGGTTTCCTGACACAGACGGACTCTTACGTTTTCCTGACTTTTAAGTGTAGTCCACAAATTTTCAACAGGGTTGAGTTCAGGGTTTTGGGAAGGCCATTCCAGAAGCTTAATGTAAGCCCGCTTTATTGATTCAAAACTAGTTTTGATGTATGTTTGGTATCATTCTCCTCTTGTGTCCAAGTTTCAACTGTGAAGTTGAAGAATTTGCAGGTAGTCCTCCTCCTCTATTATTTCATCCACTTTGTGCAATGTACCAGTACCACTGGCAGCAACACAGCCCAAGAGCATGATGCTACCAACATCATGCTTAACAGCTGGCGCAGGTTAGGTTTTAAAGCCTCATCTTTACTTTTTCAAACATACCTCTTGTCAATTTGGCCAAAGAGCTCAATCTTTGTCTTGTCTGAACATAAAACTTTTCTTCACAAGGCATTTGGCTCTACTCTGAGCCCCTACTGGATGAGAGCCCTTAGAGTCTTCTGAGGAATCTAATTTCTGTCACTCGTATCCGTCATCTTTTTCTGTCAGTCACTACCCGGGGGTCGTAAAGCAGGATAGGAACATAGAACAACCCAGAGTGGTCACTCCATCCATTTCCAGCTTATTCTATGATATTTATAGTTTTATTTATTGAATCACTTTGAATAATTTCTTCCCTTTATAGATAGATAAAATGTTTCTTCTTCTTCTTTAGATTTAGACATATGTCAGCATGCAGACAGTATGCGTATGTAACATGAGGATTTAGGTGTGGTAGTCTTGTTTTGGGAACAATACTCTTGATCTTTTCAGCAGTTTGAACTTAAAAAAATTAGTTATTTGCATCCATCCTTCCTGTGTTTGCTCTGGGGGTACGTGCTCTAAACAATCAGGAAGAAGATTTGGACGTGTTTGTTTTGCTCTGGTTTCCTGACGAGGCTGAGATTACATATTATTTTAATGATATTCAGAACTTGTTTGGCAGCGACTGAACTCAAGAAGCTGCAATCTCACAGCTTAATTTTTTTTTCTGTTATTATTATTGTTGAAGTGTTTGCTTTATTTTCACTTAATTTGTCAACCGTGTCTCGAACTGCTTTTATTAGTGTCCTTCATGCTGTTAAATTAGGGCCGAGCAGCTACTGAAGCCTAACAAAGTTATAAGAGGAGAGAAAAGGAAATAAGTCAGAGGTTGTCAAGGAAGCAATTTCCATCATGTGTGAATTACACCCACAACATCTCCAGGAGGCACGGCAGTAAATTCAAGCCCAGGCCTCGCTCGTCTGCGCTGTCTCTGGGCTCTCATTGCACCTGATCGACATTAGATTTACACCACGCTGCATGTCAGGCAGCAATTTCCCAAATTTATCATCAATCTCAACAAAACAGCTAATGGGGCAGGCGACTCTGTAGGTCTGAAAAATTAATTACCACCAAAAACCCACAGTGCAGCGTTTGCCAGAGCGAAGAGCTAACTGCTAACTTTATAAACGTGTTCATTATTTTACATCACTACCATCTATACGTCCTCCTCCTCACTAAACCTGCTCTGTCGGTTTGAATGTGCACCTGTTTATCTGCATTTGTGGTGTATTATTGTAATGTATGGACAACTTATGTGTTTTTGAGCTGAGGATGAAGAAAACATCCAGCTGCTTATGCAACAGAGCGATAACGTGTGTGTGTGTGTGTGTGTGTGTGTGTGTGCAATCACTTATGGGTGAGTGCTGCTCAGCTTGTCATACATGATTGCTAATGAGGTTTGGACAAACGAGACTACATCCTTAGTAGAGACTCACATGAGTAAAACATGATTACATAACATAAATAATGTGAGAACAATACTGCACATCCTCTATAAGAGTTCAGGTCGATCGCTGTTACTGGAGCACAGAGACTTCCAGTGGATAAGGGGGCTTCAAGACATGGGCAAAATGGGTATGTGGACACCTCAGCATTAAACTTTTATTCTATATCATGTTGAAAATAAGCAGCTACCTCCGGAGTTGAAAATAGATGCAAAAGCTGCAGTTCCTCCAGTGTCCACTTGAGGGTGCCTTGAAAAGTGAGTCAGTCTATGGGGACTATGTTTACAGTCAAAAAAAGGTTTTGATCTCTGTTAGATAATTTCCTTATTTAAATATATGTGATTAATTTTTATTCCATGTTTCACTTCAAAAAGTTACAGTAAGTATTTTTTTTAGGTTATTTAATATTAAAAAAAACATTGTACTCATAAATACACACTGATGAGTATTTCATTGCATCTTCCAGCAAACTGATTCATTCTCATAAACTCAGAATTAATCCATTCAGAATATGTAGGTTTGTGGAGATGAACATCACCATTTTCTGCTAATCACACTTTATATATGTGGCTAGAAACCAGACACATATATGTAGTACACCTTATCAGCATTACAAAGTGTTTCCTACACACCTTTAAGTTTTCAATTTGAAATGGAATGGTTAATAAAACACACCTTTTGAATGCACACTGCAATTTGCTGTCATCTAGTGGTGAGATATTACACAGTGTACCCTTTAAACTTTAAAGGGTACAAATAAAATCTACCTGAACAACACAAACAGAGCTACCTTGTGGTGATGCCCTTGTGGTGATGCCCTTGTGGTGATGCCCGTAGGTAGATTTTATTTGTACTTGTATTTGTACTTGTACTTATTTGAACTTCTGGGGCAGCTGGGGGTGGATTCCAGCTGTTGGTAGCTTCCAGCCAAGTCTTATTTGCTTCCTCATATTTAGATGTTGGCCAATATGGTGGTGGAGTGGTGATCACGATTACTTCACAGCAATAAGGTCCCGGGCTCCAATCTACTCACCAACTGGAGCCTGTCTACATCGAGTGTGCATGGGAATTTTCTGGGTCCTCTGGCTTCCTCCCACACTCCAAAGATGTACATGTTAGGTTAACTGGAGATTCTAAATTGACTGAGAACATGAATGGTTTTTATCTCTCTGTTTTAGCCCTGTGACAGACAGGTTATCTGTCCACAGTGTACCCTGCCTCTCGCTCCATGACAGCTGGGATAGGCTCCAGCCCCCTTGCAGTCCTGAATTGTATAAGCAGTTTAAAAAGTGGATGGCTGTTAAGGTGGTTTCTTTTGGAGATTAGAGTCTAGGCAGACCTTTGACGTCATCGCTGCTGGGTTTTTGTGACGCAGGAAACGAGCCTCTAATTCAACATGGAGAATAGTCGTAATGAGGGGTTGTTCTCAAAGCACTTCTTCTTGAATATATACGAACTCCTGCCATTTTCTTCTTTCTCTAAAATTTAAAAGGACAAGGGGAAGGTCAGTGATGACCAGTGACTGCTAGCTTGCGCTGTTGGTATATATTTTTTTAAACAATAAGCTCTAAAATATCTTTATGAATTACTTTTTAGTCATTATCAGGTGAAACATGCCATGCAAGTTGTATTAAATATATAATTCAATACATATCAGCCCATTTAAATACTGAATTTGACTTCATGGGGAAAATATCTGGTTGTTTGCATGCTAAATGCTACTTAGTGATCCACAGCAAGTTGTTAAAAGTGTGGTTTTTTTGTCATAAGTGTTTTCAGGCCCATCTTTGCCCACTATTAGTAACAAAGAGGTAACAAAAGCAGTAAGTTTCCAGCACCAAAACAAAGAGGTGAGCAGCAGGGGCTCAGTAAATAGAGCAGATCATCAACTAATCAGAAAGTCAGTGGTTGAAAAAATTACCCAGCTCCTCTAGTCTGTATGTTAAAGGTGAGTTCGATGTAGCTGCACGGTGTGTTCATTTTCCAGCTTTGGCATTTTTCTTTTCAAAAAACAGAGATAATTGTAGCCACTTGCAGTTGGATCAAACCAGCAATATTACGTATTTATGCTAAAAATGGTTCCATCTATTCATGTGTTTGTCTTCTCTAACAATGTGAATGCACATTAGCTTTTTTACGCTGCATTAGAGTACATTCAGCCAGAAAGCTGCCTCTGCTCGTATAGCAGTTAGTGAGTGATTGCCGCTCCTGCAATCAGGCACAAATTCACTCTAAATGAGTTTCAGGAGCTTGTGAAGAGGGAAGGCGAGGGAGGCACAGCTGCTTCTGGTTCAGTGTGGTTAACATGTGAAGCAGAGTGATTTTTCAAGAAATTCAAATCAGAAGTTTACACCATTTTTATTCTGACAGAAACAGACTAAACTTTGAGTGAGAGCTTTTTTTAAATTCTTTATTAATTCAGGCTGTCATCAGTTCACTTCATCTCTCCATAAAAGTAAAACACGGTTGTCATCATTTAAACTTGTGACTTGTCAAAACTCAAATTAAAGTTTAAAGTACATTTTAAGTTAAATTTTATTCCAGATGTAGACGATAGGGACCAGGTCAGCTACCACTCAGAGGCAGTTCCTGTCTTGATATAATTACTTTGGTGCCTCAAGATGGGAAGTTAAGTTGGTCAAGTTGGGAATTACATGCAATTCTTGAAAACTGTCAGTACTGTTTGTGGCATTACAGCTATTAATTGTAATAAACTGGTGAAATTTGCAAATCTGCTACTGTCTACATAGACAGAAGGTCAACCAGAATCTCATACACTCAAAAAAAATATGCCCCAAATTGCTGACTTGAACTAATTTAATTACATGTAATATTTGTGTGTGATTTTGTCACAGAAGTCCAAAGTAATGTTAAAATTAATGGAATCTGATCAAGGGAAATTTACTTGATTGTTATATATGTAGTTATATGTAGTGCAGAGTTGCACTCAGACTGATTGCAACACGTTGGCATGTTGGAGACAGGTTGCCTCTCACAAAGTGAAGTATGCAACTATTCAGAAGGTGAATGTGTTGCACACTCTCAGACAACCACTATTTTTGTTTTCCTAGTTTCAAAGAGGTTGCCGTCCTGTTTTGACTCCATGGTCATCTCAGCCACAGAACACAGAATCCACTTTAAGGGCACAAAATCATCATCAACCAGCAAACTTCTGAGGGAAACTTTGTCTTTAATGCATTTTGAATGAATCGCTGGTTCTTTACAGAGTAATGAATACATGGAAAATGTACATTTTAGTCCTCTGTACACTAACGATCCAAGAAAGTCTGCAAGACTAGAAGTTCAGTCAAAGTTTTTTTTCACTGAACATCTTCTCATACTCCTTCCCGATGCCGTCAGCTGGGACAGCCACATTTATAAAAACTGCCTTTTTTTTCTCCCGTGTCTGACGTATCTTTCTTTGGTTGGTTGGCCAGCAGCGGCTTATCTGTCTGGAACTTGAGGTCCCACAGGACTTGAGCGCTGGAGTGGAGTGTCCCAGTGGGACTTGTGAGCTTTTAACGAGCACAAATGTTCCTGTACACTATTACACAGTTACTGTCATGAGGAGCTGGACTGTCCCAGAGCTTCTTTGCACACGTGCACCTTCAGTGCTGCCTCTGTGACACTTACTGTGCTCAGGGCATGAGTTTGCAGCCATGATCAGAACACTTGCCTTTTCTTGCCACTGGTAGGACTTCTTGAAGTCAGACTCATCCTTTATCTGTTGATGGTACATGAAGAGGTTTGGTCTTCATGGTGTTACCACTTACCCCTCATCACTTGTCTTCTTGTCCACATGTTCTTGTTGTCTTGGTTCTGCACTTTGTCTGGAACCCTCCACATATTGAGTCTAAAATTTTTATGGTAATTTAAAATTTTTTTAGCAAGATAACAGACAATCACATGAACTGAACTTGGGCTTTATTGTGGTATCTTGTGGTCTGTATCTAATTCTGAGTGTACTGTTTTTTTAAAAACATGTTTTCCTGGCTCTTTTATGTCTTACGTATTTTTCTCTCCATTATCAGATTCACAGGTGGTTTACAGGAACCGAGATGGAGATGTCATCAAGTTTGACTTTGTCCTGAATGACACACACATTCTCCTCAGCAACAGCATATTTGTGAGTGTTTTTACACTTTCTTTATTTAAACATATTAAATATTCCAATACACGCCCATGCGCCTGAGCTGTTATATTCTATGAATGCCATTTTACTTCACTGTCAGGTGATTGCCAAGGAATGTGATGTGTGAATATACATACTAGTGCAGGGGTCTGCAACCTTTAACACCCAAAGAGCCATTTGGACCCGGGTTCCACACAAAGGAAAACACTGGGAGCCGCAAATACTTTTTGACATCTAAAATGAAGATAACACTGTATATATTGTTTTTTACCTTTATGCTTTGTGTGAACAACTAAGGTGTGTTGCTTATGAAATTCATGAAGTGCTACAGAGAAAATTACATTTTATTCATGTAATTAACACATTTTGAACTCTTAAAGAAATATAACAAAAGGAAAGACACCCAGCTGAACTAAAATGATCCAGCAAACAAAAACTGTTGTGAGCCGCCACCCTTATATCGCCTTTGGGCTTTTGGAGCCTTGACCTGACTTTTAAAAAATAATTGGAAAAAAAGCACTATGCTGCTAAAAGATGAAAAATAGATATTTGCAAAATTCTGCCTAAATATGTATTTTACCTGGTTAATGTGTGTGGCGGGGCGTGGTCTGCAGCACCGCTGCAGGGGAGGCGGACGCACCTGAGCGGCACCCGCAATCACGCCTCGCCACCTTATAGCTGTGCTCTCTATGCTGTTGTGTTGGTGTGTGTCGGGCTGTGAGCTGCAAAGCTACAGCCGGCTGTATACGTACAGCAACCGTGTGTGAAAAGTGGTCAATAAAGAGATGCTGAAAAGCATTTTCATGCAAATATCGTCGGGTCTGCCGTGATATGTTTACAATGGGACTTCTACTCCTGATCCTCTGCGCACAGCGTCTGCAGATCGGGGCTGTACGAAGTCAGTTTCATCTTTACGCAGGACTGTAAGCTGTCATATGTGAGGCGTGAGCGGTGTTTATTTTTAGTTCACGGAGGAGAACAGCTGCTGACATAATGTGGATCCGAAGATCTATAATTGGCCTACCAGGGGTTGAAAGTCTCGATAAATGCACAGCATTTCGGTGGGTATACTGGCTTCCGCGAGTGTGACGCTTATTTTGAGCGATGAAAAAATAATAGAATATAATTTTATTTTTATATTTCAATATCACAATAATCTTCCAATTTAGAACTAAAAAGTTAAAAAATGAACTAACACAAAAAATACACTTCAGCTAAATACTTCTAAGTTATTTTCCCAAACCACGCGGAGCCGCAGTATAAGGACTAAAGAGCCGCATGCAGCTCCGGAGCCGCAGGTTGCTGACCCCTGTACTAGTGTATAGAGTAGGGCTGCTCGATTATGGCAAAAATGCTAATCACGATTATTTTCACTGAAATTGAGATCTCGATTATTTGACAATATTTATTTAACAATAACAATGTATTGAATAATGACTTTAAAGATTGTCAAAAAATAATATAAAATAGTGTGCAAATACTGATAACAGTGCAAATGTTTGCAATATAAAAAATAAATGAAAAATGTAAACATCTATGTTTAGTGAACTTCAAAATACTGCATAATATTTATGCATACAAATCAAGGCAGGCTGTGTAGCCACACAATGCACAACTGCATCAAACTGACATTGAGGTATGTCAACTAAAGTTGCTGCTCCTTCATTCTTTGATCGTATGTCACTTTGTGAGCGGTCTTCAAATGTTTGAATAAATTTGTAGTGTTGCTCTGTGGTGCAGCTACGACACCGTAGCAAAGTTTACACACTGTCTACTTGATCCACGTCTGACTCCGCGAACCCATAATGTTTCCACACCACTGAAGGTTTTTTTTACCTCTCTTTTCAACCAACGGCAGTCACTCTCCTCCCCAAATAACTTCTGCTTAGCTTTCCGAGCTTCCCTCGGGTCCTCTTAATTGTTGTGACGCGTGTTCGAATCGCAGAGAGGTGCGCTCGTTTTACCACACAGAGCAGCGCGAGAGTAAAGCACGAGGGAGGTGCTAATAATCGGCTCAGTCATTTTTAATGATCGTTGAAAGCCCAGATCGTAATTTAGATTAAAATTCGATTAATTGAGCAGCCCTACCCAAAAGTTATGTTTTGTGGACATAAAGGAGATCATTTCATTAATTTGAAATGATATAATGGTTTTAGAAGGTGCTCTAGATGTGTAAAAGCTACAAAAGGGTAATTTTAGTATGTTGGTAGGGTTAGTAATATCTGATTTAGATAAGAACCTAATATTCAAGTTTTGGGGATATAAATTAGATGTTAATGTTATAAAATTAAAGCGATATAATGGTTTTTAAAAGACTATAAATGGCACATTTTAGCCTAATGCTAGGTGGTTGCTTTGCAGAATGATACCATCTTAATATCAGATGTAGATGAAAGCCTTCAGGGGTCAAAGATGTACCTCTATACAAAGTTTGATTACTCAACCTCTGATCATGCACACGTTAAAACACAAATATCATCTTTTAGGACTTAAAGAAAACAGAATTACAGAACTGGCACAGTAAATTGGACACTGGCCTTGCGATCTTACTTCTGTCTAGTGCTCATCACAAAGCTTTCTCTTCTACTGTCTGGCTGCTGGGTCCCCAGAGGCTGCAGGAAACAAGTCTCATCCCTGCTTTATCTGCACAATAAAAATACAGTAGCGTCCTGGTGAAGATGCTGGTTGCCCGGCTGTCTGCACTGCGGACAAACTCTAGCTTTAAGGTTGATCCTCACCTCAACTTACCTGGAAAAGAGGATTTGACGTGTGAATTATAATTTTAGATAATTCTCTAAAACCTGATGCGAGCACACAAATGAACATTCATCATGAGTTGTCACACATGTATTACTTCCAGGAATTTTAAATTATTCCAGTGCAGGGCTAAATTGGCTGCTTTCTAATTGCATCATTATAATCCTGTTGGTGTTCCATCATCACAATCATAAACCATTTATTCTCAGCCGCGCTGTCACCGGGAAGCATGTTTCTACATCAACATGCTTAAATGAGTAGCTCCATGATGAAATCAAAAGACTGAGGTGGCCTCGGTGATGAGAAGTCATAGTCTTGACCCATGCTCGATAGCTGCATAGACAAACAGCTTCAGCATCTGAACCAAGCACTGGCCTGTCTGGCTGCACAGCTTCCCTCGGTCAGCTGTGCACCTCATTTTTTGCAAATAATTGCAAAAAACACATAAGGCAAAAAGTGGCACTAGAAGTGATGCATGCTGTTTAATTTTTAAGCCTGCCTAATTATTCAGACTCTGCACAATTTTGAAATGCTGTCTATAAAATTTTGGTCTACCACTTCGTATACCAGAAATGTCACAACCTGCTGAGGTTCCCGTGTGGTTTTTTGACCTTTATCTGCCACATTAGCTTCTGCCTGCTGCATTAGTTTTCTTTTCTTTTTTTCATCATTGTCCTGGGGCAAAACCTGGAAAAAAGCTGGGGTGAAAATAGGACAGCAACCTCCAGATTTTACCTCAACTAGGAAAAATCAGAATCAGAATTTGACGCTTGACCATAAAACCCAACACCCTCCTGTTGGTGGCTCAGCTCTCAGCAACTTAATTCTTCCAGCCCTTCTCCTCCCTTTGATACCAGCAAGAGGCTCTTTCTGCTGCTTCCCTAATCCTGCACACAGCTGTCTTCAATTCATTCTCTTTTTACCCCACTTCTACAGAAAACAGCTGTACTTGCCACCCTCTCTGTCTGCACTCTTTGATGATGTCTTGGTATTTATTTATTTTAGGGTTTTCCTTTCCTGAGCCTCATCACAGCCTTCTTCCAGTGGCACAGTAAAGTCCATAAAGATGACCTTCTTAACCTGGTCTGATCGTGCTGGCAGAGGTCTGAAAACAGCTGTGTGTTTGGCTGATAGAGTTTGGGAGGTTGAGCAAACAAGAATGGGAGAAACTTCCCAAAAATAGGTGTTCCAAGCTTGTAGCATCAAAAGTCTTGAATACCTATATACATATTTTGTTTGTTTGTTTTATTTTGAATGAAGTTGCAAAAAATTTCAAGCTAACTTTTGTGACTTTGTCAACATGGGTTATTGTGATTGGAATTTTGAGGTACAAAATGAATTGAATCCATTTTGGAATACAGCTGTAACATGACAAAATGGGAAAGAGGTGAAGCGTTGTAGACTTCAGTGAAGCATCACAATAAGAGCAGAGTCCCAACATTGGTAGGAAGTAGGACAGCAGCCTGGCAGTTGTGGAGATGAAGCAAGTGGAGAGTTGGGTCAAATGGTGAAATATATATCTGCCCTATGGAACTTATGTTTAAGCTAAAAAACAAATACAGAACTTAATCGATTTAGGAGGAAGTTTATCTATTAACACTTGGTAACTAACCTTATCAGGATGCAATATTGCCGCACAATACCAGTGCTCAATTAATTTTTGTCGCCCCACTCCTACCAGTTGTCCATTCCTGCCTCCTGAGTGCTTGAGCTCTCTGTTATCTTTTTTTTTTTGTTATTGTTTGCTTACTTGTTATAAATGTGGACTGAGCAAAAAAACATAAACAAAATCTTCTCCTCTTCATCTATTTCTTTTTTTTTTCAATCAGGTTTCTTTCAAGGTGGCAAAGTACTCCCTGTCTGCAGATCTAAAGTATGCACTCTTTGCCTATGACGTCAAACGGGTGAGTTTTACATTAAAATGCATCCACAACCCACTATGATAAATCAAAATCCCCTGAACATCACATAAAAAAGAGCAAACAGAACAGATGGTGCATTTTTTATTTGCTTCCTCGTGAGCACACACCCTGCGGCAGGAGTTCATCCTCACTGTCACAAGCCTTTTGTTTCATTTCCAGCCAGGACGGTACTGACACTGCTGTGAAATACCGATTCTGCTTTCATTCACTTATATGCATGCAGCAACCTGATGTTTTTATTCCTAATCATGCTGTTTTGTTCTCAGACAAACTGTTTTTCAAACCCATAAAAAAATGGAAGCGACATAAATTAAAAGCATTCACTTTAGACTGAGCATACACCAGCTGATTGCAAAACACAATACTTACCGCGCTGCACGTACCCACCGTTTCTCTGTGAATATAAAGAGCAGCACCTGTGCTGAGCAGGTGTGTGTTTATTTGCTGTGAGGCTGTGTGCCTCTGCCCTTCCTGTGCATTTTCACTCTGTCTCTCAGTATTTTTGTGTTTTTCTGTTTGTTAGCGGTCAGTCATCCACCACGAGGCTCTCCTCCCCTCACAGGTTTTCCATTGATTTTTAGATTTGTTTGCAAACCGATGCATCCAGGCTTTAGAAAGTCTGCAGCAACTGAAAAACTCTGAGGTGGATGTTTGTACATCCTGCACTGGGGTCTGCAACACCAGTTTAAGGGCCTCTCAGCAGGATGGATCGGTGTTTGTTACCATAAAAAAAAAAACCCCACACCTTGGAACATCTTCTGTTTATATAGAAACATGTAAACAGCTTTATTTTCAATGAGCTTTACGTTTTTAATATACCCTCCACTTATCGCACCCCTGTTTACCATCTACTGCAACATGATATCCCCTTAAGTACAATTAAAGCTTCTTCCTGAGGTTTTTAGTTGCACTCAGTTGAATTTCTTCCAGTTCAAGTTTGTTTTATTCCTTAGTTAATATTCCAATATTTATATTAAGCTTGGATTACATAGTGAGGGCATACTCAATATATTCAGATACATGGTGCTGTAAGAGGAGTCTTCTGACTTTAAAGGCACTTTTGGGGGAAATTAAATCAGAAAACCTAAAGTGTGGTTTGTGGTTTCCAGTGAATTAAATCCTTCATGCAACTTTAAAGGGCCAAAATTGCACAAACAACATGATTTAATCTCCTGTATTTTTCCAGTATTTGAGAATTTTAAATTCCTACCTCAAGAGCAAGCAGTTTTTAAGTGATACCATGGATTTGAGGGCCAAAAACACAAAAGATAAGTGTTAGGAGAGAGATCTGGACTAGGAGTCAAACTGCCGGTGTTACAGTTTAAAAGCAAATGTTTAACCACCCAAGCCTCCACTGCTTTACAGTCGGCATTTATAAATGTGCCACATGATGTGAAGTGGTATCTAAAATGTTGTAACAAAGAGTGAAAAAACATTTAGTACTTTCCTTGTTCAAGTTGTCAAATTTGCATTTTTATGTGTTTTTGTGACAATTTCATGGCCCCAACTTTGTGGCAACAGTTTAGGGTTGGCCCCTTCTTTTTGCAGCATGCACACCAGTGCACAAATCAAGGTCCCTAAAGACATGGACTGATGTCACAAATGTGCTTCTGGAAGAACCGGTCAAAAATTCCCAGAAGAGCTGAAGCTGTTATAGCTGCAAATGGTGGACTGACCTATCAAACCCTATGGATTAAGAATGGGGCATCACTCATGTTCATACATGTTTGAAGACAAACAAACTAATACTTTTGGCTGTATAGTTTAAGTCCATTCTCACTGCTTCCAGTGTAATTAAGTGGGTAAATAGCACCCTGGTGCTGCCAATCAAATGGACTTGATTAGTTAATGATCAGCAAGTATGAGCACCTCTATAAAAGCAGAACTTTTGGCATTTTGCATACTCAGAAAAACTGCCAAAAACCCAAGAATTACACCTCAGACTCTACAGGCCTTAATTAGCATATTAAATGTTAAATTTCACGGGAGTACAATTAAAAAAGACTGAACAAGTATGGCGTGTTTGGGAGGATTGCCTGAAAAAAAACTCCTCTCTATAAAAAGAACATGGCAACACAGCTTAGGTCTGCAAAGCTACATCTGAACAAACCACAAGATTTCCATAACAATGTCCTTTGGACAGATGATATCAAAGTGGAGTTGTTTGATGATAATCCACAAAACTAGACCCAACATCAGCACAAATACCTCATACCATCTGTCAGCACGTGGTGGTGGGGTGTTGATTTGGGCTTGTTTTGCAGCCACAGGACCTGGACAGCTTGCAGTCATTGAGTCGACCCTGAACAACACGTAAAGTATGCTAGAGTCAGATGCGGGGCAAGTTGAACAGCTAAAGCTTGGACCAAACTGAGTCATGCAACAGGACAATGATCCCAAGCACAGCGACAAAAAGCAATGGGTGGAAAAAAAATTCAAGATGCTGTAGTGACCAGTCGAACTTCAGACTTCAACCTGATTGAAATCCTTTGATCTGATATCCTTAAGAGAGCTGTGCATAAATGAAACCTTGCAAACTTCATTGAACCGAAGCAACATTATAAAGATGAATGGACCAAAATTCCTCCACAACATTGTGGAGGATGATAAAGTTAGGCAGAAAACAATTACTTCAAATTTTTGCTGCTAAAGGTGGTTCTACACTTTTCACACTTGCCTAGTTTATTTCACCACATTCATTTGTTGGGTGGGTGGAATCGATGGATCCGGTAACATTATTCTTAACTTAAAATTGTTGAACAAAGCCTACAGTAAGAGCCAGTACCCCCAGTGCTTCTGATAAAATACAGTATACCCAAATTTGCATGATTCGTTTCCCATTGACTTGAAGTGAACCTGGGGGCCAGTCCACTGGCCAGTGGTAATTCATGAATATGCAGATGTTCTGTAAATAGCTTCTAAAAATCCTGCTCGAGGACAAGAGGGGAATCTGGGCTGTAAGGAGAGATTGATGAAGATAGATTGAGACAGCTTTTGCTGAGCAAAATGTCAGTATGATCAATATTTGTAAGAAAAAGCAAAACACAAGACAAATAGTGCAATAACACAAGATATTTAAGCCAGAATGGATGACGTGTCAGTTCATAGCATCATTGGGTCGATAAAGATGACTTTACTGAAGCATTTGTAAACATACATCATTTTAAGCATCATAGCGAAGGTCAGTCAGTCAGCCGCAATCTGTGAAAAGCAGATTAATCTGTAAAGCACAACTCGTCCAGTTTCCTTGGTATTGTTTGATAAAGATGTGTTACACCTATTCCACACGTCAAGATCGTTTTTGTCATTATGACCACATGAACACATGCCATGTGTGTTAGTACGTAAAAAAGAGCCTGCTTTTATTTTGACCACTGTGTCCTGAAATCCTCCTATTTAATAGAAGTTAAGTACAAATCCTTGGAGTGTATTATAACCCTTAAGTTTTACACTTGCATATTTTGCCAGCAAGCTAGGTTTTGTTAAGTGTGTTATTAGAAAAAGAGCCAAGTACAAAAAGAAGAATTTTAAGCTGCTTAATGAGAGAAAAATCAAAACAACTAACACTGAAAAAGACTGTTATAACCTGTTTCTACCAGAAACACACAAAAAACATGATGTCCGTTACTCAAATTTTTGGGTTAGCAATTTAAAATTAGAATGAAACACAATGGGAATACAAAAGGAATAAACAAGTGCTTGGGTGTGGCTGTGGCTCAGGTGGTAGAGCAGTTCAGCTACTGGTTGGAAGGTTGGTGGTTCAATTCTTGGCTTCCCCAGTCTGCATGCCAAATGTCCTTGGGCAAGTTACTAACCCCAAGTTGCCCTCTGATGCGTTCATTGGAGTGTTAATGTAGTTTAGTTTGCACTTGTGTTTAGAAGTGCTTGTATGAATGGTTGAATGAGGCACGTTGTATACAGCTTTGAGTACTCTGGGAGAGGAGAAAAGCGCTTTATAAGAATCAGTCCATTTACCATTTACAAACCTATCAAGAAAAGCAAGTGGAGAACAAAAGCCAATATAGAAAACAACCAAAATACAAAACAAAAAAACCACCAAACATCCCCAAAAGAACTCAAACATTAACCATACTCAAAACAAGAACAACCACGAGCTCCTAAAATAAGAACACAAGCAGAGAACAGAATTTACCAAAATAAAACAGGAAGTGACAGCAACGGAAACATCGATAAAACCATCAAAGACATACACATATTCTGCTACATGGATTTATTATGCCAATGCAAGAAGCAGAACAATAACAGAACACTCAGGTTTGCCAGGGTTTAAACTACATATGTACTGTCAGATTTGATTCAGGAACTCATTCAGCAGTCACATAATTATTAAAGGTATCAAACAAAACCTCATGTCACAAACAGCCAGCTAAAAAAGCCAAAACTACCAGATTAGTTGGAGTATTGCAATCAAACAGGAAGCAGAATAACGAGATGTTTGCAGACGACTGTGACTTCAGCACGTATATCAAAGTTTTCCCGCTGCAGTTGGTTTGTCTTTGCTCAGCAAGGCTGGTATCAGTGATGGATCAGTGTTTGCATTATGTGATGGCTTGCTCTCTCATTTCAGATGTACAGATATTCATACACCGCATCTTATATCTTGTACAACATCTACACGAGGTAAGCCGGTTTAGACTTTTCATCATCACCTGCTCTCTGCACGTGACGGCATTCAGGTTGTTTTATTTCTGTGTGTGTGTGTTCAACAGGGAGGTAAGGGAGCTGAATCCTCCCGAGGTCCACAATGCTGTGCTCCAGCACGCAGCCTGGGGACGACAAGGACAGCAGCTGGTAAGGCTGAGCGTGTCTGTTTTTAAAGTGTGATGCTTTCTCTCATTTCCTTTCTTCTGTCCTCGGCGGCTTTTTATAAATTCACGCTGCCCAGCCGCTCCAGGGGGATCTGCTCCACAGGATAGGTTGTGTTTACACGTTCTCTGTTTTCGTCTGTAGTTAATTTCATATTTTTACATTATGTTACACTCGGGGTGCTTCTTCAGACTTATTAGTAGAGTGAGGAAGTCTCTGGGCCACCTGTTTTCATTTTAGCGCTGTGCTGTAGAAATAAATTCAGCACTGTAAAGCAAGCAGCAGCTTTCAGCACAACCTTGAATGTCTGCTGATGTAGTGCAGTGCCTTTTATCAGTAGTTGGAAAGCAATATAAAAGAATAACATATATGTTTTGTATAAATATCTTTTATAAAAACTTTGAGGGGTTCTTTTTTAGTCTTCAAACTTGGAGCACAAGTCCAGAGCTCATTCTCACTTCTGAAGGTTAACACAGCCAGATTATTTCATCGTTCTTAGCCAGAGACCAGATTAATTCTCTTTTACTTCAAGCTTTGCATTTTTGCTTGACGAGACATGTAAGAATCTGTCCTTTTGTGTCATTTTTAAGCACCATGAGTTGAGGGCAACTTTAATCATTTCTTTGCAAGTTCTTTTAGATGTTTCTATGGTGGCTCTAAAAGGTCAAATGCACTGCAACATACAAAAAACAGGAAATATAAAAATGCACATAAGAAATCGACAGAACAACAGAAGTCGAATAAAACACAATGAAATGCAAAACTGTTTCACAAAAAAGATCTCATGACACTGATGAACCCTCCACCTCTTGGTCCATTTTTCCTAAGTTGGTGTCAGTGTTGTAACATTTGTACAGCTATTAAAACAACAGCTGCATTAGGTGTATGTAAGCCAGAGGAGCTGCCATGGAGCTAATGACATTTGACAAGAGAGCAGTGGAAATGAAGCAAATGCAGCGGGAAATGACTTCAGGAAGATTCAGGATATTGGTGAAGATGCAGGATCCTGTTTGTTCTTCAAATGCAAATATTAAAACACTGATGAAATATGGTGAACAAACAGTGCACACTGGGTTTTAATATATATAAAAAAGAGATGTCATCAGAGAGGAAATCAAAAAGAAAAACAAATCAAGTGGACGAGCAAAAAGCAGCTTCACACGAGGGTGAGAAACGGCAGAGAGGAAAAACAAACTAAATTTGCGTGTTTGTGTCTGCTGTCGCTTCGTCTTCCTCTCCAGATCTACATCTTTGAGAATAACATCTACTACCAGTCAGACGTGAGGAGCAACTCTCTGAGAATCACCTCCTCTGGGATGGAGGGAGTCATTTTCAACGGGCTCACTGACTGGCTATACGAAGGTGTGTACCGCAGAGTGTATTGACTCTGAACGTTGAGTCCTTTGCATCTTTTATGAGCCCTTTAATCACTACAAGTGCAACTTTTTATGTATAAACTGCACTTTGGGCTGATGCACCATAAATGCCAGCTCTGACTTAATGTGAATAACTGTGAAATTAAATCTTGCACAGACACTGAATGTAAATGAGTTATAAACACGTGTGAACTTTACTTATGACTAAATTCCTCATGACATCAGTCTCAGTTGTGGTTTCACATATAGATACACACATTAGCCAACATGAGCTCCTCTGTATGCCAAAGTTTTCTAGAGTTCAATGTGAGGACATCTGTCTGACAGATAAAGCATGCAACAGGACAATGAACACAAGCATACAAACAGAAAGCAAATCTCCAACACAGTGCCTGAAAAAGAAAAGAATCAAGGTGGTGCAATGATCCGGTCAAAGTCCAGACTTCAACCTGACTGTTGTGGGCTGCTGTAAGTTGTTCTACAAGTCACTGAATCGCAGGATGGACGTTGTTTTACAGGACTGGTAATGTTAGCATGCAAACCTCTCCGCTGGTAAATATGACAACAAATAACTTAATATACAGTCTATGATTATAACAAATAAATAACGAGCAATGCAATAAAAATGTAAAACATTTACTAAAATTCACACATTGCAATGGGCCAGATATCATTATCTTACAGTGTTAAATGTTTATATGTTATTCATAAACAATGAGCCATTCTAGTGTCTTACCTTTAGGATATTACACATTATACTGGAGGCTGGAGTATGGCTACAGCGGCTGTGGTTTTACTAGATTTGTAACGTGCACTACAATTTTTCAGCATGAGATCTTTTCCTTTTACTTATTTTGACATATTCCACTGATAAAGAGAGAAAAAGCACATCTATGGACACAGAAACAGCCATTTATGAAAGGTGGCATTGCTCCCATTAGCAGTGCGCTTGTAAATTGCATTTGGCTCACTGCTCTTTTTGTTACTCTCTGACTTTCTCTTAGTAAAATGCTCATTTAAGACCTTCAGAAAGTCAGTTATAAAAACTTTGTGACATTAATAATTGCTAAGTTTAAATCGAGGTGGTTTGAATTTTTGCCATTCTCTCTTTAAATGCCAGAAGGCGAAACAGGAGAGTCGCTGTGAGCTCGTTGGTGGAGGAAACAGTTTCAGGGTGCACTGTGGATTGTCGGTTTTTCAAAGATTTGTCTTTGGCATTAAAAATGCAGCAGAGCAGACTAGACAAACTCAGCAGAGTGGCAATGAAAAATCAACAACAAGCCTCTACGATCCATTAAGTCTCTGTGTAAACAAATTCAGTAATGTGGTGATAGTGTGTGCAGTGTGTGCAGTTTGCACAGAGAGCAGCACAAACGCTGTCTGAGAGAGATGGGGAACATTACAGAATAATTTTTGTTTGTAGATTTACTGAAAGCTGTTCATTTTCACTGTTTCATTTGCGTTTACTTCAGATTGCAGCCATTTGGCTGATGTGTTCTGACAGCAGAGGAGCACAACTCCATCAAATAGTGTGCTTTTGACCAGTTTTTGGATTACATTTTAAATAACGTAAAGTGACCTAGAAAAGGCAAAAATGAAAGAATAAAAGAATAGGAGTGCAGGTGGGGAAAACCAGCAGGTTCATAAGATCTATCAATTATCTGTCTTAATGTATGTAAGTAGATCCTCAGGTTGCTTTAAATACAGAATGAGAGGAAAAAAATCTAAATAAAGCTGTTTTACAGATGGTTTTGTGTGTTTTATTCCTGATCAGAGGAGATTCTACATTCATATTTGGCTCACTGGTGGTCTCCTGATGGAGAACGACTGGCCTACCTCACCATCAACGACACACTGGTACCCAACATGGTTCTTCCCCAGTTCACCGGCAGCACGTACCCCCGAGGCCTACAGTACCCATATCCAATGGTGAGGCTGGGCTCTGAGGAATAGACAGTCGCTTTCTTTAAGGCTCTTTGCAGTATTTTCATCCTTCAACGAATACACAGCTAAATCTAAATATACCAGAGGGAAAAGGCAATGCCACATCAATAACCTTAGCTTAGCAGAGTAGCAGTAAGTCACTGCTCTGCACATCTGGCTCAGGTGGAATCATTTTAAATTATTTTACTGTAAGTAATTACCTTAAAGTGCAGTTTTTCGATGACAGAATCATGCCTGTTGTTAACGCAGTGCTGCCCGAGGGCCCGAAGATCACAGGCATCCGTGTTGATTTTGGGCTTTGTCCTTGCACACAGAGATTTCTCCAGATTTTCTGAATTTTTCAATGATATTATGCACCATAGATGATGAGATATTCAAAGTCACATTTATGTAGAGGAAAATTATTCTGAAATCTTTCCACAGGTTGAAGATGCAGGGTTTTTTCAGATTTGTTAAACTCTACCTCTTAAAGATGCTCTTTTTATACACAATCATGTCACTGACGTGATGCCAATGAACCTAATGAGCTGGCAAAAGTTACTATTTTAGTACTGCAATCAGTGTGTTCTGTTTTTGTTCACGTTTGACACAGCATCCAAACTTTTTTGAAATTGGTGTTGTCATTCCCATCGTGATATCTTGAATTTATACTGAACGCATCAATACTTATGGACACGTTTGCACTCAACCCACAAGCGTTAAACTCGGAAGTTGGCTGAACATTCATACAAACAAAGTATCTCCCTGTTTTTTAGATGATTTGTTGATTGTTGTTTTGGGAATTAATTTCTCACTGTACCTGTGATACCAGCAATTCCCCAACCAATGTTATGTCTGACCGTTTAAATGATCCTATGACCTGAAGACCACAGCTGTAGTTATTGTACAACTGAGGATGCAAAAATCTGCTATGTGGAAGAGTAGAATTTGTAGAAATAAGTCATGAACAGTTATTTATTTGATGCTAGCTTGCATATTCTCTCTGTGATATATAGCATTGTCTTTTCATTTTAAATGAATTATTCAGACTTTTTCTCTGCTTTTATGTATAGATGTCAACACCACGGTCTCGTCTTATGTACATTAAATTAAAAAGCTGATTCTAGGGGATGTTTCTGTGTCCGTCCCATCAGGCCGGTCATGTCAATCCTACAGTCAAGCTGTCGGTGGTCAGCCTGGTTGGTGCGACGCACACTCAGGAGATGCAGCCTCCCGATCAACTCGCGCTCAGGTGACGACACACAAACATAAGCTCGGGCTGGCACAGAAAGGTGTAAAATCCACAATTCGAGTCTCCTCTCTGTATCTTCTCTGCAGGGATTTCTATATCACCATGGTGAAGTGGATCAGTAATACTCACCTTGCCGTGCAGTGGCTCAATCGGCCCCAGAACGCTTCTCTGCTTACTGTGTGTGACGCAACAATAGGAGTCTGTCTTCAGGTTAGTGCTTTTGATTTAAACCTCAGGAAGGAAACTTAGTTCAGAGTTTCATTGTCCGCATACAGAGCAGATTACTTAGGTGTACCCCAAAGCACTGCTGTGAGTTGAGAAGAATCAGACTCATTAAAGTTGTACTGTTATTTTACTCTCTTAGGGCCAGCTGTTCTGCTTTTCTTTATTTACAGTCAGATATATACAGTCAGCGAGTCCCAGTCTTTTGTGACACTGAGGCATGTAGGCCACTCTGATACAGAGTAAATTGTAAAGTGGCAGAAGCTCTTTGCTGCAGTCTTGACTATAAGAAGATCAAAGCTGCCACTTTACAAGCGTGTGACCCTTTGCCAGGACTTATAGGCAGATGGTGCTGTGCTTGTAATGGTGCACACTTCAATCAGTGCAAGTCAGTGTGAGCTGCTGCTAGGTGAGAACTAGGTGCCAGAAAGCACTGGAACTTCTCTAAGTGTCGACTTTGCATCAGGCCGCCACATGGCCGATGAGTCCACTGATACACCAAAGTAGCTTTAAGCATGCTTGCTCCCACTTGCGCTCTCTGTGAATAAAGAACACTGGCATTCATTTGTCAAGACCCAAGATGGAGAAACTGTCATAAATGTGGTCATTTGGTTCTAAAACTGAAATCATAGGTATCTGACATTCACCTCCACACATCCAAAACTGGATGGACTGATAAAAATGGAGTGGTTGTCAGACGGGTTTAAGGATGGTGAAAAGCGGTCATGCTCTGCGGATTTTGGTTTGGCAGCTTGGCAGATGGTTTGAAAGAATGACCTATCTCTGTGACATAAAGTCCAGTTTATCAGACACGGAGAAGTCCAGTTTGGCATAGAAACAGTCTTTGGTCTTCCCTGCCTTCTAAGGCTGATGGCAGTGGTGGACTGCACTGATGGGCATAGCCTAACCACTCTTTTCAGACCTACTGGTAAGTTCCTTTAGCTTCTCAAAACCGTTGTTACAGTCTGTGGTAGGGGTGGGAAAAATCAATCAATCAAAACATTTGATTGATTGACTGCAAGCTAATAGCTTAGTCGCACAAGTAAAAATAGGACAGCAACCTCCTCACATCTCCAAGAAGATCAGTAGCTGCCTGACGATTGTATTGAATTGGTGATTGAACTGTTGGTAACATCATTGGTGGCTGCCAGCAGTTTGCATTCTGGTAATGTTCCTACAGAACAGGAAGGCTGCTGAGCGCAAATGTGATAGTTAGATATTCATTTCTTTCCATGTAGACAGCAACAGATATGTGATGTGCAATGATTTATCAGAGTTAATTGCTGATAATTGTGCTGGTATTATCATAAACAGATTGCATATAACTGCCAACTTGACCCCATTTAATACCACAGTGATTGTAGACTGACTCTCTCATGGCAACATTTATGGCAGGTTTCAGTTACCACGTTGGTGTGCGTCACAGTCTCAGTACCTGAAGTGAGATAACTTTATCTTACAGAATAAAACAGATACTGACTAAATCTAATTTGCAGTTTAATAAAAGGTGATAAATCGCTGTACGTGTTATTACTATACTCACAATAATAGTTAATGAGTGAAGTACTGTAATAATATAATATTATTAATAATATAATAATATGATAATGTTATTTCTACCTGAAGTATATTAAGTGATTTTGATGCCTAGTGGGGGGAGGGGGGGTATGAAACGTGGCTTATTTAACATAACTTGAGAGTAAATGTAGTACTTATAAGAGTATGACCCACTTTTACTAACTTGTGTTTGTACTTATGTGTTTTAGTTTGGCGTCCTTTGTTTTGATTAAAAACGCTTTCTTCGTCTTTTTCTTGTTGCTCCCCTCATCCACTAGCCCCTTTTTGCAGCTGTAGCTGTGACAGGTACATGACATGCTAATGCTAGCTTTACCAGATGACATTTTAAAAACTTCATTTTTATTTTTCAGTTGTTTCACACTTTTTTGACCACTGTCGTCACCTTTAACTTTCCGTGTTTCTGCTTTCTGTATAGTCGCATCCAGTGTGGCTGCGCGTGTTCTTCTGCTTTTATTATTATTAAGTGACATTGAAGCACATTACTCCCACCCTCTGGTGAGATTGGTGCATTACATCCTAACAAGTGTCAATAAAAAAACAAGTGAAGAAATAGTTGCATAAATTATTATACTTTTAAGTAATTATAGGAATATTCAGAAATCATAACCATACCTAACCTTACAGAGACGTTTAATGGACACATGATTCAAGCTGTGTCAAACCTTGGATTTTATTTCCTGCTCTTTCATGCAGAGACATGAGGAGTCTTCAGAGACGTGGCTTTCCAGACAGGTAAGTCTGAATGCACACATTTATCACAGTGTCCCATATGTGGAATCAAACCGTGAATACCACACAAGTGATAAGTCTTAGCTTTAACTTGCAAAACTAACTGGACAGGCTTCTGCACTCAGACCTTGTCCAGAGCTGTCTTTATTACACAATTAGACATGTTTGTAGGACTGGAAATCATCAGTGTGGTTCAGGGGAGGGGCATCTCTGGACAAGAGGCAGGTCACATGACGCCCATTCACACCTGACAATCACAAGGACATTGTAGCAGAGACATCGGAGGTTAAAGACCATTTAAAGTATGAGCTGACCGTGTTTGACATCTGTGTTCTCACATGCTCCTCATTTATATGATGTCTAGAAAAGTCCAGGGTTCCTGTGGATGTGTGAAACTGGCGTAACTTATTTTTGGGGTGTTACTGGCATTCTTTTTAATGCTTGAATAAGTGCATTATAGCGTAAAAGCCTGCAAGAATAATGAATAAAGATAGATTTTCAAGGTTTGTGCATACAGGAGCATCCCCTGTGCTTGGATAAGGGGTTTAACTCATGGGGCGGGTTAGTTTTCACAGTAGGCGAGACGTGAAGGTTAAATCTCCTGCACAGCCGCCTCCTTTAATGTCGTATCCATCGATAAAAATATGCGTAGCTTATTTTTGGACTGTGTTGTATTGCTGAGTCAGCATGCAGCAGGATGCGTCCATGCGTGAAGAATGTGACCTCTGAAGTCTTGAGTTTCTCTCTGCAGGGACAGGATCCACTGTTCTCCAAGGACAGGAGCCGGTTTTTCCTCACGCTGCCTGTGAAGCAGGGAGGTCACGGAGACTTCCACCACATCACGATGTTCACCAAGAAGGTGATTTACAGACGACACTCTGCTCTTTTCTCCACGTCCTCGCCACAAGTGGTGTTGCCAGGACCGGATAAGAGTAGGACGACTGTTTCATCAGTTACTTGGCTTTGATTTTAATCCCAACCACAGTTTTTATTTAATCAGAATCAGAATACTTTATTAATCCCTAAGGAAATTATGTAATTAATCACAAGTAATTTAAATTTAATCCCGTCTGGAACCCTTTAAACCTTTTATGTTGCAGAGGTTTTCTGAACTATATTTAATTAAATATTTTATTGAAATGTTATATTTAAGATTAAACTGTTTTTGGTTATCCTGAGAGGAAACTATTTTTTCATGATGAAATAAAATGTTCAGAAGAGCTTTAAAAAAAATTCCCTTTCATGTACACATTAAGCTGGACTTTACTAGTAATTAAAGTGGACCATTTATGCCTTCTCCTTATTTTCTGGATATATACTCACTGGCCACTTCATTAGGTACACCTTGCAGCTGTCAGGTTGTATGCTTTTCTTGCCTTCAGAGTTGCTTTAATTCTTCAAGTCACAGATTCAACAAGGTGCTTGGTGCATGTTGACAGCATCAGACGGTTGTTGCAGATTTGTCAGCTGCACACCCAAAAGGTGCTCTGCTGGATTGAAATCTTGTAAATATGGAGGCCCTTTGAGTACAGCCACACACCATTACACTACCTGAAGCCAGAATCACTGATATAGGGCAGGATGGCTCCATGCTTTCATGTAGTTTAGATCAAATTCTGACCCTACCATCTGAATGTTACAGCAGAAATACAGTGGGGCAAAAAAGTATTTAGTCAGCCACCGATTGTGCAAGTTCCCCCACTTAAAATGATGACAGAGGTCAGTAATTTGCACCAGAGGTACACTTCAACTGTGAGAGACAGAATGTGAAAAAAAAAATCCATGAATTCACATGGTAGGATTTGTAAAGAATTTATACGTAAATTAGGGTGGAAAATAAGTATTTGGTCACCTCAAACAAGGAAAATCTCTGGCTCTCACAGACCTGTAACGTCTTCTGTAAGAAGCTTTTCTGTCCCCCACTCGTTACCTGTATGAATGGCACCTGTTTGAACTCATCATCTGTATAAAAGATAGGGGTGGGGGGAAAAATCGATACTGTGTAGTATCGTGATATTTTGTTTGCTAATAATGTATCGATACAGGGACAGCAGAAATCGATATTTTGTTACAAAAAAGGTTTTTGTGCTCTGACTTCAGAGCATGTTGATCCTTTTTCTGAGCAAGAATCCTGACATTCCTTCACTGTCCAAATGTGTTTAACTTTTTTTTGGCAGCAATAAACATGACAGTTTACTTATTTTAATTTAAGACATGTTTTATTTTAATTAAGTTTAAAACTTTTTTATTTAATGTAAAATTATATTTTGTTTTAATTTACTTTCAAATTCTTCAGTTGCTGAATGGGCTGCATAGTTTTCATAAATTGCATAGTTCAGAATAGCTATAATTGTACCAGATGGTTGCATTCAGTTAAGTTGGACTAGACTGTAGTACAACAATAAAAATGACTGAAATGAGAGAAAGACTGAGTGCGAGACTTTGATATTAGATAAAATGAATATTGATAAAGTTTACCTTTATGTACAGAATCTGAATATCGCAAAATATTTTTAAAAATTGCAATAATATCGTATCGTGCGTTAAGTATTGTGATAATATCGTATCATGGGATGTATGGTGATTCCCACCTCTAATAAAAGACACCTGTCCACAGCCTCAAACAGTCAGACTCCAAACTCCGCCATGGCCAAGACCAAAGAGCTTTCGAAGGACACCAGGAAAAGTATTGTAGACCTGCACCAGACTGGGAAGAGTGAATCTACAATAGGCAAGCAGCTTGGTGTGAAAAAATCAACTGTGGGAGCAATCATCAGAAAATGGAAGACATACAAGACCACTGATAATCTCCCTCGATCTGGGGCTCCACGCAAGATCTCATCCCGTGGGGTCAAAATGATCATGAGAACGGTGAGCAAAGATCCCAGAACCACACGGGGGGACCTGGTGAATGACCTGCAGAGAGCTGGGACCAAAGTAACAAAGGTCACCATCAGTAACACACTACAACGGCAGGGAATCAAATCCCGCAGTGCCAGACGTGTTCCGCTGCTGAAGCCAGTGCATGTCCAGGCCCGTCTGAAGTTTGCCAGAGAGCACATGGATGATACAGCAGAGGATTGGGAGAATGTCATGTGGTCAGATGAAACCAAAGTAGAACTTTTTGGTATAAACTCAACTCGTCGTGTTTGGAGGAAGAAGAATACTGAGTTGCATCCCAAGAACACCATACCTACTGTGAAGCATGGGGGTGGAAACATCATGCTATGGGGCTGTTTTTCTGCCAAGGGGACAGGACGACTGATCCGTGTTAAGGACAGAATGAATGGGGCCATGTATCGTGAGATTTTGAGCCAAAACCTCCTTCCATCAGTGAGAACTTTGAAGATGAAACGAGGCTGGGTCTTCCAACATGACAATGATCCAAAACACACCGCCCGGGCAACAAAGGAGTGGCTCCGTAAGAAGCATTTGAAAGTCCTGGAGTGGCCTAGCCAGTCTCCAGACCTCAACCCCATAGAAAATCTGTGGCGGGAGTTGAAAGTCCGTGTTGCTCGGCGACAGCCCCAAAACATCACTGCTCTCGAGAAGATCTGCATGGAGGAATGGGCCAAAATACCAGCTACTGTGTGTGCAAACCTGGTAAAGACCTATAGTAAACGTTTGACCTCTGTTATTGCCAACAAAGGTTATGTTACAAAGTATTGAGTTGTATTTTTGTTATTGACCAAATACTTATTTTCCACCCTGATTTACGAATAAATTCTTTACAAATCCTACCATGTGGATTCATGGATTTGTTTTTTTTCACATTCTGTCTCTCACAGTTGAAGTGTACCTCTGGTGCAAATTACTGACCTCTGTCATCATTTTAGGTGGGGGAACTTGCACAATTGGTGGCTGACTAAATACTTTTTTGCCCCACTGTACAGACTCATCAGACCAGGCAATGTTTTTTGAATATTTTGTTGTCTAATTTTGATGAGCCCGTGTGAATTGTAGTCTCAGTTTCCTGGTCTTAGCTGACAGGAGTGGTCTTCTGCTGCTGTAGAGATGCTCTTCTGCATACCTTGGTGGTAATGAGTGGTTATTTGAGTTACCGTTGCCTTTCTATTAGCTGAAAGCAGTCTGGCCCTTCTCATCTGACCTCTGACATCAACAAAGCATTTTCACCCAGCGAACTGAACATTTTCTCTTTTTCTCTGTTCTTTTTGAAATACTTAGATCAATAACTGTGTCATGCTCAAAGTCACCGTTCTTCCATTCTGATGTTCAGGTTGAACCTCATTAAGTCGTCTTGATCATGTCTGCATGCCTAAATGCACTGGGTTCCTGCAATGTGATTAGATTAGTGTATGATAATAATGTCATCCTCTAATCGCTCAGTTTAAGACCATCTTTTCAACCCAGCTGCTGTTTAGACACTTTATTTATTTATTAATGGCTACAAATCAGAAGAAAGCTGGGTTTAAAGTGAGGTCATCACCAAGGTCCACAGAATGATTATGTAGATCTTTGAATGATGTAAAAATACGCTGCTAGAGTCACACAATATAAACCTGGAAATGAGCATAGTAGGGCCACTTTAAAATAAAAATACAATCTGGATTTTTATGAATTAATGTTAAGAACAGAAGCTCTTATAACTGTGTAATTCCACATGATGTATAAGATGCAATGAAACAAACTGCATTCGCAGGTCACTGAACTTCAATTATCAGCTCAGTTTTATATGAAACTTTAGGACATTTTAAAAAAAATTGGTCATTAAATACACAGAAGCTTAAAAATTGATCTAATTTACTTCAGGTTCTTCAATTGTTTTGAGTTATTTTTCCTTGTTGGCATCGCTGAAGGTTGTAGTACACAGACAGCTGTCACTGTGCTGCTTTGCTAATAAAGAAAAAATCAGGGATACAGGTGGGTTGGACCTAAGAAGGAAAACATTCTCACAATAAAACGCATATTTGCATATTTGCAACTGTCAAGAAAGAGGAGGCACAGAATCGGGGCTGGCACCAAATGTTTAATTGGAGAGAGACAGAATATCAACCAAAAATCCAGAAACACCATTATATTAAAGTTACAAATTGATCTGTATGTTATTGATTTAAATAATTATTTGAAGTCAGTTGGTAATGCCGTTGGTGACACACTACGCTGTAACTGACTGAAATCTGAAGACTCAAAGAACACCATCTCCACAGTCAGGCACAGACGTGGAAACATGCTAACTGTACAATACGACTTCATGAGATCCTGCTTCCCTCAGCCAGGACGCTGAAAATGAGTCATGGATGGCTCTTCAAGCAAGACATTGACCCAAAACATATCACCAAAGCACCAAAGGACGGGCTAAAGAAGAAGAACACTGTGATAAAAGAGTAGTCTAACCAGACTTCAGACTATATAGAGCTGAAGCTGCTGAGCTTTAGCCAAAAAACCTAAAGGATTTAGAGAGTTTCTGTAATGTGGAGTGGACCAAAACACTTCCTGGGATGTGTGCAAACCTGGTGACCAACAGGAAACAGCTTACCACATGACTCTTGTTTTGATTGGGGATCAAATACTTATTTATTCAGTGACATGCAAATCAGTTTTTAACTTTTATGTAATGTGGAGCCTGAATACACAACCCCCAGATTTAATTTTTTTATTTAACCTTCTTTTCATAAGGAAAAAATAATCTTGAGATTAAAAGTCTCTTTTGTCATGAGTGTCCTTGCAAACAAGGACAGCAGTACAATCATAGGCTACACAAAACAATATGAAGCACACACATCCAAATCCATACACCAGTTAAATATGGGCAAAGGATGAACATTAACAGAGAAATTTCTAAACTTCACTGTCAATACAAATGATTATCTTTGTCAAAATAGTAGTCGAATGCCAGAAACAAAGATAATAATATTCAGACAGCATGAAGTAGGTAACTTCATCAAAGTCGTTTAAAAGTGCATTTCCTAACTAACCAGTCTGGGATGAGAGACTCCAAGTCTTATCAGTTCTTCACTTTGTTTTCACTTCAGCATGTTTCCATCAAACTGTTTGTCTTTCAGCTGCGAAGCGACCAGGACGAAGTTCGCAACTTGACGTCGGGAAACTGGGAGGTGACAAAAATTGTGGCGTACGACGAAAACAACCAGACTGTGTAAGACTCAAAATCATAACCCGTGTTGTCTCAGCAAACACTGATTGATATTTGAGAGGAAGATGTTAAGACGCTTCTCATACAGCCACGAAAATGAATGTTTTAACACAGACTGTGTGGCTTTTCGTTGCCAGGCTGTAATTATAACGCTGGACTCAGAAAGCAGTGGCTCAGATGTAAAGTAGACGATGAGAGAAAGGAAAAACACTCCTGCTAAAAGCCTCATTTTTATCTAGATGAAAGCCTTTTTTTCATTTTCCAACCAAGAAACAGAATAAAAACTCTTCTGTCTGTCTTATTTATTTTTTCCCATTATCACTGCTAATAATAATAATTCAGCTTCATTGAGGAGGAGGAGATAAATGTGAGAAAACAACAAGTGCTTTGTGAGCTGCCAGTTTCATGACAGCACAGATCTTTACTTACGGTTGGGCGGACACAGAGATGAGTGCAGGCGGATGGATAATGGATGTGTGACCTTGTCCTACTTTAGCTGCTCTGCTTTCCTTCACACAGATACTTCCTGAGCACAAAGGACGCTGCAGAACACAGACACCTATACAGGTGAAACACACACTTAAAGCCTTATTCCCCCAGCCTTTGTGTGTGTGCGTGTGAGGCTCGGTAAACATTTTGTCCCCTTTCCTCTGACAGTGTGTCGACTCTCAGCTCGTTTCCACGGCGATGCCTCACCTGTGGACTGCGAGAGGGATGCACCTTCTTCGATGCCAACGTCAGCCCAGACGCACAGCACGCCATCGTGCACTGTCAAGGTCAGAGAGGGTCGATGCACATCCCGCTCGGGGAAGCATCACACACACAAATTATGAGGTCTCCTGTGAGCAAGATTTGGCATTTTAATGACAGAGTGTTAATGAGCACTCTTTCTGAGCTTATGAGTTCTGACCGGCAGAGGCTCACCCTGTAACACACGGTGAGACTTTACGCCATGAAAGACAACGTTTGAATAGAGAAATATTAAGAGTTATGTGTGAAGAGGGAAGTCCTCTTTCAGTTTTAAAACTCTATATATGGGGGCTTAATGAGAAACCATCTGGTCCTCAGATGAGAAACAACATGATTTATTGCACAGTGTAATTATTTATTTAACAGAAACTGAGCCAAAATGCAGAAACAGTGTGTAAAACAAGCATGGATCACCTCACTGCTTTCACAGGAATGAAAGTGTTTCTGCTTTCTATCAGGCCTCAGTTAGCATGTTAAATGTTAAAATTCATGACAGTCAAAGTAGAAAAGGATGGGACAGGTATGGCTTCTTTGGAAGGTTTAGCAGGAGAAAGCCCCCTCTCTCTAAAAAGAGCAGGTTTGTAAAGCTGCATCTGAACAAACCACAAGACTTCGGCAACAATGTGTTTTCGAGAGACGAGACCAAAGTAGAGATGTTTGGTCAGGATGCACAAAACCAAAGACCTCATACCAGCTGTCAGCACGGTGGTGGAGGGGTCATGATCTGGGTACCTTGCGGTCATTGAGTCGACCGTGGACTCAGGACAATGATCCCAACCATAGCAGCAGATCTACAGCTGCTGCAATGATTCAGTCAAACGTCTCACCTCAGTCTGACTGTAATGCTCTGGTGGGATCTTAAAAGAGCTGTCCATGAACCTCAATGAACTGGGATAATTGGAGATAAATTATCTGAATTTCAGGAGCGAGACCACGCTCCTTCTGGGTATTATCTATTTATGGACCCCATCGGGGGAGTCCTATTTCACTGCAGGGCAACCTGCACGTGGCGAATAAAGCCTTGATTGATTGATTGGACCAAGTGTCCTTCACAGTGATGCTGCTGAAGGTGCTTCTACAGGCTGCTGAATCCTGAGGTGTGCTTAGGTTCAGCATTTTGGTTTTTGTTAAATAATGACACAGTGTAACATGTCGTGCTGTTGTTCATCTGAGGTTTTATTTAAGTAACTTTAGAACCTGGCGAGGAACACATGACTGTATTATGTCCCCATATGTAAAATCTTATAATTTAATTAGATTTTCCAGTGTAAATCAAAAACACTTGTTTTTATTTTACATTTTTAACAGACGTCATACACTAGAACTAATCTGGGTACCTGGAGCAGAGGTTGTTTGTCTCACTGTGTTGTTTATAAAACTATAAAGCCCTGTTTGCATTTTTAAATCAGTGATCCAGACGTCTATTAAACCTCCAGTGGTTTCCAAATTTTCTGCACCCAAAGCTGTCCACGATACACTGCATGCTTGCTTTTATATTATCAGAATAGTATTTTATTCTATTCTGTACAGTTGTGTACTGTATTTATTCTTATTGTATTCAAATTTTTGCCTCATAACTTTTGCACTGTCCACTTCCTGCTGTGACAAAACAAATTTCCCACGTGTGGGACTAATAAAGGTTATCTTATCTTATCTTATCTTATAGCAACAGGAAGCAGCCTTATTCTGGTTCTTCTTTTTGATCGTGTTGTGAAATGAAGCCACTTTCACTCATGATGCCTACAGTTTTCTTTAGTTCAGGAGCAACATGTGGTGCTACAGCCTATCACAACAGTCAATCACATGCCAACAAGCTTCACTAGCTCATAAAATCTGCTCATTCTTGCTGCCTCTGTTTCCCTCTGAAGGCGTGTTTGGTTTCCGGTTGGCTTTTTGGCTTCTTTGGCTCCATGCTAGCCATGCTAGTTTATTTCTCCAGACAAATAACGCACTCAATCTAAAGCCAGACAACACCATCTATCGACAACATTGTTCACTTTTACTTTCTAATATGGCAAATGCAAAGGAAAGCTGCATTTAGAGCTTGGCTGAGAGAATTAAACCTGATTGAAATCTCCAGTTTCACTCTTTTTGCTTTAATCGCATAACAACTGCAGAAATAAAAATAAAAATACTCCTGATGTTCAGAATAAGTTGTTCTTTTTTGCTTTTGCACGACTGATAATTGGTCAAAACACAACCTAAAGCAGGCTGCATCAGCATGGAGCTTTTTATTCACAAGCACACAGTCATCTCTCTCCCTCTCTCTCTCTCTCTGTCTCCCATCGCAGGTCCCGGAGTTCCAGCTGTGCTGCTCGTCAGTCTCGCCGACGTGGACTGTGAGTGGAGTCTTTACTCCGCCTGATGGTGTTTGTGCGATGTTTGTGTAGGGCGGGCAGATGTGCTTTTTTCTCACTTCTGCTCTGAAATGGAAAATAGTTTTCTGCAATTAGGCGACATCATCTCATTTGTGTGGAAACATGAGCAGCTGCTGGATTTGGTGCCAGACCGCGCTCATAATTTCTGCATTTTGGAGGCGTTTAACGTCTTTGTATCACAGTTTAAATGGGCGGGTGTCATCGCTTAGTGTTTTAGAAGAGCTAATCATCAGCGGGGCTGCAAGGGGAATTCATTAAAAGATTGTGAAAGAGTGGATTTGGATACCATCTGTGTAAGTTAGTGGTGCACTGATAGAATGCCAGAGAGAGGACACCTACACTACATTTCCAAAAGTATTCACTCAGCCATGGTGTTCCAGTCACCTTCATGGCCACAGGTGGATGAAATCAAGCAGCTAGCTGTGCAGACTGCTTCTACAAACATAGTGAAAGGAGAGGTCACCAACTTCATGCACAGTCAAGGTTATAATCGCGGCAGTGACACCTTTGCTTTGCCGTGTGCTTGTGCTTCTTCAAATGCACATGAGCTGCAGAATTTTCCGTTACACAAAAGCAGGAATTAAAAGCTGAATTAAAGTACAGTAACAGTTTCCATGTGTCTGTTTTTAGGAGAAATCACCTCAAAACTACAGGGCAGCCTCGTCGTGTCGAGCCACATTGTGTTGTGTTAAAGTCAGGCTGAAGTAACAAACGTAGTTATGTTTTCTGGGGTTCCTTTTGTGAGAAATTCTTCCAAATGCTGAAGTTTTCAGAGATAACAAACCAGATGCTTGTCGTGAGAGGATCAACTTTCTCCAAAAAAACGTGCTTGTTTAAAAAACATCACCAAGCTCACTGTTGTTTCTCAGTGAGTGTATTACTGCCACTTGCTGTGGCACTTGGAGACTATGGGGGGCAGACGAGAACCCACTGAAGGTCCAGGGCTGAAAAATAAATCCACAGCTGAAGTACCAAAAACTGTAGTTCTTCTAATGCCTGTTTGAGGTGGACTCTGTCAGAGGGCTGATTGGAGTACAAGGCAGAGGCAGACACTCGAAGATGGAGAGGAAAGGAGCAAATTCACCTTTTATATACAATCAACCAAGTTTCCTTATGCAAGTTTTCCTTAGAAATAAGATGGGGGGGAGGCAGTATGAGAAATCAGATATAGTTCATCAGAGAACACCACCATGACTGGTCTGCAATATGGATTATTTATGTTGCTTATCAACAAATGCTTTCAGCCTGTTCATACAGTGGATTTATAGCCAGTTTACCCAGCAGCCTTTGCTGAAGCCTGGTGTGTTTTGCAGCCACATAGAAAATAGATGAATTACGACTGAAGGTCTCCCAGTGCATTTGCTGCATAAATGAAGCAGAGAGAAATTAAACAGCCAAGAGTGACAGCTGTCAAGTTAAGTCTGTGATTTTTATAGTCCAGTATTACAAACAGCAAATCTTTCTCGCGGGGGTTTCACAATCTGCACCAGCTGCACTCAGACTGATTTGAAAAAGGCAAAAACACGCTCAAAAAACATTTTGTATTAGGTAATTTGGGAAGAGTGACTAATGAAGCATCCCTCTGATAAGACCCTGCTTTGCAGTAATAGCATCTTGGGAAACCTCCTCAAATAATGAGTGTAAAGGGTTTCCTATAAAAGGACATTTTCCTTAAATAACAGGTAGAAGGTGAGTGGTCATATTCTAAGCAGGGTCATGTTATATTGAGGCCTATGTGGTGTTTTTGGAGAGAACTGCAGGTGTGGTGGGTGTTTTTCTCCTCAAAGGTGATTTTGATGTGTTGCCAAGCCAGAAAATATTTACTGGTTGGTCTGGTTCATGGTCATCAGTAAACCAGTCTTACACTGCAGGTTTTTCCCTGTAATCCATACAGTAATGAACTTTCTGAACTCTTCTAGCTGATCAATCATACATCAGAGGCAAAGCTCAAATGAGAAACTGTGAGCATGTTAATAAAACTGCAAGTTAGACCTTTTGCTATTAATCAATGAGGACCTGATGGAAAAACACCAACACAATTAGCTGCTCATTACAAACTCACATATGAGTGTCGTGTACCTTTTAATAGACACCTCCTGTATGAGGCATCTATTTATGACACTGTTTAGTCTTTCTAGCCACGATATCGGCTGTGTTGTAGTTGGATAAACATTAGCAAGTTTTACATTTTACTCAAGCAGGCTCATAATCCATGCTACATGCAGCGGCCTCGGTCTGCAGACCCTCAACTGAGATAAGTAAAAACACCATGCAGATCTACACAGCTGTTTGAAGGTAGGGGTCATCCTCTATCAGGGTCAATATTTGGTGAGAACAGAGAGTCACGTGCTGGGTTTTTCCACCCACAGGAGGTAACAGTGAAAACTACCACACTATACCAACTTTATTTGTAAAGCACTTTACAAACAACCACAATGAACCAAAGGAGAAGATGCAGGTTTTAACGAGATTTAAAAACGGACAAAGAGAAATTGTTCCACATTTTAGGAGCTGCAGCAGTGAAGCCATGGTCCCCTCTGAGCTGAGTAGAACAAAACTGTAACGAACAATAATTTCCCCTAGGGATCAATAAAGTATTCTGATTCTGATTCTGATTAGAAAACGAATTATGCCCCATGATTCAGTAGTTTGTGAATACACCTCTAACAGCAATAACTTGAAGTAATCTTTAGCTTTAGCCGTTAGACTGATGGACTCAGGGAGTGCAGGGTGTCCTGTGGCTGTAAAGCAAGCCTAAATCATGACTCCTCCACCACTGTGCTGACAGCTGGTATTAGATGTTTGATTTTGTGCTTTCTGACCAAACATCTCGATTTTGGTCTCTTCTTTCCAAAGGACATTGTTCCAGAAGTCATGAACTTGAACGTTTATCATGCTAACTGAGACCTGTAGAGTCTGAGATATAGCTCGTGAATAGCAACGTCAAGTCATGACTTCTTTTTACTGTGCCAGCTAATCCTGAGGTGAGATTTTGTGAAGTTTTTGTATGTGGAAAAAAACCCTGTTTCAGTCCATAATAATATTTACATAAAAAAATAACAGTGGCGTAGTAACCAGCAGTCGATGAAGTCTTGATAGAAAAACACTCAGAGAATTAACTGCTCCGCTCCGAGCATCCTGGACCTCTTAGCACCTTTTAATGATTTTTCTCGTCTTAATAACAGCTTTGTTGCACTCTGATAAACATGATTTCTTCTTCACAGCATATTTCGTCTTGGAGAACAACCTCCCCCTGCGCTCGGCGCTGGAGACTAAAAGGATGATTCGGACGGAGATCACTAACACAACCTTTGGTACAAATTATCTGCACTTAACAGCTGTGCTAGTGTGTGAGCTTCATGAGATAATTGAGCCACTCCGAGAGTAAATGACACGAGCGTGTTTGAGTCTGTGCACCTGTCGTCATGTTTGTGTGTCTGTGCGTGCATTTTTTTTTTTTATCCCCGCCTCGTCTCCAGCTAATATTTCTGCATGTCTTCTCACAGGGCTGCCTCTGAAGCTCATCTATCCTCCTGACTTCTCTGACTCCTACATCTATGGCCTTCTTCTTATTGTGTAAGCCTTTTCCACTTTATTACATTTGCCTTTTTTATTTTATTTTATCGCAGCACTGTGAGCTTCAAAGGCCAGACTCTGTGAGGACAGCTAAAAATGAAACTGCAGTGTAGCTGCAGGCTGTCGGACACATTTGTGGAGATGAAAATGGATGTTTGAGAAAAATTTAAATGTCATAGCTAAAATCAACCTGCAGTTTTATATACATGCGGACTGGTTTCAGAAAGACGTGGTTATACAGAAGTCTAAACGACCTTCAGTTCCCTTCATTTATGTCCTTAGTTAACATTTTTCTCAGGGTTTATGCCCTCGGTGGCTAGTTTTAAGTCTTTCTCAGTACAGCATGATGCTCATTTTGTAAATTATGGTGACCATTAGAGCAAAAATGGGTCAGGGCCAAGGGTCAAAATGCTTCAGTGAAGCGCCACTCTCACACAGTAAACTACAAATATGTCCGGATCTAAGAGTCAGTACATTAATGTGAGTAAAACAACCTTCCCGACAGCGACAGCTCTCCAGGCACCCAGACGGTGACGGAGGAGTTCAGGCTGGAGTGGGACTCGGTGCTGGCAGGATTGGAGCAGGTCATCGTGGCGCGGATTGATGGCAGGGGGTCAGGGTTCAGAGGTCAAAGGTAACAGTTTTTGTTTTTTTTAGTAACAGAAGTTGTTTCAGTCCTTCCTGACCTCACAGGTAGTCTCTTTGTCTTTTGTCCTCTGGCAGTTTTTCACAGCAGAGGCTCGGCATAGCGGACGTGGAGGACTACATAGCAGCTCTGAAGTACGTAGCGTCCACCCTGGAGTACCATTTCTCTGTTAGACAGAGATTTCGTCAGAGCTTCGCAGATGACTCTGTGGTGTTCTTGGGCGGGAAAACATAAACAAGATGCATACGTTAAAAAAGTTAAAAAGCAAAGCAAAACGCTTAAATGATCTATAACAAGAAGCTTCTGAGTGCTGCTTTGTATTTTGTATATATTCATTTCGTTTTCTTTGTTATTTTTAAAATTATTTTAAGAAGTTTGAAGTATGTAGTGCCATAAAACCCAAGGTCAGAGTGAAGTCAGAGGTCAGATGTGACACGATATTTGTAGGATGTTCATAATTCTTTCCTAAATGTTGCTGATACAAACAAAGAAAGTTTGACCTTAATAAACTTGTCAGAGTTCCAAAGTAACGTAATATATTTAAAATCCTCCTGTTTGTCATTCCCTACATGTCTATATGCTGTCAATACACGATATGGCAGTAAGAAACATTAATGATCACTTTGACTTTCAGCTCAATCTGTTGACCTTGAAGAAGAGGTCAGAGGTCAAATGTGATTTGAGGTTTAAACCTTTATATGTTACTTTCTGTACTGACGACACACCAAACTTGTGAGAATCATAGTTTCTGGGTTCTAAGGCTTTTTGTCATTTTTCGACCAGTAAGTTGACCTTGAAGACCTCGATGGACGTAAGGCTAATTTTAATGACTTGTTAATATGAGTGCACCTTACTCGCCTACAGAGTTTTATCAAAATTCATTTAAACCTTAAGAGCTTTCATGTTTACAGACAGAATGAAGCACACATGTAAATGCTACCGAAAACATAACTCCTTGGCCCGAAGCAACTAATTGAGTTTGTGAACAGAAGAAAGTCAATCGAATCTCTGTTTCCAGTTTTCTGGATATAAAGGTGCTTGTTTTGTGAGCTCTAAACATCTTTGAAATGCACATTTTAGAGCTTGTCACTGTTTCTTAAAAAAAAAAAAAAAAAAAATCCATCCATTCGCTTATCCTTTTCAGGGTCGCAGGGGGCGCTGGAGCCTATCCCAGCTGTCATAGGGCGAAAGGCGGGGTACAACCTGGACAGGTCGCCAGTCTGTCGCAGGGCCAACACAGGGACAGACAACCATTCACACTCACTCGCACATTCACACCTAGTGGCAATTTGGATTATTAACCTATCCCCACAAGCTGCATGTCTTTGGACGGTGGGAGGAAGCCGGAGTACCCGGAGGGAACCCACGCAAACACGGGGAGAACATGCAAACTCCACACAGAAAGACCCCGGCCTGATGGTGGAATTGAACTCAGGACCTTCTTGCTGTGTGGCAACAGTGCTAACCACCGTGCCACCGTGCTGCCCACCTTAAAAAAAATAAAACATTTAAATGGTCATTTTTACAGCTGTTACACCTTTTATTAGAATACTGGAGGCCACACCGCTTGATGAGATGATTAGAATGAGGTCTGGTGTAAGTGATTTTTGTTCAAAACTTTGGAAGATGTAAAGAAAAAATTTATTTCTTTATGAATAGTAATATTTCTGAGAAAACATAAATTTGCATTCAAAAACTTCTCTCACGGCTTTGACCTTTGACCTTCCTTATGGAGCTTCAGCCGAGTGTGTGATGTGTGAAATGAAATATAAAGTTATAATTACCTCTCTTGCTTTCTGATACCCACTTCCTCTCCACTCGTTAAAAATAGCCGCTGTGTTTTTCAGTTTCCTGGCGGAGCGGCCGTTCATCGATCGCACTCGTGTTGGAGTCTTCGGCGAGGTTCGTCTCTCATGCCCTGACCTAACCCTGAATACACGTGTGATCGGTACAGTAACTGTAGTGGCTGCCCAGTCAAAACTCTGATTTCTGTTTCCTCCTCATCCAGTGAATTAATCCCACAAAAAAGAGGAAATGAGATTTTACAAAGAAAACATGGTGAAAATGTACACTGCCATCATTAATTATAACAACTCAGTGAAGCTTCAGTCTGCCTATTTAAGAAGTAGAAACCAATGTGAATCCATTTCAGCTGCTTTGGTACAAAAAAAAAAAGAGGTGCACTGGAGTATGGAGGGCTGTGAGTGCCAAAATGAATTTATTTGATGTACTGAGGTAATTAAATTCCTCATTAAATTATAATTGAATATAATAATAATTAATTAAAATAATAAATGCTGTATTAACTGTTTTAAATGAAATTACTTAATATTAATTATTTGTATATTTAAATAATTTTTCATTTACAAATGTAATTATTTATTAATGACACCTTAAATGAATGATTTAATGATGTACTCAGTTAATTCATTTTGGCCCTTGTGGCCCTTCATTAGGAGGCAACATTTGTCATCATGCATTTGTCATCCAGGAACTACTTACAGGTTCTGGCCATAGGAGACTAGTTTATGACCTGTACCAGGAGGAACAGGAGTTTCTCTTGGTCTGAGTAGTCTGGGTACCGCTAGCTAGCACATGAAGGTCTGTGTGACCCTCCAAGGATACGCCTCCCCAAACCATCACTGCCAAACGGGCCACACTGGATGATGTTGAGCAGTGTATTTACTCTTTGAGCTACTTGTAATATAATGCTCCTGTTTTTAAACCCAGAACAGCCCACTAATACCACAAAAACCCAATTAAATTACACATTATTCCCTAAAATTTAGTTTTGTCTTTCTTTATTATTTTGTTAAAGATATTTCAACAGTTCTTGCTGCCAGCTGCTCTTGCTTGAGACCATATATAAATGTAATGAAGTACAGATCCATGCAGAGACTGCCATTTTTTGATGCTGTGTAAACACGATAGAAACGTCCTGTGTTTTCTCGGTGCAAGTGACGCTCCTCTAATGTCTCCCTTGCAGGGCTACGGTGGCTACCTTGCGCTGATGATGCTGAAGTCGACAGAGAAGCTGATCAGCTGCGCAGCTGTTCGCGCTCCTGTCACCGACTGGAGCATGTACGGTGAGCAGGAATTTGAATCCTCTTTAATACAACGCTCCAGAGACGCGGAAATATTTATTACTTCCGCTGCTGCTGCTGAACCCGGCTAGTCATTTCTCAGAACACAACATCTTTATCCTGCACAATCTTTTTCATGTGCACTGCCGGGGTAATGTCACTTTAATTATCCTTTGCGTTCGCTTTCGGGAATTCAGGGTTATTACATTTAAAGATGAAAAAGTTCTCGTCAGTTCTGGGAGGGAATGCTGGGCGTTAGCACTCCTGTCCAGCTCAGGACTTCCTGCTGGCTGTGAGTAGAGTTTAATAGACTGAAGTGTTGCTGCAAAGCCTCTGCTTCAAAGAAAGCGTCTCTCTCTGTCTGTCTTCACTCGTAAAAAGCAGAAAGAAGACGCCTTTCCTCCTCCGACTGTTCTTCCAGCATGAGTCAAAGAAGACTTCAACTTGTTTTTTGCCAATATGCTCGAATAATAAACTTCAAATGTGTCCTCTAACATAATGTGTGGCTTCTAGCTTATTCCAGTGCCATTGATCTGTCAGATCCTCCAGAAGGTCCATGCAGCACTTCTTGGTTTTATGTAAAGTTCTCAGGTTGTTGCTGACGTCATGTAACCTCTTTGATTTCCCTTTTCCCCTTCAGCCTCAGCCTTCTCAGAGAGATACTTCGGCTCACCTTCAACTGACGAGAGCAGATACCAAGTGAGCGTCTTCTGTCTTTTACCCACCTGCTTCTTTATTAACGGATGACTTAGATTCATTTCATTTTAGTCATAGTTTAAGCATTTAAACTCTTTTATTTTTATTCAACTAATTGTTGTAGCGTGAGCGTTCCTCCACACGGCATCTTATTTTCCTTTCCATCAAATGTGAAACGTGTCCATATGTCCGCTCGTCTCTTCCTCCCAAGCGTTTTCGAGAGAAACTGCGAGCACGTGAGGTGGTTGAGTCGTTTCCCGAGGGCAGCTCAAATGTGTATGTCTGATTACTTCTGATTGGATTACTTCCAAACTCGTCCCGCCTTGCTCACAACTTCATAAGTTCTGATTGGATCTCGTCTCTCCAAAGTGTCCATCAGTTTTTGTTTAGTTATCATTTGTTAGTTAATAAAATTAACACTGCTAAGAAATTCAGCTAAATGCGACTGGATCTGGGAAGTTGGATGTCCCTCATCAGATGTCGTGTCATGTTTGACCTCTGACCTCACATCTACGTTTCACATCTGCCTTTTTTAGGGGACGTCAGAAAGTATTACATGCTTAAAGAAAGTAGGGTAAGCTGCATATACTGTAGTGTAAAGAGTGAAGTAAATATCTCTCATGCTACCAGTATCTGATTTTTTTACTGCACTACAAACTGCTTAAAGTACGTTTAAAAATAACAAAGAAAACAAGATGAATGTATACAAAATACAGTACTGTTCCCTTAAAAGTAAATATTGCCCAGAGAGTGAGCCGGCTTGGCGGAGGTTTGTGCTCTCTGAGTGCTTCTTGTTATTATTAAATCCTTTATTTAAACAGGCAGTCTTATTGAGATCAACATCTTTTTTTTGAAAAGACAGACCTGTGTACAAAAAACATATACAGAAATTGAGACACATTATACACACAAAAAAAGAAAAAGGTGTGCTGGGGTTGTTGCAGGGAGACAAAGACGACCCTTTAAAGCGCTCCAGCGAAATCAGAGAATAGTTTTTTTTGTAGCTTGTTCCATTTATAGACAGCAATGTGTTTAAACAAGAAGCACAGCTGATGATAAAATGTCCTGTGACTTGACACCTTTATCTTTTTATCTTTACTGTGTTTAAACCGAGGCGTGGAGGTAAGCTGGCAGCCGTACAGGCTGCTTCATGCAGCTCAAATCTCTGAAACCAAGGAGAGTGCAAACTTAGAGCCACTTTAATGGGAAATGCAGCTGGCTGATGATGCAGGTGGCTGGGTGGGTTTCACCTTTACCTGTTTGATTCCCAATCATTTCTAAAATTTTACAATATAGCAGAGGTTAGACAGCCAACACAAATGATACAGCTCCCATTTTTTAAAAGTAAAGAACAACCAGTAAAGAAGAAGAAAACATTTAGGAACAGAGAAATGCCATCCTAAAAAAAAAAAAAAAAATCACCCAGCTGTCCTCCAAGTGAAGGTTGCAGTCAGAGAGTGTTTTTCTTCCTAAGTGGGTTGCCTGTAACTGGGCCAGAGAGCTCTATTTTTGTGACTCTCGCAGCAGGAGGGGTGGTCTGCTTCAAAAGTCACCCAGAGAAGGAAATGTGGCACGATCTGATCAGACAATAATCAGCAGGGCATCATCACTCACCCAGTCCTCCGAGATGCAGAAACAGACGGGTGAGAAAACATGCCGTGGTTGATGGCTGGCTGCGGGTTTGAATTCCAGCTGGGAACAAAATGAATGACGGCAGTGAGACTGAGACATCCTGTAATATTAAAGCTTCGCCCTCCCAGAGCAATCGCTATCAGTCTGGCATCTTGGTTTAAAAAAATGTTTTTTGCTTAGTTTTTAAATATCTTAATCCAAAAAAAGCAAATCAAAGAGCATGAAGGACAACAGACGGGATCATCACACTTAAAGTGGCTCACGTTACATCATGTGAGTCTAGCGCCTTTATTTCAGTGGCTTTAATTCAAGCAGACTAAAAATATAACTCTAAGGTCGAGTTTTTCCAGGCTAAATAAATATAAGAAATGACCTCAGATGGAAACACGAGCACTCAGAGAGCTCAAGTCACCCTCAAGGACAAGGGCTACACTGAAACTTTGTTTTCATTACAACATGCCGACGTCAATGTGTTACACTGTCATTGTGTTGCTAACAGTGATATCAATATCAAATGTTTTTACTCAACCGAGGTACTCGTGTCCCCCAAGTCCTGGTATATTGTTGTGAAGTTTGAAGACGATACATAAAAAGTTGTGGATAATCTAAAGTTTTTACTGATATTCACATTCGGTGTGACCCTGACCTGATTTTCACTAAAATTAAATCAGATTGAGCTATTGTTGGTAACTACCATCACACAATAATATCCTGAAAACTGTGGACGCTGGACTGCTAACAAACAGACAAACAAGGGGAGCTGATTGCATACTTCCTCGCTTCAGGGGGTGAAAAATACTGATGGCTGTCGGTTCTACCCCTCAGCCTCCTATTAGATTAAAAAGGCACCTGCAGCACAAATGCAGTGTAAAGGTCCAGTTTAGCGACTCTGATTAGCCAAGGTGAGGACTTGCAGGCTTAACCTTCCTGTTACCGCATCTTTGGGCTACAAGCCAGACTACAAACCAGTACTCCTAGTTTCAGTCCCAAGACTGAATGAAAGAAGAAGGTTGTGTCAGGAAGGGATTCCAGTGAAAAATATGCACCTAATCAAGCAAGCAGATAATCAATAATGTGAACCATGGAATGACGTGGAAACTGTGCTACTGCTGGCTGAAGAGGGAAGGGGAAGGCATGTTCAGAGGCAGTTAAAGAGAAGGAAAAGCAGGAGCGCCGGAGTGAGAGGAAGACCTCAGAGGAGGTTCATATAGTGAAGGATGGGCTGGTGTGACAGAGGAGGATGCCAGGCATAGCGTGAGATAGATGATCCAAAGTGGCGACCCCTTGAAGGAGCAGCTCAAAGAAGAAGAGACAAATAACCTATCATGCAGTTGTCATGCAGGGGGAAACAGGGCAGTTTGTGGCCTATAAACATGCTTTTTATTACTGTAAAGGTAAACATTTTAAAAAGTTGAATGGAGATGGATGCGCTTACTAGAGGAATGACAGGTTTGGCACGTCTACGTTGGTATAATTTTTCATCAAGAAGATGGTTACTTGCTTTAATAATCTAGTGATTTCCAGTATATTTAGCTTAAAGCTTCTGTTTACTGCTTAACTAATTCAGAGTCACGAGGGATCTGGAGCAGGGTAGACCCCAGATAGATGGACAGAGAAACATCTCACTCTCACATCCTCACCTAGAATCACCAGTTAATCTAACATGCCTTTAGACTGTGAGATGAAGCCAAGCTTGCACAGAGAGAGCATCAGCCAACAAGAAAAAATTAGCTTCTTATATATTTTTTCCTGTTAATGATCTTACAATCCGCCTCCTCAAGTGGAAACTTCACGATTAACTTTTCTTACACTTTTGACCCTTCAATCAAATTCTGATGCTTGTAATGTTATGACCTGATGTTAATGCGACAAATAATTTGATCTGTGTCCAATCTTCAGGCTTCCAAAGTGCTGTCCGGCATGAAAAATCTGGGAGGAACTCTATTCCTGGTCCACGGCACTGCTGACGGTATGCACATTTCCTTCATCCTCCTCACAGAACAGCAGAAACGGAGGATGTAATTTGACTTCATTTCACAATAACATCGTAGTAATGTGGGCTACTGAAGGTAGGCGTGAGTCTCACGAGCCTCTCTGCTATGCTGAGCTTTAAAACTTGACCTCGGCGAGTGCGGCGCCTTTTATCCAGTGGTGGAATTAACCTCTCCGACACTTATTTGCATGTCCTGTTTTTTTGTGTCTCGGCAGCCAATGTTCACTTCCAGCACTCGGCCGAGCTCATCAAGCACTTAATAAAGATAGGAGCCAACTACACTATGCAGGTAAACACTCGGCTCTTACAAAGAGTCTTTGCAAACAGCAGCTGTGGCTTTTAATTAAAATGGGTCATTCTTCATTATGTATCAGTGCACTGTTATGCAGAGTCTTTATTTACTCCAGTGTGGCACAGGAGATTTGCTGTCCTGTACTTGAGTTCTGAACTTCATTGTAAAAGTGTGACTTTTAGGAATTTTTTTAATATTTAAAAACTCACTTTACCCCACTTTAAAGGTACTTATGAAGAGCCATCATTCAATAAATAGCTTTAGTTTTGCTGATTACCTTATCACAGCTTAGCATGGTCACAGCTGGTCCATTTTTCACTTAAACATGTTTTAAAAACCTCTCTGTGCCAAACTTCACTGAAAAAAATGTGTTTTGTGACAATACTCGAAAACGGTTACGTTTTGGAAAATATGCTAAAGAACAAACCTGTAAACATGTTGCTTTTATGCTTATAGTAAAAAATATATATAATTAAAAACATAACTACCGGTAACGAGTAAACTTTAGAGATGCTGCTAGGTGGGTATTGCTGCCATTTGACTGACATTTGCTTCTGTTTCCAGTGTTTGAATTAAGCTAAGGTAAGATAGCATATAAGCTAGCAAAGGTAGCATATTTCTTAAACAGTGATGCATATCATCTGTTAACAAGAGAGCAATTCAATCATATTTACCTAAGTACAGCTGCAAATACTGTAAATCATCTCTTCCACAGTCTTACAGTGTCAGTAAAAATCCACCTTTGCTTTGGTTGCTGGAAAATTGCGACCTGTCGTCTGTAGTTTTTCGCATTAGCAAATTCTTGCCAGCTATTCGCTGAGCAGTTGTCAAACCGAAGAGTAAACGCTGCACTTTCTGTAACATAGTTTGGTGATGTGGTAAAACAAACTTTTACTTAGACATTCTCTATTTCCAGTTTGCGTTACACTCTTCAGTTTGACAGTCAGTGAATAGTTGAGGAGTGTTTGCTGACAACTTGGTGTCTTTCATACAAAAAAAAACTACAGACGACTGCAGTAATTTCCCAGCAACCAAAGCAATCACAAGGAGGTTTTGGTGCAGCAACTTCTTTGTAACCAGTTTCATCTGGTGATAGCCAGCAATCACTCTAAAAGCCCAGACTCAAATCTAAGTATCTCCCCAGAAAGTAGAGGAACCTGATTTTCTCTGATCCACAGATTTGCTCCTAGTTTTTCCACAGACAGATAAACAGATAAAAGCTTCTCACATATCTTGTTTCAAAGTGAGCTACGAGATAGGAGTGGGCAGATTGATCCAGATGTTGACAGTATTGATACTAAAGCTGGTATTGGTATCGGATACTAGCACGATTGGATTGATGCTCTCTTTGTCTCGTCTAAATTCAGCGCTTTGCTCCTGTTCATCAAGAAAGCAGCAACACTTTAAGCTGTTAAATTTTGAGCACTCAGAGGATTTATTTGTTGGGTATCTGCAGTCCAGTCACTACAGGGAGTGCAGAATTATTAGGCAAATGAGTATTTTGTCCACATCATCCTCTTCATGCATGTTGTCTTACTCCAAGCTGTATAGGCTGGAAAGCCTACTACCAATTAAGCATATTAGGTGATGTGCATCTCTGTAATGAGAAGGGGTGTGGTCTAATGACATCAACACCCTATATCAGGTGTGCATAATTATTAGGCAACGTCCTTTCCTTTGGCAAAATGGGTCAAAATAAGGACTTGACAGGCTCAGAAAAGTCAAAAATAGTGAGATATCTTGCAGAGGGATCCAGCAGTCTCAAAATTGCAAAGCTTCTGAAGCGTGATCATCGAACAATCAAGCGTTTCATTCAAAATAGTCAACAGGGTCGCAAGAAGCGTGTGGAAAAACCAAGGCGCCAAATAACTGCCCATGAACTGAGAAAAGTCAAGCGTGCAGCTGCCAAGATGCCACTTGCCACCAGTTTGGCCATATTTCAGAGCTGCAACATCACTGGAGTGCTCAAAAGCACAAGGTGTGCAATACTCAGAGACATGGCCAAGGTAAGAAAGGCTGAAAGACGACCACCACTGAACAAGACACACAAGCTGAAACGTCAAGACTGGTCCAAGAAATATCTCAAGACTGATTTTTCTAAGGTTTTATGGACTGATGAAATGAGAGTGAGTCTTGATGGGCCAGATGGATGGGCCCGTGGCTGGATTGGTAAAGGGCAGAGAGCTCCAGTCCGACTCAGACGCCAGCAAGGTGGAGGTGGAGTACTGGTTTGGGCTGGTATCATCAAAGATGAGCTTGTGGGGCCTTTTCGGGTTGAGGATGGAGTCAAGCTCAACTCCCAGTCCTACTGCCAGTTTCTGGAAGACACCTTCTTCAAGCAGTGGTACAGGAAGAAGTCTGCATCCTTCAAGAAAAACATGATTTTCATGCAGGACAATGCTCCATCACACGCGTCCAAGTACTCCACAGCGTAGCTGGCAAGAAAGGGTATAAAAGAAGAAAAACTAATGACATGGCCACCTCGTTCACCTGATCTGGACCCCATTGAGAACCTGTGGTCCATCATCAAATGTGAGATTTACGAGGAGGGACAACAGTACACCTCTCTGAACAGTGTCTGGGAGGCTGTGGTTGCTGCTGCACGCAATGTTGATGGTGAACAGATCAAAACACTGACAGAATCCATGGATGGCAGGCTTTTGAGTGTCCTTGCAAAGAAAGGTGGCTATATTGGTCGCTGATTTGTTTTTGTTTTGTTTTTGAATGTCAGAAATGTATATTTGTGAATGTGGAGATGTTATATTGGTGTCACTGGTAAAAATAAATAATTGAAATGGGTATATATTTGTTTTTTGTTAAGTTGCCTAATAATTATGCACAGTAATAGTCACCTGCACACACAGATATCCCCCTAAAATAGCTAAAACTAAAAACAAACTAAAAACTACTTCCAAAAACATTCAGCTTTGATATTAATGAGTTTTTTGGGTTCATTGAGAACATGGTTGTTGTTCAATAATAAAATTATTCCTCAAAAATACAACTTGCCTAATAATTCTGCACTCCCTGTATAAAGCAAGGAGACTCAAGGACAGACATTTCTATTGTGGTCAAAACCTTGAGCACATTCGAGTAAAGTGAACCTTGAGTGAAGAAAGTGAAGAATAAATCTTAAAGCTTACTACAAGAATTTTTCCAGAGGTTGTTCAGATCAGATAAATTCTCTCCTCTTTCTGGGCCAGATCTTCCCAGATGAAGGCCACTTCCTATCAAGACGCAGCCAGATTCAGCTGACTCACTCCCTAATTGGATATTTCAGAGGATGTCTCCTCGATGCGTCATCGTTACTCAACCAACGGGATGACGAGTGAGAGGGAACGGGCTCGCTACTGTTTCTGAGCGTGTGTGTGTGTGTGTGTTTTATACCTGTAGCACAATGTTTGACAGACAGGAAAAGCTTCTTATTGACATATCAGAATAGTCTGTGTCACCTCAGTAGAAATAAGTTTTCACCTGCTGTCAGAGGTTGTCAGTGACTGTCCCTAGATTTATCACCTCTTTCTTTTTTTGTCCTGGTGGCACAAACAAGCCTGTGAAAGAAGCATTTAGAACTGTTCAAGCTTCAAACTGTGAGAAAACTGTGAGATCTTGTTGGAGTTGTTAATCGGAGTTCAAATATAATTGAGAAATTGCATTTTTTTAACCTTTAAGGTTTAGATTAGTTTAAAATCTGTGAATCCTTGTTGCCTAGAGTTTAACGGCTGATTCAGAAACCTGTTGTTCAAGGTGTGATTGAGACGTTCCTCCGTCAAAACAACTTAAAATGGTCCATGTATTCAAATATCACCAACCAGCACAAAAACCAACTCCTTTTTCCAGTTTATTCCTGATCATTAGTAGAGGAGGAGCTGTTTGAGGCAGTGTCCCAGTGAGGCAGATGTGTTAAAATACAGCTAATGCTACAGTCACACCAGGGAAAACAACAGCAACAAGTGGACATCCAATCTTGTTGCCTTTTAAATTATTGCTTCGACTTCGGTGCGTCGAGGCAGTGATGAAACTGTAAGGTGTTTATCTTACGGTTTAACCCTCTCAGGCTCAAATTAAGTTTTTGTTGCTAATGCACAAAAGAATACCTGCAGTGGTACTTCTGAGTAAAAAAAACTCATAAAATATGTATGTGGGGAAATCAGGTTGTTAGCTTTTACTTGTTGCAAATCTGCAGCGCCTGCCTTGAGAGGGTTAAGGCGCCTTGAGGCAACTATTGTTGTCATTTGGCGCTATATAAATAAACCTGGATTAAATGGCAGTGTGATGGAGTCGATCTGCTTTCAGTCTGTGATTAATTGGGGTCATGTTGACAGTTTGAGTTTGTGAGAATACAGCCGTAAAGGCTGATAAATCAGATAAAATCAAAGATCTTTTGCCAACTACATGCACAGAAACTCACACCAGTTACAACATCACAGATTTGAAACAGAAATTCCTCCACAGATAGTAACATAGGGTTTTTTTTTATTTTTAAACAATACAACCAGTTGAGTCGAGCCTCTTATTGCAAAGCATCTCAGCGTTGTACCAGGAGTTACTGCAACTTGTTGGCAATCAATCTGAGAGCGATTGCAGTCGGTCAAAAGGCAGCCTGCAAGTGTTTGGAGACAATCATCACAGTTTGTGCTTTGGTGTCATGGAATCATTACACTTTTTATTAGCAGTGTTGGTGGATATGTAACTCATTTTTACGAGATGAAGGGACTCGAACCCTCAATTTCCTGATCCGACGTCTGACACCTTATCCATTAGGAAAGTGGTCACACACTGAAGCACAGACTTACTTCTGGTATGGTTTGTAAAGACGGGACTCTTGGCTCACACCTTGCATCAACTGTTGTGTCTTTCTCAAAATATTAAAGCATAATGATACCAACGATACCAACCTGACCCAGAGGTCAAGAATCTTCCAGAGCTGAGAGGATAAAAAAGTAGAAAAACATCAGTTTTATAGATAAAGCCATGATTAAAAAACCGACTTCAAGGGCGTTTTCAGGTCATGTTGTTACCTTCTTTTTCCTTTTGATCTACGTCTCATTTCCCCGGGTGTTTGTGATGCTATCCTGTGGATTATTTATGTGGGGGCAGCTTACAAAGTTTGACTTATCAAGCTTATAGACAGCAATAGTGCTAAACAGATGTACGACAGTTACAAGATCTTTTTTTAAGCACGCTATGTTTCCTTGTCCTTACTGAAACAGAGAGTTATTTATTTATTTATTACATCTAAGAGTAGATATTTACCATTTCACACCAGTTTTTTTGGTGTTGTGCAGGTGTGGAGGAGCTTAATAGCTACTCATAGTTTGGCCTGGACTACATTTCAGGACAGCCTACTTTGGTTTAATTTTTCTCATGGGTATTTGAGCAGCTCTGTTGCAGGTTAAATTGTGACATTTGGCTTATAATGTATATTTTATGCTGTAATTTCTTTTTTTTTTAGATAGCTGCAGGCCGTTCTGTTTTTGTATATTTAAGTATGTGGTCCAAAACTTGGTATAGAATCACCTTTGACTGATTAAGTGCCAGAAGTTTTCACTGTATTTGGTTCTGTTGTTCTCCAACTTCAGTTTATGCATTTCCAGCTGCTTCAAGCCTTTTCTTTCGTAAATACATCGTGGTTGTAGTGTTATCCAGAAAACACTGCAATAAAAGCATAATAAATGTTATGCCAATACGACACCCGAGAGCGCTCCTCACTGTGATTACGGCTCTGAGAGCGATTCCCACAATTACCGCTCGGCCGCTCACAAGTGCCATCAATCACAGAGACGAGCATCCTCGGCGAGGTTCATCTCCACACGAGGATAAAAACAGTTGCAGGAGTTGGCGTGCGTCGGGGGTGAAAAATCCCCCCAGTGCTTGGCTTGCAGGTAGTTGCCATGACAACTGTTTTGGTAGCCCAGGATACGGCCACTCTCATAATTCATTCAGAGATGAGCGCTGTGCATCGCGGAGCGAGCAGCTGCTGATGCAACATACTCAAAGCCATATGTATCTGTGCTTTGTAACATGGAGTCCGTGAGGGGATGGATTTTGTTCTGGGGAGGGTGGGAGGGAGGGGGGCAATGTGGATGTGGGATGAGTGATGAGAAGCTTATTGTAAATTTTTTTGCTGTTTTAATATTAAAGAATGATGAAGAAGTCATGTTTGAGCTGTGAGAGTTTCTTTGTTAAACACAGGAACACCTCGGATCTCAGTTAGGCTCATAAGCATGGACTGTATACGAAAGATGCAAGGCAACAAGTTAAATCAACACAAAAAGTGTCCAAAAGTTGATTCTGTTCATCTGGACGTAGCGTTTTGTGGGAGAACTGTACAGTACAATGTACTGTTTATAAGATTGGGGAAACCTGCTGATAGGTTTGTAGCTTGAACCTATTCGCTGGAACGTTGAAGACAATATAATTACACAGAAAGCAAGACACGAAGTAGGCAAAGTTCTTCATGTTTCTTGTGCTCGGGAGAGAACCGGACAAACGCCGTTCCTTCGCTTGACCCCAGTTGCTCTCGTCCGCTCCCCCGTAACACTGCTCTTTTATTGAGGTTACATGAATATGCATAGGTTCATTAACATATGACGTCTACATACAAACAAAGAGTACCTTGCCTGTGTGTGTGTGGGGGGGGGGGGGTCAGACTGTGGCCCCATAAACGACTTCCCTTAACCTGCTGGTCTGGAAAATCCAACAGTTCATCTATATGTAAAAAAGCACTTAGACTAAAACTGACATAGCTACGTTAATCCTACCGTAAAACAATAAAACAAGGTACGACCTCTTCCCATGCTCCCAGGATGTAGGTGTGCATTCCTGGAATGCACACAAAGCCTTTGCAGCCTGCTAAAGATCAGACATCCTATCACTACACAATTGATTATACACCTCTAAGCATATATGGTTAAATATTTCTAAGCATAAATGAAAATCAACAATACAAAACCTAACACCTGCAGTCATCTGAGACTGAAGAAGTCACTTGGATGAGTGACGAAACGTTTCTCCCACAAAACGCTATGTCCAGATAAACAGAATCAACTTTTGGAGATTTACTTACCCGGATGATTGAGCATGCATCAAGACAAACACAAAAAGTGGTTAAGCCTGAATTCTCGCTAATGTCCAGCAGGGGTGCCTGGCTGGATAAAAGCCTAAGATCTCCGCCACAAGGCGTAGAGGCTGCTTAACAACCTTCAGTCACTAGGGAAAGATGTACAGTATATTTGCAAGAGGCTGATGCAGTTTGCTGACAGTTGGCAGGACATCAGCTGCAGAGAGATGCAGTTTGCACTTGACATTCACTCTGAGCTGTAGTGAAACTTGAAAAAGTGCAACACAGACTAGAAATGGAGAGCGTTCACCTTTGGCAAGCAACCTGCTAGCAACCAAGGCAGTCACAAGAAGGTTTTTCAGTGCAGTATCATATATCCTCTTTGTTACCAGTTTTAGGCTAGCAACCCCTAGCCAACCGGATGGCGAATGCAAATTTTGGCCTAGCAACCAGATGGTGGTTGCCAGATGACCACAGACTGGTCTCTAAGCCTGTGTGACTACAACTTAAATGAAAACCGCCCTCTGCATCACTGGTGTCTTTCTGTGAGAGCTTCAAAGCACCTTGGGGGCATTCCAAAAGCGGAGCTCAGGGGTCTTTTATTTTGAAAATTGACTGGATTCTATATGGTATTCCTGTGTCTGACTTCCTGTCCTGTGCAGCTTCTATCAACAATAAACCCAGCTCTAATTTGAGAATTTGGTAAATGGCCTGGGTCTTACATTGTGATCTTCTACTCAAAGACTCGAAACACGTTTTACAACATGTCTAATTCACAATCTCAGTCCTTTCTATCTGACTCACCTATTCTCATAACGATCGTGTAATTTCGCAGGACGAATTTGTGCCATTTAATTTTTCTGGAAAACGCTCACTGTTTTAGGATTTTTCACATTTGAATAAACAATAAACAGCTCCGGTACTTAAAAAAAAAAAAAATCTTGCTTAAAGATACTTTGAAATGCAGACTGGAGCATCCTGGGAACAAACCACCAATTTTCCAATTGGTAGATGACCTTTACACGTGTGAAACTAAAGTCTCGCAAGTTTAACGTCTTACTGAATACAACATGATACTCAGTAAATTATTTAAATTATCTGTTCTGGTTCAGAAGGAAATAGGAAGTACGTGCTCATTGGCTAACACAAGTTATAAGTCTTAGAAGATGGTTATTTTTATGTTTGTGTTTAACTGCGGTACCTTACATTTTGTGGTATTCCTTTACTAAGCTTTTATTGTTCTAACTACCGTATCTAAAGTAAGACCAATGTCTTACTAAGGTCTATAAATATATTAATATTGAGTTAAGAATAGTGTTCATAGCTCTCTCCGCAGAGCAGAGATTGTTTTCAGATGCATCAGGGGACACTCGGCGTCTTCAGTAGCATCATACACATAATTCCTGCTGTCATTTCAGAGTCATTCATGAACATGTCCGCAGTGTTTCCCAGCCTCATCGTCTCCTGTCCTCCATCCTCTAACCCACATTCCTCAAGCTACAAGTAGGTTCTCGTATTTTCTGTGTAAAGTGTCTGTTTGGCATTAAAGTTACAACAGCTGTCTTAACTTTCAGCATGAGTTGATATTTTAAATGTAGACACGGGTAAAAACAGCAGACTTGTTGTCCACAGGCATCAGTTTTCCACCAGTGTGTGGTTAAATCAAGTTTTCCTTTGTTAACTTCTTGGGCCTTTGTACCTGAATAATTTCCTCCCTTCATTTGCAGCCAAAGTAGTGTACAGTCAGCATTTTCTAGGTAGAAATGATTAGTGGCTGTTGTGCACAAATCAGCAGCATTTCCCTATAGACCACTTCAGGTCTCGGCTCAGTAGCAGAGCCTGAAGATTAGTCAGGAACTCGATGTGAAGCCTCCACCCATCGGTCACTGCTATGACTAAAAATGGTGCCACATTTGGCTTTACAACCTAGAGAAGTGCACCTCTTATAAAAATTCAGACATGAGCTGAGGAAGGGTGAAAATGCTTTGTGAACATAATAAATTAGCAACAACATAGTTGCCTTTAAAATTTTCCAAAGTTTAAATTATTTTCATTTTTTTTCTTATAAAAATGAAACAAAGCAACTGTGAACTTCACATATAGAGTATAACTTATGCAAAATGTGGTTAGTTTGCACTAATGAGACTGGGCTTTACATATGTGCTACTTTCTCTGGATATATTTGTTGCACAGCAAGGTAAATTTGGCACATTTTATATTTACATGACCTTGCTGGCATTGGCCTGTTGATGTGGCACTAAACCTATTTCCAACAGCTGTTTGTCCAGCTGCTGCCTCCTGAAATCCAGTCATTTTCTTAAGCTGGGTGCACACAGGACAGCTGATTCTCAGACTTGAAGGATGGACAGCATTGTCTTTAGATGTTTGACATCACAGAGTTGGCTGCTGCAATGGACTCTGGACACAGTTTGTGGACAAATTTAAATGTAGACAGTGTCACGAGGACCATCTCACAGTGTGACTGCTGCTACAATCTGTTGGTCCTTGCCCAGTAAGAGAGGTTCATAGTTGGTGAACAAAGATAACCTGGGGAGGAAAAAAAGTCCATCATGCAGTGATCCAACTTGAAATGGCAACTTAATACTGGCAAAACAAGGTTGAACAGATTAGAAAGAGTGGAACCCCCTGCTCTTATACACTGTTGTGATTTAGGAATGTTGGTAACAAGAAACAATTGTATTGATATATTTGATAATGCTGCCGAAATGGTGATCTGTCACTGAGTAAAAGAGACCTTGCTGTAAAGTAACAGAGCTACCACTGCACCACCAGTTCATCATCCATATTCTGCTTCTTATCTGGGTCCAAATCAAGGCGGCTGCAGGCTAAGCAGAGATGGACCAGGCTTCCCTTTCTCCAGCCATGTACTCCAACTCACCTGGAGGAACATCGAGGAGTTGCCAGGCAAGCTAAGAGACATAAATGAGCCCCGGTTCTGCCCCTGGGTTTCTGTCCTGTAGGGAACACATAATCTAGGAGGCAATCTAGTCAGATGCCCAGATGCTCCTTTTCAATTTGGAGGAGCAGTGGCAGTACCCTGAGTCTGAATGACTGAACTTTTTACCCTATCTCTAAAGGAGAACTCTGTTCTGCCGCTTCTATCTGCTGTCTCCAATATCGCGACCATAGGTGAGGGTAGGGATGTAGATCGACCCCAATTTATCAGTCTCTCGCTCCCCTCTCCTTTCAGTCATGAACAAGACCCCAAGATACTTAAACTTCTCCAGTTGAACCAGCAACTCGTCCCTCACCCAGAGTGGACTCTCCACCTTGTTCCTGTGTTCTACCAAAAAAGTGATATCCAGTATTAAAACATATTGAATGGCTTGTTGCCCTTGAATATGTCAAACACGTGCCAAACATGTTTCTCATGAATGATATCAAGTCATTTTGAGCCAAAAAGAACAATCCTGTTACAAAGTAGGAGGTGCAATCAGTTTTTGCCAAAGAGTCTTGTAGGTATCCTTTATTTATGCAGGTAAAAGTGTAATTGATGTTAAAATGTCTTTTTCAAGAGAGATCTGACCAAGGGGGCAACAGAAATTGCAACTACAATAACAGTTCTGTACATATATTGTAATTTTTCCACATATATATAACCCTTTGTAATTCTTATCTACTGTCATTTATTAATATAAACAAGGAATTAATTCAGTTCAATTCAGTTGCATTTATGTTGTATAGTAAAGACCCTACAATAATAATAGGAACAATTTCACATAGAAACATTGGAAAACACCTTCTGACCACCACCAGCTGAGAGCAATGGCCTCAAACTCAAGCCAACAGACTCACATCCTCTGCAAAAAAAACGAAGATGAGGTCCTGAGGCCATGGACACATTCCTCCACTTGGTTCTGTCTAGCAATTGTACCCATTACTAATTCTTCCCCTGTCAGAAATTTAGAGGACCATCTCAGAAGTGCTGATCAATAACATACCAAACTGAACAGATGGAATTAAAACATGAAAAATTTGGGGGTTTTAATTAAACAGGGAGAGCATCTAGTTGAGCATTGGCAGAGGAAACTTGTTTGAAAGACGTGTCCTCCAAGTTAATCAGAGAAGGGCTTATTGAAACAAATCACAGTTATGTTTGTGCAGTCTGCATGCATTAAACCATAATATCCATAAATTGCTCACATCACAGCATGTATGCACTCTTACAGGTGTTGAAGGCCACCATTGTAAACTCTATTGCATTTCCACCAGCCCCAAAAAAGGTTGAAGAAGGTTGATTTCAGTGACCTGATTGTTCTTATTTAAGTATTTTTTGAGCTGCTGAAATCTAACCTATCAAATATCATCTTGCAGTTCTCTCTTCTGTTCAAACTTGCTATAATCTGTCCTCATTTGACACTTGCAGCAGCAAACGTCAATACTTTATCCATCTGTGCACGACCAGGCTGCAGCCTGTCCCGACCCTGCTGTGATTATTTATCGATATCAGCACCTTGTAATTTCCTTTTTTGCCATATTGAGCAGGTGTGTTTGTGTGGCAGCCTGAAACCCTGACAGATGTGATTTAGGGCCTCACAGCCACGTCGAGAAAAAGCGAGTAACAGTAAAAGTTGGTGGACTGTGGCAGCAGACTTATGAAATCCAGGAGAAAAGAACATTTATCTTTCTCTCTCAGCCCTCTGTGACCTTTATAAATCCCCCGTCCGCGCTGTGCCTACACTCCGCTCAAATTGAGCCTTAATTACATCAAAGCAATTACAGAGCGCCTCATCCAGGGAAGGGAGGAGAAGCTGCGGCGGAAACTTCAGAAGATGTAAGTTAAGTTCGTCTCTGGTGGTTCAGCAGAAAATTTATAAAGACCAAAAGAAAAAAACACTTTGTACTGCAAGAAATGAGGAATTGAGCCTTGCTTTGACAGTTTTAGAGTACAAAATCTGCAGAGGGGTGACCGCAAAGGTCACATGTCTGTACAGTGTAAACCACATGAGCAAATTTAGACCTGTGAAAACAAACAGACATGTTTCAGTTTGCTTTAAATGCTTTAAAGCAAACTGAAACATGTCTGTTTCTTGATTCTACATTTAAAGCAAACTAAAGTTTGCTTTAAATGTTAAATGGTAACTTTGAGGTAATAGTAGCTCACTAATATAAAATGTTGCTTTTGATTAATCCATCCTGATTAAATGCATACATTTAAAAATAAAGTACGGCGCAAAAGTCTGTTCTGCGTAAAGTCACCCCACACTGACACCTAGTGGTGGACCACCCACATTATAACCCAGAAGCCAAATACAGCCATTGAACGGTTTAGGGAAAATTTTAGTGTTGTTATCTTATGGTTAGTTATGTAGTTACAGAAAAATAACAAAATATTCGTTTCTATTGGTAGAATAGAAAATGTTTAAAATTTATGGATCTGAATGGGGTTTTTTTAACCTTTCCATTGTTTGCTCTTTCCTACACCACTTATCAAACTCTCTTTTTATCTTTGCGTCACTTATACTTTGAACTTGATCTTTTTTTCTTTTTTTTTTAAAAGAATGACATATTATTCTATAAAATAAATACTTCAGGTGTCATTCGATCTAAAAATGTGTAATAGGATGCAGATTATTGGACAGCCTGTTCAAAAGCCATTTTCGTTGGACCAGAAAGCTTCAACATTTCCTAAGAAGGGATTTTATTGGTCTATTAAACCAGTACTGTAATAATTAATCTGCATATGAACATATACTATTAGGCACACATTATGGTTTTATAACTTCCTTTTTTTTTAGTGCCTGGCTTCTAAACCTTCATTATAGATCTGCATCATAGAGTTTTAATAAAGTGTTGATGAGGACAAGCTTGATAGGTGCGAAGAGTTTTATTAGAAAAAGAAGATACAGACACAGTCTCTCTCAGTGGAGAGTCGTTCTTCAATAAAACCAAACACCGTGGGATTGAGCTCAGACAAACTGCTGCTCTGCAGTCTTTATTAGTGGTCTACAGTCATTAAACTGCTTCTGCATGAGACTGATAACAATGACATGAAAAAAGCTCTTTTTTTAAATAAACACCTCCTGTTTTTAATACTCCTCCCCCTCTTCATCTTCTTCGAACGAGTCGATGCCGACCTCCTCGTAATCCTTCTCCAGGGCAGCCATGTCCTCTCTGGCCTCTGAGAACTCTCCCTCCTCCATTCCCTCTCCCACATACCAGTGGACGAAGGCCCTCTTGGCGTACATCAGATCGAACTTGTGGTCGAGTCGAGCCCAGGCCTCTGCGATGGCGGTGGTGTTGCTCAGCATGCACACTGCTCTCTGCACCTTGGCCAGGTCTCCTCCAGGAACCACGGTGGGGGGCTGGTAGTTGATGCCCACCTTGAAGCCTGTAGGACACCAGTCCACAAACTGAATGGATCGCTTCGTCTTGATATTGCCGATAGCGACATTGACATCTTTGGGCACCACGTCACCACGGTACAGGAGGCAGCAAGCCATGTACTTTCCATGGCGAGGGTCACACTTCACCATCTGATTGGCTGGCTCGAAGCAAGAGTTGGTGATCTCAGCCACAGTGAGCTGCTCGTGATAGGCCTTCTCTGCTGAGATAACAGGGGCATAGGTGGCCAGAGGGAAGTGGATGCGAGGGTAGGGCACCAAGTTGGTCTGGAACTCTGTCAGGTCCACGTTCAAGGCTCCATCGAAGCGAAGGGAGGCAGTGATGGAGGAGACGATCTGGCTGATGAGGCGATTCAAGTTGGTGTAAGATGGGCGCTCGATGTCCAGGTTCCTCCGGCAGATGTCATAGATGGCCTCATTGTCCACCATGAAGGCACAGTCGGAGTGCTCCAGGGTGGTGTGGGTGGTCAGAATGGAGTTGTAGGGCTCCACCACAGCTGTGGACACCTGAGGAGCTGGATAGATGGCAAACTCCAGCTTGGACTTCTTGCCAAAGTCTACAGAGAGACGCTCCATGAGCAGAGAGGTGAAACCAGAGCCGGTTCCTCCACCAAAGGAGTGAAAGACGAGGAAACCCTGGAGACCTGTGCACTGGTCAGACTGACCGAAAAAGGCACATATTAAAATTTAAGAATCAAAAACAACATTCAAAGCCCATTTATTTCAGCAGCCCCACACTCAAAATCTCTCCAGGTTTCTGCTCTTCTCTCACCAGTTTGCGGATCCTGTCAAGAACAGAGTCGATGTGCTCCTTTCCCACAGTGTAGTGGCCGCGGGCGTAGTTGTTTGCAGCATCCTCCTTCCCGGAGATCAGCTGCTCAGGGTGGAAGAGCTGGCGGTACGTTCCTGTACGGACCTCATCTGAAGGAGAGCAAGAGAGAGCGAGCAATGCTTTGACTGTTCATGCTGAGTGAGAAAATTTGCTCTTAAAAATCGAACCGCACTATTAAAATGGATGCCAAAACATTAAGAGTCCCCCTGAAGGTAATTTGGGTCCAGTTTCTAGTTTCTGTTAATGGCGTTTGGAAGAACAGAAACTTTACAAAGGCTCTTTTTTGCTTTTGTGGGTGTAAGTAAACAATAAAAAGGAGCCAACATGCAATAAATATTAACACTCTTGATGCAGCTCTAAGTCTGTATTAATTCCATCTGTAGTTGCAAAGGCATAATGAAAATATTGAGTGAAAGAAGAAGAGTGGATCTGACTGACTGATTTAAACTCAAGTGGGCTGGGCTACAGAGAAACCCAGCCTACTTGAATGATTTGAAATGAACTTCGGCCAGGAGATAAATTCATAAAAGTGACTGTTACAGCATCAACATTGTCTAGGAACCACCTGCTACCGATAACAGAAAATGATTAACTAGTTTTAACTTCATAGCTTTGGACATTTTTATAGCTCAGTTTACACACACGTTATGAGTTTTTTGGCCACTTGGGGGCAGCAGAAACAAATATTTGCCCACTACATAAGAATCAGCTCCACTTAGAGCCGAGCTCACGTCCTCTTGATAAACAGAAGTTGAGATTCCCTCTTTTTAGCTCCTGAGGAAAAACATCGGGCTCTTCGACTACTAAATGCTCCACTATGTTCACCCGCTGGACTTTAACCGCGTCCCTCTGCGGCCAAATGCTGAGCATTGAAAGTATGTAACATTTCAGGGTGAGGCCTATCTTAGTTCATTGTGTCTGCAATCTAGTCTATTTATAAAAGAGTGCGATGACAAACCACTGTATGACAGCTTTGTGATACTTCACAGTTTGCCTGTGTCTGCAGACCGCAGCAAAAACTCAGACAAAAAGCATGAAAAGGGTCTTTTAGCTTTTTTAAAAACTGATTGAAAAAGTTAATCACTTTAAACTCTAAATGACAAATAAAATAACAGCTCCCACCAACCTTTCGACGCCCTAAACCCTTAGGTCTTAAAAACCCACTCAGAGTAAAACCCTCACCGATAACAGTGGGCTCCAGGTCCACAAAGATGGCTCTGGGGACGTATTTCCCAGTGCCGGTCTCACTGAAGAAGGTGGTGAAGGAGTCGTCATAGCCTCCGGTGGGCTTGTCGCTGGGCATGTGGCCATCTGGCTGGATGCCGTGCTCCAGGCAGTACAGCTCCCAGCAGGTGTTGCCCATCTGGACACCGGCCTGGCCAACATGGATGGAGATACACTCACGCTGTAGAGGAAGAAAACAAAAAAGACATTTTAGTCATTAATATTCTTCTTATTTTTGTTGTAATATACAGCTGTTGTCAAAAGTTTACATCCACTAATCATTGGCATAAATTTCATGGTAATTTGGGACTTTTAATGATTTTATTTAAACTCCCCTTTTTACATGGTGGAATGATTGTACAGCATACATCTTTAATCACGTTGTTTTTTTAAAAGAGAGAGAAGAAAAGAGGCCACAAGTTTGAATGTATTTTGGGATTTCTCTAATCCACACAGGGTCAACAGTATAAATACAGACTCAAATAAGAAACGAACACTCCGACTAATATTTGGTCAAATTTCCCTTAACAAGTTGAACCTCAACCAGACACTTTTGGTCGTCATCAACAAGCTTCTGTCAGAGTTGGAACACCCAACTGTGCTCAAGTTTCAACCATCTAGCTCACAGGTGTCGAACTACAGGCCTCGAGGGCCGGTGTCCAATAGGTTTTAGATGTGTCTTTGCTCAAACACAGCTGATTCAAATGGCTAAATTACCTCCTCAACATGTCCTGAAGTTCTCCATAAGCCTGAATGAATGAATGATCATTTGATTCAGGTGTTTTGACCCAGGGTGTTATCTAAAACCTGCAGGACACCAGGCTTTGAGGCCTGGAGTTCGACACCTCTGATCTAGCTGTTAATTTGAGGTGAAGTTGAAGTATTTGGAAGTTCCTCCTCCTTCATTATTCCATGCACTTGCAGTGTACCAGTACCACTGGCAGCAAAACAGCCCCAGAGCATGATGCTACCACCACCATGCTTGACAGCTGGCACAGTGTTTTTAGGTTTGAAAGCCTCACCTTTACTCCTCCAAACATACTTCTTGTCACTGTGGTCAAACAGCTCAATCTCATCTGACCATAAAGCTTTTTGGCTTGTCCATGTGGGCTGCTGCAAATTTAAATTGAGTTTGAAGGCATTGATTTTGAAGGGGCTTCATTCTTGGTCGACTCCATCTCAGTCCATGGTGATGTAAGACTATCTTCACTGTGGACAGTGATGTTGATGTTTCAGCAGTTTCTAGTTCATGGCATGCTTAAACTTGATGATTCCTGATTTGTCCCTAAACATCCTAACCAATTTCCTCTTATCTGAGGGTGACAACTTCAAACGTCAGCAATGTGGTGACGGATCTGAATAACTCGTACTTAAATACAGTTGTTTGAATTGATGATCTTGGAATATGCAATTGTTTAGAAATTACTCCAAAAGGCCTTTCCAACTAGATTAAATCTACAGTTCTTCTTCTTGGATCTTCACTGAGTTCCTTGGACTTTCCCATTGTTTTGAGTATTGATCAGTCTAATGAGTTCTGTTAAATAAATTGTTTTAAAGTTGCAAAGAGAAACTACCAGTTGGAGTCAATCATGATCACTAACAAGATAGGCCTCATATAGGATATCATAGAATCTTCAGTACCACTTATTAAAAGATTTAAGTGTGTTTATGTATATATGTGAGGCAGTATCTATATGTTTGACCCTGTGTGGACTAGAGAAAATCCAAAATAAATTCAAACTTGTGCACACAATTCTTGTTTTCCAAAGTCATTAAAGATGCATGCTGTACTGTCATTCCATCCTAGAAATTGAACATTTTTTTTAAAAAAAATGTCGCGGATAAATACAACAAAATAAAACTAGTACCGGTACCGAAAAAAAGAAGATTTATTTATAACACACGTGAAAAGACCCAGGAAAACCGAGTTAATGAAAAAAACGATAACAAAATAACGCTAAAAACTGATAAAAACCCTGAAAACCATACATTTCACACCCGAGTCTCAACTCTCGCGGCCCGGTACCAAATGACTCACGGACCGGTACCAGTCCGTGGCCCGGGGGTTGGGGACCGCTGCCTTAGACTAACAAGCAGTGGTGATTAACACAGTCTTGTCAGAGTGTGTGTAAGGTCCAAAGTGCTTCCACTCCCTGCTCAAGTATTTTTTTGCTGCTTATAAAAGATGTGGGTGAGAGTGAAAACGTGTTTGGTCTCATCGTGCAGAAGCAGCCTGAGGGAAAGTAGGATGCAACATCAGCCAACCAGTTTAGGCTGTCAAAAAGCAACATGGATATGAAATTAGCCTCGTTCATGAATTATTAACCCGAGTCATATTTATCTCTGCAGATGATTTTGTTCCACACTGTTTGCATTGTCCCAGCAGTTTCCCTGTCAACAGATGACCATCTGTCCATGAAAAAACGAGAGCACATGCGTCATGTGTTGCTCATACCTGCTAAGACAAGACTTCAGGTATTCACACCCTGATGTATTGATGGATAAGAAACAGCTTCATGTTTACAAGGTGTCTCAGCAGGAAAGCGGATCTCAAATTCTTAAAGCCAAACATGCCTGTTTAAACCTATGGCTAAGCCTACAAACACATTTAAAGAAACCCTAACAATGCCGCCAGGCATGTTCGTTATATAAGATACGATTAAGCTGATAATCAGTCTCGAGGCATGTTTTACATTTGAGGAGATAAAGGGATTTCAGTGGAGAGATATTTCAGGAATTTTCTGAATGCAAGAAACCAAAAGTTAGGATTAGTCACCACAAACCAAGCTCAGACACTCAATAAGCATGATTTAAAACTATTTATCAGCTCAGCTTTGGGCTTCTTGTGAATTATGATCCCTTCACCCACCACCGTCCCCCTCCTTTGTAAAAGGCTCGTGATCAGAGGCGGAGGAGGGGAGGATAGGGTCACCATGACAGAGCTGCTAAGTATGGCGATGGTAGACAGCTATTTTGAGTGTCATTCAGTGTCATTCAGACGACCCTCAGAGAGCGGCGGCTACACTTTTACTCCGCTAATCTGCAAACAATCTGACGCTTCCAGCCTCTCTGCAAACATTACATTACACTGCAAACATACATGAAGCTAATTCAGCAAGAGCTGTTGTGACATCTGTTGGCTGAATGTGAGGAAGGTGGGCGTGACGGCCTGTTTGCTTGCTGGTGTTGCAATATGCCTCGCAGCCTTGAAATACCCACTTCCAGGAAAACATGGGGGCTGAGGGGGGTGTCTAGAGTGAAACTGTGCTTCCTGTATCTCGTCCCCTGACTGAAACCACGTCATGTTTGACGTCCGGGTCTCCATGCTGGTAAGCTAACACAGTAGAGAGCTTTGTGCTGCAAGAGTGCGCGCTCAAACAAAAATGCAGAAGTGGCTATGAGTCATTAAAGATTTTGGAGTTTCCTGGTTTCCTCGGATGAAAGTGAAGTGGATTGTTGTTGTTCGTGTGTATTTTGGTGAAAGAAGGAACCAGGTGGACAAATCAGAAGCCGTCCAGACCAGACGATGCCAAGTATTCACTTAAAGCTCACTCTTTAAGGTGGAACTGAGTCTCTGAGCTCTCTGCACTTCCCCCTCCTCAGTAGGAAGTGTCACAAGAAACCGTTTTCTTGCGTTCATTCACTTCTGTCTGCCTGCATTTTCCAAATGACCTGCAAATGTTACACCACTAACTGCTGCAAAGGGAGCAAAAGTCAGGGGGGGGGGGGAGGTCAGAGTCCTGAAGTTTATGCACAGTTTCTGCTGATTTCCCTTATCTTTAACATTTCGAGCAACTTTGCTCAAAATGTTGTGCACTCCAAAGACCCCGGAGGTTGGAGTTTCTGCAGCTTGTGAGCACGCTGCTGAACAAAAATAAATGCAAAATACACAAGCGGCCTGCTGGAAGCCACATCAGCATTCCCAACCGGCCGGGCAAACAAGCACGCCCCTCCTGACAGACACACAGTCCTCCAGGCCTCATATGGAAAAAGTTAACCTTCCCCTGAGCCGGAGCTGAAGCCAGCTACCCGGTAGCTTGTTTCCACTGACTGACTTTATGTTTTAAACATACATTTGTTTTCTGTGGCTGAGGTAGGAGGTATTTCCTGCATCAGCTCAAAAACAGAAATGTGTTTTGAGAAGCAGCCTGGGGCCAGTAGAGTAGAAATAGTAGACTGAAGCTTGGGTTTGAGAAGAAAGTGTGAAGATATAAGAGGAAACCTTAAATTATGAAGAAAATTCAAGTCTAATATGTTGCATTTTGGGGTAATTACGGCTGAATAGAAGCAGTTCTGTACTAATAACAGTAAATAATGTCTGGATTGATACTCACCATTGTGCTGTTTTAATTGTTTTCCAAGGAGAAGAAGTAGTTCAAATCTGCAGGTTCTCACAGTGCACCTATAATGAGATCTCTGTGAGGGAAGTCTCATCAGTGTGTGACACGCACACTTTTATAGCTACTACAGGAGGTGGAGGAAAAGGGAGGAGGAGAGGTGGAGCCACCCAACAGCTGAAACTTTGTTCTTTTTTTAAGAGCAAGAGAAGTCTTCCTCTGTGTCCTTGTCATAATAAAAGTCCACAGGAAGTACTCAGATTATGTAATCTTCTGATAGTGATCGCTGTTTTTAGTTCCACAGGTGTGAAGTACATGTATTTAAAAACTCTCATTATAGGTTTGTTCCACTATGTCAAAATAAATTTGTGTTACCTAATTTTCTGTAATATAGATCTCCTGTTCCAGTACTGGATCCTCATATTAAACATTAAACATTAACTGAAGTTTCAAAAATGTGCAAGTAATACATATGACTCAACAGCTCTAAATACTCAGTTTCAGGCAGTTGTTTTTCTAGCCTTGGCTCTGTATGATGTCATAAAGAGCAGATTTCTTCCTAATATGGTCGTCTCTTAAATTTCGCTGTCATGTTGTAATTGTTTTTAGAAGTGTGCTGTTGTTAAACTTCCTCCCCCCTCCGGGGCCAACACCGTTACATAATAATCTGCTCTTCATCACATGCCTGGTTAAATAAAGGTTATGCTGGCTCACTGCACCATCTTGTGACAAAGTTGTAAAAAGTCTATTCAGATCCTTGTTAAGTAAATAAAAGATTTCCGACCCTCATCAACCCCGTTATTAGGAGCACACTCCTCTGAGAGTGCTCTTTAATAGGTCTATAATGATCTGAATGACTTTGATGCAGGGCATTGTTCTGTGCTCACTATGCTAGTCCTGAGTACTGCCTTTGATCACAAAATTTTACTTAATGGTCTTAAAATAATACTTTGGCTGGTGTCTCTGACTCTGTGTTAGACTGTTGGCAAATTATCCTGTAACCCTGCTTCTCCAACCTGTGGTGTTCCTCAAGGCTCAATTTTTTTTCCTGCATTCTTCTTTCAGCTGCCATCATCGGACATCATTCTGACATTTCTTATCATTTCTATGTTAATGACATTCAGCTGTATATGTCTTAAACCCCACCGGCTTATCCCAGATTAGTGACCCTAACAATGACCTTTCCAGTAACACTAAGGCCCCTGTACTTCCTCCTGAAATACATTAAAGAATCAGTTAAACACTTGCTTCCTAGATAACTCGTCTAGATAACTTGTAATGCCCCGTTTACCAGCTTAGACAAATCATCTTTTTCACAGCTGGTTATATGCTTCTTTTGTTTTAATTAATTAATGAATTAGTTATGTTTTTTTAACAGCTAATTAATGTGTTTAAATTTAATGTTATACTTAATTATGATTATTACTAGACTTTATTTTATTGCACAGCACTCTAAATAAAAAAAAAAACTTCACTTAATTAACAACTTGTGGTTAAACTAAATAAATAAATAAACTGGGATTACACAGAAGTACAGCCCAGTCCTATTTAAATTTAATCTGATATCTCCTAAACAGAATACAAAGATGTTTAGGACATTCTGTTGAGATTCACTATATAGCGCAGTATTTAACAAAAAAGTCCCCTTAAGGAAGAGGCTCTGAAACAACATACTTTAGAGGTTGGAACTGAAAGGCTGCACGAGGTACAAGAGAAAAAGGTTACTTTGAACTGTGCTTGATGCAAAGAAGCTCTAGTGAAGCCCAAGAATAAAGATACGAAAGTGGAAATGAGCAGAATAGGTCTATGTTAAGACAGTCAGCTTAATAAATTAAATATGATTAATATTTAATGCAAGTGAAATGATCTGTAAGTATATAAAGCAATTCAAATAAACAAAAAGGCACCTTTCAATTGTTCTTACAATTTACTTACATTATCAGAATTATAGTGACTCGTTTCTGTATATCTGAAAACATGCTGAGTTTAAATTTTGTGTGTTATTTCTTATATATCAAAAACAACAAATGCCCTATTTTTGTTTCAGTCATTTTTAACTTTAGGTTTTGTCACATAACTTAGCAAATGTGTTATTTTATCTTTTCTGTTGGAGTTAAATATGATTTCAGTATAAGCCTCACAGAAACTTGAGCTTCTTTCCTCATGAAATATTATCACACAGAAGAGCTTCACCATCAGTCCTCCTGCTATAATGAATAGATGTTGTAACACTAAGGCTGAACCTCTGTGGTTAAACTGTTTATAGAGTTACTGACAGTGACATACTGCATAGATGCCTTTTCAATAACAGATCAACAGTGCTCTCTTCAGGTCAAATGACGCAACTGCATGTCTGCAGCTTAAGGTACAGTTGTGTTCAAAATAATGACAGTCCAACAGGAGTAACCAGATCAATCAGTATTTTGGTACAAATCATATTATTACAAAGCAAATAATTTATCAGTCGGTGTAGTAGAGTCAGAGAAACCAACCAACCCAACACTCATGATATGAATGCACCTGAGTCTGCGTAACTGAATTAAGTGAAACGGGCGTGTTCAATATGATAGTAGTATAGTATGATGTTATGTAAAAAAAAAAAACAAGGATACAATTTGCCAAAGAACATATCAACTGGCCTAAAGAGAAATGGAGAAACATTTTGTGGACTGATGAAAGTAAGATTGTTCTTTTTGGGTCCAAGGGCCGCAGACAGTTTGTCAGGTGACCCCCAAACACTGAATTCAAGCCACAGTACACTCTGAAGACCATGAAGCATGGTGGTGTAAGCATCATGATATGGGGCTGTTTCTCTTACTATTTAGTCAGGCCTATTTATCGCATAGCAGGGATCATGGATCAATTTGCTTATATCAAAAGGTTATGCTGCCTTATGCTGAAGAGGAAATGCCCTTGAAATGGGTGTTTCAACAAGACTATGGCCGCAAACACACCAGTAAGCGAGCGGCATCTTGGCTCCAGACCAACAAAATTCAGGTTATGGAGTGGCCAGCCCAATCCCCGGACCTTAATCCAGTAGAAAACTTGTGGGGTGACATCAGAAATGCTATTTCTGAAGCAAAACCAAGAAATGCAGAGGAATTGTGGAAGGTTGTCAAATCATCCTGGGCTGGCATAACTGTTTACAGGTGCCAGAAGTTGGTCGACTCCATGCAGCACAGATGTGAAGCAGTTCTCAAAAACAGTGGTTATACAACTAAATGTTTGCTTAGTGATTCACAGGAATGCTAAATCTGAATGGTTTTTTTCAGTTTATTGAGTAAATATTTGAGTTTGTAATGAAAAATGCAGACACTGCTATTTTTTTGAACAGCCCAGTATCAGGTTTTGCTTCATTTTCTGTAAAGTAATTGAAATATTGATACTTTGTTCTTCATGTTTTGATGTAAAATATAATGTGCAGTGTTCCCAATGAATGGAAATAAAAATATTATACGGATTTTGAGCTTTACTCACGTTTTAAAAGCACACTGTTATTATTTTGAACACAACTGTACACTACACTCACTGGTAGGGATGGGTATCGAAAACCGGTTCTTGTTGAGAACCGGTTCCCACTGTTTCAATTCCTTGGAATTGTTTGCCATTTTTGCAAACGATTCCCTAATCGATTCCAGTCGCCCCGAATGACGTCACCACGTTGCGGAGCGTCATTTACCTGGCAGGAAACACGGCACGTAAGCGGCTCAAACGCTCAAAAGTTTGGTTATACTTTACGAGAACGGATGACAACAGGGCAACTTGCAGTACTTGAAAAGTAGATATTTCATTTAAGGGAGGAAACACTACAAATATGTAAAAGCATTTGCTCACAAAACACGCGATGACCTTAAATGAATGTCGTGTTTTTAATTCCGCTCCGGACTCGTGAATCTCAACCCAGCAGCAGCGGTAACGTTTGCACGTCCTCTCCCGTTAATGCGGCAGGTAAATAATCAACTAACAGTGCATATTATGTTAGTGCGATCTGCCTTATTACAAAACCTGCCATTACTGTGCGTTTAGGTGACCACGATGAGACAGAGTCTGGCTGGCTCAGATGCTGGTAGTTCTTGCTGCAGTCTACCGGTAGCGTCTCCTTTCAGGCCAGGGTAGACGAATGTCACCGAGCAGTGACTAAGTTTGGGGTAAAAGGCTTGAACCCATTTGCCACAGCAGATGCCCCGATTTTCGGTAAGTGAATGTGTTTAATTGTAGGCAGGGACATTACTGGATATTCTTGTGTAATTGCTACAGAATAATTTATGTTATACTTTGTTATTGCTACAGAAGAATATTTATTTTACATTTACAATATTTTTTCCTGGGGACCCTGTGACACCACATTGAAGAGCCATAGGCTGGATCTCTTAAGATCTCACTGCTGGGTTTGTAGCCTGTACTCAAATTCATCTGTTCAAAGAGAAGATTAAACAAGTTCCGCTAATCGACTTTGCAAAAAGATCGAATCGCCTAAACAGAATCGAAATGGAGTCGGACGTGAAACTAATACCACCCTTTGTTAGGTACATCAGCTACTACTTAATGCAAATATCTAATCGGCCAATGACATGTCAGCAACACAGTGTATTTTAGGTAGACATGATTGAGACAACCTGCTGAAGTTCAAACTAAGCATCAGAATATGAGAGAAAGGTGATTTAAGTGAGTTTGAACGTGGCATGGTTGTTGGTCTGAGTATTTCAGAAACTGCTGATCTACTGGGATTTTCCCACATAACCAGTACTGTTTATAGAGAATGGTCTCAGGTCAGAGGAGGATGCTCAGGCTGCTTTAAGCTGCCAGGAAGCCAACAGTAACACCAAAAAACAAAAAACCACTTGTTACGACTGAGGTATGCAGAAGAGCATCTTGGCGGCAGCAGAAGAGCACACCGGATGCTGCTCCTATCAGCCAAGGTCAAAGAATGAGGCTACAATTTGCAGGGGCTCACCAAAATTGGACATGCTAGCATGTTAATATCAACCAGAATCCGAGGAATGTTTCCAGCACCTTGTTGAATCTATGTCATAACAAATTAAAGCAGTTCTGAAGGCAGAAGGAAGTCCAATCCAGTACTAGCAAGATGTATCTAATAAAGTGGCAGATGAAAAGGCAATGAGTCTTTTTAAAAATAACCAAACATCCATTTTAAAGCATTAACATCTCTTTCACAGAGCTCCCGTCACAACAATCAGAAAATTTTAGAATGAATGAAAATGGCAACAAAATATTTAAATGAAGTTGTTTTTTAATCAATTTTCAGATTTATAATCAGCAACAAAGAAAAAAGCCCACCGCTCACTTTGAACAACAGAAAACCCCACAAACAATAATCACCAACATCTGGCTCCCTATCAAACAACTCCTCAGAAGTGGGCTTCACTCTGAACCTTCAACACATTTTCCCCCCAAATACCTCGCACACTTCTTCTGTACCGTCTCTACCTTTGCTGTTTTGAGCTAACAGCATGCTCATTTTCTTCCCAGTCTTGGCTCTCATCTATGGCAGAGCTGTCTTTGGCTCTGGTTCACTGTTAGGGATGTTCAGCCCACAGAGACCTGGTTTAGTTCTTGCCCTCAGTAACCTACCAGGTTTTCCAGGACCTTGTGTGAATCAGGATCCAAACTGGAATAAATCAACATATGAAAACAACAAAAATGGAAGAGAAACATGTTGCCTGGTGATCTAAAGAAACTCAACTTTTAGTGTCAATATGGACATGTGCTGAAGGCTTCACTGGGAACGTAAATGTGTGAAGAATGCGCAGTCAGAACCAAACAGCCCTTTGATTACTCCCCCCGTAGATAAGTAAGGAGTCACCATAAAGTTATTAGCCTCCTGCTTGTCCCTCATGCCAGGTGCAGGTTTTCTCCTCGTCCTCTTTAATCCGTGACCTCTGAGTCCTTCTGGTCCACACTGGAGTTCTGCTCCTGGTTGGAAACCTCCAACTTCTTCTTAAAAGCTTGATTGTGTGGGTCATCTGGAGGGAGACACACACAGAGACACAAAAAGTGACGAGAGTGATGAGAGGACAACACAAAACAAATACATTATAGTAACAGCAGAGGTCTGATGGCACAGATGGTAATCATTTGTTTGGGGCATTCTGTTCATAACTTTCACAGAGAGTTTTCAGATGTAACCGAGGGAGGTGGAGGGTTTGTAGGGTTTGGTGGAGTTGTCGTTCTGGCCTCACTGAACATTGGCCTGCAGGTTGCACTGGGGCTGTTTCCAGTATTAGCACCTCCGAGTCTGAGGAAGACGCTTGACTTGCTGCCTCGGGGAGGAGTTCAAGCATCTCAGGAAGGAGCGGTACTCATCCACATTGAAAGGAGACAGTCGGGTTGGTTCAAGCATCTGATTAGGAGGAGATTCCAGCTTAATCCTCAAACAAACTGAAGATATTCTATTCCCTAGAAGAGTTGGAGGAGGTGGCTTGAAAGAGTTAGAGCTGTGCTCTTCAGCTGAGACTGTGGCACTGTGTCCTGGGCTTGCATAAGCGACAAAACATGGATGGCGGGATGGACAAAAATCACACCAGAAACAAAGACTGATTGTCAGTGACTAGAACACAGATAGGTTTTTGTTCCCATATTTCCAGGAGTAAGAGGAATATCGTATGTAACCTGGAGTGGGTCCGATAATGCCGTTTTTAAGAAACTTTAAAGGCAGAAATCTGCACATAAAATCCCTGAGCACAATCCTTTTACCAGCCACAAACATCCCCGCAGATATTCCCAAAAAGGGGAAGGCAAAGAAACTTTTTTTTTTTTTAAGATTGGGGGTGTTTTTTTCCCAAAGTTTTTCTGTTGCAACATCTCCCTCTGTATAATCTGTGGCTCTGAGCTTCTGTGTAGACAGATCATTAAAACGGCAGTAACTCGTGGCTTCAGCCCAACTGGGAGGTTATAAAGACAGACGTGAATAACCGTGGGAAACAACACCAAAAATAACCGAACACAAGAACCTTTAAAGGCACAAAACCTTCAGAGGAAACAAACATTTTACCTAAAATTACCTTTTTAAATTTTCCATGTGTAGCAGCATAGTTTATAGAAAGTAACTCTCTGGACGGTGTGCAAGCGATCAGTCTGCAATCTACACCAGTAAAAGAATTGTTTTACTTTTAAGTTCTGTCGTGTCATGATTGGTCAGTACAGAAACCAATCCAAACGCACCCAATCCAAGTATCGATAGCAACGCTGGTATTGGTATCAGGCCGATACTAGTGCAACAGAATTGACGCTTTGGGTTGTTTGTCTTCCGTAAGTTCCCTACATTGTTCACGCGAGTTTCTGCGGCCTATAGCTAATGTTATATTTTTATATTTGAACCATTTTTGCGGTAAAATAAGCATTTTCTAGCCTAAAAAAACTTAACAATATAAATATCGTCTTACCGCTGAACACCACATTGATGATCCAGCCTATAGAGCAAGGTGTTTTTTTCCGTGCATTTAAGGCGTCTTATATACGAAACGCCCTGCACCAATGCCCTGCTGAATACATACAGATGTGTCTCAAAAGTGTCTTTAAAAGTGTCAGGAGGGTTTTTATGGCTTTAAATTGATGAAAATAATAAAATAAACACATGGTTTCTGATTCGCAGATTTTCCACGTCCTGGACCATAAACCCTGTGTTAATCCAGGGGATGCTGTATTTGGTGGGGTTGTATTTTCACACACAATACTGTAATACGATACTGTAGTGGCCCCACCCACTACTGCATAGCCCGGCAGGAATGGACTCTTTAGCGTGCCACTTCTGGGTCCCCAGGCCATATGTTTGACACCCCTGCACTCTACCCTTTCCTCTGTTTTTTAATAATGGGGTCTGGGTGCAGCAGACTGTCTCTGCCTGCAGCTTTATAGCTTTTTGTTGGTGACCTCCTCAGCAGACTCTGCTGATCTCCACCCGGTCCTGTTCCTCACCAACATCCTCGGTGTCACCGTCCTCGTCCCTTCTTGTCAACACAGCGCAGTCACGCCGTGTGTGGTTAAATCAGGACCTTTCACAGCCGTACACACCTATTCTGTATAACTTTACTTCGGGTTTCCAGATGACATCCAGCATTTTCCGTTGCTGCTCGATCTGCGCCTCGTACCGGACGGTGGTTTCCTCCAGCGCCGAGCACAGGTCATCGCCCACAGCCGACATCCGCTGCTTGAGGCGCTCTCTGAAAGACCCAACCGAGGACATCTTCACTCCCACCGACGGCTGGGTTTAGTGCGAGCACACAACAAAGAGGTCCTCCAGCCGAAAAACACCGAGATAATGCCGGTAGCGCCTTCTTCGTCTTCAGCTCGGCAGCGGTGGCGCAATGCTGCCCTCTGCCGTTCACTTGTGAAATCCACATGGAAAAACATGCGGGACACTAACGCTTTTCCCTGTCTGTTAAATTTGATCTGTTTTATGCTGATGTCACTGATACTGAGAGAGTGGTAGAGAGAAATCGTAACACATTTGGATTTTGTGACACTTGGAGAAGACATAAAGTTGATTTGGTTGCATTTTGAACCCTTGGATTTCTTCTCCTGTACTTCTGAAGCAAACTTGGAAGAAAATAAAAGGTGGAATTAAAAAACGCCAAATACTACTTCAAGGGCTCGTAGGATATTAGTAGTGTGGGGAACATTGCATGCTTCCTTTTAATATGTTCACTGTGTGAGCCTCCATGTTACTCACCAAGGAGATCTGGGGTGTCAAACACAATATTTATGCACTTACCTGTCCTTTGCGCACAGAGATCTCTCTATATTTTGTGAATCTTTTAATGATATTATGCACTGTAAATGATGAGATATTCAAAATCTCTCCCAGTTTTACGTTGATGATTACTCTGAAACCGTTCCACAATTTGCAGGTGCAGTTTTTTGCTGATTGGTGAACCTCTGCCCATCATTACCTCTGAGAAACTCTGCCTCTCTATGATTTTAGAGGACGCTTTTTATACACCAAGTCACATTAATGAACATTAATTAACTAATGTTTAGGTTAATTAATTAACCTAAGTAGTTCCCAAAAGTTCCTCCAGCTGTTTCCTTATAACACCACTCACTTTAAATTCATTATTAGCTCATATTTTTCTTAAATTTTCTAAGTTTTAACATTTTGTATGTTTTCCGTGTTTTAAATTAGAAAAAAGGTCCATGAGATTTGCAAATCGGTGCATTCTCGTTATTTTAAAAGCTATGCAATACTTAAAATCACTTACAGTACACTTATTTCTTTGTTTCCTGTAAGGACCTGATTTGTTACACTCATTAAGCAATTGTAAGTAAATATAATTACATTGTAATTTCTAATAAAATACATTGTAATCCCATTTAATCAAAGGTTAATTATGCCCCTAGTTGCAGGTCATATTTCAAAGTGTTGGCTTGATTTACATTCCTGACTGTGAGGAAATGACACTGGAACACTGTGTAACATTAAAGCAGTGACTTCTTTATGCAAACCCAGACTGAGCCCAGGGTGAGGACTCTGTGTGCACCAACACTTGTGGGTGAACTGAAACCAAACCAAAAAGAGAAACACTGTTTTTTTCCCCCTTGTGGTGTTCACATCAAATCATTTCTCATTAGCAGTGTGCCTTTGTCATGGATGCATGCACGTGGTCAGCATGTATGAGGAAGAACAAAGTCTTGGTGAACTTTAGCTGTCCATCACTCTTCACAGGAACGCAGAACTGATCCAGGAGCTTTCACAGGCCTGAGCCCATCGCACCAGGCCGCCACCTCTGAATGTGAACGTCCTCATAATCCTCAAAGTCCTCCGGAGCCTATAGCTCCTTCATTCCTTCCTTCAAACAGTCCCCTAAGCATCTTTTTTTTTTCTTTTTTTGGAAAGGTGCGAGAGTTTGCGATAGTGGAGATCTTTTTCATGTCGTGTGTTTCGTCCTCCTCCCCCTCGGAGGTCCACAGATGCTCTTCTGTTACATCTATCTCACTTTTTCTGCACCCGGTCCTCATGACTGCTTGAGTTAGAACGTGACAAGAACGCCAAATCTCAGGTTAAAGTCTTTTAGACAAGTCACTTTATTTATAAGAAGAAGCAACACCTGTATAAAAAGGAGATACAAGCTGGAATCAATGATAACAATTACAGAAAAAAAACCTTTCAGCTTAGGAAACAGTTATGCAGCGGTAAGACGTTAGATTGGAGGTGATTGTACTGAACCCACATTATTACACTGTGTGCATTCACAGGGAAACAAACTGTTTAAAGTCAGCTCATTTACAGAAAATAGAACTTTTCTGTGGTTATATTTCACCTGCATCTGGTTTCCCGTGTAGTGAATCTAACACAGCAAAGCTGAGAACATGCCACAGACACCAAACGAGTCGTGCACACTTAAAGTACATCAGAAATTCAACGACTTTCCACTTTAATGAAAACAGTTTGCAGTACCAGCATAGAGGAGGAAGAGGGGGCTGGTATTTCAGAGTAAAGTGGAGCTCATAGTGGGCTCAAAGAAGTGAAGAACTCCCACATTTATTATTATTATCATATACATTAACAGTGATCATGCCGCAGGTCCCAGCAGAAGGCTTTAAAGCCACATATTCCCGTCAGATTCAGATCTAGGCTTTGGTTAGCAAAGCAATCAGTGGATTTGGAATATTTTGCCATCATGAAGAGCGCACTCAGCAACTCTATCTCTAAATCTTGTGTCACCGAGACAACAGGTAATAATTGGAAGGGATTAGAGTGCTTTATTTCTGAGGGGTAAACCCCTCAGGGAGCTCCTCACAGTTTACAACTGAAATTAGCATTGTCTGCTAACAGGGCAAGAACTGAACACTTGAATCACCCGACTGGATTACTTCAGCCCAGAGGTAAAGGACAGAATACACACAGAAGAGCCCAAGTGATGCATCAAGAACCTGATTTATCGATTCGACTTTTAACCTCCAATCCGCAGCTGATTCATAAACAGCAATTTAGTTTCTTCTGTGAATTTGTGCAAAATTTCATAATGAGGCAAGAAGGTAAGACTGAAAAAATGGAATTATATCCTATTAGTTTAGAAATGAAATCATTTGGCTTAGTATTAGAGTCACAGCTTGTATTTGCTTTGTGCAAATCTAACAGCCCTTTGGTGGAGCTGCCAATAAGGCCATGGTGATAAAATTTAAGAGTTTACTGATCAACATTTTTATAGTCTGGCTTATTGGACAAACTCTTATTATGAAGAAAGCCAAAGTATTTCTTTCTTATTAGAAACAGCATGCATTTGGTTTGTTATACACACTCACTGGCCCTCAACGTTGCTATTACGGGATTAGTCCCGTTTTGGATATGGTCACCAATCTTATGTTGTCCAATTTTCTGTTTTGGTTCAAAGGTTCCTCTCCTAGGCTAACAGGAGTAGTACCTGCTGTGGTCTTCTCCTTCTTCTGTTGTTGAAGAGTGAGATGCTCTTCTGCATACCTTGGTTGCAATGAGTGGTAACTAGAATTGAATTGCTGTTGCCTTCCTATCAGCTTAAAGCAGTCTGGCCGTTCTCCTCTGCTCACTCAGTATTTTCTCTTTTTTGTCTGATGATTCTCTGCAAAGTTTGGAGATGGTTGTGTGGAAAAATATCACGAGATCAGCAGTTTCTGAAGTACAGTCACTTAAATCACCTTTCTTCCTCTTTCTGATGCTCACACTGAATCCAGCAGAATGTCATGACCATGTCTTCATGCTTAAATGCTGCCATGTGATTAGCTAATTATACATTATTGTACATAACCTTGGCTTTTCTATAAAGTCCAACATGCTCAAGTGACACCCAGAAGACAGCATTATTTCTCAGACATCAGCTTAGCTTAGTTTTCATTTTGCAACTATTTTCAAAAATGTTTGCTGGGTATTTTAAATGTTATGCACACAGAAAGGTAAGAACTTAGAAGAACAGGGGTTTAGCCTCAGTTTGCCTTTCTCAGCTGTTTTTATGTGTGTCCTCAGTAAAAACTATTTATTACAATTTAGAGTAAAAAAAACTATTTAGAGTAAAATATATGACAAAGCAGGATAGTTTTATTCTGCATGTTTACCCATTTGTTTTCTCAGTCAGATCAAACCCTCACCTGTCACATCTGGTCTCTAAGCACCAAGAAGGCAAGGTTTTACATCAGGACTGCCCTACCATTGGGTTACATTATGGGCCATCTTTTATATACAAACTGACAACATCCTCCCAGGTTTTTGGCTTCAGTCCTCAGCCATTTTCCAAGCACAACATTCAGAACACTTTGGATATTTGTGGAGAAGTACGAGACATTATGGAGGAAGATAAAAACAATGGTCTCGTTTGACGTTGAATCTCTCTCACTTGCATTCCAGTTACTGGAGTAGTGGAGGTAGTTCATAAGACATTAAAGGGTGACCCTACCCTTCACATCAGGACTAGTCCTCTGTCTACATTTCACACACAACTGCCATTACTACAGGCAGAAACATGGTTGCACCAGTTTTACCCAATGTACCGTAGGTAAAAAAGGGCTCCAATATTCTATCCTGAAACACCACCAAGCCATTGAGTTTGTTAGACTGTGGAACTAGTACTGAAAAGCTGATGTGTACCATAGGCCAATGCATATGGATACATTAAGGCATGAATCTCATCATCCACTGGAGCACAAATTAGTTGTCATCAGGATGCTACAGCACAGCGTGAACATCATCCCCACAGATACAGAAGCCAGCAAAGCAGAAGAACATCATATCAAGAAGGCCCTGAGTAAATGTTGTCATCCCAGCTGGACATTTGTCAGAGCTGGGAAGATAACCCAACAATGCTCCAGGCGATCCAGGAAAGAGTATGGACAGCCACCGCCTAAGTGAATACCACTGGTGAGCCCTTATGTGTCAGGAGTTTCGGAACAGCTGAGACTCAATTTTTCAAACCCAGAAAACACGCTATGCTAAAAAACGATCTGCCCCAAGGAAAACAGAGTAACAGGAAACAAAGTAATATCGTGTACATGGTGAAGTGCCCAGAGGATTACTGTGAATTATAAATTGTGGAAACCAAGCAAGCTCTGGCCAACAGGATGGGAAAACACAGAAGAGCTACCTCATCAGGCCAGGACTCTGCAGTCTTATTATGCCTACAAGCTAGTGACCACTCCTTCGGTGATTGGCTGTAGCTCAGGAGGTCGAGCATGTCATGTACTAATCCAAAAGTTTGTGGTTTGATCCCATGGCTGCTCAAGTCTGCATGCCAAATATCCTTGGCAAGATACTGACCTGATGTTTTGTGAATGTTAGACAGAAAGCACTTAAGCACTGAAAAAAGTGCTTGGGTGAATGAGGCATGTTGCATAAAGTGCTTTGAGTGCTGTATGAGAACCAGTCTATTTACCAGTAAGTGATGAGGATGTGCACATCCTGGTAGGAGTCAAGGAAGCCATTTGTGTGAAAAGAGAATGACCATCTTTGAACCGAGGAGGGGGCCTAAGGGTGCCATGTCTTTGTATTTATACAACATTTTAATCATTATTTATTATTAATCTCCATCTCTTTTTGACAGTGTGTGTTTTGTCCTCCTATGACTCCCAACTCGATGCCTAGTTCTGCCAGAGGTTTCTTCCTGTTAAAAGGGAGTTTTTCTTTCTCACTGTTGCTAGGTGCTTACTCATACACAATACAATATAAAGCGCTTTGAGGCAACTGTTGTGATTTGGCACTGTATTGCAAGCATTCCCCATCTCTGTGTGAATGGTACTCGTAGCCATTGATCAGTGGTCATGACATTTTGCATATTAGCAATCATCAAATTGAGCTGGTGCTAGTTTCAGTCTTTCTTTAATAGCACGTTTTTTAAGATCAGGGAAACCTGATCTTGAAACCTGCAGTCAGCTGAGACTCATGTAGTCAGTTGGATTAGTGATGAAATGTTTGTTCAGATTGACAGAATCTACTTCTTCTGATTACTGAGCATCCATTAAGACATACAGTCCATAATGAAACCAAACTTTATTTTAAACTGCGCTCCAAGCACTGTAAGAGCCAAACGGCAAGAGAGAACAAATAAAATGTATGCTTTAGAGAAGTTGAGTTTAATCCTCATCCTTTCCAGATATAGTTACAGTATGTTACAGTAACTCCGGCCTGAAAACACCAACTCAGCTTTGTGTTTATCTGCAGAAGCAGCCAGAAGGTGAAGCTGCACGTCTACAACATGCTTCATGCTATAAATGATAAATGCTGAAATTAGAGTCCAGTCAAACTGTGCAATCATCAGTGTGGTGACTTATTTTTACATTTAACGAATATGTATTGATTTCTGGATTATCCATTCTTAAAAGAAAAATGACTATTGATTATTGAAAATGTTTGATAAAAGACTGAAACAATCCAGCTTGTTGTTTTTGTCTGGGGACCTCTAAAAGTGGTTCATGCATGCTGTAGGAGCTGTAGCGACTTCAAATGGAAAGTATTCATTTATAATTACGACAGCTATTGATGCATCTGTCCAGTAATCTGTAATAATCTGCAATGGATTACATGTTTAAAGTAACAGGGGGGGCCCCTGCCTATAAATCTGTCTGCGGTGGTCCTGATGCTGGCGGGCTCTGGGCTGCTAGCGATAAGGGTTAAGCTGTATTGAAGCTGGATGGATGCAGAGATCAAAGTCAGAGCTTCAGAAAAACCCCACGAGTTGTGCACTTGAGATAAAATAGTTGATGCTCCTGAGCAACCACGGCCAGCCCGAGGGGCTTCAGGAGCCCCAAAAGCAGCCTATTTCTGATGGAAGTTCAGTTGTTTGGCAGTGAGAGCCAATCAGAGGTCTGTTCTCACTGCTGCCTGAACTCTCTGACCTTCTGAATCTCCATACTTTGTCTTATATAAAATCCTTAGCTTATGAGGATTCCTGTTGGTGTTCTCCCCTGTTTTCCTAACATTTATAAAGCATACCCAAAGTTAACTTTTATAGTTGTGGCTCTTTTTCATTGATGATGGGTGAAAAATCCATGCAAGCCAGATTAACTGTTCCAACCAAACCTGGGAAAACCACTGCTTTATGGAGCTGACTGTGTCCTGCTGATAGGGAAAGGAGTTTCCATATACTAAGGTAAAAGATTTTGAAGCAGCCCATTGATAGATCCATACACAGGAAGTATAGTTATGGTCAAACATTTACATCTACTCATCATGGGCATGAATGCCATGGCTTTTAATTATTTCTTTGCAGTATTTTTTGTCCAAGTGAAATGGCTCTTCTTGATGGAGGACACAGTGAGTTCCATAAAGACGTGGGTTTTCCAGTTTGGGATGGAACAGCTACAACTTGGCGTCATAGAGGATTGGGCTTTGGATGAATGAATCAAGATGAAGTTAAACTAAGAAAAGAAATATTTAATAGAACTTACAAACAACAAAAAGCAGTGCACAAAAACTGGCGGGTTGAAAATATGAAGCAATAATACAAAAATCTAAAAGGAGCACAAAGAAGGCTAGGAACAACAGTCAGAGAAGCACAGGAAATGACCACAGAGGAGTTACAGGTGGGGGGCAGTGGGGCCAGACAATCACAAAATCGGGGGGAAATTAACAAAGGCAGGAAGTAAAAACCACAATGAGGGAAAACTAACCTTCGATGGCTCTGACGTGCCACTGAAGCTGATCGCGCCAACTCAACACAATGCTTCCTTGTGTATTTTATAAGCGTCCCCATGGTGCCAGGTCTATTTTTTAGGAGGCAGGTAAAGAGGGCAGGAAGTCAGATACAAGCAGTACATAGGGAATCGAGGGAATTTTCAAAATAAAAGACCCCACACAGACTAAAGGCTCTGTTTCTGAAATGCTCCCAGTGGGATTTGAAGCTGTGCAAAGGATGGAACAAAACAGTGATGGGAACGTGACATGAAATCCAGTGTATTCCCAGGGTAATGTTGGCAAAAAGTAAGTGACAGACAGGGACATACAGAAGGCAGGAGGAAACGGGAAGTGGAAATGGAAAGGAGTAAAATAAAACAAATGATTACTTGTAGAATGATACAAACCAGATGTTTTGCACTGTGCAGCAACCCCTCTTCTTTTGACAAGAGTCTGTAACACATCTTCTTTGCATAATACAAGTTTTTATGAGTTTTATTTTTGTGTTTTTGAGCCCTTTCACTGATGTCCACAACAGAAATGTGACTGTTTTTGATGCAATGCTGTATGAGGGCCTGAAGATCCCAATCCAGTACTGATTTTCAGCCTTGTGCTTTGCGCACAGAGATTCCTCCAGATTTTCTGAATCTTTTGATGATATTATGGACTGTAGATGATGAGATATTCAAAAGTCTATACATACAGGACATTATTCTGAAATTGTTCCAGAATTTGTGTTTTTTTTGGTGATTTATTTAAGATGCTGTTTTTTTTGTTGTTTTTTTTAATACCCAATCACGTTGCTGACCTGCTGCCAATGAACCTGATTGTCTGCAAGATGTTCGTTCTTTTTAGGTAGCACTTACTTTTCCAACCTTTTACTGTTTTACTTAATCAAATGTACGAGTTAAACCTTTCATTAAAATATTAAACTGTCTTAGTTTAAACATTTAATATGTTTTCTTTGTTCTACTGCAAATAAAATATGAGTTTATACGTTTTTTGAATCACTGCATCACACAGCGTACCAACTTTTTGGGGGAATTCAGTTTGTACATTTCATTCAAAATTCCTGCCCAGCCTTCTGCATGGGAGTTTGCTTGAACCCATCTTCCCTAAACTAACAAAACCTATTTCCAGTGACAGAGAGCTGGTGCAGTTGCTGGTGCCTTTTGAGAAGCTGCAGACTGACAGGTTTGAGAAGCGATTGTTAGGACAGTTGGGGAAATTAAGGGGGAAGAGAATCCTGGCGGACAGAATCTGCAAGCTGCATCTGTGAATTATCAATGAATTTCCTGGAGCATCCTCTCCTTTAGCTGCTCATGTCAGCGCACCATACAACACAGGACTACAACATTAGCTAAAAGTGAGGGTACATCAAAGCTAACACATCACATAAAAATGTGAAGTAGTTGATCCATTGTTCACATTGTTTCTCTTAATCACTCCAGGACTATTGTAGTGATAGTGATGAATTAAAGAAGAACCAACTAGGAGATGTTATATTAGTAAATCATTGGGTACCGGTTACTTCAACATTTGTTCCTATTTTTGTACTCCATATTTCGTATTTAATTTAACTGACACACAGTGAATTTTGGAGTCTTTGAGGCCTTTATGAGCTAAATATCCATAAATGCAACATGAAAGGTGCTTTTACATGTTGTTCTTACACCTGATATCAGTTATGGGACATTAAAAGTGCTTTTTTGCAATGAGCTACAGCCTGGGTACACTGTCTGCTGCTTGATCTTTGTGTAGACCGTGCATGAAATAACTTTTAATTCCTTTTTCTTGTGCTCTGTAGTTTTGCTCTTTGGTTATTAGCAATATGAACAGCAAATGATTTCAAACTCAAGCCAACATCTTCTTCGAGGCTGGGATCCAGTGGTAACAGCTGCACAAGTTTCCTTAAAGCTCCAGATGGGGGTGTCTAAATACTTTTGGTTATGCAGTGTATTACAGTACTGCAGGGACTTGGCACTGACATATACTGTGTATGCGATGATGCTCTAGCATGACTTTGTGGATCAATAGATTTCCTATAGGCTAATTTTTGTAAAACATTCCTGTCTGTGACCTTAATTCAATGTCCATATTTATAAAGGTGCTATAGGAACTAGCACTGTTTGGCTGTTAAATATCAGTTATTGTATTGCACTCGCTTTCTGCACCTGTCAGTCACCATCATCATCAGAATAAATTGGATGTTTCTCAGATACCGTTATCGATTTATCTCTATCTCAGCTCGCCACGCCGGGGCACCCGAACGGCCCCAGATATCGACCTGCAGGCCTATTAAAACCTCCTTGGGAACATCATCCTATAAGACCTTTTTTTCAAGTCATGAAATCAATGTTTTCAGCCAGATAGAAGAGAACACATGTCACTAGCTGCAGAGTACAAATCAGCTGGAATAACTTGAAATATTTACATATGTATGACTAAAAATGTTTAGGCTGCTGTTTAAAGGATTTGGCTTTTCACTGAAGTCTTTTAAAATGTGATGTTTTAGAAGAGATTTTAATCATATGGACAGGAGCAACATGAGGTCGTAGGATATATTCAGCACCAGCGCCTCCATTTATTTGCTCTGTTTGGCCTTTCTTGGTGTAGATGCTGAATCCTGGGCCTTTATCTTTGCTAACGGCAGCAGAAACTGACTTCTTTAATGCCACATCTAACCAAAGGGCTGCAGAAATGTCAGGCAGCCGACGGCCAGAAAACACACACACACGCACACACACACACACACACACACACACACACACACACACACACACAGTCATGCCTTGGAAAATTCTGTGTAAACTCTGCCAACTTTGAAAAAACAGTGCCAGTGTGACCTTTACATTCATATACAGGCACACATACGGTTTCTTATAGCTTATTTTTTTAATGGATCTCCAAAGTTTGCTTTTCTCATTACTTATCAGAAAAAACTGGCAAATTAACTAAAGAGGAGAAACGCTGCTCATATTACTTTTACTTCTTTTCATCTTACTGGCAGGCGTTAGCATCCATATTTACTGTTTCTTGCATGAATCGTGCAAATTTTCAATAAATTGTTGCAGCATTTCACACAAATGCAACCAGCTACCCATAATGTGTTCATATGGGCGAGTACTTTATGGCATTTTTGCATGCATAAAAAATAATAAGCAAGGAAAAATTATATAGTTGACTGATGGAATTCCTTAAAATACAGGTTTAGGTATCTTTTCTCAAATTAAAAAATTTGCATTAATAAGAGCCAACACGTACAGAAAGAATGACCTTTGCATAAAAACAATGTGACATAAATTTGGTCTATGCAACAAGTACATTTAAAAAATGCAAACTTACATATAAGTTTGAAAACATAATTAAAATTTAACAGCAAAATAAAATAATTGAATCTCTTTAAGAATGCGTTTTTACAACAGTAGGTGTTAGAAAGTTGAATTAAATGTTATATATTGTAATTAGAATTGTTATTAAATTCAGTATAACATTTTTAAAGGGACTCTGCATTTCCTGCGATTAAAAATCAAATGTCCAACCATAGTTTCAAATAAATGATAGAAGGCCCAGCAGTCCAGCCAGTGTAACTTCATTTAGTCTTTTATTTATGAAAGTGTGGACAATGACATCTTACTCTGAGAAGACAACAGAGGTTAATGAATATTATTAATCACTAATAAACATGATGGGACGCCTTGTCTCGTATCAAAATGCCTTTGTACACAATGAGAAGCAGGAGAAAGCGTAAAATAAAGTCGTCTGACTCACTTGCAGTCCATAATTTTGGCCTGACGGGCTCATTAAATCACGCTGTACAGAGTAATAATGGTAGGAAAAGCTTATTTCAGTCTTGCAATGAAATTAATCCTTTTTTTCAAAGTCATCAGCATGCTTCAGTGACGTTATATTTAGAAATTAAGTGGTCACAATTCTTGGATTAAACTGCTTCCGCTTCTCATTTCACTTGTTCTCATTCCAATGTGATCTTCTGGTTCGGTATAACTTTTTAAAAATGTTTTTGTTTCTTATTTTTTTGCGCACAACATCCAAATAGTCAGCAATTATTATCGGGAACAAAGCAAAAGGGGTCTTACAGTGTCCTCGGCGAGAAAACCACAGAAAAACGTCCCCGTGTGTGTCCTTTCTTGTCTCTAAAATGGCAACGTGTCGAGGAATAACTTATCTATGATGGCTGGTGGCGGCACCAGATCCTCCAGCTTCAGGTAGAAAATCCTCTGCAGGCCCTGGATGCACAGAGTGCGAAGTTCCGGCAGCTTTTCCAAAAGTCTGGACAAATGATTGGACCAACAGCTCGAGCTTCCATCCGCGCTTGTCCCGCCATCCTTCAAGCACCTGACCACGCTGCTCTGTAGCTCCTCAACTTTCTTTGGCTCCTTCAGTCCATGCCGCTCTGTAGAGAATTAAATAAAAAATTAACTAACTTTACAAAGTTAACCAGGAAATATTGAATTCTTTTATTACCTTTTAACTGGTGCTACAATAATTTCATTAAGTAAAATTACTACTTGTAAATCAGACTTTTGGTAGCTACATTCATCTCAAGGCTTTTGTTCTAAAATAACAAAGAATGTGAACTTTTAAAAATTCAGTTTTATCAACCAAATTTCAACCATTCAATTCATCTTATAAATCGCATATTTAAGATTGTTTTGCTTGGGTATAATTTTCAATCCTTTTCCAGTCATTATGTTTAGCTAAGATTTTGCCATGCTATCTGTTACTGTTGGTTAGCAAATAGGTTTGACTAATTATATTAATAATTTATTCAATTTTAAAGCCCACTTATCGGGCCTCAACTTAGCTAACAAACTCATTTGTCTCAAACTTTTAGCTATTTCAACTAGTTTTCTTTTACTATTTCAAATTAGCTTTAACTAGTTTTTCTACCCAATTACTTTTAGCTAACCTTTTAGTAGTCATGTTTAGCTAATTATGCTAACTATTAATTTTAATAACATTTTAAAAACTATTTATCCCATATTAACTTTTTTTATATTAATTATATGAACCACATTTCAACCATTATCATATAAATTGTAGACTAAAGAGATTTTTGTTTAGGTAGAAGTGTCAGTGCTTTTCCAATCATTACTGTCTGTAATGTTAATTAGCTTATAAGTTTAGCTAATTATAGCAAACATTTATCCAATAAATTTAATTAAACATTTTTTGAGCCTCTAGTTGTTGCTAACAAATCTATTTAAACAATTTACTTTTATCAATTCTGTTTTCTTTATTTCAACCACTTTTTAAAAAAACAAATTACACTATTAAATTACCTTAAACTAATTATTCCCCAAAAGTTTTTGTTTTTACCATTTTTGTTATTTTAAAAGATTCTATGTAATATTACGTCTTTGCTTTTAGCTAACTTTAGCTGTTGTCTTTACTTTTTCACAGTCATATTTAGCTAATAGAAACGTATCCATTACTTTTAAATCATTTTAAAGATATTTATCTATTTTAACTAGAAAGTTAGTTATTATAATTTGCTAACTATTTCAACCATAATTAAATGACTAACAATTCATCCATAACTTTTATCAACAAGTTGTCAAACAAACTATTGTTTTGTTGTTGTTTGTTGTTTTTTTTCACTATTTCCAGCCATTACCCTTTACTCTGGGCTAATTACTTGGAACTTTTAGATAACTATTTAAACCAGTTACACTAATTATTGCACTTATTGTTCTATATGATGTCACAAATTATGTAAAATTGCACACCTTTTGCCAAGTTTCACATATTATGTCTACGCATTTTTACTTGATCAGAAGAAAAAATGCTTTTGATTAGGATTACATTCAGGGTAAGTACCCTAAATCCTCAACTTGGCAAGATAAAATGCAAAATTGTGATTTTAGATAACAGGAATTGTTTTAGCTATTTTTTTCTATTAGTTTTAAGTGTTTCAGCTGATTATAATTTAAAACATTTCTGCTAATGTCGTATCCAGTTATCTGTCACTTCACATGTTCAGATGTTACCACTGACTCATCAAGAGGATGTCTTTTTTTCTTACTGAAATCTAATCTTTCTTTATTATTTAGAAATTACTTAGTTGAGCTACAAGAAAATTGGTCAATCAGTATTGCAGGTACCATTGACTGGAAAATAGTCATGAGATAAGACAGAGAAACTAAATCAATAACAATCAGTCCAGCTTACTTGTCATCCCTTAAACATGTAGTTCACATTCAGGAAAGTTTATCCTCAGTAAATTAAAGCTTCACATCCTGGCATGATTTAATAATGTGACTGATTATACAATATTGTTCTTTTATCTTTATTTTGATTTTTCTTTTTTTAAACTGGAGCTGTGTTAATGACAAAAAATATTGTAAATGGTAACATTCCCATGTTGAATATTATCAAAATAGATAATCCAGGGTCACTTGAATGTAGCATTTATCGGTTATGTCTTTAAGCTTTGTAAATCGCATGAAGCGGAAAATGTTCTTGGACGTCTCACCGGTGACCAGGGCGAGGGTGCATATACAGGAGAAGGTGGAGACGTCCAAGTTCATCCTCTGCAGATTGGCAGAAAATTCAACAATGCTGTCAATCCATTCGCCAAAGCCCCGCAGACACTGGAGCCGGTGCCACACTGACCCGTCACAGAAGATCAGTTTCCCTTCTTCTGGGTTGGATCTGAAATGTTACAACAGCCTGTGGTTAACGTGTGAAGCTGGAGGGCAGAGGTGAATAAATAAATAAGTAAATAGGCAAATAAATTCTATATAAAATGTGTAAAAGGTTATTTACCTGTACGACAACCGTAAAACAAAAAGTTCCAGGAAGGCAGAGTAGAAGAGAAGGTCTTGGTCATGTTTAGGTAGAGAGGTGAAACCCGGGATCTTCTGCGCCCAACCCCGAATAACCTCTATCGATCTGGTCAGGAGGTCATAAAACTGGCGGACATGCTGAGCATCGTCTCCTGGGGGACTTCCTGGATTCTCTTTAAACTGCATTTAAAGGTCACCGGTCGGATCAGATTGGAATGAAGGAGGATACCAATGATTATAACTCTACTATGTCTTAGTCTTTTATCAACAGTGTCAGTTCTACTTACTTTGGAGTAGTCCAGGCGAGAAGGTGGAGGATTGGACTCCACATGAGCCCTGATGAGGGCGCTCAGGAGGGCGCTGCCAGGTGAGGAGGCATCTGGAAGAGCTCTGGGTTTGGACGGCAAGCGACCCCTTCGACCTTTCAGGCTGTCTGTCCTCACCACTGCAGAGGAAAAGATGAAGAGGGCGACACTTTTCAGCTCTGACCTCCTAAACAGCACCAAGAATAATGGTTTAAGAAGCTTTTTGGCTCTATCAGTTTACCTTCTTTGACCATTCCCACTGTGAGGCACTTCTGGAAACGGCAATATTGGCATCGGTTCCTTCTGCGTTTGTCCACAGGGCAGCTTTTGGCAGCCAAGCACACATACTTGGCATTTTTTTGCACTGTGCGCTGCACAGAGAGAAGAAGAATCTGCATATTACTCTATATACATTTTGAAAAATACAATCCTGCACTTTAATAGGTTCATGGCTCTCGGGCTGAGGTGTGGTTGAATTTACATCAGTCTTCTTCCTGATCCAGCAAACACACCTGATGGTTAAAGGACTCTTTGGTTAATAAAAATCTGACTTGTTGGTGTGTTTCTTAAAAACTTGAAACAACTTTCAGTGCTCTAAACACATCTACCACTTGCTGCTGTTCACTAAAACTTTACACAGTACCTTTTCTTTTTCTAATAAGAGATTTTTGGAAATTTTCTTGTAAAATTTTTCAAATTAAAGCACAATTTTGGTCTCTAGAAACGTGTGCTGGTGGATTAGTCTGAAATATGGAGCCATATGGATCTTTTAAAAGATCTAATATGAGAAAAAGGAACAAAAAAACGGTCCCTATGAAAGAAACAACGAGAAGAGACATAACAATAGTAATAGCGGACTTTTTTTTTATAAACATACTGTCATGACAATACATCTCAGAGGGCTCATTGTTAAAAAAAAAAAATACTTTTGAGCCATTTTAGAAAGATAAGAAAGGTAAAAGTAACCTAACAAAGGGGTTAAATTGTTCCTTCAAAATTAACAGCAGCACTCTTGCTCCTGTGGGCCATCTGAGGCACTGAGCAGTCGGACAGGCAGGTCTGGGTAAATAGAGGGTCGTGGTCATTCATAATTTGGAGACTGGCCCCGGGGAATCTCCCAGTGAGAGACGAAGGAGAAGGTTTTGATTCACGGCACGTTGGTGGCCATTTTCATACAGGACATTCGCGACGTTTAACGCGCGTGTCGAGAGACCAAGAGAACAAAACGTGCCTCTGGAGTCTATTGTCCAATTTAGAAGGCCGGTCAGAGCTCCCCGGGGGAAGCTTTATATTATAGCCAATTACTTGGAATTAGAGTTGCATTATGGGATATAATTCCCGTGGGTGTGTAGTTATTTTTTCATCATATTTTTCACAGAAATGTTGGAAGAGTTTTGTGCTAAAAAAAAAAAAGGGGGGAGTAAATATCCATAAAAAACAACTTTCAGATTTTCAGAGTTTCCTTTAAAACTGCAGATTTGTATTAAGCCTTCACTGAAAACAAACCTTGAAGAACCCCTTGCAGCCCTCGCAGGTGCGCACTCCGTAGTGCTGGCAGGCTGCGTTATCCCCGCATACCGCGCACACCCCCTCTGAGCTCAGCGGTCCCCGGCCGGGCGCAGAAGAAGTCTGGTATTCCATAAAGTGGTGGCCGTGCGCGAGATGGAGTGGGTGAGCAAATCCAACACCGCTCTGTTTGCCCAGGCCGGTGGAGCCCAAAACGGTGGGTGTTTCCAGCTGCTGGTGCGCCAGAGCTCCGTCAAACTTTACCTGGCACGTGGACAAACTCTGGCCGTCGTGTTGCGCGTGTTTTAGGGACAGCAGGGAAAACCTGGACAGCGCGTTTTTCCTGTGCGCCGCCAAATAGTCCTGTCGAAAGCTGTACAGGGAGCCGGAGTCCTCCCAAATGTGTCCCGACGGAAGCTGGAAGTTGGGCGTGAGGGAGGAGTGCGGGGAGGGGGAGCGGTAGTAATAAACGGGGCTCGGGGAAGAAAGGAGCTCGTCTGACTGGTGAGGGGGGTGCTGATTCGGCTGATAGCGCGGGCACCCGTGCGCATCCTCCACCTTGACGCATGGCAGGTCCCCCTGGACCTGCATCTGAAACAGACACGGGGGCTTTACGTCGTAACCAGAGCCGTAAGAGTCCGCCAGGGGGCCGAAGGTGGGGCCCGAGGCTCCAGCCGACACTTCACTGTTAGTAAGATCCATGCTGAACTTGACAAACTCCGGAGTGAGGAAGTCGCAGCTGCGCTCTCCGCCGGAGCTCTGGGAGGCTGGGCTGGCTCCTTGAGGCGACGAGCCGCACTGGGTCTGGACGCACGGCATGATCACTGCAACAACACACGCAGATGATGAGACGTGTTTAAAAGTGCGATAAAGTGATGCTCTGGTGAGGCAATGTCGCTGGAATTCACCGTCAATGCTTTTTTGTTGATATATTTAATTATAATATTTTTTTTTAAAAGGTGAAACAAGCAAACTCACCTTACAATTGATTTTCCACAACCTCCTATTGTGCCCCAAACTTCTCCTGGCACGAAACAGAAACAACAGATAATTTGTTAGCGAGCCCAGTCCCCCCATTTAAACTCAAAAGAATAACATTTCCACTACCTTAGATGTGGATCCAGTGCGGGAGGACGCTGGTGAGTAATCCCATCCCTACTGTGTTGCTGCTCGTGGATCTTCTGAAGCTCTCTGGCTGTATGGACGGAGCGATGGAAATGACTGTTCACTTCAGCCACTCTTTGGCTTTGCAGACTGGCTGCCAGTGGCACCGACAATGTGCTTTTGTTTACGTGCTTACGCGCTCCAAGCCCCATTACGCACGCACTGGCCACAGAGGGGTGGTGTGAGTGAGTGAGTGTGTGAGTATGTGTGTGTGGTTAGAAAGCGGCTCAGTGAATTTGGAAATTATGTTTATAATTAAGTTTAATGTAGTTTTAATAGATGTGCGGCTGCAGTGGGGGATTCAGATTGGACTTATCCAGTGGTAAACGTGTGTAAAAGTATATAAAAGTACACTTTTTATGTAGTTTTTAAACACACAAGAATACTACTACACATGCTTTAATCTGCAGGGTGCTTGGTTTACTTATATGTGCACGCCTTCTGTCCTAAATAACAGAGGAAACGACAGCTGGCTCGTTATTATTATCCCCAAGGAGGATGAAGAAAAGAGCGGAGTTGCGCAATCCTGCCTTTGCCTTACATCAATTTACGTGGCACCGCCTCCGCTCGAACCCAATTGGACGCTCTCAGCCGAGCTCCGCCCTCCGATTGGCTCTCCCCGACGTCGCTCGACGTGCCCGCCGGGCTTCCTGGTTGTAGCTGTCAAGCGCTCACTCAAGCTACGGTTTGGATAGCTACCGATGCCCCCAGTCGCCGCCCTGCATCGCCCCGAGCGACTTTTATCCAGCCACGAAGCACCAAGTCCTGTAAGTGGGAATGTTTGTTGTGTCACCCGGTGATTTTCTGACATTTTAAAGCTGCTCTAAATGATCGGCTAACCCGTGTTTTTCTTTTCTTTCCCGACCCCAATAAAGGAAAAAAAGCAGAACATCTGCGAATTTTTCTTCGCTAGTCGCTATAGGGCTGAGAGACTACCCTCCAGTTTTATCGTGTTCGTGGAGCTAAACACGGGCCATATTTATGTGTCTTTTTAGGCTATTTAAGCCCGCGTGAACGGCTAAATATTTCACACACCCTTTGAAGTGTATGTAGCCTTTTTTCTTCTTCTTCTTCTTTTTTACAACGTAAAGGCGAAGGTCGATAGTAATTTCCCCCCTCAGAGACCACGCCGACACTGATCGCTTACATTTTGATCCACGGCAGGACAACAGTTAAAGATCAAACCGACTTCCTCTTGTGTGGCCCGGCGTACCTGCATCGGTATACCACCACCTGCTGTTAAAAGCAAACACTCCCAAGTAGGACATTTTGAATTAAAAGAAAAAGCCACAAATTTCACGTGTTTCTTCATAAAAATCACCCCCTCCTCCTCTTCCGGATTCATAATGAGCCTGCAGGCTGCTCTAAGTGAAAGCTGGTGACTTTCCCCAGTGACACGAAGACACCAGTAGTGGCATGAATATGATGTGCCATGTTAATAACATAGAGTTTAAGAGTCCTAGTTGCTTCACTCACAAAATCAGGGGTGTCAAACCTGAGGTCCGGGGGCCAGAATCGGCCTGGACTCCAACCGGTCAACTTCAAAAAGCACGAATGAGGGTGTACATTTTGGCCTTTTAACTATATTTCAAAGGTTTTAGCTTTATCTTAACTGATAAACACCTCCCACATGGCCATTCATGCTACACCAAAGTAAATAGCTATGTAATAGATTTTTTGAGTTTGACATCACAGCACTAAAGGAGGCACCGATTGTGAAAGTCTGGGCTAGTGCTCATGTTTTAAAATGCCAGATTGCCCCACACAGCTGGTGCAATACCATGTCTTTGAGGGTTTTTAGTTAATTGGTATAATTTATTCCTGTCTATGAGAAACAAACTAGTGTTTAATCTTTGAACACGTAGCCAGCACAAACATAGCATGACATTCGTACACTTTTGGAAAAGATTTTTTTCTTTTTGGAAAAAGAAAAAAAGTGGAACGATGAAGCGACTGGTCTCATTGTGAAACGTCAGGCTAATTATTTTCATCGTCACTTTGTTGGCGTCCACATTATGGGGACCAGTGATGTGGACCACAAATGGGACCTTAATCTTCAAAATTAGCATCATGTTCTTTTAAGTAATGATTTAAACTTGTGATTGGGACCATAAACATATTAGAATAGCGCTTACTGAGGCCATAGGTCAAGGAAGACCTATCAGGGCTGTCAGATTTGTTTTTGAAAGTAGGAAAGTCGCCCCCTGCTGGACTTTTGGAGGCAATAAATTGCACACTGAGCTAAATTTGTCAGACTCACCTAGTCTTAATGCAGGTTTTCACACAGATTGTGTAATTTAGCCTAGTTAAAGTTAACATAGCGAAATTGTGCTTTGTTAATTGATAGCTGGCTGTTGGGTAATTGCTAATAAATGGCCTGTATTTGTATAGCGCTTTACTAGTCCCTAAGGACCCCAAAGCGCTTTACACATCCAGTCATCCACACACACATTCACACACTGGTGATGGTAAGCTACATTGTAGCCACAGCCACCCTGGGGCGCACTGACAGAGGCGAGGCTGACAGACACTGGCACCACCGGGCCCTCTGACCACCACCAGTAGGCAACAGGTGAAGTGTCTTGCTCAAGGACACAACGACCGAGACCAAGCCGGAGCTCGAACCGGCAACCTTCCGATTACAAGGCGAACTCCCAACTCTTGAGCCACGATCGCCATTAATAGTTAAACCCAGTCAACAAGTAAGATGGCATTTACTGATGTACTCTCTCTGGGTCTGTCCCTTGGCTTCTTTCCATCCAGGCTTGCTTGGAAACTTTCAAAGGGAGGCGCTGTTTAGATACCACACCGCATCAGCTGGCTCATTTTGACGTGAAGGTTCAGAAGCTTTACTTCGACTAAAATCTTTTTTCAAAGACTGCTTGAAGCCCTGTAGAGTCCATGCGTATTTGGTACATCGTGGTGTAATAACTAGAAGATAAAATGCAGACTGGGACTGGACACTTCAAGCAAAATGACTGTTTGTTTGATGTCTTTTGAACATGTTTTAATTCACCCAAACAAAATTCAGAAGAAGGCAAACTTCAGCCTGACTTATAGGTGTGAAAAAAGTTGATACTGTTATTAATTTGTAGTTGTTGTTTTGAGAGGAAAAGTTTAGAATTTGGTCAAAAGTTGGCAGTAAAAATAATAAAAGACAGCGTTTGTGTGGCTAATGTCTGGCTGCCACAGTGGTATGCTACATGTAATAGGTCATTAATTACAGCAAACTGCTTGTTGACCTTTGGGCCATCTGCTTTATTAAAATGCATTAGAATCTGCTGCGGTGCACTGCGCTCCCTGGAAACTTGTTTTTCGGCGTACGTTACAGTAGGAATGCAAATACTTTACTGGGGCTCACCTGATGGGAATTGAAGCTCGTGGGCCGGCGTGCAGAGCAATGTGTGTCACGTCGTGCTCGTTACGGCACAGACTCATTATCAGAATATTAAAGAGTCAACATCATCATATTCATTGGGGATCAATTTTAGTTGCATTTTCTTCAAGTATTATTTTCTCTGATGTAACCTGTAAAACCTGACCAGATGAGTTTTAATTATAGTTATTTACTGCATGTAACCTGGTTAGACTTTATACTTCCTTTGTCAGAGAGCTGAAGAAATTATGTTTTTTGGCATGTTATGCATTTGATGCTAAAAAGTTCTGCTTCTTCTTTGCTGAGATTTGCTGCTTTTTTCTTTGTTAAACATCAGCACTTACTATTTGCTACCCTTTTATACACCCGATGATCGTGTAATGTAAGGCAGTAATCGATGGGTAGATTAATGATGAAACTGTTCCTTCTATAGTCCCTTTTTACACAGGTAGAATTACACTTAGTGGCCAAAGGTTTGTGGACATCTAAACGATTTACTGATATGTTCCAGTAGACATGGAATTTGGATTCACATTCAGGGGTTTTCTTGGTTGAGAGTGAGCCTTTTTGTTCCACATATACATATAAATATATTATAAATATGAGTAACTAAAATCCATACTTGTTAGAAGTAACAGTGATCACATATTTAGCTCACCAGGCAACCGCTATGATGTAAGGCTAATGAAGAGGCCTGCCCCAAGGCCATTTAATGTAAGTCTTCTGATCTTTTTCTTCTGAAATTTTTTTGCCTTCTCTCATCTGAGCTAGAAATTCCAAAAATATGTGGGTTTTTTTCTTCGTTATTTAAACGTAATAAATAAATTTGGTGGTTTTCCTTTAGTGGGATGCCAAAACATTTTTGAGTGGTCAGGAAAAATGCTGATATTGTTGTAGAAATAAGCCGTTGCATTAGGATCCACATCGAATTGAACATGTTTACCCTACATGTCACATCTCACCTTATAATCTTTAGCTTTGTTTGAAGTAAAACAGGTTTTAGCTGCTATTGCCACGGTTCAGCAGTGTGGAAAGCAAGAAGTTGATCCCAATGCAAGACTCAGGAGACAGGACTTGATAAAATCACAGCTTTATTGCTAGCAGTCCATTAAAAACAAAAGGCCAAAAATATGCTGAACAGGGAACTTACTTGGAGGAAAAGTCAGAGAGTGCTGGACAGTGAAAACACACTTCCATGTGGGGGAGGACGCGACAAAAAACAGAGAGAGACTCCGAAAATAAATCTGCAACAGGTAATTAGGGAGATGGGAAACACCAGGGAACACAACTTACATCAGGTAAAATAGGGAAGGTAAAACTCAATACGAGGTACACAAGACTATCAAAATAAAACAGGAAATGGCTAAGGTTGCCAGTTCGAGCCCCGGCTCCGACAGTCTTGGTCGTTGTGTCCTTGGGCAAGACACTTCACCTGTTGCCTACTGGTGGTCAGAGGGCCCGGTGGCGCCAGTGTCTGGCAGCCTCGCCTCTGTCAGTGCGCCCCAGGGTGGCTGTGGCTACAATGTAGCTTGCCATCACCAGTGTGTGAATGACCTTAGGGACCAAGTAAAGCACTATACATTTACCATTTAATCCTGCTCTGCTGGATACACATAATGATTTTTCCATTCAGGAGGTTTAGCTAACAGTATTTTCCTTATTGATAATTTTGCCAGTTGTTTTTTCCGATACTTTAAATGTCACATGGTGAATAAACTTGTCTCTTTCATCCTGACTTGCAGCTTTTGGACCCTCCCACCTTCCCTTTATCTGCATACTACCTCACAGACTGGCATGCCTGGCATGCCAAAAGCCTGCTAACCCAGGTGTCTCTACTCTCTCTCTGTCTCTGTCCTGCCCTGTACCTTCACTGCAGGGCCGATGGCGTTCAGGAGGGCTCTGAAACGGACGGCCCTTGTAGGCGGTGGGGCGGTTGCCACGGCGTTTGGCCTGTCACAGCTGATCGAGTACAGAAAGACACAGGTAAGAAGAAAACTCGCTCCAACAAATGTTTGCTTTCAGTTTTGTTTTGTGCATGGCTAGGACATCCACGCAGATGTTCTTTCACTTTGCATGGAATAGTTTATAGTTTGTGAGAGCTCCTTCTCCTTAACAAAAGAAAAAGAAGAGGCAGACGTCTGTTTTTTAGGAAGGGAGTGCCATTCAGGGCATGTCCTGTCTAGATGTTGGAATGTGTTTGAGGTCTATTGGGTGTGTTTTCAGTCTTTGTATTTGATGCTTCACTTGCTGCTGTGCAGGAGGTCGTGATTGGACCTTGAGCTGCACAGAAACGGTGATTACAAATAGTATAATCGGCCACAGCAGCATCAGGTTTTACAGTGTTGTTAGGCTGTAAAATGGAAGTAATCACCCTCACACTCTGCTTCCTCCACTGGTTCACTGCCTACCCACTCGCCATGGAGGTGTGGCCATTTTAGCATTTGGCCTTTCAACATAAAGGTCAAGTGCCTGTCACTAGCATTTTTTATTTTGTGCTATAATGGGAATATTGACCCCCCCTCTCATTATTATGCTCTTTCCAAGAGTTAAATAAGAAAATTGATACCACTGTCATGTCACTTCTCTGAATATGAAGCTACTTTTAACAACCAACAAACTTAGCATAAAGACTGAAAGTTAGGCCAAAGCCACGGTTCTCAAAGTGTGGCCTGCAGGCCAGTGGCGGTCCCTGGTAATTGGCAAGAATCCTCCGCTGTACATTTAATTCATTCACAGTTTTTATCACAGTCGTGAATCATACATGTAGTGTTGAAGAAGAAAGAAAGTTCACTGCCACTGGTTCCATAGAAATCAAGAAGTTAAGCAACAGCCAGGTGCTGCTAAGCAAATTCACTTTATTTTCTCATCTGCAAATGTGAGCACCTCTGAAGGTGCATAAATTCTGCTGTGTGTTAACTCAATGCCACAATATTCCTACTAACAGACCTCGCAGCAAATTAAGCCCAAGGTCAGATCATGCAATACTTGGAGAAAGTGCAAAAAAACGAAGAAATGTTCGTGACAGTAAAATGAGAAAAAAGACTGAACAAGTGTGGCCTGTTTGGAGAGTTGAACAGGAAAAGCCTCTTATCTCTAAAAAAAAAAGAACTTGGCTGTGCAGCTTAGGCTTGTAAAGTTACATCTCAACAAATCACAGGACTTCATAAATGTGCCATATCAACAAAAAGACCTCATACCAGCACAGTGGTGGAGGGGTCATGATTTGGGCTTGTTTTGCAGCCTCAGAGTATCTTGCAGTCATTAAGCTGACCGACCATGAACTCCTCTGTATACCAAAGTATTCTACAGTCAAATGTGAGACATCTGTCCAACAGCTAAATGTTGGCCAAATTATGTCATGTAATAGGATAATGATCCAAAGCACAGCAGCAACCTTACAAAAAAGCGTCCATTAGCCAAAAGGAAGGATGAAACGATCCACAAAGGGTTAAAATCTAACATGTAATACTAGCCATACCTCTTCAGTGAAGTATGTGAGGATTGACCCACTTTTGTAGCCAGCCTCAAGTGGCCATTAGAGGAACTGTAGTTCTGAACAACAGTAAGGAAGCATTTTCTTGGACAAGTAGGCTCCAGCCGTCACTCAGAAATACAAGCATCATCCTCTAAGCAGAGAGATTACAAACAGTGAAGTTTTTTAATCCTCTGTTGCCCTCATTTGTGCTCATTCATGAAAACTTTGAGAAGCCCTGGTCCCTGGATTGTACATTTGGTGGAACTGTAGGTCTCTGTGTCCTAATAATGAGCCCATACTTCATGCCTGTATCTCTACTAATGTTGTCCAATGTAGCCAAAAACAGACGTGTCAGGGTATCAATTCCTTCATTTAACTTTGAGCAATAAAAAAAAAAGTGCATTATTGTTGTTTTTATTTATTTTTTTCATCCATTTGATGCTTTGCGAATCTTGTGTTTATCCACAGGCGACATCAAAACTCTTCATACAGTAAATGATGATTTAGGATCTTTGAGAACAGCCGGAAAGATAAGAATAGATGATGTCTTTACATTCAAGCCTCCAGTCTCAAGCTTGTCTTCTTCAAAAAAAACCTAAACAGCTGTTCCCACTGACTTTATGACGTGTTTTAGGCTTATTATAGGCATGCCACACAACTACATACCAGGCTTTTTTGACTGCACAACCTAATGTGAACTCTGCTTTGTGTCCCGGTGCGATAATGTCTTCTCTTGCCCGTCGCCGTCCTCTCAACCAAGCGTGGATTGGTAAGCAAGAAGTCGACCCTGATGAAATATAATTATTTTTCACAATAGTTTGTAATCATGCATGCCTCTAATCCCAGTAATTGCAGTGCTGATGAGATGAATGTCCGTCTTGTCTCCTTTAGCAAGGGCACATGGCTTGGAGAAGTTTTCAAGACAGCGGCCGATTGGCTATTAGCGTGGGCCTGGCTGCGCCACTCTTTGACTTAACTTGATTACATTGGGGAAGGTGGGGGGTTGGGAGCACACACCGTCGCTTAATTCTGCGGTGGTGTTTGTCTATGTGCATCATCAGAAATAGACAATGATTATATCATGGTCTTGTTTGCGGCTGCAGGCTTAAATTACAAAAACGCCTGCTGGTATTTGCAAGTCAAATGCCGCGGTGGCTTCAAAGCAGCTTGATGCAATCATTTAGCTCGAACTGCTAAACAAAAAAAAGAAAATTAATAAATATTTCATTAGAAGAGAAATCCTGCATCCTTGTGTCAGAGATAAGCTGTTTTCTTTTTTTATTGTAGATGTGATTATTTCTTCTTTAAATTCATTATTTTGCTAATCAGACAGTGGGCAAAAGCAATGTTAAAAGCCTGCAGTGTGAATTAATTGTATTAATTTTTTATTTTTGTAAAGCTGAGCAGCATGCTGCAGCAGGTGGTAACCCTCCACACTCTTTGATTTGCAACTAATCGCACCAGGAATGTGTTCTGTTTTTTTTTTTTTTTTTTGTATTAGCAACACTTCACTTGTCGTGGGACATCATAAGCACGTTGTGATTCCACTTTCTGCCAAAAGTAGCTTCATAAGAACAATTTTCAGATTTGAGCCGGAGAGCTCGTTCTTTGATTTGTTAAAAATGCCATCTGTAGTCACTTTGGTAATTCGACCATTTTTACAGTCCCCTAATAACTTCTTTCAGTCTTTACCAACCTGAGCCCCTGCAAGAAGATATCTGTAGGTGATGAGCAACATTTTGTTACCAGCACCACACCACCAGCTTGTCGCTATTTACCTACTTATTACTTATTTATTAACAGCTAGCCAACAACATAAAATAATTAACTTCAGTGATTAAAAGGATGATGGGAGAAGTAATAAGAGACTTTTCTCGTAAGTGAAGCGTCAGGGTGATGTAGTAAAAATTGTTAATGTGCCTCAGTTAACTGTGTCTAAGCCTGCAGTCACCCACCTGCTGCTAGCCTGGGCTGCAGGACCTTCCGAGAGCAGCCCAGGCTAGCAGCAGGAAGTTGGAAACAAGTGAGGTGGAAAGTAAGATGGCTCACATCTGCGTGAAACGCCACGTTCTGCAGGTTTTTGATTGAGAACATCAACGTTTTTAAAGTTGGGGAAAAGTGACATAAGCACTCGACTGGGGAAATACGCAACCATGTTAAACTGCTTAGGCCAGAGCACGACTTGCGATCTCGTGGCCTTTGTACTGGGTGCTTCAGAGACAGAGACCACAGTGGAATCGACCGGTGCATGAAGATGGCGATAAAACAACAATAAGGTGGAGTCGGTCTGCTATCAGGTTTTGACTGAATGGGGTTAAAGTGGCAAATGCATAGAATCTGTTTTCGATAATGCAACAACCAAGTGTAGGGAATCAGTGAAACAACGTAAATCTTTTGCTTTCTGCATGGACAGAAATTCATAATAACTACTTTCATTCAGAGTTCAGTCAGAACCTCATAGATTTGAAACAGATGTTCCTGCACAAATAGTGACGTAGTTGCTGCAGGACTGCAGTTTAACCGCAAAAAGCCATAGGTGCTCGGCAACCTTACTTTTATATAGGAAATGTAACCAGCTGGCAGCCAGTTAAGTCGAGTACAATATTGGAAAGTGATGATATTGTAAGAGAGTTTTGCGACTCAGACTGATGGCACCGCATCAGCAATCTCTCTGCATTTATAAATTAGACAGCAGTTATTTGTAAATCTTTGCCAATCTAAGAGCGATTGCAGTCCAAGTTGGACTGTCACTGTTTGGAGACGGGTTGCATCCCACCAGGCGACCTGTGCAGGTATTTAGTAAACAAAAAATGTTGCACGTTCAAGCCCTGCGGTGTTTACCCGACTGATTGAGTCATAATTGTTGTTACGTGGCAGAAGTTGCCACATATTTTCGTGACATTTACCATGCAGTTTCATTGTTGAAGAACGTAACTGGCTATGACAAAAAGCTTTCAGGTACAGATGCAGTGTTGCTACAATTTTGCTCAAGAAAAGGCGAGCAGTAGGTTTTTATCCCCGTTCTATCAACTGCTTATTTACTAACTATAAAGTACTCAAAGGAGCAGTATAATATTGGATATACTCACATAAAATAGCCTTATTTGTGCTGCAATTACATAATTACTTTTCTATATGTGGTATAGTCACTTGGGTTGTGCAACATTAAAATAATAAACAGCCGGTTTGTTCACCAGAATCTGCAGGTTTTCAGGTTCAGCATGTTGTAGAAACTCCTTTTAGCCAATTAAGAGCAATGATCATCCATCAAGTCATAACTGTTTTCCCATACATACATTATATTCCATCCGCCACATTGCTTATTATACTGTAAACATGTCTTACAGTAATCTCATTACACAGTCAATCCAAATGCATAATGTATTGAAATGATTGCAAGTCATTATGCATTATGTCCCATGCCACTCTGAGGTGATTATGGTGCGAGCATCATGTCCTCGCAGTGTGCTTATAATGTTTCAAACACACCTCAAGGAAAGTGTTGCTACGTTTTCTTTTAATTTAACGTCTAACATAGAAAAGCTAGTGATTCGCATTCATTACGAAGAGCCCGTGTCTCTTTAAAGCCTCGTGCTCTTTGTGTTCGTGCTGATCCATGTGCGTGTCTGTCACATCCAGGCTCGGTTGGCCCAAGTGGCAGCAGAAGCAGAGCTGAAGGTTCCCTTCATCGATGAGCTCCCCTCTCGGCAGGCGCAGCTCGCAGCGCTGACAAACACAGAGGAGTTCGACGTTCTGGTTGTCGGAGGAGGGGCCACGGGGGCAGGATGTGCCTTAGACGCTGTCACACGCAGTAAGCCCGCCATCAGCAGGGTGTCTCTGCTTTCAGCTTTCACTAGGCTTTGGAAGTGTTCTCACTGAATCATGGTTAAAGGTTTATGATGGTCCTGTACTCTATGCTTCAGTTTTAAGAGGTTCTTCTAGATTCTGCAACTGTGCAAAATGGACTGGTTCTCATATCGCTTATGTCCTATTCACCGATTTACACACACATCCATAGAAGCACTGCTTTCAACATCTAAATCCACGAGCATTTAATTTACTTTACTTTAGGGTTTTCCTATAGGTGGTAGTACCTGGTACCAGGTACTTTTAAGTTCATTTCAGGTCTTATTATGTACAGAGTACTGGGCTTGTAAAAGTTGGCTGCAATTAAATCCATGTTTATGTTTAGTCATTACTGTGTGGCAGACGTTTATGACGTGGCCCTTACTTATTTAAAAGCCGTCACTCCTACAGGTTTATAGATTCACTGCGAGCTGATGAAGGCTCATTTATCACAGATCAGACTTTGAAGTTAATAGGTCAGAACAACATTTTTCACTTGTATTGATAATAACCGGATTCATCAGAGCGAAGAGCCGTCTGTTTATTTGTTTTTTCCCTTGAAGTTTTCGGGTGACATATAAGCTAATCGTCTGTAAGGTGTAGGTTTTATATAAGTTTAAGTTTTAGTGTAAGAAGGAAACAAGGCTCTTCTTAATACCGTTATCATTAAGGCGCTGTGTCATTTTCCCCAGACCTTAAGACTGCTCTCGTTGAGAGAAGCGACTTCTCTTCTGGAACGAGCAGCCGAAGCACCAAGCTCATCCACGGTGGAGTCCGCTATCTGCAGAAGGCCATCATGAAGCTGGACTACGAGCAGGTTACTCTGTGCTGCACCTTCGGCTTATTGAGATGCTCCTCTCTCACCATCATCTTTTTGGATTAGATAGACAGACTTTTATTGTCATTTCAGTCTCACTAACAGAGCACATCAGTAGGAAAAAATATATATATATATTTTTTTTTATAACAGTACATGATGGTGAAAGAAGCCCTCCATGAGCGAGCCAACCTGCTGGAGATTGCACCTCACCTGTCTGCGCCGTTACCCATCATGCTTCCTGTTTACAAGTAAGATTTAGAACAAGGTTTTTTGGTTAAATATGGGCGTTTATGAGGGGGATTCATCTTCAGTGGGTCTGTGTCATCTTCCCTGGGTAGCAGCTGCTCTGTGAGACTACAGTAGGGGTGTATAAATGCCTGTCGGTTCAACATCTATTACTCTTTTTGTTATTTGTGGCTATTTGTTGAGCAAACCTAAGTTTTGAGTAAATGTAGCCACGTTTTGATGATGACTGGGGTAAGGACAAAACCTGCCTTGTTTAACCAGCTGATAATTTGTTTAATACCTGTCTGAAGGAAAAATAGATTTTTTGCATCTTTGTGGTGACGTAAAATTGACCAAAAAATAAGATTTTGTATCCAAATATTTAAGTAGACAGAACTTAAATCGCTGTGTTTGCCTCACAGATGGTGGCAGTTGCCTTACTACTGGGCAGGGATCAAGATGTACGACTTGGTGGCGGGGATCCAGTGCCTGAAGAGCAGCTACGTCCTCAGCAAGACGAAGGCCTTGGAGCTCTTCCCCATGCTGAAGAAGGACAAGTTGGTGGGGGCCATCGTGTACTACGACGGTGAGCTCACGGCTCCGTTATTGTTGGGGTTTTTTTACGCCAGCAGAGCTGTTTGTTTCACCCGCGCTGCAATGTGTTTTCAGTTATCCAAACAGCATGCTTTGTTTGCTTATTTGTTACTCATCTCTTTTATTTTGTGTAAACATGAAAAGACAGCTGAGTCAGTCTTGCCCTTTCCCCGCCGTCTTCCTCTCCTGCAGCAAAGATTTACAATAGCGATGGCTTGATGGAAATTTGCGTGAACATGAGGTTTTATAGAGCAGCTCTGTAACCGCTATTTAAACGCCTGACAGCAGCAAACGTGATGACAGGTCTTGAAATCTTTTTCAGAAGCACCCATTGACTTCTGGGGTGTTGAAACATCAACGTGAGCATTCACGAGATGACTAAACGGATAGGAGGGAATGAAAAAATATGTTATTTGGACTGACCTTTTCTGCTTATGGAAAACAGGATATCTAACCCTCGTAGGCGTCTAAATAGCTCATATTAAATTGTCAAATGCAAAAACACAGGTGTGATGTATATAACTAAATATAGTATTTCTTTCTTTCTGGTTGTATATTTGCTGAAACAAAACCTACAAAAAGCTTGCAGTAGCTGCAGAACTTGACTAAGATTACCAACATGTTTAAGTTTTCTGTGAATTGAATCTGTTGATGGCTGTCTACACTAGGAGCCGCTGAAAGGCTATTTGAAGTACACATTTAGTAGTCTTAAGAGCTTGAAAAGAGGGCGACAGGATTGCTTTAAGTTTTTTCCAAGAGGTTTCTTTAGCTCTAAAGTAAAAGATCTTCAAAACACCCAAAGATGTCCAGTCACCAACTCTTAAGACTACCATGACCACAATGACTGAGAACCTACACTCACATAATCATGTGCAACTTAACTCTGACCCGACCTGATAAATCTTCTGTATTTTACAAAGTTACATTATTCAGACAAAGGTTCCGAAAATACACCTGTTAACACATTCAACACTGACCGTTCATGTACTCTTTGTATTCATGTGAGTAGGAAGAAATTGGCTGGTAGCTTGTAGAAAGAATACGAGAGGACTGATAGCAATGGCAAAAAGTGAGACTATAGATTATAGATTTTATTTTTGAATTTTTTTGGCCTGGAAGGAGGAGAAGTTGAGTGAGAGCTTTGGGAGTCATCTCATAGAGCCATCAGTGACCCTAACCTGTAGATTTAGTCGTAGCTCCTTGGTTTCTAACATGTTCTGTTGCTTTAAGTTCAGTTTGGTGTCGCTGACTTTTCAATGTTTAGCATTTCTGAAACTTTTACCAGCCTCAAGCTTTAGTTAACAGTTGATATCTTACCAAGAGTAGAACGTTAAATGATAGCTAGCTAGTACATGTCTATTTGCCACCGAGTGAGCATGAAATCACAAATGGTATGTGAGCCCAGCGGTAATATTTTGGCAAAAAGAGTTTCATGCCCACAAATCTAAAAAACTGCAGCATTTTCAAAACTTTTAGTTTTAGTTTTGCTCGGTTAGTTGTGATCAGAAGTTTATATCCACTCATAATTGACATGAATGTTGTGGAAAACTTTAGGCTTTTATTTATTTATTTGAACTGTTCGATTACCAGGGTGGAATGATTGTACAGCACACATTTTAATGGCTTTAAAAAACAAGATTTAGGTGCACATTGAACAACTCATTTAAATATTTTAATAAGTGGTGCAGAAGCGTTTTGACAGCACTTATTGACCAGTGCTGAGAACAAAGTGAAAGTCTAAAGAACTCAGTGAAGATCTAAGAAGGACAAATGTAGATTTACACCACCTGTGAAAGTCTCTTGAAGTCATTTCTAAACAAACGCAGATTCCAGGCTCATCAGTTCAAACATTTTTACATGAGTACAAACTATTCAGATTTGTCACCACTTTGCCGAGTCCTGTAAAAAGACCCAAACTGCTACCCTCAGATGACAGGAAATCGGTTAGGATGTTAAAGAATAACCCAGAAACCACCAAGGCTCAAGCCTGCCATGAAAACCTGTTGAATGAAAACTCTTGGAAGTGAGTTTTATATCACCATGAACTGAGAGGGTGCTAACCAAGAAAGAAGCCCCTGCTCCAAAATCAACACCTTCAAGCCCAACTGAAATCTGCAGCAGCCCACATGGACAAGCCAAAAAGTTTTATGGTCAGACAAAGCAAATATTGAGCCATTTCACCACAACGACAAGATGTAGGTTTGGAGGAGTAAAGATGAGGCTTTCAAACCTAAGAACAACATACCAGCTGTCAAGCATGGTGGTGGTAACATCATGCTCTGGGGCTGTTTTGCTGCCAGTGGTACTGGTACACTGCACAAATTGGTGGGAATAATAAAGAAGGAATTTCTTCAACTTCACCGGGAACCAACAGCTAGATTGTTGAAACTCGGACACAGTTGGGTGGATGTATTTGAACTGCGTGTTTATTTTTGACCTTGTGTTGATTAGAAGAAATCCTAAATAATATCAAGCTTGTACTCCCAGTTCTTGTTTTAAACAGTTCAATGAAATCCTTAAAAGCCCCAAATTACTATGAGATTGATGCCAGTGTGAGTAAACTACTAAACACAGCAGTGGTAAAAATTAAACGCCTTTAAAATACAATCTGTCTTTCTTCAATTCATAGACATATTTTTAGCTGTGCTGTTCAAAACCTGTACGAGTACAGACAAAGAAGCAAAAAAACAATTTATTCTTTACATAAAAACATACTTTATGCTAAGAATTTAAATCAGTTAAAGTTTACGACCAACTTTCTCTTTTATTCACATTTAAACACAAATAGTGCAAATCTGAAATATACTTCAGGAAACATGTAGGGATCGTATCATTAAGCCAAACAGCAGATTAGAGAATGCAGGCCTCGGATGCAGCTCTGCCCGAGGCCTTCACATCTCCACTGGTGCCGAACAAAATGTGTTGACAGACTGGTAGGATGCCCCCTCTACCCCCGCGGCGCTAAAGGTTGCGTGTTTGCCTTTTCACCACGAAGGAGAACCAAACATATGCTGAGCGTCCAGCTGAGTGTGAGGAGCCTTGTGCCTCTGGCGTCCTTTCCGTTCCACCGCCGAAAATAACAACGGCGTATCTGCGGGTGATGTGTTTTCTACTGCTGGCTTCGCTGAGTATGGGCTCGTTGTGTTCACTCACAACAGGCTGGTTTTTTTTGTTTGTTTTATTTTAATTGGAGAAATGACACCACTTAGAGGTTGCTGATGTTTGTCTTTATCATATTTTTTACTATGAAATAAAATACGATATCCATTAATATCTGTTTATTTCTTCAGCACAGTAAGGAGCGCTTACCTGAAGTTTTTTTTATCCATTTAAAATACTTTTACTCTTAAGTGATCAGAGGTTCCTGCCTGCAGACTGAGAAAATGGAAGAGCGTTTTCCTGGTGCAGAGCAGCATATGTTTGATTTTCACCTCCTCACCATCCTCCCATCATCTGCTCTGAAGGGGTGGGGGCTGGGGGCCAGGGTGATGGGGAGGAGGGGGAGGGGTGGGTCGTCTTTTCTCCAATTATGCCGTCTGGAACAATCACGCCCGTGACATTTCGAAATATGACCTTCTCTCCCGGCGGTGTAGAGCGCAGAGCAGCAGCGGCGGCGGCGTCACCGGTCGGAGCGGCTGAGCAGCAGCAGCTATTTCTCCCACTTCCTTGGTTACTGCCGCTGCCACCAGCAACAGCAGACACTCCTTTATTGTCACAGACGCGCACCAAATGTTGGGCCTAATCCACTTACGCCGAGCTGGCTGGCTGCTGTATTATATATATGCATTCCTCAAATACTTCCCCTAGGTACAAATTCTCCTATCCATGTGAGAAATCCAGCTAAATGCCTATAAAAAGGCACAAATTACCTCTTCCTTCCATCTTGTTCATGTCCTTCTTTTCTGTCCTGCTTCAGGTCAGCACAATGATGCCCGTATGAACCTGGCCATCGCCCTCAGTGCCGCCCGCTACGGCGCCGCCATCGCAAACTACACCGAGGTGATTCACCTGCTGAAGAAAAAGGACCCACAGAGCGGCAGAGAGAAGGTGTGCGGTGCCCGCTGCAGGGACGTCATCACAGGTGAGGGATGCGGGCGGCGAGATGGCGCTCTAAAGTTTAATTTTTTCCATCCGAAAGTGTCTCTGAGCTCCTAAAGCACAGGTTAGAAAGATCATCCTGACCCTGAAGGTTTAGACTTCCTCCAGCACCATAAAAAGAGAAGATGAAATAATCATTTAAAAAGGCCAAGCTGTGTTGTGCCGCTTCAAACCGTTGCATCAGTCTACATGGAGACTGACATTAAAAAAGCTTTTTAAACATTAGGATTAAATCTATTTATGAAAAATCCCTGGGAGTGAGGATGGAAAGCATCAGCTCTATACCTGCTATATACCTGAAGACCACCATGTAACCATAACAACGGCATGTCCATTTAATCTCTTTCTTTTAACTTCTCATTAACACCATAGAGCCAGGGTTAATAACTGAAGTTCACTCTTCTCGCTTTTTGGAAAAACATGTCATATTGAGCTCAAATACGCCCCCTATGGTGGGAGCGGGAAAATCAGAAACGCCCAATTTCACCTTCACTGTGGATTGCTTTTTTTTTCTCCCACCCATTCATCACCTTTCAGGTTTCTTGTGTGACATCATGCGCACATTGATCAATAGTTATCCACCATAGTGAACATTAAAAATGTGCACCAACAACCAGTTGGTGAGTAGTTCCTGGAGGTTTCTGGCAGTTGGTAGGTGAAATTGATCTTAAAGACAGTGCTGTAATTGAAGTGTCTTCAATCCTTTCTGCAAACACTTGCCAACTACTCATTGAACGGCAGCCAGAAACAAACAGTTTCCTTTAAAGTAAAATTTGGATCTACACAGCCAACACGTTTCAAAAGGTGCAACTTTTACTTTGAAAGCAAAAGATCTCCATCACTTCCACTAGGAGAGTAGTTGGCAAGTGCTTGCAGATAAGTCGATGTCCTCCTAACGATAGTTTCCTGATGTCCAAGACATTGTATACGTCTTTGCAAGTACCTCTTAAAAGGTTGATTCTGTTCATCTGGACGTGGCGTTTTCAGTGGGAGAAACGTTTCGTCACTCATCCAAGTGACTTCTTCAGTCTCAGCTGACTGCGGGTTTCCAACCTTATAAACAGTACATTTGCATAATGACTGAAACCAGCCCACTGAATGAACAATGGGCTATGAGGTCAATTCCTTGATCATTAATATGCAAATTATCATGACCATTGATCAACAACCACTGATTAAAGTCCATAGATCAATGGCCATGAGTGCCATTCACAGTGGGAGTGGCTGCAATCACAGCATTGTAAGATGGCAAAAGATGTACCCTTAAGGCTCCTCCTCCATTCGTAGATGTTCTTTACCTTTTAAGTGGCCTCCTTGACTGTCCTCAGGCTCAGTCTTTCAGAATTTACTTACCTGGTTGGCTGAGCATGCATCAAGACGTATTTGCAAGTAGTATCACCTTGCCACCTTGCCTGAACATCTAGAACTACAGTGTCACATGTTCAAAATGGCAGACAAGTTGAAGCCAAGCATTCGCATGATTGCAAAAACTGAATTCCACGTCTAATTGGCTTTCGCTTTATTTGCGTGTGGCGTCGGCTCAGGAGGTAGAGCAGGTCATGTCTTCCCCCTGTGCATCCATCAGAGTGTGAGCATGTGAATGTTAGGTTCAAAGCACTCAGACGTAGGAAAAAAACACTTCTGTAAATGTGTGTCAAAGGGTCAGTGACGCTTGTATTAAGAGGCGCTCAAACAGAGGAGAAAAGCGCTACAATTAGAGCCAAATATTTGTGCACTGCAGTCCACAGAGAAGTTAAAATATAAATAAAAAAGTCTCATCGTGTCCAGCTGTAGCACTTCAGGTCATTAATAACAGTTATATTATAAACTACAAGCCTTACATTAGATTATTAATGAATAAGTTATAGTAATACTTCAAAGCTGATAAAGGAAATTCCCATTATCTTGTTGCTGTTTTTCTTGTTTCTGTCTCTGATGTTTTCTGCAGCTATATCTACAGCTTCCTTTTATTTGAGTTATGTATTGTTCTTAATGACCATGAAGGCTTCTAAAAGGATTTTTTTTTGGGTAAATGCATTATTGTAAATGTAAGTAGAAATGAATGTGTATAGCAAATAATATATACACAGGCAGGACGGTGCTGCAGTGGTGTGAAATAAAAAAGGAAAAACTCAATTTAATTGTGATAAGAAGCTGCTGTTTGCATTAAGAAGCCAGTGAACGGTTCCTCCCACATTATTGTTTGCTTATTTTTTGTATTTGATGTCTCTCTTAATCGAATCTGTCAATGTCTCGCTCGTCTTCACAGGGCAGGAATTTGACGTGAGGGCCAAGTGTGTGATCAACGCCACCGGACCGTTCACAGACGCTCTGAGGAAGATGGACAACCAGGAGGCCTCGAACATCTGCCAGCCCAGTGCTGGAGTTCACATCGTCATCCCCGGATACTACAGGTCTGACATAATAATGCCAAAAACAACCAAAGCTGTTCCTGTTGTTTTCTTTTTCTCTTCCATTAACATGTATAGTAGTTCCTGTGTTTTCTCATTCCTGTGTGTAAATACTAAGCTAGCCAAACTATTATCTGACCTCCGCCTACATACATAGGACAATCTTCTCCCGTTAAGATACAGCCGAGTGGCAGAGTGGTTTTGTTGAAGTCGGAGGTTTTAAAGTTCAGCTAAGCTTATTGAGTGAAACCCGAGGGAGCGCGAGCCCTTTGAACAGAAATGCCAACCACCTAATTTTCTTCCTCCTGCTCACTTATTCTCATCTTCCTCCTGCTGCTATCTACCCCCCACCCACATACTCCCGTGCCTCCCTACCTCTTCCATATCTGTGTTCATTTGTCTCCTGCTCAGTTTGGCCCTCATCTCCTCATTTTTAGTGCCACCATTCCTTCTTTTCCTGCTGTTTTCCTCAATTTTTTTGCGCCACTCTCCTTTTTTATTTCAATAAACCGCACAGACTCCTGCTACTTCTATTACGAGTGGTATATTTAATAATAAGAAATCCTCTTTTTTTCCCTTCTCCTTGGCACAGTCCTGACAACATGGGTCTCCTCGATCCAGCCACCAGCGATGGTCGTGTCATCTTCTTCCTGCCGTGGGAGAACATGACCATCGCCGGAACAACAGACACCCCCACTAGCGTGACAGCCCACCCAATCCCAGGGGAGGACGACATCAACTTCATCCTGAGGGAGGTCCGCAATTATCTCAGCCCTGATGTAGAAGGTACAGGAGCGCTTTGTGATGAACTTTTGAGTAGCCTGCTTCACATGGAGCCACATGCTTATAGGTGACTGAATCTGCAGTTTTAAAGGTTTTTTTTAATTACTGACTCACAGGTTTGGGCATTCAGTGGTGCATTGGGGAAGGGTAGGTAATCGTAATCTCATCTTTTTGGGTAGAGCAGCGAGTTTCTAGTCAGAAAGATTGCTCTTAAGGGTCTTAAATCAAATCTTGCTGTGCTTGGAGTCCCTCAGGGATTCATTCTTGGCCCACAGTTGAATATAGAGTTGTTAGCTTTATATTCTCCTCTTTGGCTCCTTCTTTAATAAACATGACATGGTGTGACATTTTTGTGTCTGCAGTGCGTCGAGGAGACGTGTTGGCAGCGTGGAGCGGCATACGTCCCCTAGTGACGGACCCCAGCTCCAAAGACACCCAGTCCATCTGCAGGAACCACATCGTCAGCATCAGTGACAGCGGACTGGTCACAATCGCTGGTGAGCTGGCCTTCATCTGTTTGATCATCTTCAATGAGAGGTACCTGTGATGGATTTTAAAACACAGCTTTGGTGTTCAGGTGGGAAATGGACCACCTACAGATCTATGGCTGAAGAGACCCTGGACGCAACAATTAAGGCCCACCGCCTCTCAGCTGACTCCTGCAAGACTGTTGGTCTGATGCTGGAGGGAGCCAAGGGGTGGACGCCGACCCTTTACATCCGCCTGGTGCAGGACTACGGCCTGGAGAAAGAGGTCAGATGTTATGTTACTGCAGCTGGTCATTAAAGCCTAATACTGTACTGTTTACTATTAAAGCTCAGCAGGTTTTTAAGCACAGCTGCTGATCCATGGCTCTTTTCCTTTCATTTCCTCTGCTTCTGCTTTCCTTCTGTTACCGAGTCGCTTCCAGCAGCCTAAAGCAGTCCTACTCGGCAGGTTTGATACTTTATACATGTTAGCCTTAATTTCTCAAACAGTGGCCTTTTCTTACATTAACCCCAAAGCATACTAGGCCTTTATTTAAAGTTTCCTTCTCTTGTACATTTTATCAGACTTGCCAAAGAAGTGTGTCGTTGTGGACCGGAGAGTTGAGTTTCTTATGATTTTATGCTTTATGTGCAGTTTTGTTTCTTCTTTTGGCAAACTTATGATCCAAGCTGCAAAAAAACTGATAAATAAGCCCCATAATTTACCACCACATCTTCAAATCTCTTCTTATGCTACATCTGTTTATTGTGAATTACCCAACAGTGGGACTAATATAGACCATCTTATCTTATCTTAGCTTGCATTTGAGCATCAGTGTAAACCTTGAAAATGTTAAATTGATATATAGGTGCCTTTTGTCCTTTACAATTATAGCTGGTTCATCGATGAAGCTCTACTTCTGATTGTTGTCAAAATGCAACACTCTCTGATGTTTTCATATTAACAGCTTTCATTTAAAAGGCTGAAAGACTTTTATCTGAAAAGTTTGGTAAAATGGCAAAGTCAAACTTGTGAAGCTGTACTGGTGGAAGAGGAAGAACTAGAGGTCAGGGAAACATTCACCAGTTCCTTTTTCCCGCCTTCGATTGTCTAATTAGTGAGCTCATGTGTACTGTAGCCTCAGTTTCCTGTTTGTAGTTGACAGACGTGTCACCCGGTGTGGTCTTCTGCTGCTGATGCGTCTCATCAGCAGCAGAAGACCACACTCCTCTGCATAGCTTGGTTGTAACAAGTGGTTATTTGTGTTACTGTTGTCTTCCTATCAGCTCGAAGCGGGCTGAGCATTCTCCTCTGACCTCTAGCATCGTTTTCACCCAGATTAGTGAAGCTCACAGACTATTTTCTCTTTTTCAGATTGTTCTAGAACTCTAGAGATGGTCGTGTGGGAAACTCCCAGCATATCAGCAGCTTCTGAAATACACAGTCCATCAACCCTGCCATGTTTAAAGTTGCTTAAATCACCGTCTTCTTCCTCTTTCTGATGCTTTTTGAACGTAGCTCATCATCTTGATAATGTTCAGATTCCTAAATACACTCAGTTGCCTCCATGTAATTGGCAGACTGGATGTTTGTGTTAATGAGCAGTTAAAAAAGTATGCCTAATGAAGTGGCTGGTGAGTGTACAAATAAGTGTCTGACTTTAATGTGAAAGTCCGGATCTCTCTGCCACTGAGATAAATGACGGTTTATATTTAAAGCCACATCTTCCAGGTTTGTTTTCAGACCAATCAATGAGATTACTGCTTCATTAAGAAAAGTTTGGGTAGCTACTGTACACACTGGCTGACACAGCCGTGTACAAACCGAGCTGTAACCGCAGCTCTCGCAGACACATTCGGTGTCTTCTCCACCAGATGCTGACATTAAAGCTGCTGCTGTAACAAAGCTGACATTTCCACTACACAAAAGACTGGACACGCGTTAGAACGCACTGTGTGCTGTCCAATTTACCAGTGGCATTAAGCAAAGGCACATCGACTCACATCAGCTTCGCAGCGTCTTTCTGATAATTAGCCTGCTCGTTTTCATTAAGCGCAGTAGAACATAGTTTCATAAGGAAAAAGGAGTCCTGCGCTGAGTGCCTGCAGTAAACGTACTCCTCATTAGGGGCCTCAGCGCTGGTTGTTCTGGTTGTTCTCTGAAATATTCCTAAAAGGTCACTGTTGGTATTTGGACAGCGTTTGCCCTTTCACACGATCAGCAGGCCAACGATCTGAATAGCAAATAACCTGTTGTGTTCTGTAAACATGTGACACCTCATTGACAAAGCGGCGTTATCGTTTGTCGTTTAACTCAGAAGAGGTGAAATCGATCATCTGAATACCAGCAGCTGCAAGTTTACATAATTTAAACTATTGAAAGGACTTAAACATGCGTTTAAAAGCAGAAGCTTTTTATTGTTTAACTCTTTAATTGTGTGTAACGTCTGTTAAAATCAGTCTTCAGTTTAAAAGTGAAATCTTTGGTTGATGGACAGTGCTGAGTCTGTTAATATCAGGGTGTTTTTCTCTAATTTTGTATTAAAACTATGTTTTTTGGGCTGTTGGTTAAACACAACAGACAATTTAACAGTTAATCTAACAGTTTTTGCTATTTTCTGACCTTTTTTAAAAACATGCTGTTAAAGAGGACAGAAAACTAAATAATTCTAAATAAATTATTCAATAAATTAAGTAAATACAAACATTTATTCGGGGAGGGAATTGAAAAATAATTTCTATACATACTATTCAAATTTTAATTAAGGCTACAGCTGTTTTTCTACATTTGATATTTTTAATTTTTATTCTACATTTTCTATATTTTTTTGTATTTCACAATTCATGTATTTATTTATGTATTTATGCTCAGTTTTACTACAGTTATTTAGTTTAGTTTTAGTTTACAACATTAATTTTTAGATAAATTTAATGTATTTAATATATATAATGTATTTATTTAGTGTATTCACTCAGTTTTTATATTTATGTTTTTAGTTCTGCAAATCAATTTACATAGTTTTACATTAATCTAATTAATTCTCTATTTTGCATCATATATACTTCAACATTTACTTAATGATTTATTTATTTTTACATTTATCTTCATTTATACTCGGTCAGTCTTTGAAAGTTATTTAGGTAGTAGATATTAATTAATTAATTAATTAATTAATTAATTGTTCTGTTTTTGCATTTGTATATTATTTCTCCATATGAATTTATGTAGCTATCTAATTATTTCTATATTTTAACTTGGATTTATTTCTCTGTCTACATTCAAACATTCATTTTGTACATTTATTTTTAAATGTATCTATTTACTTATTCAGACTTGTGCCATTATTGCTCATTCTTTCACTGGCAGCTGGGAAAAACTAACCAAGAGCAAATAGATTTTTAGAATAATGGACTTATATGTTGTAGGAGGGATAACAGGAATTATACATTCACACACTTATTATACACACACTGAATTCAGCTTATTTGGAAAAACCCAAATAAGCTGAATTTAGGCGTCACACCTGTAATTCTTAAGTTGGAGTAGGATGTTCAACATCTTTCTCTATAGAAATATTTTAGCTAATGTCACAGCCCCCCCCCCATTATTTAACCCTTATAGCAATTTGCCATTAACAGTGGAGGGAAACAGCGGGAGTAGCCATAGTGAAAGTATGATATACTGTTAAACTCTGTTTACAAATGTATTAATCAGTCAGTATAAGAGGTGTCGGTTTTTTTTTTTATCCTCATGTAAGAAATGACTTGTAATATTCCTACTGATGCTGCTTATGTATTTCTCAGATCAGCTAATGACTTTATATAAAAGCTCCTATGACAAGGATGGTAAAAACGTTTAGATATAAAAAGCAGTTTAGTGTAAATTATATATTTAGGAAAATCATATTATAGACCCTAATGAGACTTTGTTCTAGCAGATGTAAGAAAAAAAAAACAAAACAAAAAAGGTCCTAATGAGTGAATAATGTATTCATTTTAATAAAAGCTTTATCAGTGAATAACAGGTGGGTCACATGTTTCGATGTAACTAAACAGTCAATAAACTTCTAATAAGTGCTTCTGATTATCCAATAATTTAATCCTGTTATTAACACAGTTTAAATTGTGTGTTTGGGGGTTGACTACACAAATTCAGGCAGTCTTTTTGCTTTAGTTTCACCTTAGTGTTTATGCATGTCCCTGTAATTTATGACCTTTGATAATTGAGTATTTGAGTAATGATGTTTTATCACAGTCCTGGTGATTTTGCTTTGGTATAAATTCCTAAACATGTTTTCAGGGCAGAAAACCTCTGATTAGCATTATTATTAACATAAATTAATATAAAATCTATGTATTTAAGTAAGTATTTATATCTTTCTCTGGCACAGGTCGCTCAACACCTGACCTCCACGTATGGGGGAAGGGCATTCGACGTTGCCAAAATGGCTCAGGTCACCGGGCAGAGATGGCCGATCGTCGGGAAAAGATTGGTGTCTGAATTCCCGTACATCGAGAGCGAGGTAAAGTGGGACTGTTGTGTAAACGGTTAAAGTTCCAGCTGTGTGTCTGAAGAGTGTCTGAGAGCTTCTCGTCTTTTTCAGGTGCTATATGCGATTAAGGAGTACGCCTGCACCGCCATCGATGTCATCGCCCGGCGAACTCGCCTGGGCTTCCTGAATGTGCAGGCGGCTGACGAGGCGCTCCCACGTATCGTCCAGATCATGGGCAAAGAACTGGACTGGAGTCAGGAGAAGAGGACGGTACGGCTTTACAACACTTGATGTTTTTAACCCTTTAACATTCACCAGGTCACCGTTTGGTATGGTTAGATTTACACAATCTCTGTTGTCCACATAGAGAGGCTTATTAAAAAAAATATGCACGCCAATATGTCTGTGAAGGTTCTCAGTCATCCAGGTCATCATAGTCAAAGGAGCTTGCAAAGAAAAACGTCTGGACTTCTTTAAGTTGCTTGAAGACGTTTCACCTCTTATCCAAGAAGCTTCTTGGATGCGAATGTCTTCACAGACATAAAAAAAAAAGGAAATATAAGGCCCACATGTTCTACTGAAAGTGTGCTTATGGTTAAAACATAACCTAACTCTGTTTCTAAAACTGTCACCAGCATCCTGAGGTGCATGTCTGCAGGTCAAAAGGACGTGCACTGATGGGATTACACTTGTTTTATTCCCCTGGCTTCTGCATAAAGCTTTAATCCCTGGTGGGTTTCTCAAGTCGGGGCAGGGATTCGTTTTTGATCAGAGTACAATGGAAATGTCCACACCCTTTGCTCTTTCATAGAGGGGGCTCTGTGCATGCATGAAAGTTGAGCTATTTTAGGCCTTTATTGTTAACCAGCAGAAGTAGTGGGAGAATAGCTCATAAACAAGTCGGTTAATCATGCACCAAACAATCTGGTTTCTGGTTTTCCTTGTGTAAAAGCTTTCAGTTACATTGTTGTGAAAAAGTGTCTGCTTTCTTCATGGTTTTTTGTTTGTTTGTGTTTTTTTGCATATTTGTCACACTGAAATGTTTCAGATCAACAAACAAAATTTAATGTTAGGCAAAGATAACCAGAGTAAATACAAAAATGCAGTTTTTAAATGAAGATTTCATTTATTAAGGGAGAACCCTATCCAAACTCACCTGGGCCTGTGTGAAGAAGTACATCATGAATTAACTGTATTAACCACATTTTTTGGAACCCTGACTTCAGTTTCTTCAGCTACACTAAGGCCTGATTACTGCCAGACGTGTTGAATCAAGAAATCACTTAAATAGAAAATGTGTGACAAAGTGAAGCTAAAAGATCTCAAACACCAACACAGCACATCACGATCTAAAGGAGCAGCTGAGAAACAAAGTCAGTGACATCTATCAGTCTGGAAAAGGTTACAAAGCCATTTCTGAGGCTCAGGAACTTCAGTGAACCACAGTGAGAGACATTATCCACAATTGAAGGAAACTTGGAACAGTTGTGAAGCTTCCCAGGAGTGACCAGCCAACCAAAATTACTCCAAGAGCTTCGATGACTCATCCAAGAGGCCGCAAAAGAACATCTAACTCACTTGTCACAGTTAAGGTCAAAGTTCATGATTGAACAATAAGAAAGAGACTGGGCAAAAATGGCATCCATGGGAGAGTTCAAGGAGAAAACCACTGCTGACCAAAAAGATCACAAAGGCTCGTCTCACATTTACCAAAAACATCTTGATGATCCCTTTTTTTAATTACAGTTTTTCATGTAATAAATTTAAAAGCTGCAGTTTGTATTTACTCAGACTTACTAACTTCTTCTAGTATTAAATTTGTTTGATTTGATTGATCAAGAAGGTGGAAGATACTTTTTCACAGTACTGCAGCTCCAATGATCAGTTTTCCCAAAAAAAAAAGCCTGTAACATCACCCCAAAATTTGTTATTGGTAATTCTTTGTCTGTGATTGAGAGATTTTAATCAGCGTAGTCCTGGAGTTAGAAAACACAGATTAGAAAACACAGATTAGAAAGTCTCACTTGTAGGATGGGTGGAAGTTATGCAGCCATAATAAATAATTTCTCCTCACTGTCACTGTCACTGTCATGTGACAGCGACAGACTTTCTTTAGATTTGATGTGGTGGTCAGACACAAAGAGACTTTTGAAGATGTTATTTTGAGTTTTGGAAAACCAGATGTTTTCCAGTGTTTTGAGGTTTGTTTAGAGCTAAAAGATCTGATGAATCAGGTAAACTAACATCAAGCTGTGCATTTTGAGACAGCAGCTTGTATGAGTGACATGTAACAAGCTGGAGAAAAAGAAACATTTTAGCCGTTGACACACATTGTAGTGACCTCATTAGACATTAGATGTCTCATTTAATGTTATAACCTGAGTTACAGAGGGTGTATGTGTGAATCTGTTTGTTCTGATTAAGGAGAAAATGACTCTGCTGATTAGTGTGGGCTCACTTTTTTTCCCTTTAAATCCAGGAGGAACTTGAGGCAGCGAGGAAGTTCCTGTACCATGAGATGGGCTACAGGTCTCGCTCTGAGCAAATAACCAAGACGTCTGAGATTAACCTGGACAACCATGAAGTAGCCAGGTAGTGCTTTTGAAAACGTCAGATAGTTCATTTAACTTTCCTGATTGATTTATGCATTTTTTTCTTTCTTAATCATGTTCCATATCAGTTATAGACTACTCAAAAAATTAAAGGGACACTTTAATGAGAGTATACCATCCAGTCAGTTAAATCTCTGGGATGTTGTTCTGGTCATTTAAGTGTCAGAGGGGCTTGTTAATGAGTTTCAGTTGCTTTAGTGTTAATGAAATGAACAACAAGTCCAGTAGACGTGTGACAATGAGACAAACCCCAACAAAGGAATGGTTTGCAGCTGGAGGGGACACATTTTTCCCTCTTCACTTTGTCTGACTGTTTTTTACTAGTTTTGCATTTGGCCAGTCTCTGTGGCACTACTGCTAGCATGAGACGATACCTGGACCCTACAGAGGTTGCACAGGTAGTCCAACTCCTCCAGGATGGCACATCAATACGTGCCATTGTCAGAAGGTTTGTTGTGTCTCAGGAACACACAGGCAGTTACTGTAGGAGAGCCGGACAGGGCCATAGAAGGTCCTTAATCCATCAGCAGGACCGATATCTGCTCCTTTACGCTGGGAGGAACAGGATGAGCACTGTGAGAGCTACAAAATGACTTCCATTAGGTCACTAGTTTAAATGTTGCTGACCAAACAATCACAAACAGACTACATGAGGGTGACCTGAGAGCCTGCTGTCCTCTGGTGGGCTCAGTGCTCACTGCCTGGCACTGTGGAGACTGATTGGCATTTGCCAAGGAATACCAGAATTGGCAGGTCCACCACAGGCACCCTGAGCTTTTCACAGATGAGAGCAGGTTCACCCTGAACTCATGACAGATGTGAAAGTGTCTGGAAAAGCCGTGGAGAAAGTTGTGCTGTCTGTAGCATCGTTTAGCATGACCGGTTTGGTGATTGGTCAGGGGAGACATGTCCATGGAGGGGCACACAGACTCTGTGGTTCTTACTGTGGGGCACAGAGCAAATTTCAACTACAGGATTTCCTGCAAGTATTTAAATAATCTTAAAATATTATTTTTATAGTAATTTATGACCCTGATCATATTTAAGTTCGCTCTCATATTTTTACTATAAGGGGAATATTTCTCCCCACTGTAAATTTGGTCAGTCTGTCTCTACAGCTCCTCACATTTTTTTTGTTCGACTTGCTGGCTCTGATTATTACACAGCTAATAGACCCAGAACCAGATTCAGAGATTCTGGAGCAGACATTCAGGCTCTGGAAAAACTTGCTGCTCTCAGGGATAAAGGACCATGTTTGTGGCTCAGTTACCCAAATACTGTCTCTGGTACTGATCTCTGGTTGGATGAAGAGTTGGCAACAGTTTCAGGCAATGCCCTTTTAAACTCTTTGAAGGATCTGGTAGAGCTGTGATACCAAAACTCCTCTATTTTTAAAAGTAATATGAAAACATCTTAGATTACCTGTCATAGATATATGACAGGTAATGATGACCAAATGACCAAGTATAAATAAAAAAGTATAAGTAGGTCATAAATGGTGGGTGAGGTGGTGGGTGAAAGGAGGAAAGTCAGGCCTTTTTTTATCCCGTTTGGGGAAAATACTTATTTATTTCAGTGCAGATGGTAGTAGTTACAACTTACTAACTGTTGCTGTTGCACCTCAAAGGCATTTCCAAACCAGCGAGTAATTAGAAGGTCAACACACTTTTGAGGAAAGCATAAGAGCCTCTAACAGCCACTGCTCGCTAGGGAAAAATGTTTATTCCCAAACACCAACCAGGGAATGAAAGCTAGAATTTAAGTAGTGGTTACTGGAGGCCATGTGGGTTTTTTGGGTCGTGGACTGGTTCCAGTCTTGGTCCTGGGCCAATGCTGGTTATGGTGTTGTATGCGCAACATCAACATGACGGTATTTGATCCACTGCTGTTGTTGTTGTCTGTTAATATCGCTGCTGTAAATCGGCTGTTACTGCTCATGTGTCTGACAGGTACAAGAAGCGTTTCCATAAGTTTGACAAAGAGAGCAAAGGATTCATCACCACTGTTGACGTCCAGCGAGTTTTGCAGGTGAGTTTTTTTCTCTCAGTCTTCACATATTTGTTACCCGCAGCTGCATGTCATTGATCCCGAGTGCTGTGTTTCTCCTTCCCTGCAGAGCATCAATGTGCACATTGATGAAAACGCGCTCCATGAAATCCTTAATGAGGTGGACCTCAACAAGAACGGACAAGTCGAAATTGATGAATTCCTGCAGGTAGGCACCAAGTACAGAGATGATCAGCAGCGCTTAATTTTAAGTGCCTTCATTTAGTATCTGTAAGCACAAGACAGACATCAGTTATCTGTGATCTGTTAATGGAGCAGCTGTGCACAATAAATGCTTAAACTAGCTTTGAGCTACGTGCTCTGAGTGGCCACTTTGGCTGATTAGGTACAGCTGTACCTAATCAGCCAATCACCTTTTAACAACTCAAAGGATTTGGGCATATAGACGTGCTTCATGCCTAAATGCATGCAAGGTATGCTCTTCTGCATACCTTGGTTGCAGTCAAGGTATGCAGAAGAGCATCTCCGAATGGACAGCATGTCACTTCATTATATTAGCCAGTTATCAGATTTCAATCCAGCAGAGCAGCTTTAGGATGCGGTGTAATGGAAGATTCTCATTTGCAAATCTGCAGTAACTGTGTGGTGCTATTATGTCAACAAGGACTAAAATCTCGGAGGAATGTTTCCAGCAACTTCTTGAATCTGCACCATGAAGAATTAAGCCAAAAGCGAGTTCGACCCAGTACTAGCAAGGTGTACCTAATGGAATGGCGGGTGATGTTACATGTTACAACACGTCTTAAAGGTTTAGTTACAGCTTACAAATCCAAAATGCAGTGGTGGACTGGATTTTGTTTGTTTTCTTCTAGATTTTAGCAGGCAGTGAAAAAAGAAACAGCTGGAAATGGCTGTAATAATAAAAAAGTGTCTGGCTGTAATAATGCAAATTTATTTGTTTTCATTTGCAAAAATAAAAAATGCAGATTCATGGAAAAACTGAAAAATATTTGGATCGCAGATTTCAGCTACATGATTTCCTGCATGTAGCTGAACATTTAAATAATCTTTAAATAATCTTAAAATATTATTGTATTTATATTTTAAACCTTTACAGGAAAATCAAAAATACCAGAACAAATTTTAAAAAAAGGCAAATAAAAATGATTTTCTTTATGCGCACATGCACAGTATGCAGTGTGGTGTGTGTCTTATAAGAGGGAGCATTAATGCCCAACACCTCTGTGAGTGTGCCTGCCCTTCTCAAACCAGCAGAGCAAACATGACTGAGGACGCAAAGGCTGGATAATGGAAGCCCTCAGGAGCGTGATCTGTCACACACGGATTCAGCCTTTTTCTTTTTTGTTTTTTTTTTGTGGGAAATTGAGCCTGGAATTAACATGAATTCAGCCTGTAAGTGTACAAATCCAGTTTTTCTAATAGTAAGATCACCAAAAGTCAAAGGTTCAGTTCCTCCTCTCTTGCCTGTCATTTTCAGTATTTTTACCCTGATAAAGGCAGCATATTCCTCCTCATACATGCAGGAGAGCTGGAACTTAAATTATCCTGTCGTTAAGAGAGAGAGAGAGAAAAAAAGAAAGACCTGTGTCCACCTGACAGGTGAGTAAACATCCGCTGCTGCAAGCCGAGAGTGTGAAGTCTAAAGCAGCGGCAGGTCAGGCCAAATGAAGGTAATTAGAGAGGAGAGGCTCTGTCAGCGACTCGTGTAATGAGGCCTGAGGAGTGTCCGGGGAGCCCACACGTCCTTCTGTCGCTAAATTACTTTCTCACTCGAGTCCAGAGAAGAGCCATTACAGAGGACTACCTTTGTTAGCGACCTATCTCTGCTGCAAGCGAGCTGATGTTCGGACAATAGAGAAGCTAAAAGTGAAAAGAGCTTCTTTCTCCTTTGTGATGACATCTGTATCTGTGCGTTTGTTTCTGCTCGCCTGACTCGCCATGTGAACAACAAACAGAAAGTAGTGTGGAGGATATTGATCTTTTAACCCTCACACAAAACCTAACCCAGTTCTCCGGTTAACGAAAATTATGGCTGGAGGTGGGAAATGAACTAAAAAGGTCCAAGAAGTGTTAAAGCTGAGCCAGGTGACTTTATCTGTGGTGGATAAGGAACAGGAGCAGCAGCCAGTGTGTTCTTCTGCTGCTGTAGAGATGCTCTTCTGCGTACTTTGGTTCTAACAAATGCTTATCTGAGTTAATGTTGCCTTCCTGCCAGCTCCCAGCAGTCCAGTCATTCTCCTCTGACCTCAGGGTTCAACAAGGTATTTTCACCTAGAGAGCTGCTGCTCACTGGATGTTTTCTCTTTTTCACAGCAATTCTCTATAAAAAAAACAAAACAAACTAGAACTGCGTGAGTGGGAAATCCCAGCAGATCAGCAGCTTCTGAAATACCAATAACCATGCCACATTTAAAGTGACTTAAATCCTCTTTTTTTTTTCTCCATTCTGTTGCACAGTTTGAAGTTCAGGAGGCCACTTTGACAATGTTTACATGCCTAAATGCACAGAGTTAGTGCCATGTGATCGGGTGATTAGATATCTTTTGTTAATGAGCAGTTAAACAGGTTTACCTAATGAAGTTTTCATAGATAAAGCTGCTTAGCAGTACATAAAGTCCTTAAAATAAGGGCGTCTTTGACCTGAACCAATTTAATAGAATTAATAAAAGGAGTTTAAATATTTGTGTTTCGTGTCTAAATTTTTAGAAAAGAAAAAACAGTGACAGCACTTTCTTAGTGCGTCATCTTAACTATTAAAACATTGCTTTGCACTCGATTTGTTGACACTAAGATTGAGAAGAATATATAATCATGTCAGAGAACATTAAAATCGTCTGCTTGTTTCCTGCCGTTGGAGAAGATTACATGACCTCATTTTCACATTAAAACAGTCGCACCTTGCTCAGCTTTAACACATGAAAACTAAAAATGGTTTCATCGTCTGCCTCTCAAACTCAGGGATGTGGAGGTGAGCTCTAAAGCCTTTCACTGCCAGTCAGGCGGTTTCCTCCTCGTCCTGCAGATAATTATTTCTGCCCGAGGAAAGCGGCCCGCCTCGCTTTGACAGGTTAACCTTTCCCGCCGTTGTCCTACACGCCACGTACTCTGTTCTCTGCTGTTCCCTCCGCAGCTGATGAGCGCCGTGAAGAAGGGACACGTGTCGGACAGCCGCCTGGCCATTCTGATGAAAACTGCAGAGGAGACTCTGGATCAGAGGGAACCGGTGTCGGTGGACCGAAGCGGGGGCGGAGTCTGAGTTGGATGCCAAAAAAACCCCAACCTTTAAAGGTGGTGATGACACACAAAAAAAAAGATGCAAATGGAGCTATTTGAATGACAATATTGCAATCAAGCATGCAGCCGGATGAATTTGGACAAATCAAGCACTCCTGTGTGTTTTGGGTGAAACGGTATCTAATGATTGAGGCTGAGATGTGTCTGTTTATTTCATCTGTTATGTCCAAAGTCTTAACATCTGGTGCCTCAGACCACACACACAACATTTTATACTGTCTTTTTACGCAGCACTTTTAATACTTTGACGTTCTCTTTGTCCAGCACTCCTTGATTGACGCTGATTATTGTGTAAATACCATCTTCAGGTGGCTTTGCATCACGCAACACAATTTACAGATAAATGTGAAGTTTCCTAGAAAAAGAAGAAAGAAAAAAAAAAAAAGCAATTTGGTTCCAAGTATTGAAAAAAAGAGCACTTCATTTACGTTTCTCAAAAATAATCACCCTTTTTATTAAGTGAAAAAAGGTTTTAGCAGCTGCTTGAGGAAGATGCTTTCACCTTTTCAGGACGCCCGTTCTAGCTGTTGTTTAGTCATCGTACGTTAGCTGCATCAGTCTACTCGTATATGACTAAATGGTTGACAGGATGCAGGCAGCAGAATAAAAGGAAAAGAGAACTTGAATGTGCCACTTCAGCCAGAAGAGGCGAATATGCGAGGCTGAAGATGAAGAAAGCGGGTATTTGGTAATTGTAGTGGCAATTTAAACCAGTTTTGCTACCGAGGCGCTGCCAGAGACGTTTAATTGGTGAGGTCTTGATTGTTCGTTTCTAAAGTTATAGTTCAGCTGGGGCAAAATGTCCACATGAATCAAATACAATCAAACAACATCCATTTGTGTATCCAATATATATCCATTAAATGTAGAGCGGGAAGAATCGATACATTGTAGTATCACGGCATTTTGTATGCTGATGTTGTATCGATACAGGGAGACCAAACATCTGTACTTTATTAGAAAATTAAAATACAACCGATATGTGATTTTCATTTATTTTAACAGTTAATATATTACGAGAAAAACAGACTGATAGCAAATTGACTCTGTCTTACGGAAATATTTAAAGCAGATTTTAATGACAACTGTATCTTATTGTTCAAAGCATACTGATATTGACAGATATTGAGGACATAATTAGTGATAGTTTGTCACTGCTGTAATTAATTTAGTTTTATTTATTAGTTTTCATTTAGTTTTAAATAGCACAAAATCACAAGAATGGTATTTTATACTGTAAACACTCTATAATCCATCTAATAATCCAGTCACCAATCAAACGACCCCCTATGATTAAGCACTTGGTGACAGTGGAAAGGAAAAACTTCCTTATTAACATGAAAAAAAAACCTTGGCTAGCTTGGCTTAGCTTAGCATCAACTCTTGAAAAGGTGAAAAAGGCTAGTTTCTGTACCTCCAAAGCTCCTTGTTTATTCTGGAGATTTTTATTTGTGCAAAACTCCAAGTTAAAGATGACTTGTTTTAGGCAGGAGAATTTTTTGAATTTATTTTATGACTGTCGCCATCAAATAAGGACAAAAGTCACCTCCAGCTTTTTGTAAAACTGGGCCTTTTAGCATAAGAGCCTTTAACATAATATAGTGTTTAAATGGAGCCGCTCTTTTTTTTTTAAAAAAAGAGAAAGTTTTTATTTTAATTAGCACCAAATTTCCTTTTTTTTTTTTTTTTTTTTTTTTTTTTTTTTTTTCTTCAAGGAAACTTCCTGGTAGGAAGTGTTGGACCTTTAGACAAAACCTCAGTGATAGTTTCTGCGTGTCCTCTCTGATCTGTTAAAAGCACAAGTCAGGTGACGTTCAACATATTTAAAGTATTTCTTCAGCCAGGTTTTTGGGTTTTTTCCTCTCAGATGAGTTATTTTTAGGCTCATCTGGGATCTGCTGTGTTTTCCATCTATTGCACTACTGAGGTTTACATGACGAGGTTTCCATCTTCAGCGCAACTGTTTGAGGACGCTGTCACTCTGATCTCCTCGTGTATATTTTTTATAATTATTTATTCTTTTTTTTATCTGTGTCATTCTGCTCTTTGCTCTTATAAAAACAGGATTTCAAAGGAACTATGAGTTATTTTTACTGGCTATAAGATTGAAGTTTGTTTTGTTTCTGTGCTTGAGGTCGAGAGCAAAGACCTGAATTAACGCTGTATTAACGCACATCCACCAAACTGTTGTGTAATCCTGCATGCAAGCTGATGATTTTTTAATCATGTATCTGACGGAAATGAGATGTTTTTAAGTGTGGCATGCTTCGTGTGCAGACTTTGTCTGAGTGCAGTTGAAAGACAGTTCACTGTATGAATGTATGATGTGCCTTGTTCTGCCTATAACATGACACTCAGTCTTCTTTTTCACAAAGCTACATGAGTTAAACATTAACAGGAAAACATGTTGAGAATGTAAAGACATTTATAAAACATTTATTACGTGAAAAAGTCGATTGTATGCCTGGTTTGTTCGAAATAGAGACTTATTGACGGAAGTTGAAAGGTTATTATTAGTTATGGATAAGGGTATTTTCTTTATGGAAGCCGATTACTTCACATTTTAGTATAAAGATTTGTACTTTGTTTGGGTTTTTTTGTTTTGTTTTGTTTTTGTTTTTTGGGGGGGTTCTGTATCCCATTGAAGGATTGTTTGGCTGAAATGACTCCGCAGCACTGTCTTTCTGCATCTTAAGTCAGGATCTTTGTAGCTAAAGATAAAATTATTAGCTGTTTGATGAACTTTTAAGGTTTCACAACACAAAACCTTTAAAATGTTGAGTGTTTATTTTCCTTATTGGTGCATGTAGATGTGAAAATGAATGTTGAGAAGAGGATTCTGGCACAACTTAATACTTCCAAGGTGTCCCAATAAGAACATGAAGTCTGAAGAGGTTAAAGATCCAGCAACAGTTGTAGGATTAAGATTGTTTCAGCCTTTGGCCTGTACCAGGCCAGTAAAGTCCAACAGTTTTCCTTCATATGAAAACTGTTCTTGGAGCTGTAACCTCCAGTTTTCACTGCAGTGCTGTGAAAAAACGTTCACTCTTATTGCTTCTATAGGAAGGTAAAGGTAAGTCCTCTAGAAGCAATTAGTACTTTATCATTGTCATCAATAGTCATACATGGGTGGGGGGGTATAACAAATTTGAATTTTATATTTTACAATATTAAATATATAAATATTATATTTTATTAAATAAATTGCACTCTGGAAATACCATGAATAACAGTGCACTACCTTCCCGAGCATTGCACTGATAACATTAGCAGAGCAAACTTGACAAAGCTACCTCCTGATCGACAGCAAGCTGATGGCTCAGTTACACAAGTAAAAATAGGACCGCAACCTCCTGGAATCTGTTGGTGATTGTTGTGAATTTTTCCACGTGCTGCGACTGATCGTAACTTGTGACTAAATGGTTGCCCAGATCTTGAAGGTGTTGCACTTTTGATTGCACGGATCATCTGACAGGAGTCAACCTTTTTGCAAAAGGTCTTACTTAGACTGACTGCAGTCACTTGGAGAAATTGACAAAAGTTTGAAAGTAATTATTTTCTACCCTACAAATGTAGACAGATTGCCAGCATGTTTAAACAGATATTGACAATATTTTACTTAAACTACATAATTTAAGTAAAAGAAAATGTGATAAATCACAATATATGTTATTGCAAAGCGCACAAAATGTTAAAAATCTTAATATCATCGTATCATGAGCAAAGTATGGTGATAGTATCATTTCATTTTACTACAAATAAATTTCCACAAAAGTTGGGCTGCTGTGTAAAATGTTCATAAAAACTGAGTGCAATGATTTGCAGATGTCAGGAACCCATACTTTAGTCAAAATAGAACATTAAAAAATGTTCCAATGTTTAAACGGTGTGAGACAGTGTGCCATTTTAAGGGGAATAAAACAAGGTCACTTTGAAATGGAAACAACACAGTTAAAAAAAAAAATACTTGGGACTGGGCCACGTTTACCACTTGTTTACAATATCCACAGCTACACTGTGCGTTGTGTATTAATGACGTGGTTAATTATTTTGATTTCGATTTTTGAGGTGTCCTTGGGTGAGATGCTGAACCCCGAATTTTCACAGAGTCCCAAAAAATGAAAATATTTCGTGTTAATCAGTATCTGAATCATCACCTCCCACATTGCAGCACATCTTCCCTCACTACCAGCCTCTCCTCAGGTTTTATAATCTAAAAGAAGCGTGTGCAGGCTGTTCCTCCTTACTGCCTTTATGGTGTGATTCATTCTCACTAGCAACAAGTATTCAGTTTCTCTTAGGCCTTTTTCTTATTCCCTTCACACAGTCGTACTGCAGGTTTTCCTTCTAAAACACTGTAGCTGTTATTGCAGTGTATCAGTGTGCGGTCACGTGGGGGTTCGACTACAATACCTCGACACTGAGGACCCTTCAGGCTGCCACCGCTGCCCGTCTAACCTGAATAGCTCATGGGCAGTGCGACTTAAATCCTGATGCTTGATTGTCTCCTTTGGATGAAATTACAGCTTTATCCAGGGTCAAAGAGAATCATATTCCTTACTGCTTTTCTCTTCACCAGCACTGTAAAAATGCAGCGATCCAGTCTCCAGGTGGAAAAAGAAACAACAGCAATTATCTAATTAAATGTATCTGGTTGCTTGCAGAGCTTTGTGTGGTTTTTGTCTTTCTGGTGAGCATCAGTCAAAGCTGGCGTCACAACAGCCGAGGATGTGAGCGCCTGTGAGAGGAAAGTGAGCATTTTAAACCAGAAGTGTTTTCCTTGTTTTTGTTTTTAATTTGATGTTATTTAATACCAGAAACCATGTGATACGAGTACAGCAGAGCTTACTTACAGGGACCTGTTTGCCTTGTTTTATTCTTATTTAGAATTTAGGTTATTCTGCAAAAAGTGGTAAAAAATGTGAGTTGAAACTTGTCAGATTCATTTTTCCTGCCTTTATCTAAGTACTAACTGAACAGATATCGCCTTTGGTTTTGGAAAACTGTTAAAGGTGTGTTTACACACCAGAAGACTGACAAACGATAGACAAAACTATAATAGAAATTACCTAAATTCCCAGGGGGAGGGACAAATGCCTTTGGAGGTTGCGTCCATCCAGTGTAAAAGTCTGCCAAATAAAAAAGATGTTGAGCTATTTGCTGAGGTGACAGATGAAAGTATCTTAGTTCTTGGTGTCGAACTCACTACTGCAACCATGCTGTGCCTCATGCATGTATGGAAACCCTTATGCTTGAAGGTGGAAGGTGCATTATGGACAAAGTGCGAGTTCAATAACAGAACACCATTTGTGTTCAGGCCTGGCACGCTGTTCCTCCCAGTCAAACCCCTTGAGGTCACAGTTTCATCGCCCACGTGAGAGTTGAAGTGCCCCTAAATGGACAATGCAGTATCCAGATGGGGCACTTTCCGAGCTCAGTCTCCTTCCCCACCCAAGAGATGATCTTATACAGCCACTTGGGATTGGACCATCCCACTGAGAGCACTCTGAGTCCCCACTGAATAGGTCTTCATTTGACTCTTGGGAGACTGAGAGATGGGTTGGGGCTGCATTGTGTTGGTATGGTGTGGTGAAGAGACAGCTGAGTGTAGAAACCCTAGAAACCCAGCTGTAAGTTTACCCACTGATCTACACCCCTACCCTCACCTGTGGTCACAAGCATACGTTATTGACTGAAAGAATGAGACTGGGTTTGCAAGTGGCTTCCATGAAGGGTGGCAGGCTGTTGCCTTAGAGATGGGATGAGGAGTTCTGTCATCCCATCTATAAGAGTAGAGCCACTATTGCTCCACATCAAAAGGAGTCAGTTGAGGTGTTTTGGGCATCTGACTCGGATGCCTTCTGCGTGAAGTGTTCCAGGCATGCACTACAATGAAGAGGCCCTGGGGTAGACCCAGGAAATGCTTGCCTGGGAAACCCTTGGTGTTCACCTCAATAACCTGTAGAAGGTAGCCAGGGAGTTGGAGGTTTGCACTTCTCTGTTTAGGCTAATGTCCCCACAACCCAGCGCCGGATATGTTGAAGAAAATGGATGGATGGTCTTTATCTGGCTTCTCAACAAGGGCCTACTTGCTTTGGGAGATTTTGTCAGGGTTAATACACCTTTGACAACGTAGCTGTTGGGATGCCTAGGGCACAGGCCAGGTCAGGTGTTTTATTCATATCCTGCCAGGGGAAGGCCTCGGGGCAGACCCAGGACCCACTGGAGACATTGTATCTTTTGCCTATGTTTCCTCCTGGTGGAGCTGGAGGAGGTGGCCGGGGAAGAGAGGTCTGGGCTGTTTCATCCCCGACTTGCAAGACCCAGAAGAACAGCAGAAAATAGATGGATGGATATATTTTGGTGAACACATTTAGTAACTTACTTTGCTCTAGTCTTCATGTCTTTCATGCATGCCGTGCACTTAATTAGTGACTTTTTTATTTTAGGATTGAAGCAGTTCAGTTTTTTGCCTTTTTTTTAGTTTTCATGATAAGCTAAGCTAAGTAGTAGCTGGCTATAGCTTCATATTGTACATGTACACATGGATGGAAGAACAATTCTCTCACAATTCTTTTATTTATATGGTAGGTTTTCAGAAGAATTTAGTCATATAACAGGGTGTTCCACAACAGACTATTGAAAATGTACACATTCTGTAACTCCTTGTTCAAAAACATACCGACTTCTGAATTCCACCGACAACTGAGAACAAAGCTCTCATGTTAAGCTCCAGAGCAGCAGCTGAAAGTACCAGATGGTGACATTTTTACTTTTAGGAACACCTCACGGCAGACCTATGTTGTTAAATGTCGCACCCCTTCTGTAACATCTCCGTAGCTTATGGATATTTCTAACCAAGAGTTCATTCAGTTAAAAAAAGAAGTGCTTTTCTCCCAAGTGTTACTTTTCACTCTGCGGCTGTAAAACATTGGGTCAACTTGGACCGAGCCAAAACGTCCTCACAGAGGCTGAAGTACACGACCACACATACACATTCGCACACACACACACAAACACACACGCATTAACCTTCATGCAGTCGGCTCCTGCAAACTGGGTGAAAAACAGCCTTTTCTCCTGAAAGGTCACAGCCAGATTTGAGTGACAGCTTTAAGTCCTGCGCTCATATTACAATCTGCAGCCGAGACGTCTTCATGGGAAAGGCCGAGAGTACGGGGAAGCAATTAATTGTAATGAATAATGGGACAAATCTGGTTGGCATATGACCACTAATGCTCCTTTTTTCTCCAGAGGGTTAGGACGCTGATGCCAGCCACACCGCAGCGTCCGCCTGCACGCTAATTGAAAATGTGTGGGGGATGTCAAGGGATGGTGTCAACTACTGCCTTCTGCTTAATTCAAAAGAAGATGAGGTTTTTTTTATGCCCTCTTGTTTTTTAGTAAACTTTAAAATAGCATAGATTGGGATTATTTTTTAAATGATGAGGTCATAAAATTAAATAAAAGAACAAGTCACCAAATTAATAAATAGCAAAAAGGTGTTTGAATGTCATTTAATGGACTGAATGTCTTCGAAAAATGCTTGTGCTGATATTTTGCATCAGGATGATGCGGTTTGAAAGTCTGCAGCCTGTGAAGAAATAGGAAATCCATACATATTGGACAAAAAAAGTTAAATTCAAAGAAAAAAAACTGAAAGAGTGGAAGAGTCAGCATTTATCATCAATGAAATGAAAACTTCAACTGTAGAAATTATTTTAAAATTCCGCTATAACTACAATTATAGTCGCTTAAAAGTAAATCATGCAGATCATAAGAATTAGCTGTGGTCCTGTCCAGCAAAATCAAAAAAGGCAAATAAAAAAAACAAACAAACAAAAACACCCAGAACATAATATTATATTAGGTAATAATTTTGAGTTTAATGCAACTTAAATATATAAAATCAAGGGTTTATTTATTCAAATGATTAATTGTTAAGGAAAATATGGTTGGTGTAAGCTGACTGTATACCAGTCAAGTCAGAATAGATTCCATTAAATTAAATATTTTGCATTCTACTTATGTTTATATGTAACATAATTACACATAAAATGTAATTAAATTACTTAAAGTCAATATCATTTTGAGAGCAGTCACTTCAAGGTGCTTTATATTAGGGTAAGGTAAAGACCCAAAATATTAAAAAGAAACCCCAACATTACACAACTCTCTTTGAGCAAGCATTTGGTGGCAGCGGGAAGGAAAAACTCCCTTTTAACAGGAGGAAACAGGCTCAGGGAGGATGGCCATCTGCCATAAAAAGGACAATTAGACTTTGAGTTAACGTTAATGTTTGTTCTTGTTCTTCTGCGGGGCTCCAGATAAAACTGGGAGCATTTTAGAAGCAGTAGTCTGGGTGGGGTCTTTTATTTTGAAAATTGGCCTTATTCTTTATGTTGTTTAGACAGCTTCATGTGTCTTCCCAGAAAATAGAATCAGTGCTGTCTTAAATGACACAGACCAGGTGGACACTTCTGGGATGCTTCTTAATGCACGCCTCGTATTGAACGTGTGCGATCAGCTGGGCCCATCTGATGTGATCTGAAATGACCTGTGATTGGTCAGCGTCTCCTACCATGAGCTAGGGTTTTCAGAACCTTACAAAAAGGTGCAGAGTCCCCATCTTCGAAGCAATCATTTAAAAGACAAAAAGATCTCAATTTGCGCATCATTGCACATGATGGCAACAGCTGTGCTCCCCAGCTGCTGTTTGCTTGTTTTTTTGTGGCGTTTTTGCCTTTATTAGATAGTTGAACAGTGAAGATAGACAGGAGAGTGGGGAAGAGAGAGCGCAGGAAAACATTCAGCAATGGACCACAGGTCACACTCAAAGCTAGGCCGCTGCTCTCTGGCTAAGCTAAACTACAACCCCCCAGCAACTGTTTTTCCAAGTGTGACTGTATCATAGCTTTACACTAGGGCTTCATGAGCAGTGTTATACTGCACGGCCTACACACAGACATAATAGTGCATTTACAGGATTTTCTTTCAGGCAATTTTGAAAGGAAACTTGTCAGGTCAGTTCTTCAGGTAAAAATATGGCCACTTTTGTGACCCTCAAAAGTCAGGCTTTAGGATCAGCTTCACTCACCCACAAAATTTTTCTTTGTAGTATGTTTCTCAGCTGGCGAGACCACTTGAGTTTAAACATGCTGAAAGGTTATGAATGTTTTTTGTCACATTAACTCACAAATTCCCTATTTTAAATAGAAAACTACATTAAGTGTATCTCATTTACTGTATGTGCTTTTCAATTACTTGATTTTATTTCTATTTATTTTACTAGTTTCCCTCTAGTAAATAAAACTTAAAAACAAAACAATAGTTTGTCTTTGCTGTAGGTTCCAGCAAGTAAACTGATATTTTCTTTCTGTAATTTATTAAATGAGGATATAAAGTGGATGTTTCACATTTTTAAAGCTTGATATTAGATGTTACGACATCATGCGTGTGCTTGACAGGCTTTTATGGGTTTATTTTAATCACATTTGCCATAATCCGGCCTCATCATGCATATGATAGCAGTGTTAGCATCTATTCAGTCCCACGAGCTTGAGCGCCAGTGTCAGTAATGAGAAATTTCTAAGTGGGAATTATCAGCTATTCGCCCAGTTTGCACAAACAAGTTTCAAAATAATGCCCTTTTGATGAGTTTTAATTAGAGTGCACCGGGACCAGAGGGCCCCACAATGACCCGCCAGGGTTTTAATAATTATGGTAAGTAAGGAGATAATTAACTGATGGCTGGAGAAATTAATCACATCGACCACTTGTGAGGAAGGAAAAGTTCAATTATTGATATGAGAGGGCAGGTCTGACTAATTTAATATATTGTTATTTAACATTTTTTTTGATGTACAGCTGATTGCAAGTGGAAGTCGTTAAACCTGAGGTTGTTTTTGAAATGCGGATGCACTAAAATGACTACCTGCAGTCGCTGATTGATTCTCCAGGGCGCTCTTGGTGACTTTTAGGGGGGTCCGAAAGTAAAAAACCTTCATTTAATGGGGGAAATAATGGTTCAGACCTTTCGGGGGCCACTCTTGAACCTTCTCCCATTGAACAAAAGGTGTCCTGACATTTACCTGGGTCATTGGCAGGCTTTGTGCCTCTCAGCGTGCAGACGGGAAGTTCTTTTAGCTGCGTTTCAATGGATACCTGCCAGTCAGCCGAGAATCTCAACTCCACAATCATTCTGAAGCCGAAAGGAGAAGAGGAACATTAACATCAATAAAGAAAAAAAAAATCCCTTCTTCTCAAACAAGGCCTTTTTGTTTCAAAGAGCCACCGATTGGCATGACCAAATATCTCAATGAGAGGAATGTGCACTGCAGTTTAGTGATGCTGGCTACTTCTGATTCCTCCTACGCAAGTGAAAATTGAGCAGTGTCTTTATGAAGAGTTTCCTAATCTTTTGCCTTCCTCAGACTGTGTCCATGATGTGTTTCTCCCTGGCAACAATGCCTCCTTTCACGTTGGACTCGGCACAGTGAGTCATTCAGCTGAATGTCCCTGGCTCTGAATGATTTTGAGTGGGCTGACCAAATGTGTTGGGAGATTCAACACTGAAACAGCTCTTTCTCTCTGAGAGACTGGCTGCTTCACTGTCATTTTAGACATATTTTGTTAGAGTTCTGCAAGGCTTTCATGGAGGCATGCAAGGTCAAAATGTTATAAGACTCCCAGGAGAGTTGTGGTTTCAATCCAGTAACACTTCCTGTTGCTGGACGTTTAAGAGTTTTAACTCTTTCCTCAAGAGGTTGGGTGTCTCTTCCAGAGGTTCAGGACTAAATATTTTGACCGGTAGAACATTGGTCGGCTTTATTTTCTTTACTAAATGTCTCTGACGGTGAAAAATTATATAGAGATTTGATAAATATTAAGGCAAAATAAATAAATACAAAGACTTCTTCAAAAGTATGTCTGACAGTTTGCTGAGATGGCTCTGCCAGGTAAGGCCCTGCTCTGGAGCTTGTGGGTTTTAATTCTTCTGTGCGTCAATGAGTTTTAGGCAAAACACATCATGAAGACTGAAGAGCTGGAAGAAACTAATTTGAAGTAATTGTATAAATGAATCTAGCAGTTAAAGAAATGCCTGTTAGATTCTGGTCTTATAGACCTTATAGAAACTTGGAGTTTGGATGTTTGTGAGTTTCATCCTCTCAAACTCAGACCAGTAAAAGTCCCATTTCTGTCAGTATAAAGAAGTTTAACAACACATTTAATCCTTGAGGTCACCCTTAATATGAGGGAAAAAGAGCAATTTCCACAACACATCTCAGTGTTTTCTACATGATAAACAAATGTTGGAGTAAACGAAAGAAATCTGGCAGCACAACTCTTTAATTGGAAGAAAACATGTGTAAAATTGCACATTACAGTTAAGTGTATAAGCGTGTACAATGGATACTGTGCAGTCTCTACACAGTGTATCTTGTGTATCCATTGGGCAAGCTAATGTGTGCTGGTTCTGGAATATTTTAGCCTATTTATATGATCATCTGACTGGTGGCATGACAGATTGTTAATTTGATCTTTAATTTCAGTTCAGCTTGAGAAACATGTGAGGGTATCTTACCGAATTTTAATTGGATGGAATAAAATAATTAAAAAAATACATATCTGGCCAGGATGTGTGTGGGTCGAGCGTACTGTAGAGAACATTCGAACACCTTTTAAAGGCAAACCTTAATGACTTCTTTAAATGTCAGTGTGGAGGGTGCTGTTATGTATGTCAGATTAAAATCTCATTAACTGAGAATGAATCCCTGGCACCTGCAGCAAAGTGGATGTTTTTTTTCCCTTTTAAAGAGGATATGTGATGGGAGAGTCAGTACAACATTAAAGAAGAGGATTTATCCACAGTCAATGATTCAGTCAGCAGCGCTTGATCGATCCTGTTCCCTCGCTCCTCTGCCTCAGTATTACCACAGACTTGTCGCAGACTCCCTCAGAGCATCAAAGAGGATGACGAGCCCCGGGCAAGCCGTGATATTTCAGACTGTTGGTGAAGGCGACCTGCCCTTTACCTCCGCAGTCGCTGAGGATTCCTCCACTCCTCTGTCTTTTTTGTTTTTAGGAAGAGAGGACAAAACATTTCAGGAACATATTTCACTTTTAACTCAGAAGGTCGACACGTGCCTGAGGTGGAAGCCCTTCCTTCCTGTGACCTCTGACCCGGAAAGCCTTACAGCTGCAAATCACGCTCTGTGTGAGGTGAATTAGTGACATTTCCCTTTATTCAAATGAAGCAGAAATATATGCTTACTTCTGAATGATATGCAGACCTTGCCTCTCGTTAACTGCAGGCCAGGTTCTGATGGTGTTGTTCATCTGCTAACGTGTGAAGAATGGGATGAATAATCCTCTGAAAAGAGGATAGTATTAAGCTAAATTCTTTTTGCTTTGAAAAATAGATGTTTTTAGATTCATAATCACTGAAGTCACTGAAATCTTAGAGAAAAAAACTTTCTCAGATTCTCCATGTTTTTTTTAAAAGTTTTTTTTAAGCATCAGAGCAATCCAGTACAATAATAGCATTAAAACAAACAAAGAAAAAAAAAGCTCATTTTAAATCTATGATCTCGTCTTAGATGCTTTACCTGCACGGACAGAGATGCAGATGCACAAATACCGCTGCAGCCTACAGAACAAAAAACTGTATGTGATGGAGTTCAGGCGCCACCTTGTGTCCAATCTGCATACAGCAGTTATCAAAATTGATATTTGTTTAAGTCCATTTATAAAACATGGCAGATAAAAGCTTCAAACTCAGTCTTAGCTCCATCAAAAGGATTTTTCTGTTTGAGCAGCAAAAGTGTCACGTGTTTGTGTGCACTGATGCAAAACCTATTGATGTTAACATCTGCACTCCTGCAAACGGTGCCTATTGATTAGCTGGTGATCTGCTAATCATCCTAATGCACCAGTAGGCTCACACTGACAACATTTCATGTTAATTTCCTGCTTGATGAACCCATGACAGAAAATAATGGCTTTGCAGATAATAGCATTTGATGCAGTTTGATTATGTACCCTGGCCTAAAAGCTTTTTCAGAGGACCCTTCCAAAGACAGAAAGTTTGGCTTTTGGCACGAGAAAATTCACTAAGTGTCCATATCGTGCATAATGGCAATGAGATGTCATCTATCCAGATATATTATAGGCTTTAAACTCAATATACTGCAACCAGTATACTGAGAATACATCATCCATCCCAAAATATGGCTTACTCTTATCAGGTTACTTGTCATTGGTTGGCTGTATTGCACAAACCAATAAGAATTCAGATCCACTGGGAACAAGGATCAGGTCATTTCTGTGTGCGAGTTTCACTAAAAACTGAACAGTTCTGCAGCAGGAGAACAAACAGCTACAACAGCTGGTTGTGTTGTAGATGTTTACTAAACTTACATTTTTTAAACAAATTTAGACATAAAGAAACGTCTTTCTAAAAGTGCCCAGAGGACAACGTCCAGGGATGTCTGGTGTTCGGAGAGTACCTCTAATTGCTTCACATTTTGTTTTCTGTTGGCAAACACAACTGCAAATGGTTTTCTACCTAGAGTTGATGTTGTTAATGTTGTGATTTACCAGACACTTTATTAGGTACACTGGTTTGGCCTTTCATGATTAGAATTTGATGTTCAACCACATCCCAAATGTGCTCAATGGGATAGAGATCTGGTGACTGTGGAGGCCATTTGAGTACAGAGAACTCATTGTCATGTTCAAGAAACTAGTTTGAGATGATCTAAGCTTTGTGACATGGCGTGTTATCAGAAGATGGTACACTGTGGTCATAAAGGGATGGACATGGTCAGTAACAATGCTCTAAGCTGTGGTGTTTAAATTATGCTCAGTTGGTACTAAGGGGCCCAAAGTGTACCAAGAAAATATCCCCCACATCATGACACCACCAGCAGCCTGAACGGTTAGTACAAGACAGAATGGATCCATGCTTTCATGTTGTTACACCAAATTTTGACTCAACCATCTGAACGTTGTAGCAGAAATTGAGAATCATCAGACCAGGCAACATTTTTCAAATCTTCTATTGTCCAGCTCTGTTTGAGCTTATGTTCAGTAAGTCATTTTGACCATGTCTACATGCCCTGAGTTGCTTGCACTTGATTGGCTAATTAGAAATTTTAATGCTTAATGAGCTGTTTATCAGACATGCATAATGAAGTGGCCATTGAGTGTAAGTTAAGCTGTAAAAATAGGTGTTTTTGAGGGACAGACAAGGTTTAGCGCTGTACTTTTAAGTGGCTCAGATAGAAATAAAACTTTTTAACAAAATCCGAAACAACAGGAGAAGCTGCTGGAAACTTCAGGTGATATATCTTGAGAGTTGTTCACATCATTTCTGCTTTTAGAAACTCTGAAAAAACAAAAAGCTTAAACTTAATTTAAAAGGCGATCACACAATTTCAATGATTTAATTAAACTAATTATGAATTGTTTTACAATGTAAATTCCCCACTACGACCTCCTACATTCAAATGCTTCTGTGAATTACCTTTACAATCACCTTCAGCCTATGTACAGATTTGCATCGCGATGCTAAACTACCGAACATGAAAGTAAAGTGAATAAATCCCATTAAATAACCATCAGACAGGATTTCAAACGTGTGGTTCTACAGCGGGTAAAAAGAAAAAGGGATGAGCTGAACACCCGAGATGAAAGAACGTCTGCTGAAAATGAATGAGTCTGAGGCGAGTGGGACTTGGCACACGGTCGGGCCGACATGCTGGCAAATATTCACACTTCAGTCTTTGACATCAGAGAGAAGAAAACGGGAGATTAGTTTGGCCGCACTTCAGATGAGTCCAGCTTCCTTCCAGCTGTTTCTGAGCCCCCCGAGTCTCTGGCCACTAGAGAGCAGCAGCCGTCCACGGTCTCCGCAGTATGGCTCCTCGCTCTCATTTCAGTCTGATTTGCACGGAGTGGTTCCTTACTCGGCCCATATTTTACAATAGATTGGACTCTGAGTTTGTAAATCCTCCTTGCTTGTCCAAGAGGCTCCGATCCGGCACCCGCATCTCAGACCCTGATGATGCTGATGGAGGAGGAGGCCCTGTGCAGCTGAAAGAGAAGGAGCACACCATGAGACGTGAATCACAGACCACAGCATGTCATGCATGTCAGAGATTTACTTGCCAATCAATGAGCGAGGGTGAGCAGAGAACTAACTGCTCCCAGGAGCTTTTTATTTAAAGACTATCCTATTTAAAGTAGGATGCTTTTATTTTTAATCCATCATTAGGCTTTGGTATTTAAATCTCTGCAGAAATCTGTGTGTGCACATATATCCCCAGGAAAGTAGACATAGCCCTAAATGAATTATTTTTTTAAAGGATTAAACTCACAAGAAGTAGCTAATAAACTGTAAGGACACTTAAAAGCTGCAGAAATGCCAATAAGAAAAGACTAAATTAAGATAAGAGTGGTGTTTTTATAATTAAATTAACCATTAAATCCAGCCAGTGCAGTTTCAGCTCCGTAAACGCTCAAAGTAACGCTGCCTTTCTCTCACTTTGACACCACTGGAAGCCGTCCTGTATGAATAAACAGTGCGAGCTGCGCGCGGTGGGCGGTCAATTGACCCGTACATCGCGAGCAGTGAAGTCACAGGTTCTCGCAGCGGGAGAGGCCGATTAGAACGGAGAGTGTGAATTAACTTCCGACAGACAGATGCCCTGCCAAAATGTTCCGGGATGTTCTCTCCACAAACACTCTTTGATACATAGAGACAGGCGATGGATTAAAGGAAAAGATTTTAAAACAGAGCGCAGCAGAGGACAGAAATCTGTAAACTCCACATTTATGATTTGGAGTCACACAGGCTGTCTCTCACTTCAAACTCACCGTGCCACATAGAAGCTTTTAAAGGACTCAGTGGCATTACATCTAAATGCACTGGCTGACCATGGTTCATTTTGTGAAGGGCCATATTTTAATCCAAGCTGTGAACCAAACTGACTGTCTCCGTCACATTAAAGTAAAAACAGCATGTCAACCTCTTTGCGACCAGAAAATTGAACTAGAAAACTAGAAAAACTGGTGATTGCACTGCATTTTTTCATGATTGAGTGCTGCAAGTAGTTGCGACACCAAAAGCGTGAACACTTTTGATTGCCTGGAGGGAGGCAACCTGTCTTGAAACAGACTGCAATCACTCTGAGACAACTTGGCAAAAGTTTGCAAATGATCCTAAACGCAAATTCAGAAACACAGATTTCCAGCATGCAATCAATCTGAGTCAGTCTGCACCAAATGAGCATGAATCTCTGTGCAACATGAGACTCAACTTAACTAGTACTCCCCCTTGTAAAAGCAAGGCTGCTGAGCACCAAGATCATTTTGCAGTAAAATGAGTCATGAGTTTATTTCTGCTGGTGTGTCTCTGATCATTGTCCTGATGCATAACCCAAGTGCTCTTGAGCTTCAGGTCTTGAACTGATGGTCGGACATTCTCCTTCACGATTATCTGGTAGAGAGCAGAATTAATGGTTCTATCAGTTACAGCAAGTCGTCCTGAAACAGCAAAGCAGCCCCATCACACTACCACCACCATGTTTGACGGTTGCTGTGATGTTCTTTTTATGAAATGCTGTTAGTTTTATGTCAAATGTAACAGGACTTGAACCTTCCAGAAAGTTCAGCTTTTGTCTCGTCAGTCCACAGAATATTTTCTTGGGGATCATCAAGAAGTTTTTGGTAAATGTGAGACAAGCCTTTGTGATCTTTTTGGTCAGCAGTGGTTTTCTCCATTTTTGTCCAGTCTCTGTCTTATTGTTGAATCATGAACTCTGACCTTAACTGACACAAGTGAGTCATGCAGTTCTTTCAATGTTGTTGTGGTTCTTTTGTGACCTCCTGGATGAGCCATCGAAGCTGTTGGAGTAATTTTGGTTGGCTGGTCACTCCTGGGAAGCTTCACCGCTGTTCCAAGTTTCCTGCATGTGTGGATAATGACTCTCACTGTGGTTCACTGGAGTCCCAAAGACTCAGAAATGACTTTTTAACCCTTTCCAGACTGATAAATGTCACTGACTTAATACATGATTTAATAAAGGGGGCAGTTACTTTTTCACAGCACCGGGATTCAGGCTGCTGGATAGTTCCTTATTCTATTAACGCACATAATCTGTGTCCTCTGTTTCCTTCCTCTTAATGACCAAAGTTTTATGATTTGTTGTAACCTTCTTCTGAGAGTTTGTAATGAGGCCGTGAACGTGCAGCCTCGCTTTCTCTACTCAACACCACAAGTGAAGAAATGTTCTTCTATCTGATGTTATTCTCTGCACCAGTAATCTTGCAGATGACGAAATGGGTGATAAATGAAATGTGGCCATTAGGGGGTGCTGCAACCAGGACACCTGTAGCTGGTGTGTCTAATTAAAGCTGCTCGCATGTGCAAAAACAAAAACAAATCGTCTGCCTGTTCGCTTTAACTGAGGAGATGCTCAGCAACAACTGAATGGGCGTTTGCGCTGCTCTCTGTTTTCAGCCCGGCTGTTTTATATTTAGCTGCGATGGCAGTAGCTCTAGTTGCTAGGAGATCTCTGATGCAACTACAAAGACTCTACAGAGGAAACAAAATACTCCTGGCAGCCAGGAGCGAGCGTGCATTATAGAGGAGTTCTGCAGCAAGACGAAGAGGGGAGGAAGAGGAGGAAGTTTTAGTAAATGAGTCACCCTGCTGCTGCGGACGGCTCCGTTGTGGTAGATGGGCGAGCTGCCAGCTGAGGCATTGTAGTAGGAGGAAGTGGCTCGGACCAGCGGCCGCTTGGCTTTCTCCTTGGTGCCGTTGGAGTCGTTGTCTTTGATGATGTCGTACTGCCGGCAGAAAAGGGCGATGACGGCTGGCGGTGTGGAAAGCAAAGAGAAAAGAAGTCAAAAACATCCCTCGCTTTATGAGTTTGCGGTCTCAAGCACTAGATTCAGGTCATATTAAATTAACACATGAATTTTATTGAATACATTAAGGCGGTTAACGGAGTTAGAAAGGAAAATTATTCAGAAGAGATGCTTAGAGTGTCCATTGGATGGTGTCTGTTGGTGCAAGCTGACCTGCCCACAGCAACAGCACAGTGGTGATGATCAGCAGCTCTCCAGTCTCCAGTTGTGGAGTCATACCCAGACCCTCCATCGCTGGCTCATCTGAGGACAAAGACAAGTCCGGTCAAACTCTACTCAACAGAATATACTACAGTTCTATCTTCTACCAGCAAATCCCATTAAAAAAAACAAAATATCTGAAAGGCTCACAGTACATTTAATGTGGACTATTTTTAGTAGCGGATTGATCCACATTTTCTGTTGTTTTCATGGTAATAATGGAACATGTGAGTCAGTGCAACTGTGTGACTCACTGATGTGTTTTTAATGACCACCGCAGTGAAGCTCTGAGGCACACAGGAGTAACATGTACGCTATCACACTTTGTAAACACAGTACTTAATGGGATTTTTCCCCCCAGATGTTTGTAGTTGCTATGGCTACTTTACAGGTATTATTTTTACTGCTACTGTTCCACCCTTATACTACAGTGCTATGCAAAAGTCTTGAGTCAACCCTTTCTTTATATCTTTCTAGGAAAATGTGATTTACTGAAACGTGCAAATATATGAGGCAAAAACAGAGTTTGTACAACTCTAATGAGTTGTGACCATCTTTATTCTTCAGGACAGTCTTAGGCAGCTGGAATAGTTCTCCAGGCTTCTTGAAGGACATTCAAAGCGTTCTCTGTCAGCATGATCCCACACTGCTTCGATAATGTTGAGATCCAGGCTCTGGGGTGGCTAAATCCATGACCGATAGTGTTCCACTATGTGTTTTTCAATCCAGGTATTATTTTACTGCATTGGCATTGTGTTTGGGATCATTGTCATGGTGAAAAATGAAGCTGCTGCCAATCAGATGGTTTCCAGATGGTATTACATGATGGATCAAAAATTCATAATTCAACGATTATGACAAAGATCGCCAAGATGTCAGCCTTTCCTCCCTGTTTCCCTCCATTAATGATTGCTTCCTGACAGCCACACTTTCACTGAGACCATTTCAATGAGGCTTCAATGAACAGTAGCTGGATCAGCTGAAGGTCCAGATGCATTTCTCGTGTCCTGTGTCTGTTAGGAGACCTGGGTCGTTGACCCAGAGTTTTGAGTTTTCATTATTGTTGAACTTTGATTTAGCCATTTTTTATCATTTCTAGTCTTTTGGTTTATTTGTTAGAGTTCTCTGTCCTATGGTTTATGTATCTGTGTTCTATAGTTGCTCTGTCTCCTCTGTCAGCTTTATCCCCTTGTCAAGTCCGCGTCTCTGTATTATGTTTCCTGTTTTACTTTGAAAGTCCCTGATTTTGCTTCCCTTGTCTCGTTAGCCCCGATTTGTCCCAGCTGTGTTTCCCTCCTGCCTTCCATTCCTTCATTGCGCCCTCTGTGTATTTATTAAGCCCTGTGTGTTCCTCTGTCTGTGTCATGATCTATTGTCTTATCATGCTGTGTGGGTCGCCTGTCAGCCTGTTTGGTTTTGTCGTTTTCAGTTTAGTTTTTGGTTTTTATTTTACAATAAATCTAAGTTTGAGTTTACATTCCATCTCTGTGAGTCTGCACTTTGGGTCCTCTTTACCACCGCTCCTGCCTGCATACAGCCTCACCTGACAGTGTCAGGTCTTTGCTGGATTTTCCCCCCCGTTTCTTAGGAATGTGACTTTTAGATAGTGTTCATCTGCTGTACTTGTCCAGTTTCCTCAAAATTTTTAAGGACACAGTGCACACCATGCTGAGATATGCCAAGCTTCAGAATCAGAATCAGAATACTTTATTGATCCCTGGGGGAAATTATTTTTTGTTACAGTGCTCCATTATAAACCAACATTAAGACAAGACAGACAATACGCTAACTAAGAATAGTACAATATATACATATATATACATACATACATAAGTCACTCATAAATAAATAGCTGGAAAAGAAACGTGTAGTTGTAGCAGTAACCAGTGTGTTAAGTGGATGCGTTGTACAGGGAGATGGCCACAGGCAGGAAAGATTTCCTGTGTCGTTCAGTGGTGCTTTTCGGTAATCTCAGTCTCTCACTGAACGTGCTCCTGTGACTGACCAGCATGTCATGGAGTGGGTGGGAGGTGTTATCCAACATTGTCTTTATCTTGGACAGCATCCGCCTCTCCGACACCACCTTGAGGGAGTCCAGCTCCATCCCCACAACAGATTAGTTACTTACGGATTAGTTTATTAAGTCTGTTGGCATCTGCGACCCTCAGCCTGCTCCCCCAGCATGCAACAGCATAGAGGATCGCACTGGCCACAACAGACTCATAGAAAATCCTCAGCATTTTCTGGCATATGTTGAAGGACCTCAGTCGCCTCAAAAAATAGAGACGACTCTGGCCCTTCCTGTAAAGTGCTGTGGTGTTTTTAGCCCAGTCCAGTTTATTGTCAATGTGTACTCCAAGGTATTTATACTCCTCCACAATGTCAACACTGACCCCCTGGATTGAAACAGGGGTCAAGTGTTTCCTGGTCTTCCTGAAGTCCATGATCAGTTCCTTGGTCTTTGCCACGTTGAGCTGCAGATGATTCTGCTCACACCACGTGACAAAGGAGTCGACCACAGCCCGGTACTCTGTCTCATCATCCCTGCTGATGCATCCAGCAGCTATATCTCTTTGTGAATCACCTTGCTGGTGCAAAAATACTATTTTATGTCTGTCAAACTGTGTTATCTTTGATATTTTTCACAGATTCAACCAAAGAAATTGAAACAAATGGTGTGTTTTTATGATAGGTTACTAATAACAAAGTAACTAAAGATACAAAAGAACTATGCCTTTGAAGTAAAACACAAAGAAATGAGGAGTGGCTCAAGACTTTTGTATACTGAATAACTCGTACAACATTACAACTACATAATTTTATTATTATTGCCAGTGTCTGTGAAGGTTCTCAGTCATCCAGGTCAACATAGTCTAAGGAGCTTGGAAAGAAAAGCGTCTGGACTTCTTTAAGTTGCTTCAAGACGTTTCACCTCTCAACCGAGAAGCTTCTTCAGTTCTAGGGTCAAATGGTGGAGAGTCCCAGATTTTAGCCCTGTGGGAGTATCCCCCCCGAGAGGGACAAAGGACCCCCTAATGATCCTCTACCTAATCACATGAGCCAAGTTGTGAAAATAGGTGTAGCTCACAATCAGCCAGGCTTTCGTGTGGGCTCATTGTGAAACCTAGCCCCACCCTATCATGTGAGTACCTGAGGTCAGATGGCCCAGGATGTGCGTGGGTGTTAAGGCGTCTGGGAAGGGATCTCAAAACTGAATTTTAGATAGCAGACAGTTGGTGTCGTAAAGCCCCGCCCTCTGTTCATAGATGGTTTGACTGATGGCCCTTAATATAAAGATTTGTTTTGGACTTTACGTTTCCCAATTTTGCTTTAAGTTATAAAGTTATTTTGTTATTTACATATGGCCTAATAATTATCCTTATTGCTGTTTTAGATGCTTCAAAGGATAGTTACAGATTTCTGTCAGAATCTGCAGATTATACAGTACTCTTGAGGGTACACCAGTACTGAAGGTCCAGATGCACTCAACTCAAACGCTGCTCATGACATCCTTCCATCTCGTATTATTAAAGATGGGTTTAACATTATCGAGCCCTGTATTTTATCATTAATTAACCTGTCATTGTTATTGGGTTGTGTTCCGGCTGCTTTTAAACATGCTGTAGTGCAACCTATACTCAAAAAGACCTCCCTTGATCAGAATGATGTTGCTAACTTTAGACCCATTTCCAAACTCCCGTTTCTGTCTAAAATCCTAGAGAAGATTGTTCATTCCCAACTTCAAACTTATTTGGATGCAAATAATATCGAGGAAAAATTTCAGTCGGGGTTTAAGCCACGCCATAGCACGGAAACTGCATTACTGAGAGTCATTAATGATCTTCTCTCAATTGCTGACTCAGGGTGCCCTGTGGTGTTAATTTTGCTTGATTTGTCCTCTGCTTTTGATTTGGTGGACCATAATGTCCTTTTAATGAGGCTTGAGCATCTGGTGGGCATCACGGGCAGTGCCCTTAGCTGGTTTAAATCCTATCTCTCAGAAAGGTCCTTTTCTGTCACCATGGGTACCTACTCCTCCTCCATTGCCCCTGTTACCTCTGGTGTCCCGGGGACTGTGTTGGGTCCCATGCTGTTCTCTTTATACTTGTTACCCTTGGGCTGAATCTTTGATAAATACAATATTTCTTTTCACTTTTATGCGGATGACATTCAAATCTTTTTTGAACTGGCTGAGGATGTCACGTTGTTGTTGCAACACTTCTCCGATTGTATGAATGAAGTTAAAATCTGGCTACTGAGCAATTCCCTCATTCTAAATGATAAGAAGACTGAAATTGTAATCTTTGATACTCCCTCCTCTCAGGCTGAACTAATTGGTATTCTTGGGCCCTTTGCTGACTCCCTTTCTGACACTGTGAGGAACCTGGGTGTTGTCTTGGACAGTTCCTTCAAGTTGCACAAACATGTGTCCTCTGTAGTTAAATCGAGTTTCAATCAATTACGTCTAACCTCTAATGCCAAGCCCTACTTACCACGTAAGGACCTGGAGAAACTTATCCATGCCTTTTATTACATCAAGGTTAGATTACTGTAATTCCCTTTACACTGGTCTCCATTCTGCCCTTGTTCACAAACTGCAGCTTGTTCAAAATGCGGCTGCGCGTCTCTTAACTGGAACTGGCAGGTTTGAGTCTATTACTCCAGTTCTTTCCGACCTGCACTGGCTCCCTATTAAATTTCGTATTGATTTTAAAATCATATTGCTCACTTTTAAAATCATAAATAACACCGTGCCCAGCTATCTTACGGATCTCCTCAGCTTTTATACCCCTGGGAGAGCGCTTAGATCAGCAGGCCAAATGCTCCTGGTGCGACCTAGATCTCGACTCAAGACCAGAGGTGACCGCGCATTCGCCGCTGTCGCACCCTACCTCTGGAATAAACTCCTTCTAGCTATTCGGACGTCTGATTCAATTCAATCTTTTAAATCTCGATTAAAAACGTATTTGTTTAGCCTTGCTTTCCCCGCCTCCTAGAGCCCGCATTTTTAGTGTATTGTAACTTATCTTTTTCGCTTTATTAATGTTTATAATGTTTTAACCTTCAGCCTTTCGGGTTGTGCCTACTATGCCTGGTGTATTATTGGTTAGTTATGTCTCCCGCCTGTTAGTATATTTTATTTGTATTTTGTATTTTGTACTTGTATTTATTATTGCTCTTAACTTGTTCTGTGAAGCACTTTGGCATACCTGTGGTTTTTTAAATGTGCTATATAAATAAAATTGTATTGTATTGTATTGTACAAATAAAATGTTCACATTTCTCCAACATTGTCTTCCCAACAGTTTCACTAACATCTACACTGGATGGCCAGGAAGCATTCACGATGTCTTCTCAGGCGCTGATAATTGGTGTCTGTCTTGTGTCAGTGACGTAAGACACGGATTTAATGCAACATGACCGTTCAAACAGCAGTCACTTTCTAAAACATCAGATATGTATCGGATTCAGTAACACATATGAAAGTGGCCCAGATCGGATTTGAAAATATCGGATTTGTGCTGTTCACACTGTCATACCATGATCGGATATGGGTCGCACAGGGTCAAAAAAGTCGGATTTGATGTGCTTTCGCCTGCCGTCTGAATGTAGCCATAGATGGCTTCTTTTCCTCCTATTTCAAACCATCTGTCTTCTCTGTCCAAAATTTGAACATTGGCGTCCTCAAAAGAGTGACCTTTGTCCTTTAGATGCAGATGGACTGCTGAGTCTTGTCCCGTCGAGGTGGAGCCATGCGTTTGTGAAGTGGCTGTTTGGTCTCTCCAATGTAGAGGTCTGAACATTCCTCGCTACACAGTACAGCATATACTATGTTGCTAAGTTTGTTTTTAGGAGTTTTGTCTTCGGGATGAACCAGTTTTTGTCGGTCTTAAAGTCCAGACACATTTCTTTCGAAGCTCCTCAGACTATTATTGCCAGTATTTAACATGTGCATACACACCTTGAAAACTTGACTTAAAACAGCGTTTCTGAGACACCAAACCTCTGCGTACTTCATGCAACAATAAAATACCTCAGATTTGTGTCTGTGCTGCTGTAACACGGCACGTCATGTGTTTTACTTTAGGAAGCTCCCCTCTGGAGTGTGTTTATGAGCACTCACGGTGGTCCAGGACTCCGGCTGGATAATGGTCGGTCCTCTCCAGAGTCCTGAAGTGGACGGCACGGCTGGGTGGGCTGTCACCGTGCGGCCCAACGGACTGCACCTACATCCAACAAGGGGAAAAAAAGTATTTAGAGGGAATGTTAAGATATTTTTAAGCAAAGGTAGAGCCAAGCTGATGACAGCTGAGCACAAACTCTGGGTGCATTCTTACAGTGGCATTAACAAAGGACAACATTATGCAACGATGGTAAGAAACTGGCTGCCGAGGGTATATTTAGTGAGCGAGCGGTGCTTTGGCTTTTGGCCGTGATCCTGAATGATCATTGGAGGACGCTGAGTAAAAGCTTGAAAGGCAACAGAGAGAATATAAATTTGAGCTATAAGCTCATTTGGGGACATTTTCAGTCACTGGGAAAGATTATAAAATTAGGCTTTGTGTAAAAAATAAACACGTGTTAATGGTGTTTCACATTCAAATTGGGCTGCAGTGGAGTTTTATAACAGGAAGCACTCAGTTTAACGCACACACAGGGAAATCAATCAATCACAGAGATAAAATTACATCCACACGAGGTCTCAATGTGCCACAGATGCTCTCTCCACCTACACAACACAGCCAACGGCAGTATGCAGCAAGTTTTCTGTGGAGTTTATGAAGTAAGTCCTTGAATTTAGAGTGTTTGTTCTCCTCTAATTCTACAGTCTGATGCCTGCAAAGTGTCCTCTGCAAGCTCTAATCTGTCCCCTCATCCTGGATAACAACACCCAACAACCCCCTCCATTGGGAAATTCATCCTTTAAATTTTAACCTCCCCGCCCGCCAAAGGGAGGTCAGAGGTCAAATTCAGCCCCCTCTGGACCTCACCGGGCAGCAATGCATTGCTCAATGACACTTTTGCAGGACATCTGTCTGCTGACGAGCACATTGAAGCAAGTCCTGCAGCTGAAGGACAGTCTGCAGTCTGCGTCAGTCTGTTAGGCTATAATGGAGCATAAAAATTTTAATAGCACCACGATAATGGAGTCACATTAGAGACTCCCTCTTCAGAGAGGAGCTGCAGTTTTAGTTTAAACTTTCAGAACAGAGACGTGCCACTGTTTAGGTTAATCAAACACTGACACTTGATTTAAGAAAAAATGCTTTGTCATCAACTAAGAAAGTTTCTCAGCTGTGATGCAGATGATCCATCTATTCGCTAACCAAGCATTAAATGATACTGAAATAATTAACATAATTAAAATGATAATTAATGTTTTTATGAGAGGTTCAGAAGTGTTTTTCAGCCCTGGATAAGCAATTTGTAAGGTTGCCAGGTTGTGAAAATATCAAATTATTTTACATTTATGTGGACTTGTGCTTAAAATATGAGTTTATAATCAGTCGAGTGGTAAATGTGAATGTCGTGGTAATTTTGGGCTTTTAATTATTTCTTGGAACTGTTCTATTTCTAGGCTGGGATGATTGTACAGGATAAATCTTTAATGACTTTGAAAAACAAGAACTGGGTAAGTTTCAATTCAGTTATCTATTTATTTTGGATTTTTTCTAATCTAATCCAAACAGGCTCAAAAATATGCATACACTCTTAAATCTTTTACTAAGTGGTGCTGATTGTTCTATGATGTCTTTTAACTCACAAGGCCAATTAACTTCTCGTTAGTGATCATGACTGTGTACAGCTTGTAGTTTCTCTTTGCAGTATTAAAAGGATTTGTTTGACGGCACTCATTAGGCTGACCAATACTCGGAACAATGGAAAATTCCAAGGAACTCAGTGAAGATCCAAGAAGGAGAACTGTAGATTTGGGAAGGTTGTGAAGGTCTTGCAGCCATTTCTAAACAACTGCAGATTCCAAGATCAGTGATTCAAACAAATGTACATAAGTACAAGTTATTCAGATGTGTCACCACTTTGTTGCTACATCATGAAAATAATGTTGATCGTGGACCAACATTATTATTACCTAAGAACGCCGTACCAGCTGTCAAGCATGGTGGTGGCAGGTTCATGCTGTGGGGCTGTTTTGCTGCCAGTGGTACTGGTACACTGCAAGAAGTTGATGGAATAATGAAGAAGGATGACTATCTCCAAATTCCTCAAATTCACCTCAAATCAGGACAATGATCCCAAACAGATCAAAACTAGTTGGGAATAGATAAAGCAGGCTAGCATTGAGCTTCTGGAATGGCCTTCCTAAAGCCCCGACCTCAATCCTGTTGAAAATCTCTGAACTGGGCTTAAAAGCCGGGTCTGTGCCAGGAAACCATCCAATTAGAATGAACTGGCAGAAAGTATAATAGGTGAGTTTTGAAGGTAAAGATATTTGATATTAAAGAAGATTATATATATATATATATATATATATATATATATATATATATATATATTTATTTATTTATTTATTTATTAGGGGTGCAACGATACTCGTATCGATATTGAACCATTCGATACAGTGCTTTCGGTTCGGTACGCATATGTATCGAACAATACAAAATTTTTAATTTATTTTATCAACTTTCCTTCTGACTATGCTGTCTGTGTTGAGCGCTCAGTGGATCTGCGCTCGACAGTGCAGCCTAGGCGGAGTAGTCGAACGCAGATTCACTGAGCGCAGGGCAAGCTAGCGAGACAGAGGTTAAGCTCTCCTTGCAACATGGCAAATTGAACCTCCCCCACCCTCATTCAGATGTGGCATTTGGAACTATTTTGGTTTTCATGTGACATATGACCCTGATGGTAAGCGCATCATGGACAAAAGTAAAACAGTATGTCGGATGTGCCACGCAATGCTCAATTACATTGGTGGGAACTAGTGTGTTAGTGCAGTTAGCTCGTTAATGTGTTGGCCGTCCAGCCCCATGCACGGGGCGATCCGCGGTAGCTCGTTAACTTGCCGTGTTGTGGCGTTAACGTCATTTCAACGAGATTAACGCTGACCGCACTAGTGGGAACACAACGAATATGACTGCACATTTACTCCGACAGCATCCTAGTGCAAAGACAAGTGGAGTCATTTAGACAGCCGTTAGCACATGATTCTCCTTATGGGGACCTGATATGTTTAATATGCTGCTGAGAATATAGCCGAGAAGAAGCGTATAGTATAGCTTTTATTTTGGAAAGAGCCATTTCTCTGTAATAAACTTTCTTTTCCAAAGATGAGTGATTCCTATGGGCAGAAATCTGTGCCATCAGAAACTGAATTTGAATAAGTTCAATTTGAATTTGAATTGCTCAGATTGAATCTGAATTGTAACTTGAATAAATGCTTTTGAAAACTGAATTTGAGTCTAATTTGAAATTGAATTTATGGTTTGAAAATGATCATCACTAAATTGAAATTGAATTTTATATTTTGAAAATGAATTGATTTGCTTTGAAACTGCATTTTATCCTTTAAAAATTCAGCTCTCAAATAATTTCAGTTTCACTTCTCACCATTCAGTTTCAGTTTTTTGGAACTTACATCCGGTTCCGGTTCAAGCGCAGATTAATAGAACTACGTTTTACTAGCGGACCGAAAGTGCTACCGACGGGAATCTACAGCATCTTGAGCTGAATTAAGACTTCAGAAGTCATTCGTCATGTCGAATGACCAGCGGATGAACTCTCAGGTTGGTAATAAATGTATTACATGTATAAGAACAAGCGTCATGTTAACAAATGATAGCCGTAAGGTAACTTTTATGCTTATTGTAGCTGCTAGCTAAAAACGCTAATTTAGCGTAGTTTGCCCTGAATTCAGCTTTGACAAACAAATATGATCGACTGTTTCTAGTAGAATTCCAAAGCTGTCATCTTGTACCCTCTCAGAGTACCCCCTCTGTATGCTTGCAGAGACCCCTGCAGTAGGGAAACATGCAAAACGGTGCCCAAACCTTTGTATTTTAGCTTTATTTATGTCTTACACAGCATCCCAACTCTTTAGCTAACTTAACAACTTTAGCTAAAGTGAATAGTTAGTCTAATTCATTAGTGCAGCATTACTGGATCACCTCTGTTTGAAGTGATATAATATGATATACAGCTATCACTGTGTTTAACTACCATAATAATTCTTAGGGTATTGAGTGCATGCTTAATTAGATTTTTTTTTTTAAAGCATACTGCTCCATTAATATGTTTGACAGGCTGAAGTTGTTGGGTCACCTCCTAAATTGACCATCTTTTACAGGTGTTTTGTGCCAGAAATGGAGTGTCCACTGAAGATACTGAATCTTTGCCATTGATCCCTCTTGTGCCTTCATCTAGACAAGAGACGTTAACTTAACCACTCTCATATGCTCTGTACCTACATCACCTTCCCTGACAGTTGTAGCTTGGCTCATCTGAGGGTGAAATTATAAGAATGTGTTATTTTGCAAAGTGCTCTCTAGGGTTCCTAAATAAAATATGGCATTGAGGTCATTTCTTTTGAATTAATCCCTTCATCTGAAATATAAGAACCTCTCCTGGTTTTAATGGCACTTTGGATTTCCTTACTTTCTGTTCCACTCCCAACCCCAAATAGATGCTGACAAGCTGCCACAGTAACATGGAAGAGGGAAAGAAGTTGGAAAGGACTACTACAAATAAACCCAATGCCTAACAATAAAAAATGTAAAATAAGAACAATGATAATAATAAAGATAAAAGATGAAGTAACAAGTTTTTTGTTTATTCCAAATGATCATCCAGATGTCTGTGACATGTGGTGACAAACACCATAATAGAAGGCCTTAGTCATCACATGCTTAAACTCATATATTTTTGCATATGCTGAACAGGCAGTCAGACATGCTGTAACTGTGGGGTAGAAAACAGGATGAACACCATACGGCAGGGGTCTCAAACTCCAGTCCTCGAGGGCATGGAAAAGTTGCATGACACTGGCCCTTGAGGACTGGAGTTTGAGACCCCTGTCATATGGAATATGACAGGTGTGGTTGAACTGCATGAAGACTCTGAAGTTTCTCTTCTCTTCTGGCAGGACAGGAATGTGGCCTTGTCCTGTGAGCCACTGTAAGGATGTACTTAGAGTAGAACTGGAATTGAATTGTAGAACTGAAACTGAATGGTGAGAAGTGAAACTGAAATTATTCGAGAGCTGAATTTTTAAAGGATAAAATGCAGTTTCAAAGCAAATCAATTCATTTTCAAAATATAAAATTCAATTTCAATTTAGTGATGATCATTTCCAAACCATAAATTCAATTTCAAATTAGACTAATTCAAATTCAGTTTTCAAAAGCATTTATTCAAGTTACAATTCAGATTCAATCTGAGCAATTCAAATTCAAATTGAATTTATTCAAATTCAGTTTCTGATGGCACAGATTTCTGCCCATAGATTCCTCAATCAGATATATATATATATATATATATATATATATATATATATATATATATATATATATATTTGTACTTTGTTGTTTCAGCAACATTAAATTTAAAAACTGCACTTTTGAGTTAAAATATATATTTATAATTTTAATAAATGACAAATTAAAAAGGCATGAACATTTTTTTTGTATCGAAAAAATATTGAACCGTGACACCAAAGTATCGAACTGAACCGAACCGTGAACTTTGTGTATCGTTGCACCCCTAATATATATATATATATATATATATATATATATATATATATATATATATATATATATATATATATATATATATATATTTATAAGGATATTTCTTCTCGGCAGAATTGACAAATGATGTTAAAGTTTTAAATAAAGACCTAAATTTGTTTTCTAAAAATGTGTGTGTAAGTTGAAAAAGTCATTATACTCCTCTCAATATTTATTTATTGAATTTTCAGAACAAGCTGCATCAGGTCATCAAGGATTTATTTATACGTTACACTGCATGCCCATGAAACAGGCTAAAATGAGCTTTCAAGGTGTAGGTCTTAAAGAGCAGGAGGTAAAACTACTTGTTTCAGACAGAGGATGAACTGAGGAGCTCTATAAACAACCAGTCACAGTTTTTTAAACTGTGAATCATGCAAATGTACTCTAGCTGACTCACAGAATGAAAATAAAGAAGAAGAGGATGATGATAGGTCTCTTTTTTCCATACACAGAGGCAAAAAATCTCCATTTCAAAGCACTTACAAAGACCAAATCGTCCAGTTTTATTTCTAAATGTATGGCTTTGTTAATATATCATTTAGACCTCATGTCTATTTGTACAAACATGATGAACATTTTCTTACCTTATGGCTCAATACTATGAGTCCCTTTTTGCAACATGCTGAAAATTCTTTGGTCTGGCATCTAAAAGATTGTCCTGACCTGGACAGACACATACTCTTGTGACACAACTTCATTCATTTAAGGTGCACAGAGAAGAGCATTAATCTGAAGACATTAAAGTTCTTTTGCAGCAACTTTTGCGGACTACAGGACAACTTTATTGTTTAACCCAAATGGTTTGGCTTAGCTTCCATGATTGTTGTCAACTTTTTAAAATTTGCAAAGTTAGGAGGACACAGACGGTTTTTCTTTAGTTGTTTCCTGTTTTATTCTGCTGGCTGATGTCAAGTCTACTTACTTCCTTTTTCTATTTTTCTATTCCTCTGTTGCTTTAGCCACTTCCTGTTTTATTCTGAAGTCTCAGCCAGTCTTACACTTCAGTCAGACGTACTTCCTGCCTGTTTTCAACTGGTTTTTCATCGTACCTGTGTTTAATCAGTAATCAATCTCTTAATTTTTGAGGTTTTGTAGACGTGACCGCTAACCACATGATGTTAACTTGTGCACCATTTTTGGACACCTGGCTAAAGTAAAAGTGCCATTCAATGCCCGTTTTCCTCCATCATTTTTCAACTGTTCCTATCATAACAGCCTAAAAGAAACATTTGAAATAATATCAAGAATGTGGAAGCTGGCAGACACGCCAGTGAGCCCCCAGCAACCATCTGTAACTAAGGGAAAATGAATATTCCCCATCTACCTGGCAAAAACTTTGCTGTGATTGATTTTGTTGCTAGCAGATTGCTGTGGCCGTAATTTGAATTGTAGTGATGGGCTTGCCTACAAACACCTGCTCTCTCAGGCGCCGTGAAACTGTGAAAAGTGTGACAGACCAGAAATGGAGAAGGTTTGCCTTCAAAACAAAAGTTGCCTCTTTTGAAGAACGCTGGCTTCTCTTTGAAACTTCTCCATTTTCAGTTCACATTGCACATTATCAAGTTTCACTACCACTTGTGTAACAGTGAGTGATTTGTAGGAAAATATGGAAAAAATCCAGGCAAATGGAGGAAGCTTAGGCCTCACTCACACAGACCTAAGGACACAGACCACCCCGTCTCGGTAAACACTGGTTGCTAGGGAGCAGTGTGTATTTGCCAACTGATTGGCAAGTGGTTGCTGGAGGTTTCTGGCAGTGAGACATCACGTGAGAAACCTTAAATTTGCCAGATTGCCTTGTTGCATTCCTCAAACTTCCCAGCCATCATTCCTGGTTTTCCAGAGTTTTTTCTTGTTTCCTTGTGTACAGCTGTGGGCTGAACACTTCAGTCCTGTTCACGGTGTATCCTGCATGTCGTTCCTCCTCCTGAGTTTCACAACTGCTCCAAAATACTTCTGAATTATCAACTTCTTCTTCTTCTATTGCTATTTTGTGTTTTGTAAGCCTACATTTGCATAAGACCTTTTGTAATGGCAGTGTTTATGGGTTACATAGCCAATAAAAATGGTTAGTTACACCATTACACACCTGCCTTTTAGAAAAAGATACCATCCAACTAATACATACATCAGTCTAATTAGCTATTAGCTATTACATAGCTATCATTAAATAGGTAATAGCTATTAAACTTCACACTGTGTGTGTGTGTGTGTGTGTGTGTGTGTGTGTGTGTGTGTGTGTGTGTGTGTGTGTGTGTGTGTGTTTCTCTCACCTGGACACTGTAGTGTGTGTCTTCGTCCAGGTCCCACAGCACACACCAGCGGCTGGACGTGTTCACCTCTCGTATGGAGCGCTGCATCAGGCCGTCCTGCCTCTGGAGACAGGATACGTGCACACATGAGGAATACATGTGGTGGATGCTTTTGCACACACAAAGACATTAATGTGCCACACTTACGGCAAATTTAAATCAAATCTCAGGATCTGATCAGCGTATCCGGCTGACAGCTTAAGTATTATGATCTAATAAAAGCAGTAATGGCCTCGTACTTTGCTCGAGGCAGATAGTGTTGTCTTAAAAGGAGAAGAATCTTTTCTGTTTTCTTTTAAAGTAAACTTTGCTAAACTAATTTACCAATAAAAAAAATCATCATTATGTCACATGTAAAGGCAAATACTTGAAATGCAAGCAGAATCCCTGCAATAACAAGCAGCTTCGCCTCATAGAAATTCACCTCACACCCATACAGCCCCAATGGGAGAAATTAGGTCTGCAGGCAAGGTAACACCAGCAATAGTCATTCAAAAGAAACAGAAAAACACATGTTCAGGCAGAGATGCTCTGTTAGTATAAGGAGCTGCAGAATTAATGAAGAAATGTCACCTTCTGGATCAGCAGGTAAACAGATGGTGACCCCGTGGAGATAAATTTTACTTTTTAACAGCTGTCTTTAGTGAAAATTTGGGGATGGGTGGATTTATAAATTGTAAATACAACACAGACATATTATCATCTCCATTTTTGCAATCAGAAGGTAAAACACAACAAGATAATTATTAATTTAGAGCCATGCTTTAATTCAAGTCCACAATTTAATCAGTTTTAGCTGCATTTTTGGTCTCCACCACCTCCCTGGGGAAATATCTGAGTTTTCAGCTGCTTTAGCACTGAGAAGATCACATTCACCGTGTTTATTTAAAGTCCAGTGATAAAAGGTGCCTGCAGAAGAAGACAAAGTTACTGGAAAGACAACACAAAGCAGCATACATCCATGAGGGGCTGCGAGAATCGAGGCAAGAACATTTTCACAAGGTTACCCACCAAACTCTACAGTTCATATCTTTAAAATGAGCTGTGGATTCAGAGGGTAATATGTAAATACACTGTGTGCGTGGATTCAAAGTAACAATCGCAAATCAAATCCTTCATGTTATGTGAACATGAAGACTGCTAGAGTCCCAGGACCCTGAATTGATAAGAGGAAGAAAATGGATGGTTAATAATAATAATGTCTGCAGAGGATTCTCTGCCAGGCAGATATCTGCACTATATTTATGGAGTAAATAAACTTACTAGTAGTTCAGTAAAATTAAGAAAATGGCAAAAAACAAACAACAACAGAAAACACAAGAGCTGCTGCAGCAGGCTTCCACTTAACGTGGCACCATGGTAACAGCAGTTAAGATGCATTTTGGTTCTTCATTCCCCCTCGGACACAGAAAACAAGCTAAGAGTTTCCAGCATAATTTGCATTTGTGTTTGTGTGTCTGGAATTGCTAAGCCAACACAATAAGACCTGATTTTAGCCTTTAAGAGTGGTGATCTTGATAAAACTGCACATGTGGCAACGCTTGATTGCAGTTCTTGCGGCCAAGTGTGGCACAGCTAGTTATTAGATTTAATTTAATTAATTTAAATTCAATTCAGTTTTATTTATTTGGTGCTAAATCACAACAGCAGTTGCCTCAATGTGCTTTATATTGTAAAGTAGACATCCTACAATAATACAAAGAAAACAGAGAAAACACGACAATCAGTCCCCGTACAGGCTTGGCGAGAATGGGGATGAAAAAACTCCCTTTTAACAGGAAGAAACCTCTGCCAGAACCAGGCTCAGTGAGGGAAGGCCATTTGTCACAACTAATTGGGGTTAAGGGGGGGGGAAAAAAGACGAAAACATGTTGTGGAGAAGAGACAGAGATTAATAATAACTAATGATTAAATGCAGAGAGGTGTATAAACACATAGCAAGTGGGGAAAAAATCAAGTGAAGAAGAAACACTAAGGGGGCAATTACTCTTTCACACAGGCCCAGGTAAGTTTGGGTAAATTTTTCTTCTCCTAATAATCAAAATTATAATTTAAAAACTGCATTCTGTATTTATCTTGTTTAGTGTGACAAATATGGAAAAAAAAAAAGAAATCATGTTTTTGTGTGGCTAAGTTTTCCCGACAACACGAGACTTGCACGAGACTTTAATTGCTCTGATTGGAGACTCTGTATGAAGGAACCTTTAACTGTCTTCTTTTTAACTGCAGACATCCTGATGAGCGCTGCTCAGAGATAATTGGTGTTCACACAAAAGCACCAGCCTGCATTCTTGTTTTTGAGATTGTAGAAAATGGCTCATAATATATTCAAGCTTTTTGTTATTGTCATTTCTGGCCATTACACACCAATTACACCAAATATTCTAAAAAACCACCAGCTCGGCATCAGAACAGCTCATAATGAGGATTTTTTAACAACTGCTTGGTAAGCATCATCTAGCGACAGCTAGTCCAGTTTGAGAAAGTTTCCCAGACTGCGAACGTGCCTGTGGAGCACTGAAGGCTGAGGAAGAGTCAATAAATAGAAAGCTGTCAGGACGCTCGAGGCTCTCCAGATGTCTCGAGTGGAGAGTCAAAGTGGTGTTTGCTGCTCCTCTGGCAGCCCTGCAGGCAGCGAGTCAGCCAGGACACTTTGATCTAAAAGGCCGTCATATAAAAGTATATACTGAATCAACGGGGGTTAAAAGGATCGTTAATCAGCACCAGTGACTCAGCTGAGATGGAGGCATTACCATTTTGGAATAAAAACTCCAAAACCATCTAATTTTGAAAAGTGCCGCTGACGTAACTCAAGATACTTTCTAATTTTCAGGTTTTGTCAGTTTACCTCATAGGCACATTTAATTCTGCAGTTTTAAGTAAGACAGTAAACCAGGAAATCAAAACTAATGGACACTTGTCACAGCCATCTAAAGGTCTGTGCAAAAGTCTTGAGCCACCCCTTTTTCCTTTATATTTTTGTGCCACAAAGGTCGGCTCCAAAATAGATAACCGCTTTTAAAAAAGCTGGTCATCTTTATATATATTTTCTAATTGTAGTTAACATAGGAATACCCATGGGAAAACAGATTTTTTCTAATTCTTAACAAGCAAAAGAGCATTTGATGATGAGCGTTTTATACTGTTTGATGACAGAAGAAAGTAAAGCCTGCAGGTTTGAGGTGCCTGCTGAGAGTCAGTCTTTATATTTTCAAGGTAGGTAAAACAAACGTTCTACATTGACAGACTCTCTGGTTTTAGTTGATTTCATGAGTGTTTTATAATCCCTGCATCCATTTACAGGATGGAAAAAATAGAATTTTTAAAGTATGCATAATTCAGTAGTTTGTAGAACCACCTTGGGATCAGTGACAACTTGAAACAATACATTTCTGTATGTCATATCAGTCTCTCACATCGTAGAGGACTTTGGGTCTACTCTCCTGTCCAGCGGTGCTTCGGTTCATTGAGGGTTTGAGGGCATTTATTTATGCACAGCTCTCTTTTGCCAAGCCACAGCATTTCAATCAGGTCGAGGTCTGCACTTAGAGGTGGTCATTACTTTCATCCACACTTTAACTGCCTAACAGATGTCTCTAGAGTACTTTGGTATGCAGGGGAGTTCATGATCGACTCAATGACTGTAACTTGCCCAAATCATTACGCCTCCACCTCTATGCTGACAGCAGGTATGAGGTGTTTGTGGTGATACGCGGCGTTTGGTTTTGTGCATTATGAGCAAACATAATAACAAACCTTAACCTCATTCCAGGGATTTTGTGGGTTGTTAAGAGCAAAGAGGCTTTCTCCTGGAAGCCCTTCCAAAGAAGCCATACTTTTTCTGTTTTTTTCTAATTGTACTGTCATGAAGTGTGGTGTAGCTCGTTTTGCAGTTTCTCTGAGCATTGTACAGTCTGACTTTGGGGTGAATTTGCTGGGACGTCTACGTCTTGAAAGACTGTGGCATTGTGATTTCTGAAGACCAGCAAACTGCCCAAATGTCTGCTTTTATAGAGGTGCTCACACTCACTAATGATCAGTTTATCAAATGGATTTGATTATCAACAACTGGCTGCTACAAACCCTCTTAAGTCCTAATGTGTGCTCTTGGAAGTTCTCTACATTTGACAATTGAAGTAAATATTTTCTTGTTCTTGCAGGGGGTTTCGAGCTTTCTTTTAATTTTGGCAGCAGTCTTAAAGTTTGATTTGTCAGGGTTCAGCTTCAGACACTTTAAAAAGGAACAGAAGGCGCCTTTACTTCAGTAAAATGTGACCGTGAAGTCTGCAGGTGAACACGAAGTTTGGGTGCGTCGCTATTTTTAGGTCAGGAAAGAAGTCAGCAGCAGCCTAATGCATTTCAGAAGGAAAGTGGTGCAGAAAAACAAATCTCTCCTCTGATGTTGTCACAGTCTGACAATCTTCTTCTGGTACAAACATCACAACACAAGTTTAAAACAGGCACTCTCTGCAGGTTTTATTTGATAAGCATTGCCCTTGCACTAATCATCAATTAACCCTGTGTGTTTGATATTTAAAGTCATAGAAACCAGGACTGCTGGGAGTCTCAGACACAGAAACTTAAACTGGGTTACTTCATGTGTTTGTGTGCTTGGGAGCGAGGTTGTGTAACGCGTGCATCTTGGCAGCCAGCACCGTGGGATTTGGAACAACTTTAGATGAGTGAAGCAACTCTTTGTCTGGGCACATTCACTCGTCCTGCTTCTCCTTCACAAACAGAAGGCTCGGCATGTCACCGAAAGATACTGTGAATGAAATAATCCCACAAAGCAGCCACGTTTGAATCCTAATCAAGACTTAAGCCTGATGCGAGACCACTCTTGCAATAAGGAAAATAGAAATGGTAGAAAACATACTTGATTGACAGAGCAGCCTTTTATATAACAGCATTTTTTGCCCTTTTGTAGCAGCTCACTCTGATCCAAGGCAACCTTTGATGACTAACAATGGAAAATACGGGCTCGGTAGATAAAACCTGCAGCACGGATACCCGCTGCATCCACCTGCTACCATCACCTCCCCGATTAATATTTGAGTAAGTGTTTTTTACATAAGTGCTTTCTGAGGTTAAAGCAGGAGATGTTTTACATCCCGATCCTGTGTTTTCTTGAAAATGCCAAAAGGTTGATGGATTCTGACTCAGATGTGAGGTGACTTGGGAAAAAAAAAACAAAAAGAAAGAATAAGAGTTGTTTGGCATCGACACCGCTGTGGATGTTTCTCCTGTGAGACGAATCCTGGCCAAATAATTTCCGCTAATGGAGACGACACCCACTCAGAGCTCAGCTAATGTCTCATTCTCCTTTTGCCAAAACTGTAGGTGGTGAAGACTGATTAAAATGAGCCAAGCTGAGCTAGCAGTCGAGGTTTTTAAGAGATGTCAGACAGACAAAATGTTATGTAACAGCAGAATTAATGTGAAACGTCTCTTACAGTGACGCAAACTTCTTGTACTTTAGGTGACAGTTGTGTTCTTTAAAGGTGCTACGTGGAAGGACTGCAGCGTTTAATTAAATGAAATGTAACCAATGAATCGATGAATTCATGAAGAAAGAGAAATACATTCTGAACAATCATATTTTGTTCAACCGCTCATTAATGCAAATATCTAATTAACCAGTCAGCTGGCAGAAACTCAATGTATTTACACAAGTGGACATGGTTAAGACGACCTGAAGTCCAAACTGAGCATCAGAATGTGGAAGATTATGTTAATGTGGTAATGTTGTTGATGATTGAAGTATTTCAAAAACTGCTGATCTGCTGTGATTTTCCTGCACAACCATTTCTAGTGTTTACTAGTGACCTGAAGAAGAGAAACTATTCGGTGAGCATCAGTTCACTGAGGGAAAATGCCTTTTTGATGTCAGAGGAAAATGACCAGTGTGCTTTGAGCTGATAGGAAGGCAACAGTAACTCAAATAACCACTTATTACAACCAAGGTATGCAGAAGAGCATCTGAACAGCAGCAGAAGACCACACCTGTGAGCTGAGAGCAGTCTGTATTTCTTCTTCCAGATGTTAGGGTCAGAAAGAGGACAAAATACACTATTGTTCTACTGTCAGCTGTCTGAAAGGCAAACAGACAGCTGTATGAAGTACAGCTGAACACAGTATCTATAATACTAGACAGAGCAGTAATGAGTGAATTCATGGCTTTAATAAAGCATGTGCTCCCAATGTGTCTGTTGCTTTCAGCTATTTGTTGGAGCCTTTTTTTCCTGAATTAATTAAATACCTGCAACTTCTTATGAACATCTCCAAAGCCCATTTTTGCATTAACACACCGTTATGCATATGGCACGACAGCTGTGCAACTAAATTATTTATGATAAATTACCCCAAACACGGGCAGAGCATATGACTTTTGTTAACCTCACACAGTTGAGCTGACACACCAGTGCACAGCTGTGGATGTCTTACTTGTGAGCGATCTTTTCCCCCTCAAATCCACGGCAGGATCTTTCCTCCTGGGGGATATTTAAAGATCGATTACTTCGATTATCAGGTTTTTCTTGCTAATTGGATACTTGGAAAGTCCTTCTTTTGGCTGCACCTTATGTAATTAAGAGATTTGTTTTTTTATTATTACCTACGTCAACCAGTAGCCATCCTTGACATTAATGAGCTCCTTGAGAAGTAAAATGTTTATGAGCAAATTCCTCTGAGAGGTTTCCAAACTTTCCCACCCCTCATGACTCAAAGTGTCTTTGAGCCGAATGCTGACTGCCTACCCGGCTAATGAATGACGCGGCATTTTAATAAATCCCAGAAGACAGCAGCAGGAGGACAAAAGAGAAAGAAGTGAGCCCTCGTGAGATCGAGATGAGCACGAGAAATACATAATTTATCTTTGAAAAGCTGTTCCAGCCCCGAGCATGGCACCGGTCCAGCTTTTCTGGGCATTCAATTCATAATTTGGATCCCTGCAAAATTAATCGGCCTTCAGCTGAATGAGAGGGCACATCAGGATGTATTTGACATTCAGTTTAAAAAGAAGAAAAGGCATGGTCCATTGGCTGTGCATGCTCAGTGTATGCATGCAGCGATGATACGAGGCTGCTGTATTGTACCTGCTGTGAGATGGCGTATCCAATGACGGTGTCTCCCTGAGGGACATTCCAGGTCACCATGGCCGAGTGTGCCCTCAGCTGGGTCACCGATACATTCACCGGGGCTGCTGGCACAGCTGTTAACACACACACACGCACGCACGCACACACGCACGCACGCACGCACACACACACACACACACACACACACACACACGCACACACACACACACACACACACACACACACATTTATAGTTTGTTAGCGACGGTCAGTGAAGGCCAGGTAACACATGCAGTCTGCAGAGCATTTAAACTGAGATGATCACAAATATGTGGGCACACCAACATTACTTGCAATTCATTTATAAACTATGGGCTCCTTTTTTAAGTATTTATTTATGCCTTTATTTGATCAGGATAAACAGAACAAGTGGAAGGAGAATGATCAAGAGCCTTAATCGAAGCAAGGAGGACCTAAACCTTTGGTCCATTCAATATATATATCAATCAGTTATAACATTATTACCACCTGCCTAAAATTGCATTTGTCCACCTGACTCATTGAGGCATGGACTCCTCTTTACCCCTGAAGGTGTGCTGTGCTATCTGGTACCAAGATATTAGCAATAGATCCTTTAAGTCCTGTAAAATGTGAAGTGAGCCCTTCAGGGGCCAGACTTGTGTGTCCACCACATCCCACAGATGCTTGAGTGGAGTGCATAGTAGGGCTGGGCCATATCATATCATATCATATCAGAAGGCCGAAAGCGGATTGTTGAATGAAACAGATGAACCAGAATTGGTTTGTAAAAACGTCACAGCTCCAGTGGTGTGGAACTGGTTTGGCTTTTGTCCATCAGATACACACCAAAGCACATTGTTTGGTAGAGCATGCAAGCGGGCCGTCGTTATTACTGTTATTACCAAACCGATTTTATGTGGTACACGGCGCTCAAAATCTGTCAAAAAATGTTTTAGTACGACTTTGCTAAGCTACAGTCTGAACTCTCTGTTACGCCTGATGGATTGTCGGAGCATTACAGCTACCGTAGTCGGGAGCCTCGCGGAGTAATACATACTGTGTTTCAACATAATATTATGGTATTGTGTGTGTATAACCTCTTTTTAAGTTTTGTGGATATTATACATGGTTATGCTGAGGATATGTCGGCCAATTTCCACTGGAAATGCCTTTTGGCAAGTAATTTGCATTTGCACTGTTAAATTTTTATATAGCTTTAATGCACATAAAAAAACAGCTGCTTGTTTAAGTGAAAATACATTGATGGGTTTTTTTTGCACTAATAAAGTTGTGGAGTTATAAAGTATTTTGTCTCACGTCAATTATATCGTCAGTTATATCGTTATTGCAAATTTTCAGATATATATCGTGATAAATATTTCTGGCCATATTGCCCTGCCCTAGTGCATAGTGCATCCTGGTATCAGGTGTTCCCCAGGTAAATGACTCACATGCACCTGGCAATCCACATGATGTAAAAGAAAATGTGATTCATCAGACTAGACCACCTTCCTCGGTGGTCTAGTCTGATGCTCACATGCCCACTGTTGGTGCTTTTGACACTGTGCAAGGGTCTGCATGGGCATCCAGAGTGATCTGCAGCTATGCCGCCACATACACAACAAACTGTGATGCTCTGTGTATTCTGTCAGAACCAGCATTAATGTTTTCAGCAGTTTAAGCTACAGTGGCTTGTCTGTTGGATTGGACCACTCGGGCCAGCCTTTGTTCTCCACAAGCATCAGTGAGCTTTGGCCACCCATGACTCTGTCGGTGGTTCACCGCTGTTCCTCCCTTGGATCGCTTGTGATAGATACTGACCACTGCAGACCAGGAACACCCCACAAGAGCTACAGTTTTGGAGATGTTTTGACTCACTCGTCTAAGTCATCCTCAACTTCGCTTAGATTCTTACACTTGTCCATTTCCCTGCTTCTAACAAGTCAACTGTTTTTCACTTCACCTGTCTGTGGTCATAATGTTGAGCCTTTTCAGTGTAGAGACATCCAGCTGCACCAGATGTTTTGTCATTTGCTTCCAATTACTTACAGGGGTATTAGTGAAGGCTGATGCTGATTTTGATTTAAAATCTTTCCCATAGTAAAACTGAACCAAAAGTTTAAAGTCAAATTTTAATATCTCTGCATCTGCAAAGTGTTCAAAAAGCTTTCAAGTCTTTATCTCTGTCAGGAAAATCAATCCATTAAGGATGGATTCAATCATATGAATAATGTACTCCAGCCCCCTGGCATTTCATAAAGACCGTTCTCCCATTTATTCATAATGAAATACAATTTAAAAATGGCTTATGACCTAGAACAGAAGCTGTGCATTTGCAGAATTATAAGTGAAACTGTATTTAACTGTAAAATAGCATTATTATGATAATAATTTAATGTACTCTGCCAAAAGTACAAAAGTATTCATTGCTGTTTGATCGGTTCCACACCTGAGTGTCAGGACTTGCTCCAGTGGATCAAACAACAGATTTGAGAGGTCCATGGATCTATTCCAGCCCAAATTTCATCTTTCACAGAAATTCTAGCAATTATTTGCAGTCCCTTCATTTTAAAGAGGCCATATGCTAACTGGGAGGTAACTGGATATTTTAAAATGTCTATGTTTAAAAAATATGTTTAAAATTACATGGATGGATAATTTGTAAAGGACAACCATAGAAACACGCTGACAGCTGCACAGGCTGTGTCTATATATAACCAAAGCTAATGTCCAAAACCAGTCCCTTCGTGGATGTTGAAAGATGAAACTATTTTGTTACAACTGAGACAAGTTTTTGATGTCAACAGAAACAAACATTCATCTGTTTAACCCTTGTTTCACTCTGGTGTGTGAAAGCCGATCAAAACTTAACCCTGTCATGCATGAACTATGACAACCTAAATCAGGATTTTTTTCTTAAGTATTTTTATTCATCTTTAGGCATGAAAAAAGATTTTTGAACTTCATTTTTTTTAAACATGTACTTTTCAAATAGTTTTTTACATGTTCACTTAGTCAGTCCGCTGGCTGACCAGTGGGTGGCAGGGTATGGAGTGACACGTTAGTGTCCAATGTAGTAGTTTATGTGCAAGTATACCATCAACACTGACACAAATACAAGAAAACAGCCTTTGAATATGTTATGACTTCAGGATAAAAATGCTCGGAAACTCAGGTGCCACTTTTAGGATGTTTACTGACCACTTTTAGAAACAACCACAGCTAGTCGCAACACAAACAGGAAACTGTTTCTCACATTACATTCCGACAGAGAAAACCCTGAAAAACCTCTAAAGGTTCCGGGGTGCAACGCCCCCAAACATAAATTAACATCAACACTGTCTATAACAGAATAGCTGTCCACTGTTATGACCACTATGCGTGAAAGGGTTAATGCAGATGTTTGGTCATAATGCACAAAACCAAACACAACATATTAGCACAAACACCTCATACCAGCTGTCAGCACGGTGGTGGAGGGGTCGTGATTTGGGCTTTTTTTGCAGCCACATTAGCACCTTACAATCATTGAGTCCACCATGAACTCCTCTGTATTCTAGAGTCAAATGTGAGGACATCTGTCAGACAGCTAAAGCTTGGCTTAAACTGGGTCATGAAACAAGACAACGATTCCAAGTACATCAACACATCTACAACAGAATGATTAAAAAGGAAACATCAAGGTACTGCAGTGGACCAGTCAAAGTCCAGACCTCAACCTGACTGAAATGCTTTGGCAGGACCGCGAGAAAGCTGTGCATAAATGAAAGCCTGCAAATCTCAATGAACTGATGCAATGCTGTAAAGAAGACTGGGCCAAAAGTCTTTCACAATGATGTGAGAGAATGATAAAGTCATGCAGAAAACAATTACTTTGAGATATTGCTGATAAAAGTGGTTTACAAACTACTGAATCATGGGGTGTAATTAGTTTTCCACATGACTGCAGAGAGACCTGCAAAAACGTTCTTTGTCATGGCTCTCTATATATCACAAGTTATTCCTGCTTTTCTGGCCGATTTATAATCTCGAGCTTGTTTTATATCTTGTCAATAGCAGGAAAGGACTATAGTGCCTATAAGGTACCTTAGGTAAAGCTGTAAGTGGTTATCAGCTTTGTAAAACAAATTATAAGATTGTGTTAGATTTTGATAATGATCAGAGTGTGATTTTAGGTGTTGGAGGGCCACTGCAGAAGTCTTTAGTTTGGAAGAAGTCAGGCACAGGAAGGAATTACCAAACTTTAGATGTTCTCGCAGGTTGTATAACCTTTGGACAAAGTCAGAATAACAGTTTCCCCCTGAGGGTGTGCTGTGCTATGCTACAAAACTGTTGGATCCAGCTTCATATATTATCATGACAGTGCTACCTGTCACCTGTCTCTCAAACTAGTCGTCTAACTCTCAGCAAGAAAATATTTACAGTGTTTTGTATTGTTTTGTATTTCTTGTTTTGTATTTTGAGTTTGAATGATGAAGAAATCAAAGAAAAGTAAGAAAAATGACTGAAAGTCTTTCTAACTGATTAACCTGAACCTTGGAAACATGAGATAATATTTTCTTTAAAATCTTATGTTAGACAGGTCTTTTAAGATGTTGTTAAAAATGTTTTTGTCCCCAAAACAACTTTCTCCTAAACCAAACTGAGTAGCTTTCTTCCCAAAACTAACCAGACTGAAAGGCATTCTTTATCGTTTGCCTCCATCAGTGTTCTTTAGTACGACCGCTCCTCCCGCACTCTGATTCAGATTGAAATGCCAACTAAATGGCTGAAATGTAAATGTATGATCACACCCACGCACATACTGTACTTACAGGCGTGAATGATTCTCTGGGGGCCGGTTAAAACTGATGGGAAATCTAAAGCACTCACAAATGAAGTGTGTGATTTCTTTTCTCTTTTTTGTATTTTAATGTTACTAAATCATCAGGAAACATCATGACCTTCACTGAGAGTGAGACAGGGAGAAAGTAAACTATAAATGGGAGTTTAAAAAGGGATATTTGCTTTTAATGGAGAAAACAGAAATGGAAAACAGGGGAAATGAACATTTATGGTTACAGTAACAGAAAGTGGATTATTAAAGGACTAAGCTTTTACAGAGACCACAATTTGTTTTCATTTATTTAGTTAAATCTATGAAGAAAGTCAAAGACAACAGTTTGGCAGACAAAGTAACATTTTTCCCATCATTCCCTAAAAGCTATTAGCTGAACATTTGTCTAAACCTGACAGGTGAAGGACAAAAGAAGATGTGTCAGGCCTAAACCACCCCCCCAAAAAACTATCTACAGCAGATGAATATTTTCTGAAAGTCACTCTCTTAAGAGACAGGAAAAAAACCCAGCAAAGACCTGAAACAGACCTGAGAGACACATCTGAACCTTCAGCTCATTCAGCTGCTGTTCACTAAAGCCTCATCAGAAATGGTCTCAGTGGAAGAACTGGACTGAAAATCAGTGGTAACTGTTGGAGTGATGAGTCACTAATCACTAACAGTATGTATGGAGGAGGTAAGGTGGAGGCTCCGTCATGGTTTGGGTCTGCATTAGAGCCAGTGGTGTTGGAGATCTTGTCAAAATTGATTAATTATAAACAAAGAAAAGTACCATCAGATATTGATCCACCATGAAGTACCATCTGGAACTGCACCTGATTGGCACCGGCATCATTTTTTAGCATGACAATGATCTCAAACACACTGCCAATGCAGTAAAGTCGTACCTGGATAGAAAAACACACAGTTGAACTCTATCAGTCATGGATTGGCCTCCCCAGACCCCGGACCTCAACAATTGAAGCAGTGTGGGATCATGTTGACAGAAAATAGAACGAAAGGCAGAAACATCCAAAGAAGAGCTTTGAATGTCCTTCAAGAAGCCTGGAGAACTATTCCTGAAGACGACTTAAAGACATGACAAGAAAGCTGCCTAAGAGAGTTCAGACTGTGCTGAAGAATAAAGGTGGTCACACCAAATGTTGACTTTCAAGCTTGATAGAATTGTACTTAGGTTTTGCTTTATATACTGTATATAAATGTAATTTGCACATGTTTCTATACATTGCTGAACCTATTCCACAATTTCCTAGGAAAACACAAAGAAATGACTGGTGACTTGAGACTTTCCACAATACTTCAGACTAAAAAACAAGAAAAACGTGTTAAAAAGACAGAAAACAAGATGAAACGAGCTTCAAAAAAGTGAAAAAAGAGAATACATAACGCAACAACACAGAAAGCTGAAGAAGTGAAATTTAGAGTCAGAAAACTTCCAGGAAAAAAATGAAAGTAAAAACAAGAAGAATTCTAAATAAGTCAGAGAAAGAAAGTTTGAAAGCGAGAGACACAAAGACAAACCCTGGAACAATGAAAGGAAATGACAGATGAGCAGCCATCCCTACTTTCATCTTACTGATGATAAAACATCTAATGGACTCAATAACTACTTCAAAAGCCATCGATGAGTCTAGTCTGCCCACTCCAGCTCCTCCTCCTTTACTGCGGGACAGGAATAGCACCCCACATTTCTCCCTTTAGTTTTCTCATCCTCAATTAATGAGCACCCGCTGGTAGAGTGTGTGTCCTTGTCTGTGTGTGTTTGTAGTATGAAAAGACACAAATACACGATGATGAGGGAAAAGGAATCAGCGCAGCAGCCAATTAGGACATCAAGGCTAAAAAAAAGGACATTAAAATGCTGCGATTTTGCATTACACAGCACTAACTTGCATTCCTTTCTGAAAAATGATGCAGCATATTGTTATGCTTCAGTTGAAACTGCATTTTACTCAAGAGCAGCAACCTCTTATTTCATGGCGGAGGAGAAAATTATGGTTTTCAATCATTTTTATGCAAAACTGAGTCAAACTAAAGACTAAATCCGTGACTCTTACTTTCTGCAAACCAGCATTTATTTGTTTCTGCAGTACTCAAAAAACTTATAGATTAAGGTGTGTGAAATGGTGTCTTAAGTAGCATTATACTACCATGGTCAGGATGTTGTGACTTCTGTGCTACTGTTTCAAACTAAATCTGAGCAAACCTCTACTCTGGACATCAAATATTTTTTGCAGAAAAACTAATTAAAAAGTGAGGTCTGCATTTCTTTCGATGTTGTTCTGGGGTCTTTTGTGACCTCTTGGATGAGTTATTGAGTCGCTCTTGGAGAAATCTTTGTCAGCCAGCCACTCCTGGGAAGGTTCACCACCTTTCCATCTGCGGATAATGGTTCTCACTGTAGTTCACTGAGTCCCACAGCTTTGGAAATGGCTTTTCCAGACTAAAAGATCTCAGTGACTTTGTTTCTCATTTGTTCCTGAAACTGCTTGGATCATAAGATAAGATAAGATAAAACTTTATTAATCCCTCAGGTGGGTTCCTCTGGGAAATTCGGTTTCCAATAGCACAGCACCGTCAGGAGTTACAATACGTGAGCAGAATATTATATATATACAAATATATAAATAAAATATACGAAAGGGATAAATAGTATAAATAGGAATAAGAATACAAGTGAATTGCACATTTCAAGTATTGAAGTCTATTGCACCGTTGACTATTAACAAAAAGTATTGCACAAAAAGTATTGCACAGTGAAGTGAAGAGGCACTACAGCTTAGTTGTTCCCCCCTCCTTTGTCCTCCTGTTTCTCCTCCCTCTCCCCTCCAGAGAGGAGTTAAACAGTCTGATGGCGTGTGGGACAAAGGAGTTTTTAAGTCTGTTGGTTCTTGTCTTTGGGAGAAGCAACCTGTCACTGAACAGACTCCTCTGGTTGTTTATGGCCGTGTACAGAGGATGCCCAGCATTGTCCATAATGTCCAGCAATTTTTTTAGTGTCCTTTTCTCTGCCACTGTCACCAGAGTGTCCAGCTTCATGCGACCACAGAGCTAGCCTTCCTGATCAGTTTTTCCAGCCTGGATGAGTCCTTCTTTGCTGTGCTGCTCCCCCTGCACACCACAGCATGGAATGATGTCTGGCTTTTGAGGATCTTTTGGTCTACTCCACTTTGTCAAACAGGTCCCATTTACATGATTTCTTGATTTTAGAATAGGTGTGGCAGTAATCAGGCCTGAGTGTGGCTACAGAAATTGAACTCAGCTTTCCAAAGATGTGATATACCACAATTAGTTTATGTTATAATGGGGCCATCTGAATGTTGCAAAGGAAATTGAGACTCATCAGACCAGGCAACTTTTTTTTTCCACTCTTCTAGCTAGCTAACCTGTAGACTCATCTTTCTGTTGTTAGCTGACAGAAGTGCCATCCAGTGCGGGCTTCTGCTGTTGTAGGCCATCTGCTTCAAAGACCAACTAGTCACTTAAATCACCTTTCCTCCCCTTTCTGATACTCAGTTTGAACTTTAATAGGTCACCTTGTTAGTGTCCACATGCCTAAATGCATCACGCTGTTGCCATGTGATTGGGAAATTGGATGTTTGTGTTAATAATCAATTGAACCTGTGTACCAGAGAGTGCAGTTCATCGCAGAGTGTGCAGCAGCATGTTGTCATTTTGGAATGACACTAACCAGCAGTGCGTACTCTCTGCAGTGATTCAGCTTTAGGTTAGTGAACATAACGCTGCCTTTTATTAATTATTTTTGGAGTGTTTCATTTCTTTTGAGGATGGCTTAGCCTTAGTTACGTTACTACTACATCATCAGACAAGTGTCTGAACATGTAGCTTCATGCTGAATCAATTTAATCACCGGAGATCCATATTTGTGCATGCTTTCCATTAAACTACATTAACTTTGAATCGTATATGTTGTTTATGCTGGTACCCAACTGTCCTCTGAGCAGTCTTCTTCTCTCTGCCATCATTGCTCTCGGGAGAGATGGTGGTGGTGGTGGTGGTGGTGGTGGGGGGGGGGGGGGGGCAATTTTTGCTGCTTAGAGGAGGCAAAACTATTCAATTCAATTCAATTCAATTCAATAAAACTTTATTGATCCTGAAGGTTGACCCCGAAGGAAATTGGGTTTAATGAGGGCTGCAGTTTTCTCCATACAAAGGTCATGTTTTGAAACATCCTCTTTATTTAATTCATTATGTTTTTCTGCAAATGACATTTTAGGCACATTCTGTGTGATGCTGGGCTAAAAAAATAACATATTTGAGATAACTGGATATTTCTCTCATGAACAGGTTTCCATACTGGGTAATAATTACCCGACTTATCTTCTGTTGCCAGCTTTTTGTGCTTGTCCTCGTGATAAACAATCAATGCCAATAACTTAAAACCTGGTGGAGGCATTACTTCAAGTGTTACAGCTGTAGAAGGTTGGACGTGGAGCCTTCTCATAGATTAAATTTTACCATATCAGGTTGGTCTGTTACCTGATTTTGTTCAGTAAATCTACCAAAGTCCTCTCCATTGATGGACAGTGATCCAGTTTTCGTGATTTTGCAGCTTCACACCAGCACAATTATTTTTTACTAAAGCAATAAAAACACAATTCAAGTGGAGATTGTGAGCTTTAATTAAGGTTCTTAACAAAAGTATTGCATTGATAGCGTGAGAAAGTAATGGGACAGTTGACTGATGTGATTAAAAAGCTGGCGATCACCCACTTTAGTTCTCTACAGCCTCACAGCGCTGGTCTCTAGCCTGATTACGCAATCCTCATGTCAGTGCCACCTTGTCTGGAGGAACGACAACCAAAACAGAAATGCCAGCACTGCCTTTATTTTGTGGTTAGACAACTACAAAGGACACAACTCAATCCCAGGCTGGCGGAGGAGCCGAGCGCGACAAGAACTCTCCAAACCGAAAGCATCTGGCTTGGCTCTGTGGACTGTGACCATGAATGTCAAGCTCTATCTCAGGCTAACAATCTAACCACAGCTCATTATGCAAGCCAGCTTTCCCACACTCCCTGCAGGACACCCAGGCCTGCCTGCCTGCCAAGACTGCTTCAGAGTGGTTAAAGGGAAAAATCCACAAAGTGTCTGTAGCATGACGCAAAACAATCATCAATCTGCGATAAGGCAGAATCCTGCTCCTTCTGTCTCCCCTGTCTGCTTCCATTTGTGACTTCTTACATTTCCCTGGTTGCCCTTTGACAGCTGACAAGGAAGGATTATAAATCCGTTGCATCCATCATGTGTAGGTGGAGTGAATGAAAGCATGGCAAGAAGCACAAGTAGGTGGGAGTCTTTTTTTTCAGTTGAGAAAAAGCAGCATTTTACTCAAACTGTCCTGTGCCTGCATTGAATTCTGGTCTATTTCCTGATGCTGTGGGCGTTAGAGTTGGCCAGTGTGCTCGTTTTCTGACAAATTCCTCCCTCTATGATAACTGAAGACTGTGGGTGCAGAAAAAAGCATTTGCACTTTACAGCTGAGGACCTGAAAAAAAAACAGATGTTTTTCAATTTCTCTTGCTTTATAAAAAAAACTAAAACATTTAGGTGAATATCCAAAGATTACAGTTACATATGTGACCATAGTTGTAGATTTTTTTCTCTCAATGAGCCACAGCAGCCTGTGGTATTCTTCAGATGAGATGCACATTTTAAAGCAGCAAAGGCAATGCTGTAGGGGATGAAAAAAACACATCCACTGAAAATGTTTTAACTTGGGCAAAAATATATGTGGTTGTACAGGAGCTCTATGAAACTAGAGCAAAACAGGAAAGCAATTGAGGGAAAAATCCTTGTGAGTTTCTTGTGAGATCACTGACAGGTTCAGGATGGGATACGCACTACTAAAACTAGACCCCCATGGAAGATTTCCCGATCTCCGATCTGTTTTTTGTATTTAAGTAATTCACGTCTAAAGTTGGGTACAGTAGTAGGTTTAGTCTTAGGGTCCAGCCTTTATCCAGCAACACAGCTATCCATGTCAGTTTGGCGATTCCCACCTTGAAAAAGGTGCAGGGCTTTTTTCACCACAAAGTTATCCTACCATCAGAGCATCCTGTCAGGCTCTGTGGACTGTGACCATGAATGTCAAGCTAACAAGCTAACCACAGCTCATTATGCAAGCCAGCCTTCCTTCGCGCTCTGCAGGATATATACAGACCTGCCTGCCAAGACTGCTTCAGAGTCATTAAAGGAAAAGTCCAACAATTCTCCATCAGTGTGACTTGGAGCTGCTTATTTCACATGGAGGCACCTTACTCTATAAGTCATTTCAAGACCAATTAGAACTCAAACCCATCACAGACTTCTGAGCATAACTGTTTCCAGATCAAATTTTGTGTAGCAAGACGTTAATGATGAAAACCCTCATCGTAAACATTCAACATCTTAAAGTTAACTTGAACATTAGACAGTAAAGTCTCCAATTAGTGACTTTTATGAACACTTCATGCTTTCATCTCTTGTATTTCAAGGGTAGGTCTGGCTTTCAGTCAGTTTTCTAGTTCATCCCAATGGTTCTATGAAGGGTTGAGGTCAGGACACTGAAGGCCACTCAAGTTCTTGTACATCAAGCTTCTTCTGGAGTTAATTTTAAGGGATTTCCTTATTATCCACATACATTTGTCCACAAACCTTTGCCCACATGGATAATCTGGACATGATGCCAGATGAGGACTTTAAATAGACAGTATTTAGGCATTTAAAAAAACAAACACATAATGAACATGTAATGAAAATATGCGGTGAAAGCACATCCTTCTCCTCCTCCTCACACCCTCCCTGTCTCTGCCAGTGACAGCCAAGATCCCCCCTGAACTCCCATCGCGCTACGGTTGCTAAATCCCAACCGCTTTCATCTGCCAGCGCTGCAATGGAGTGCTCACACACTGAATAGACTTCTGCAATTACATTATACACAGGAGAAGAGAGGAGATGAGAGGGGAGGCTTGGATGGAGTCAGGAAGACAGAGGAAAAGAGAGAGATGAAAGAGAGGTGGATGAAAGACGACAGGAATATGACAGAGCAAGGAATGAATGAGTCAGGAGGGGGAAAAAAGAGATGGGAGAGCGAGAAGAAAGAGCAATTATCCTGGGCAGATATCAAGAGATGGGGACGGCGGGGTTTTCAATCTTTGGATTTGGAGAGAAAAGACAGACGAAGGGCAAAGTGAGATGGATGGATGGAGGGGGGGGAGAAAGATCAATGTGCAAGGAAAAAAAATGGAGAGAGGGTGGAGGGACAACGGGGGTGGGGAAGTAGTATGTGGATATTGATTAAATGATGAAATACAGCAGTGATCAGGTGGATGTTAGAGCACATACACACACACAGTTTCTACATGCCCTTGTTTGTCCTTCATGTTTGAGTCGGGTTTGTCTGATTACATATTTATGACCATCCATTTTTAACTTCTGGAATATTTCAGCACACATCTGGCTGCTTTTAAAGTCTGCGTTTCAAATGATCCTAACTTGAGATTTTCATTTGTTTTCTAAGATTATACATACACAACAGGCAATAAAATAAACTGACTTAATAAAAAAAACATGTCAATAGCACTCAACTCTTTTTATTCAAAAACGCCCCTAAAGCGGAAACTAGCTAAACAGCGGTTGATTAAGGGCTTAACTACATTTAAGTCCAGCTTAGTCAAGCTTTATTTATTTTTACTGATAATTTAGAAGAAATAAACTATTGCTGTAATTACAATTATGTATGCACAGTTATGTATTTAGAATTTTCAAGTTTCTTGTCAAGGAAAAAGTGACTCTCCCATTTATAAGTATAAGAGGTATGATCCAACTGAGCCAACCATCCATCTATCCAACCAACCGACCATCTATACAACAAACCATCCATCCCTCTCCAGCTTATCTGTGGTTGGGTTGGTAATTATAGGTAACCAGAGACTAGTGATGCGCAATGAGCAGTCACTTCCTGTGTGGACACCTCTTTAGCCTCTAGCCAACAGCCAATTTTGGGGGGCTTCCAATTAATCCAGGGTATCCGCTAAATGGATAACAAACAATAGACAATGTCTATTCAAATCTGATTCCTCAGATTCTGTACACTGTTCACTCTTTACATCAGAGGTGTCCAACTCCAGGCCTCAAGGGCCGGTGTCATACAGGTTGTAGATGTGTCCTTCACCCAACACAGTTCATTTAAACGGCTAAATTACCTCCTCAACATGTCTTGAAGCTCTCCAGAGGCCTGAGAATGAACTAATCATTTGATTCAGGTGTGTTGACCCAGGGTGATATCTAAAACCTGCAGGACACCAGCCCTTGAGGCCTGGAGTTCCCCACCCCTGTTTTAGGTAGATTTCTAAAAGGGTCTCTTTTGTCCTCTACAATACTTTTGTCAACACGTACCAAAACCTGCTTAAACATGAACTGTCAGAATGCAGGCGGATTACAGATGTGAACAAGGAGGTTGAGAATTAATTTAGAGCCAATCAACCTCATCCGGATGTGGAAAACCAGGGCTAACCATGTTGGAGTCAATGGAGTTATTATTTTATTTGGTTTTTGTTTTTTTGATAATGTACAGGGTGGGTCATTTATATGGATACACTGTAATAAAATGGGAATGGTTGGTGATATTAAAGTCCTGTTTGTGGCACATTAGTATATGTGAGGGGGCAAACTCCTCAAGATGGGTGGTGACCATGGTGGCCATTTAGAAGTCGGCCATCTTGAATACAACTTTTGTTTTTTCAATAGGAAGAGGGCCATGTGACACATCAAACTTATTGGTAATGTCACAAGAAAAACAATGGTGTGCTTGGTTTCAATGTAACTTTATTCTTTCATGAGTTTTTTACAAGTTTCTCTTTGTACACAGCCATTGACATGTCGAAGAGGTTAACACCTGAGGAGCGGATCGAAATTGTGTTGATATCTGGTGAACGCAGTAACTGGGTCATTGCAGCAGATTTCAATGCAAGACACCCTACGAGACCACCCATCTCCCATGCTACAGTTAGAAAACTGCTTGCTAAGTTTCGTGAAACTGGTTCAGTGTTGCATTTGCCAAAATGTGGACACAAGAAAACTGTCACTAATGAAGAAACATCAGTGGCTGTCCTAGCTTCATTCAGCAAGAGCCCACAGCGTAGCACTCGCCGCATGTCACTGGAGAGTGGCATTAGTCGAACATCCCTTCGGCGGATATTAGCTACTCACAAATGGCACCCTCACAAACTCCAGCTACTGCAGCATCTCAACGAGGATGACCCAGATCGGTGCACAGAATTTGCAGAATGGGCAAAACAAAAATTGGAACAGGACCCTCAGTTCACGCAGAAGATTTTGTTCAGTGATGAGACAAACTTTTATGTGAATGGTGAAGTTAACAAACAAAACCACTGCTATTGGTCTGACACTGAACCACATTGGATGGATCCCTCCAAGACTGTTGGAACAACAAAAGTGATGGTTTTGTGTGGTATATGGGGTGCAACGATAGTGGGTCCATTCTTCATCAATGGAAACCTCAAGGCCACTGGATATGTGAAATTGCTACATGATCATGTGTTTCCCTCTTTATGCACTGAAGCTGGCACGTTCCCTGAGTTTTTCCAGCAAGATGGTGCACCACCACATTATGGGTGCCAGGTCCGAGCATTCCTAGATGAACAGTTTCCTGGAAAGTGGATTGGTCGTCGTGGGCCAGTTGAATGGCCCCCAAGGTCTCCCGATCTGACCCCTTAGACTTTTATCTTTGGGGTCATCTGAAGGCAATTGTCTATGGTGTGAAGATACGAGATGTGCAGCACCTGAAACTACGGATACTGGATGCCTGTGCTGGCATTTCTCCTGCGGTGTTGCTATCAGTGTGTGAAGAGTGGGAGAAGAGGGTTGCATTGACAATCCAACACAATGGGCACCACATTGAACACATTTTATAAGTGATCAGAAACTTGTAAATAACTCATGAAAGAATAAAGTTACGTTGAAACCAAGCACACCATTGTTTTTCTTGTGACATTGCCAATAAGTTTGATTGTCACATGGCCCTCTTCCTTTTGAAAAAACTAAACTAAAGTTGTATCCAAGATGGCCGACTTTTAAATGGCCACCATGGTCACCACCCATCTTGAGGAGTTTGCCCCCTCACATATACTAATGTGCCACAAACAGGACTTTAATATCACCAACCATTCCCATGTTATTACGGTGTATCCATATAAATGGCCCATCCTGTATATTAATAGAAGTGCCACCGCTTAGAATATGCTATGTAAAAAGGGTGGGTGGAATAAGCTAACTCTTTACAGCACAGGTGTCAAACTCATTTTAGTTCAGGGGCCACATGGAGAAAAGTCTATTCTCAAGTGAGCCGGACTGGTAAAATCACTGTATATATAACTTAAAAACAACAACAACTTCAGATTGTTTTCTTTGTTTTAATACGATCAACATAAAAAATAAAGCTAGAGCCTGTGGACAGTATGTTCAAAATAGTACAGGCACAACATAGCTATTAATTACAAAACATTTCATGCTATTTGAAAGTTCTGAGGACAAAGAACACACAAGCACAAAGTGCCTCAGTGATTCACAGAAGTATATCACAGATCACAGAACTACATCAGGGTGTCTCATGCAACACTTTCAGTGGGGTTTCATAGTTTATTTGACTCCTGATACCTGGCATCGTTTAGCTTTCACCAGCTCATCAGTATCGATCGTCACATCCTGAGCGGCAGCTAACTTCAGGATGTGATTCAAGTGCTTGTGCATGAGCCTTGAGCGCAGTTTTGTTTTATTTATGCTCATTACAGAGAAAACTTGCTCACAAAGACATGTGATTCAGAACATGCACAACAGTTTTGCAGCGAGGGCTGTCAAGCTGGGGTAACCTGGCAGGAGATTCTGATAAAAATGTGTTCAAGCCAGCTGCGGCAAATTTGGTCTTCAAATCCAAGTCACACTGCAAGTCTATTATTTCAAGTTGGATCCTGACGGGCAGATCAAAGGGATTCACGGTGAGTCTTTCTCCAGTTCACCAAACAGGTGAACACTAACAGTCCCATTATTTTATCTTTGAACCGCTTCGTATCTGCCACACTTTGGGTCGTGCACACATTTTTCAGATAGTGGAAGTGAGCTGCATCACCACCAGTGAGCTGCGTCTCCCACAATGACAACTTCAACTTGAAAGAACGTAGGCTTTCATAATACTGCGTGACAACTTTGTTGCGTCCTTGCAGCTGTTTGTTCAAGTTATTCAGGCGCTCTGTAACATCCACCATAAATGCAATGTCCTGCATCCATTCTGCGGAATGAAATTCTAACACTGGTTTGCCCTTTTCTTCTATAAACTGTTCAATTTCTTCTTGTAAATCAAAGACACGTTAGTCCTTTATTTATCCAGGTAAAAAAATCTAATTAAGATTAAAAATCTCATTTCCAAGAGAGACCTGGCATGATGTGGTCTTTCTCTCTGAGAAGGCTGTCAAACTGAGGGTGATTGAGGCTTCTGGATCGGATGAAATTAACAGTTTGGATGACCACCTTCATGACGTTATCCATTTTCAGTGACTTGCAACACAAAGCCTCCTGGTGCAAAATACAGTGAAAAGTCCAAAAATCACATCCTCCATTTGCAGATTGCACTTTATCTCTGAACTTTTTTACAACGCCTGCGTTTTTCCCGATCACTGAGGGCGCACCATCTGTAGCCATGCTGACAGCGCGGGACCAGTCCACTCCGACCCTGTCCAGCACACCGACGAGTGCGGTGAAAATATCAGCTGCAGTCGTTGTATCTGTCATCGGCACCAACTCCACGAACTCCTCGGTGACGGTCAATGTGTCGTCAACTCCGCGGATGAAAATTGCCAGTTGTACAACATCTGTAATGTCCGTGCCTTCATCAATTGCAACTAAAAACACAATAAATGACTTTACTTTTTTGCTTCAACTGGCTGTCCAAATCCGCTGAAAGATCAGAAATCCTGTTGGCAACTGTGTTTCTTGTCAGGCTGATATTTGCAAAGGCCTGTCGCTTTTCAGGGCACACAATCTCCGATGCCTTCATCATACATGTTTTTACAAATTCACCCTCTCTAAATGGTTTTAAAGCTAGTGCAATTTTGTTAGCAACAAGGTAGCTAGCTTTCACTGCAGTGTTACTGATGGCTGTGAGTAAACACAGACTGCTGTTTCTTCAGACCCGCCAACAGTTCATTCACCTTCTCTCTTCTCCGCTGTCCTTGAAAGTTGTCATATTTATCGGCATGAAGGCTCACATAGTGGTGACAGAGGTTATATTCTTTCAGCACTGCAACATGCTGGGAACACACCAAACATACAGCTTTCCCATTCACTTCCTTGAATAAATAGGAGTATGACCATTTTTCTTGGAACGCTCTGCATCCACTTTTCTCTTTTTTGACAGACACATATTGGGGCAATGAGGGTGCCAAAGCACATCAGGTTTAAATTTCGCAGGCAAAACTAAGTAGCTCACAATTGCTATTGCGCCATCCAATGGATGCAATTGGAACAGCAGGTTCTTTTTTGAAAAATTGCAGCTCATTTTCATAATGCATTTTTTTTAATTTTATTTGGGGTGCCTTTCAGAAACCCAAGGTCACCTTACGAAGAACAAAATTAATAAAAGGAACAATAATCATAAAATAAGTTAAAATTGCAAAACAGAGCCTGACAACAGATAAAATCAGCACTAAAGTGAATAAACCAGTTTAAACAGATGTGTTTTGAGCTGTGACTTAAATACGGAAAAGGAGTCAATATTTCTTATGGCTGGAGGAAGAGAGTTCCAGAGCCGAGGAGCAGAGCGACTGAAAGCTCTGTTCCCCATAGTAATAAGGCGTGAGGACGGAACAGTAAGATGAAGAGCAGATGATGATCTGAGAGGGCGGGAAACAGTGGTGATATGGAGCAGGTCACACAAATAGGAAGGAGCAGATTTATGGACACACTTGTATGTAAGAAGTAAGATTTTAAAATTTATCCTGGCTTCTACGGGCAACCAGTGAAGCTGCTGAAGAATTGGGGTAATATGAGCTCTTAACGGAGTACGAGTTATGACCCGAGCTGCAGAATTTTAAGAAGTTGGAGTTTATGAAGGGACCTTTCAGGGAGACCAAATAGGAGGGAATTGCAGTAATCAATACGGGACGTAATAAGACTATGGACAAAGATGGCAGCAGCATGGGGAGTAAGGAAGGGACGGAGTTGGTTAATATTACATAAGTGAAACTATGCAGACTGGGTTATGTAATTAATGTGAGACTGGAATGAAAGAGTATTATCAAGTATGACACCCAAACTCTTAACCTGAGGGGAGGGAAGGGTGGGAGAACTTTCAATGTTAATGGAAAAACTGTGGGATTTGGTTAAGATAGAGGCTGTACCAACAAGTAAAACTTCAGTTTTATTACTGTTAAGTTTGAGAAAACTGGAAGAGAACCAGGATCTAATCTCAATAAGACGGTCTGAGAGGGAGGTAGGTGAGAGGGATGAATTGGGTTTAGAAGACATGTAGAGCTGGGTGTCATCGGCATAACAGTGAAAATTTATATTATATTTTCATAATATATGACCCAAGGGTGTAGATTTGGTTTTGGCATTGGTGGGGATGGATGATTCAACCACCAAACCCTGCCCTGTTTCTTTTTTTTTTTCTTTTTGTCTTTGCTTCTTGATAAAAGGAGAAATATACTTGCCTATATATGCTATTGTACGTGCTTTTAAACCATTTAAAATTACAATTCATAGTTTTATATGTGAATTATATAATGTTAAATTACTATTAATCAAATGACTAAGTATTTTAGATTTTAGTTTACTTCAGCCATAATCCATATAAATCAGGTATCATACAAAAATAAAAATAGCTTCAAATACAGTCATGACAATAATAACTAGAAAAATTTGCATTTCCTGCGAAAATGCTGTGTGGATGCCTTTACGCTGAGGATGTCTGCTGAAAAAAGCTGAAAAAGTTGAAAAAAAAAAACAAAAAAAATATTGCCCTGAGCAGGATTCGAACCTGGCCCTTCTGGTACTCAAGGGAGGTTCTCATCTGACTGCGCCACAGTCTTTCTCACAAAGAAGAGGTGGAGAGACTGACAATTCTGGTGAAATTAGCAGAAGCCGCGGAGAATTGGGCTGATAAGAGGTGGAAAGGCTGAAAATTTTACAGAAGAGGTGAATAAGTAGAATTTCTGCTGAAAAGAGATGAAAATTCTGCTGAAAAGAGTTCAATCAGCACAATTTCTACTGAAAAGAGTTTAATCAGCAGAATTTCTACTGAAAAGAGTTGAATGAGCAGAAATCTCCTGAAAAGAGGTTTTTGCTGAAAATAGCAGAAAAAACTGAAAAACTTTTCTGAAAAGAGTTCAATCAGAAGAATTTGTGCTGAAAAGAGTTCAATGAGCAAAATTCTGCTGAAAAGAGGTTTTTACTAAAAAGAGCTGAAAAGCTGGTATTTGTGCTGAAAAGTGGTGAAAAAACTGAAAAATATGCTGAAAAGGGGAGAAAAAGCTTAAATTTGTGTTGAAAAGAGTTAAAAAAGTTTAAGTGTTGACTGAAAGAAATGTTGCCATAAGCGGGATTTGAACCCCGGCCTCCCAGTCCGAGAACGGATGCTCATCTCACTGAGCTAAAACACAGGTCAACCCGGCAAGGAAAATCAGTGAGGCCACTGATGATATGGCAGAAATGGGCAAAAAATATTGCAAAAAAAATTCAATATCTCAAAAAGTATAGAAGTTATGAGCACCAAAAGTCATAGCCGGCATTAGCAGAAAGAGCAGAATTTTTTAAAGTTTGAATGGCAAAAATCGGATGAAAACTGTGGGAGTAGTTGAGTGCCAAAAAGTGTACGGAAGCAACTAGTAAATAGTGGAATAAAGAATAAAGAGAAACAGGATCTCAATAGTGTGGATGCCCTTGAGGGCATCCACACAATAAAGAATAAAGAGAAACAGGAACTCAATAGTGTGGATGCCTTGAGGGCATCCACACAATAAAGAGAAACAGGAACTCAATAGTGTGGATGCCCATTGAGGGCATCCACACAATAAAGAATAAAGAGAAACAGGAACTCAATAGTGTGGATGCCCATTGAGGGCATCCACACAATTTGCATTTCCTGCGAAAATGCTGTGTGGATGCCTTAAGGGCTGAGGATGTCTGCAGAAAAAAGCTGAAAAAGTTGAAAAAAAAATGTTGCCCTGAGCAGGATTCGAACCTGGCCCTCCTGGTCTAAGGGCGGCTATTTAGGTCACTGAGCCAAAGTCATTCTCACAAAGAAGAGGTGGACAGATTGACAATTGTGCTGAAATGAGCAGAAGCTGATGAGAATTGTCCTGATAAGAGGTGGAAAGGCTGAAAATGTTTCAGAAGTGGTGAATAAGCAGAATTTGGGCAGAAAAGAGGTGAAAACTCTGAATATTTTGCTGAAAAGAGTTCAATCAGCAGAATTTGTTCTGAAAAGAGTTCAATCAGCAGAATTTTGCTGAAAAGAGTTTTTTTTCTGAAAACAGCAGAAAAAACTGAAAATTGTGTTGAAAAGGGCTGAAAAAGCTTAAATTTGTGTTGAAAAGAGTTAACAAAGTTTAACTGTTGACTGAAAGAAATGTTGCCATAAGCGGGATTTGAACCCGGGCCTCCCAGTTTGAGAACGGACGCTTATCTCACTGAGCTAAAACAAAGCTCAACCCGGCATGCAAAATCAGTGAGGCCATTGATAATGTGTGTCATTTCAATGGTCAAAAGTCATAACACACATCAGCAGAAATAGCAGAATTTTTTAAAGTTTAAACATAGTATTTCTGCTAAAACTTAGTATTTATACTAAATAATATTTTTTTTCCTGCCAAATCATAGCATTTGTGCTGGAACACAGAAAATTCTGCCAAATCCTACAATTTGTGCTAAAACATTATTTATGATTTAGCAGAAACACTGGGACTTGGTAGAAATACTATGATTTACATGAAATACTTTGACTTAGCAGAAGTACTACAATCTAGGAAAAAAGTACTACAGCATAGCAGAAATTCTATCATTGAGCAGAATTACTAGGATTTAGAAGAAATACTAAGATTTGGCACAAACACTGATGTGGCTCAAGAACCTTTATTGTGCAGTTATACTATGATTTGGAAGAAATACTATGCTTTGGCACAAATACTATGATTTGGAAGAAATACTATGTTTTAGCACAAATACTATGATTTGGCTCAAATACTATGATTTACCAGTAATACTATGTTTTGGTACAAATACTCCACTTTGTCACAAATACTATAATTGAGTACAAGTACTATAAGTTTACAGAAATACTATGATTTAGCAGAAATGCAATGTTTTTGCAGAAACACTGTAATTTCGCTTAAATAGTATGAAATAGCAGTAATACTATGATTTGGCAGAAATACTACTTTTTAGCACAAATACTATTGTACAGAATGGTGTACGTCAGTTTAATGCTGGGTGGTGCTGCAATAGTAACTATCCTCGGTCAGAAGGAGAGGCTGACATCCAGGGATTAGATTACCACAGGTGGAGTTTATTGGCGGTCAGATGGATGGTACAGGGAGGTATGGCATACAGTAGGAGCATGTGGAGAGGTGATATGGTGTGGTTTCTATGATTAAGAACAGGGTATGCATTACAACATGCATACAGATTAAAGATTAAGAAAACTGGCAACAAATTCCTCCACTACAAATCAGTCTGATACCACTTCTTACTGGCGGTCAGATGGATGGTACAGGGAGGTATGGCATACAGTAGGAGGATGTGGAGAGGTGATATGGTGTGGTTTCTATGATTAAGAACAGGGTATGCATTACAACATGCATACAGATTAAAGATTAAGAAAACTGGCAACAAATTCCTCCACTACAAATCAGTCTGATACCACTTCTTACTGGCAGTCAGATGGATGGTACAGGGAGGTATGGCATACAGTAGGACGATGTGGAGAGGTGATATGGTGTGGTTTCTATGATTAAGAACAGGGTATGCATTACAACATGCATACAGATTAAAGATTAAGAAAACTGGCAACAAATTCCTCCACTACAAATCAGTCTGATACCACTTCTTACAGGGTTCACGTTTACTAAGGCACTACCCAAAAGGCGCCACAAGAGGGCACTCCAACACAAGAGATGACCTATTTACACTGTAAACAGCCCCTACTTAGCCACTACATAATACAAAGTCACACAAATACTATGATTTGGCAGAAATACTATGACTTAGTAGTAATACTATAACATAACAGATTTCCTAAAAAAAACTATGAAATTGCAGTAATTCTATGACTTGGCAGAGATACTACCTTTTAGCACAAATACTATAACAACGCAGAAATACTATGACTTAGTAGTAATACTATAACATAACAGTTCAATGTTCTTGCACAAATACCACAATATGGCAAAAATACTATGTTTTAGCACAAATACTGTGATTTGGTATAAATACTACGATTTGGCACACATACTATATTCCGCAGATACACTATAACATAACAGATATTCTATGACTTAGTAGTAATACTATAACATAACAATATTATTAATTGGGCACAAATACCACGATTTGGCAAAAATACTATGATTGGGTACAAATACTATGATTTGGCAATAATACTGCGTTTTAACAACAACTACTGAGATTTGCTTGAAATACTATTATTTAGAAGAAATACTATGACTCCATAGAAATACGATGCTTTGGCACAAATACTATGATTTGGCACAAGTACTATAATTTAGTACAAATACTATGATTGGGCAGAAGTACTATGTTTCAGTACAAATACTATGATTTGGCAGGAATACTCTGATTTGGCAGAAATACTCTGATTTAGCAGAAGTACTATCTTTTGGTAGAAATTCCTGCTAAAAGGTACTATTTCTGCGTTTTAGCAGAAATACTGTAATTTGGCATAAATACTATAATTTGGGATAAATACTATGATTTGGCACATATACTATATTCAGCACATATATTATAAAATAACAGAAATATTATGATTTGGCCCCAAAACCATGATTTTGCACAAATACCATGATTTGGCAAATATACTATGATTTTTCAAAAATACTATGATTTAACAGAAGTACTAAGATGTAGTAGAAGTACTTTGGTTTAGCAGAAATACTATGATTGAGGAGTAATACTTAAACATAGGAGAAATACTGATACACAGACACACATACACAGACAGTAAAGGGAACAGGAGCTGTTGAGAGTCTGGGCTTGGTATATGTAGGTCAGTTAAATTAGCTGCACCTGCTGTAGTCAGCCCTTACACACACAGACACAGAGAGAGGTGTGAGTTTTCTTCAGTGTATTTCTGACATTCAGGATTCCCCTCGAACAAATGGCCATAATTTCCTAACCGTAGAGGCTAGAACGGTCATTCAGACATCGTTTTGTTCAGAAGAGATGGGGGAATCTTCAGGTCTTCATAATTCAGAGATAAAATATGAATTATTAAAGATATTTGACTTGTGATGCACCATAACTGAGTAGAGCGAAGCAAAAACTGCCTTGACTTGCCCTCAAACAACGCTTTGTAACTCGAAATCTATTTGGAGTATCGATATCATTCTTTCACCATAAGAAACAGCAGACTTTGGTGAACAGTCATGGAAATTTTCAGAGCTCTGTGGAAATCCATCAAAAAGATATGATGAGAGAAAAAAGTGCCTCATTTTCAGAATTTGAATTCTGATGAAATCTGAGCGAGGGACAAATTTCCTACCCTCAAACAAGTCTAACTCATCTCAGAACGGTAATAGGTGAGAAAATAATTCTTGAATTGTGAGCATCAGGAGTGTCTGAAGATATACGGGGACAAGCCTCAAGTCTTAACTTCGCTTCGTTAAGGAGATATGACAATTTGAAAATGCCTCTCATTAGAGAAATCCAGCGGTGATTTTGAACAAACTCTCCATTGAGTTTATATGGAGAGTTTTCACACTTTGTGTTACTCTGAGGAGATTTGCAAAAAATCTATGAGTCCCACAACAATGATAGTGACATTTTCTGAAAGCCAGCAAAAATACCTACGTTTTGATGTATAATTTGTGGGGCTTGAGTGGAAATTGAGCGAGTAGCAAGAAGTTGTTCGGACATGAAGAGAAAATTCAAACAGTTTCACTGTCCCCTCTGAGTTAATTGCATAGCAACCATAGCAACGCATGTATTTTCTGAAAAATCACAATTTTGCAACTGAAGACTTAAAGAGAGATAAGATTAAAACGGTAGAAGATCTGAAAAAGCTGAATCATACAGGAATAGCCCAATCATTTGAGAACATTTTAAAGTTTGAATGGAGTTTCTAGGTGAAAGTATGAGCATGCAGTTAAGTTTCAAAGACAAGAAAGTTTTAGCAGAATTGTGGAAGTTTCCCATTCATTTCAATGGGACAAATTAAAGGAAAAAAGTGTAATATTTTAAAAAGTATAATAGCTATAACTACCAAAAGATATAGCACCCATCTCCAAAAAGAGGAGAACAGTTTAGAGTTTGAACGGAGAAAATCGGCAGAAAACTGAGGGAGTAGTTAACGTCCAAAAAACGTACGGAAGCAACTAGAATAATAAAGAATAAAGAGAAACAGGAACTCAATAGTGTGGATGCCTATGGCATCCACACAAATATGACTTTAAGGATTTAGCAACATTACTTCAGTTATAGTACACCAACATTAGCACTAAGGGAAAACTGAATGATCTGGTGGTTTTTGTCAATAAAACTACTCATCTAAGATTACCACAAAGTAAAAGATCTCTCAACAAACATCTCTCAGCCTTCTCCTCTCGTTAACTGAGATAAACTGCTGGCATATTTGTTTTACATCTATACTGTCCAGTCTCTCCTGGTGGACATGGTACAGCCTCTGTAAACTAATATCCTGGCTTGCTCGAGGCTCTCTGACAGTTTCAATCAAAATTAGAAATGCTACTCTGAGACTGAGATAATTAATAGTGCTGCCTGTTGTGCAGTTAGTTTCCAAAACACTTATTCATGGTTACATATACTTTTAGGCTGATGTGGGCCAAAACCTAGCATAGCCTGTAACGTTATTATGACACATCTTATGAGTGAACTTGACTTTAAGTGACTTACAGGTTTCTTTGAAAAATACTTTCTTACATCCAGGTTCTTCCTTTTTGCTGCCGTCCTCCTCTCCTCCTTGCAGGGCCTCGCAGCGCAGGTTTGCCGCTGCTAAAACTAAACAGAGCTCCCTGAAAGGCACAGCCAATCACATTGGCCATATTTGTCACATGAGGTAGGACTCCAGTAGAGAACGTAATTTTACTCTTTCTGCACCGCTGGGTGAATGAGACGCTGACAGATCTTTTTTTTTTTTTCTTTCTAGCGGGTTTGATTTCTTTACTCAAAGAGATCAAATTATTGGTGGGAATAAATTCAATAATCGCTGGATATTGGTGGGGACATGTCCCTTCCGTCCATGCCAAATCTACGCCCTTGATATGACCAAGAGGGAGCATGTAAATAATGAATAAAAGAGGCCCTCATCAGCTCAGTTTTATACTTTACAAAATCATCTCTCGGGCCGGATTAAACCCGTTTGCCACCCCTGGTCTACAGCTTCATGATCAGTAATTTAGGTTCTTCCTGTTTAATGCAATTCTTTGCTGCCATTTGTTTATGTTTTATTGGAGTTTTTTTTTTTTTTTATTGTTCTTGTCATATCAAACTGCAGTATTGAGCAAAATAAGTTGAAAAAAACCTCTTTGGTTCTGGAGTCAACATTTTAAAATAGGTTTTTGTTGCAAAGGAGAAAATGCACAACTTTTTTTCCCTCTACAGATTTTCAAAAAAGTAAAAAAGAAATGCATGTTTGATGCTGCCAATTATCAGCAAGAAAATGCAGCCTGTTCTCAATCCCCAGGGTTTCAGATACCTTCTTTTGTCAAAGCATGTCTGGCATCTCCTTTTGCACACAGTGTCCTTCTGAGCCTGCAGCAGCATGTTTGACCTGCTAAAGGCTGAAGGTAATTAGTTTTTGTGGCACGTTCCTTCAAAAGCAGCCGTGGAATTAATAAATGCCACAAAACGTTATTGCATTTCTCCAAAGCAGACCTCAGAATGCAGAATAATAACCCCCTTTTCAGGTCTTGGAGTTTCTCTCACAGCTCTGCTTGTGCTGAGTTTTGGAGACAGTAATCCTAATCCGGGTTTTAACAGGAAAATAAAATGATAATTTAACAGAGATGTGAAGTTCGGCCTGGATGTGCTCACTCTGGAGAATTTCCCTCATCTTCCCGTCCTTATTTGAAGTAAAAAAAAACCCAACCCACCCACACTGTGGTTTGATCTCTCCACACAGTGCTGTATCCGTGTGTTGTACTATGAAATGGACGAAAGCCAAATCTACTAAACATGGATTTTTTCGTCGGCCTCCGACCTCGTGTTTCTCTGCAGGACCACAAGGTGAAAACAAAAACAAGTCCGGAGATGGCAGCTGTTTACCTCCGCTCGTCCTGGAGTACAGTACTCTGTGACGTGTGACTCGAGTCAGACGTTCAGCTGTAAATCACAGCGAAGAAACAGTTTGACGATTGACTCAGACAGCCTAATCTCACTAATGGCTCCCTACCACTCTCTGAGATGGATGGATGTCCGTGGATGTGCACGATCTAATATAGTAACATCCTCTCCATACTGATTAAATATACAGTATGAGTGCATTATGAGACATTGTTCCCCTCACTCCTCTTACATAAGAGCGAGACAGAAGGAAACTTGTTGTTGCTTCACTTTGTGTTTTTTTTTCTGTCCCTGGCTACCTTTGAGGTCATTTCGTGCTGCACTAACTTTCTTTGGTGTCTCTTTGCAACTGTTTTTGTTGATTTCCATAAAAGTCTTGATTCACCACTCATTTCTTTATGATTTGCTCAGAAAACAGGAACTTAGGATGTATTGAAACGTACAAACATATAAGGCAAAAACCCCCAACAGAATTTGCGCAATTTTAATGAGCTGAAAGTAAATATTTGGTTTGACCATCTTTATTCTTCAGCACAGTCTGAACTCTCTTAGGCAGCTTTCTTGTCATGTCTTTAAGTCGTCTTCAGGAATAGTTCTCCAGGTTTCTTGAAGGACAGTCAAAGCTCTTCTTTGGATGTTTCTGCCTTTTGTTCTGTTCTCTGTCAACATGATCCCACACTGCTTCAATAATGTTGACGGTGTGTTTTTCTATCCAGGTATTATTTTACTGCATTCTCATGGTGAAAAATCTTGCTTTTGTTCATCAGATACTTACCAGATGGTATTACAAAGTGGATCAAAATCTGATGGCGCTTTTCTGTGTTCATAATTCATCAATTTTAAGTGGCTCAACAAAATAAGCCCCCCAAAATACTTGGGGGACTGGACTGGGTTAAAAATGAGTGGAAAAGTAGCCAAAAGAAACACACTGGAAAACCTCCACAAAGTTTTAAGAACTACTGGTCCAGAGACAGAAAGTCTGGCCCCTTGGAAGCAAAAATATAAAGAAATGACAGCTGGCTCAAAACTTTTGCACAACATTGTATGTGTTCCTTTCTGTTCATTTTCAAACTATTTTTTGTAATTTTGTGCCAATTTTCATCCATCCATGACTCTCTCTGGTCACTCTGTGACTGTTGTTTTCGGATGTCTTCATCGTGTACCACGGAGGCTCTGCTATGCTTGTGATAATTTTGTGTTGCCGCAACGTAATTTTCTCCTTCTCTGTGAACCATTTGCAAATCTTTTCAGTCCTTTTGTGTCATTTTTCCATCATTTTTGCCTCAGTTTGTCACTATTTGTTGTCATTCTTTGCCACTACTCATTTTTTAGGATGCTTTCCATTCTTGTAATAATTTTGCATGATTTTTCATTTGTTTTTGGTTTTTTTTACAACTATCTGTTTTGTTGCTTTGTGCATTTTTTTTAACGTTTTTTGTGATTATTTTGTTTTTCTTTTCCATATTTTTTGTGCTTTCTGTGTCTCGTTATGATGAATTTAGGGTCATTTTTGTGTTGCTTTTCAATATATTTGTTACAAGGACACTTCATTTTTTTGTTGTTTTTTCATTTGTTTAGTGAATCTGGAGACACTCAGCTTTTGTGGTTATTTTAAATGTTCTATTTACACTGTGCATTTGTGTTGTTTTCCATTACTTTTGTGCCTCTTTGTACACATTTTGTGCTTTCCATTATATTCTTGCATTACTTTCCTGTTTAGTGCAACTTTTATATTGTCACCTTTGGGGAAATTTTCAAATAGTGACTTTTTTGTTACTATTTGTGTAAATGTCATTCACTGGATGTCTGGATGTGACCAGGTGATAGTTTTTGTGATCATTTTGTTTCTCTATCTACATGGCAGAGCTATGCTTGTTGCTTTCCATACATTTATGTTTCTTCGTGATTATGAAAGATTAATTGAACCCTAGCGGCTGACACTACGAGTCCTCCTCACCCCTGGGCGTGTGCCCTGCATGTCCTATTAGGAATCCTTTCATGAGAATGGCAATTTACGTTTGCTGGCCTAGCAACTGTAAACTGTAAAGGAGTGGACATGGTTGGCAACGAGTCTTAGTACTACCCCCCACACCATAACACCACCACCACTAGCAGCCTGAATCTTGAAAGCATGGATCCATCCTGCCTTGTATTAATCTTGTTCATACCAAATTTTGACCCTACCATCTGACTGTTGCAGCAGAAACCGAGACTCATCAGACCAAGCAACATTTTTCTAGTGTTACATTGTCTAATTTTGGTAATTCTGTGTGAATTTTCATTTAAATCATTAGATTGCCATGGAAAGATAAGGACAATCAGCACTGAGCTGAGGCAGTTATGTGAGGCTGAGCTGAGTATAAAGAGAGGCTTCGCTGCTGGAATAAAACAGCACTTTACCCTGCTCCTTTTAAAATAAATACCTCCTGTGTCTGCAGTTGGTGCATTTTTATGATCCCCCTACAAGCTCTATGCTCATCTTTCTGCTTTGTTCTCCTTTCTGAAGACCCGTGTAGGACAGCTTTCGTCTCACTCCCGAGGTTTTCATCAGGGAGCGGCGAGATGCAACAGAGAGAAACACAACTGCAAATAAATCTTGGGAATTTATTCTTGGCTTTGACAGCATACGGACTAAAAATATTGTCGTGCGAGGTCCAGTTACTTGGCTAGACTTTTTAGCCATATCCCACGTAAGCTGGCAAGAGCTTTGCCACGTGATAAAGAAAGCTCAAATATAGCGACTCCTTTACAGAGCACACACACTGGCCTTTTAAATATAAGTTTATAATGAAGGTCAGAGCTGTTGGTGGTGTCACAGTGGACTGCCTTATATTAAAAAGTGTGGCTAATACTCTCCTTCCTCTGTTAGAAATCCTAGCTTGTAATCACTGTAGAGTACAGATGCAATAACAAACTCATATTGAAGTAGTGCCAATCAGAACTAGACACTGAGTGCATGCCAAATAAAGCAACAAAGTGGCCTCTGCTGAATTCTCTGCTGGTACAAAGACTAAAATGTCACCCCAAACTATTCAAAATATCAGCTGAGCATGTGCATGTGCAGCTTAAACAAAGGACACAAACCTGCACGTGTTTAAATTTTCATTTTTGAAAAAAATGTAAGTAGACTGACCTTGCCCATCACCCACATTTACTCTTAATATCCAAATTAGTTTAGACTAGACACTCTTTGACCTGTAACCGTTTTCTCAGTTTCCTTAATAAATAAGACTTGGGGTAACATATTCTAATTTTAGTTTGTCATTCTAGATGTGGGATATTATTTGAAGGTTGACAACTTAAGCAAAAAATTGGCTAAAATGAAAAGACGGCTAAGCGATGCGTATTTCTTGCCTCAGAGGTTTTCAGAAACACATTTTGCTGAAGCATCTTCTTAATTCGTAAGATGAAAATTAGCTCCAATGTTTGTTGAAATCTGGGACCTCACAATCAACATAAGCTATTCCTCTGCATGGTTATACAACCATGTAGGAGAAGGAGATCACTGTGTAGTACTGGCCGTCAAGCATCCATTGCAGTGATGCAAATATGCCCCTATGGCCAAGCATATCGTTATTTTGTCAGAACCACGGGCATCCAGGTTCATGCATGAGGTGTCCTTTCGAGCGTGCACCCAGACAGACAGGGTTGTGGCATCGAGCAAAAAGATCTGGCACTCCCAACTCATCATTTGCCAATATTCCTAAACCTAACCGAGTCAGGTTTTAGTGCCTAATGCTAACTACTGAAAGCAAAAGTTAAAAGTGAGTGAAAAAACAAAACAAATACGCATGTGAAGAACAAAATAAGCAAAAATGAAAACACACGATGCACTGTCTCCTAGCTGAGAAACCTGCAGCCTCCTAAGGCAGACTCGGTAGGTCTCTAAAATAAGACCTTTATCTCTCTGTGTTAGAGCAGCAACACCAGGGAGCAGATTCCTGAAATCAGGAGATGCAGCTGATAAATCAGCATTTCAGACCAGAATCATACAAAGCAAAAAGAGATGGTCATGCTCAAATGAAGACTTGTCACATGTTAAATGACTTGTCGTTAGCTGAGCAGTGTGTGGCTTCAGAGCCAGACGCTCAGTTCGAGCCTTCATAACAGGACTTCACTAACTGTCGGGAGATGTAGCAGTGACTACATCCATCTTCAATCTGTGGTCAGGATGACAACATGACGGCACCACCACAACAAAATATTAACTGTGGGTAATGTAACTCATTCCACATAATCCCCTGTAGGGCCCAACATACATAGAAAAGTTAAGACCGATACAGATACCAATACCTAATACTGATATTGATCCTTATACCAATACTGAGCGTAATACCGATACTTGGTTAAAAATCCGATACATTAGCTAATAATTTTTTTGATATGTGTAGTTATTTATGAGTTCTTACTTACATGTTGTAACACTAATATGATATAATCGTTTTACTGACCCAAAAAGTGGTTGATTACATGTTTATGCCCGAAACTGCTCGAGTTGGCAGCTGGTTGTCATTTGTGGTCTCCCAAACATGTGTTTTGTGAAACTATTCAACATCATTTGCTTTTTAGATTTTTACTATCGGCTAATACTCATATATCAGCAAATAGCTAATATGAGGCCGTCGTGGCAGAGCTAATCCCCGGGATGCATTTTTTCATTTTTACTTTCAAACAAAGACATAAATTGGATCAAAAATGACTGATCATGCCTGTTGAGCAAAGATTTTAGATTTGCACATGTTGGAATTTTAATTTTCTGATTCAGGTTGGTCCCTAGTTTAACGCCCAGTGAACAAATTCCATATGTTTCAGTGTTAAAATCTTTTTTATTTGACTGAAGACTCTTCAGCCAGTTAACATTGCTTATAATCCTGCTCAGAGTCTGGGACAAGCTAACATCCACCTCTTTTTATGGACTTTGTGGGTATATAAGGTATGCAAAGGAAGATACTTATAAAACAAGAACATACATAATCATAAAGGATAAAGCAACTCATTTATTATAATCCCCCGTGTGCGGGTAATGCATTGTTAAGAATGTAACTCACACTGAACACAGATTGTTCTGCTAGCCAAAGCCTTTTGTTGAAAAAGCACAATTTTCAGTCTCATAAAACATAAAACAAATATTTTTACACAAAGCTATAACCAGGTGTAATATCACCTGCTGCTTCAAAGTCATGAATCAATCTTTTTAAAATAAGACGCCGGTCGCTTCCTGAAGTGCTGCTGTCTGTGATTTATGGTGAAGGAGGGAAAAAAAGGCTTCCTCCCGCAGCTGTTTGTCATGACTGGAAATCTGCATTTAAAATTAATGGGTGGCAGAGAGCAGGAAAACGAAGCGTGGTTGATGAGCTCCCATAAAGACATGACGTCTGTGACGTGAGCTGAGCAGGTAAAGGCCGTGTGGGGGGATACAAAGACACAGCAGCTCATTGGATACATCGATACAGAACCTTGTAAGGGCAGATTAGCTGCTCTTTGGTATTCATCCAAAAAAAAGCATGTTAATTCGGTGCTATTTGCCAAAGGCTACTTTGGATTAAACCTCATGGGAAGGTGCAGAGGAGGGGGGATGTGACCAGTGGTCTGGGTGATTTAAGTGCATTCCTGCAACAGCTAATTAAACAGAGCAAAGGAGGAGTGAGAGAGAGAGAGATTGCTTTGAAATTCTAATCCCCCGATAGGCATTCAATTAAGGTTGGGACACTTTTACAACAGCTGTTAGTCTAGTTGAGGCGTAAACAGAGCGCAGCATACGCTCCACTCACCTCAAATCACACAGGTGGACACACAAAGCAGTGTGTCAATGTAGAGTCGAACCGCTGTCACGTACTTAAAGCTGTAGATGATAACGAAATATCGATCATCTTTCAGGGCCAACAGCTTATTATTACTGCATATATCGCCAGTTTTTACAGGCTAACATCCAGGTTTTCCCTCTTTTGTCCCACATGGTATTTACACTGATGGTTGTTATTTGTGTTTGGCATCTTTGCAAACTTTTGCAGCTTAAAAATGATGATGTGTGGGCTTTCAGCTGTCCATTTTCTGTGCAGAACACCACGTGAACAGTATCGCCTTTTCATGATTGCTTTCAGATCATACAAAAGAATGAAAATAAAGAAAAATAAAAGCTTTTTGTGCAAAATGCAGACCTAGTGCCTGCTCACTGGACTCATTCTCTTCCTGTTTCTTCTTTTATCATGATTAACACACACACACACACACACACACACGCACATATACATATATATATATATATATATATATATATATATGTATATATATATATATATATATATATATGTATATGTAGGGTTTTTTGTTTTTTTAACACTGCATTTAAATCACCATTCCACTTCTTACTTCTTATCAGTCAGACGGAGGTATTTCTAGAGCCAAAGCAAAACGAGGCTCTTGTCCTTGCTCAGATATAACAAGGACATTGGGCTTTTTAAAAATTCGATGTTTTTCCAATGGAGTTTTGAACGCAGCTTGATTAAAAAAGACAAAGCTGCTTCAAATGAGCTTAAATGGAGAGAAACAGCGTGGTAGACATGTGTTCAAACACCTGTGTCCCATCATGCCGTAAAAATGTCATAATTATGTGAGTTATGCCAGCTGTTTGTGCCAATCCTGTCACTGCTTCCTAAAGTTTCTTATATTTAGATTAAATATGAGACACAGAGAAGGAAAACGGGACACTCACTTCCTCCGACCATCCCCGGGGTCTGCCAGCAGGCCAACAGGAGCAGCAGCATCAGCCCGAGATCCAGGTGAAGAGACACGGTCATAACCTCCTCCTGTGTCTCCACGCACAAATACGCACACACCACCACCACCACCTCTGGCTCCTTCTGCACGCTTTCTTCTCTTCCTCACCTTCTCACCTCCTTTACCCCACCTCCCCCTGCTGCTTATTTACTGAAGGTCTCGCCACGGGGTCACCACTGTTTCCACATCACCCGTCATCTTCTGCTGCTGCTGGTGCTGCTGGTGTGGAGGGCACAGTTTTGCCAGACCGCACTGGTCGGACTCCCAACTTGCGCGAAGTAGGTCAGTAGGTGTGCAGCCTAAATCCCAGCCTCTGCTCTCTCACCGAGGGCACGGAAAAGCGCAGAGCGGAGCCCGGAGGAGCAGAAGAAGGTGGAGGGGGTGGGAGAAGCTAACAGGTAGTCTCCGTGTCTTGCGGTTTCTGGTTAAATGTCGGAGATTTCGTCGCAGCAGGTGGAAGGTCGGAGCTCGGTCATTTATGAGGAGAAACTGCGCTCATTCGGGGTTCGTATGGATACATAAGAGGACGAGGGGCTGATGCCGAGGCTCCCGACGTCTCTCACAGGAGGACGCAGGAGCCCAAAAGGTGGTCCCGTCTCATCCGGAGAACCGCAGGCTGGTTTAAAATCTGGCAGATTGCGGGGAACCTCTGAGGATCAGAAGATATATGTGTGTGCGTGTGTGTGTGTGCGCAGGAGCTTCAGCCGGGAACTCCTCACGTCAGCCGCAAACACAGCCGATCTGCACCGACACAAATCCTGTCACTACACAGAGCATGGAGGATGATGAGGATGAGGAGGGGGGGGGAGGAGAGCGAGAGAGGGAAGGTGGGTGGGAGGGAGGGAGGGAGAGGACGAAGAGGTGCGTTTCTGTTCGCGGAATAACCTGCAAGCTGCTAGAGACGAGCGCTCTGAAGTGCCAACTGTTGCTTATGTAATAAGCCTCGCAGCACTGATCTGAATTCATTCCTTCAGAGATCAACAAGTACAGCCACGAGCCCATCTGCCTCTGACTGGTTTTAAACTGGGTGCTGTTTAACCCTCAATTCCAGTCACAGCCTCCCAGTGGTCTGTGACTCATACTCACTGGTTTTCTATTTGAGCTATAGCTGCCGTTTTGTTACCTTTTAGCCATAGCCTTTATGTAAAAGATGGACATAACCACTGAGGACTGTCAGAATTTTCAAATAGTTGTTAACTTATTTAAAAAAAAATATTAAAAAAATAAGAAAAGAAATATCATTTGTAGGACTATTTTTTTCTCTTAACCCTTTAAAGCCAGTCAGAGCAGACACGCTCTGTTTTGCGTAACTATTTTTAAATCCGGGTAGAACTGCAACCATGTAAGCTAGCGCAATAATTTTTTTTGCTTATGAAATGGAGGAGTTGTACTTACATCTTATGGCATCAGCTTGATCTATGTCACGGTTTCCTTCCACATATAGCTTTGCAAAAATGGCATAAAAAGCACTTACAGCAACAAAAACATAATATTCCAGAAACATGCTTTGCCGATCCGATCAGCTGTTCATAACACTTCCTACGTCCATCAGCGTGAACTATCGCATGTCCGCCATGACCTGCCCGAAACCGGAAGTAACGTCATTTTGCAGAAATGCAGTTTTTTTTTTTACCTTCAGGGCCTTACGAGCCTATACTGGTGTTTTTAAAAGTTATGTTTGACTTTATGACTTTCTTTATCGTTTCTGGGATGCTGAGGACTCAAATTGCACTGCTGGAAATAGTTTATTTTGATGCATATGCTGCTTTTTTTTTTGCAAATTTGCATTATAATATTTATTTTCGTTTTTCCTGCAGTATATAAAAATTGGTGTATTTCAAAAATAAAACTATAAAGACACTCAAAATAAATTTCGTGTGATGGGAAACTATTTTGTGCAACTTTTTTGTATTTACAGTTTTGAGGGATAAGCCTCTTAAATTTCTCTTTTTATATGTTAAAAAAGCAAAAATGATTTTCAATTTTTTGGTAGTTTATTGCACTTTTTTGCAATTTATGTAATTACTATGCACTTAATGCATACATATTATTAAAATTTGGGCTATAATGGTTGTATTGATGTATATCAACTTGAAATGCTCCCAAAAATGGCACTACAGCATGTAAAAATATAATATAAGCTCTGGCGGACTTGGTTCTATGATAGGTCTTAAAGGGTTAAGCTATACACTCACTGGCCACTTGATTAGGTACACCTTGCTAGTACTGAGTTAGACCTTCTTTTGTCTTCAGAACCACCTTAATTCTTTGTGGTATAGATTCAACAAGGTGCTGAAAACATTCCTGAGGATTTTGAGATTGTAGCATCACACAGTTTAATGCAGATTTGTCAGCTGCACATCACAAGGCAAGATGGATCCATGTTTTCATGTTGTTCATGCCAAATTCTAACCATATCATCTGGATGGTATTAGAACAGGTGATGTCGTTATAGTCTTCTATTGCCTAACTTTGGTCAGCCTGTGTGAATTGTAGCCCCAATTTTCTGTTCTTAGCTGACAGGAGTGGCATCTGCTGTGGTCTGCTGCTACTGTTGAGATGCTTTTCTGCACACCTTGATTGTAACAGGTGGTTATTTGAGTTACTGTTGCATTCCTATCAGCTCAAATGGTTTATTACCTATTCAGGTTGTGTATCATGTTTTTAAAAAGCACCCAAGCAACTAAGTAATAAAGTAACTAATTACTTTTGAAAAGAAGTAATCAGTAAAGAAACTGGATTATGTTTTTGGAGAAGTAATTAGCAATTAATTACTTTTTCAAGTAACTTGACCAACACTTCTGGTTAGTGAAGTCCAGTTGTGAAGCTCCAGCTGAGTGTCTTACTCGCTCACTGGCTGATGACTCATAAATGACAAGTGATTAGCCAATACAGATGCTGTACTACCAAGTATTACTACCAAGACTTACTTCTAGAAGCACTTTGGTGTAAGAAACTCACTGATACCAAACCTCTTACTATTCTACAGGAAATGAATTTGTGAGCTCTGCCTGTTTGTCTTCTTTTTTACATAAAACACAACAAATATTGTTGTATAATGTTATTTTTCTTTATATGATGAGCAATGTTCCCTCTAATTTTTCATGTGTCTGAGCAAACACACAAACTCCCTGAGCAGTCCCTTGGACCACTGTGAGCAACAGCAGACGTTTGCACTCATTCATCTAAGTTACATGGTTTATTAAAAGAATCTAATTACAGTATTTACATTTCTTTTAGAATCCTTTTAATTAACTGCTTTATCCCACTTACAATGAAAAATTTAAAAAATCTTGTTCATGACCTGTGTAGTATGTTAACACTATTGGAAGTAAAACTAACTTGAACTGTACCAATTTGCTATAGTCTGTATCAAATAAGATGCCACACAAATTATTTACACACACAAAACTATCGACTACACTACACACTAATTACACAACGCAACACACTACCTTTCGACTCCAAACACGCTTAACATCACAAATCTCTCACATCTCCCGCCGCAGTCACTCCTACAACGTCCCCTTCTTCCTAAACAACCAAATGCCATGTTGCCATATCATTTGTTGATTTGTCAACATGGTACATTTTTCCACCAATAGGAAAGGGGGGGAGGTTTTTTTGGTTTTTGGCTTTGCTCACACGCTTTCGAGCGCTTTCCTTAGAAAACGCAGTTTTTACAGTTTCTTCCCGCAGTAAATATAAACAACGATAGTGTTCAGGAATAAACATCGCATATATTTATTTTAATCACAACTCTGGTTTTACATGGCCCATCAACACAATTTAAAAACTGGTATATAGTTTGAAGTCCACACTTTAAGACAAAAATGGAAATCGGGGTTGTCTTGGGTTGACATAACATCTTTTTGCTATGTCATCTTAATTTGGTCATGTGATTGGTTTACCATGACTACTTTATTCTTCCTCAGCTAATCAGTAGCACATGTGCGATTGTCTCCCCCTCCTAGCTCCCAGTAAGCTGAAGATAGGTTCAAGCGTCTGTGCGTTGAAACATAGCAACGAGTCCACACCGCATTTTCTTGTTAGTAACAGCATTGTAATGATTGAAATGGTAATTATTCAGATTACTAGTTACTGAAAAAAGTAACGGCCATTATTCCCATCTCTGATAATGACACAATTATTTGTATTTCTGCTACTCATAAACTAGTGACAGTATTTATTGATCAGTATCCACAAATTAAAATTGTAAATAAATGACACTAGTTGTGCACAAATCTGACTGAGACCCTAAACTTTACCTTAAATTTTCCGTCTTCCCTACTCACATTTCCAGTGGTTGTACGCGTTGTCATTAGTGTGTCTTCCACTTTGCTACCTAAAACACCGGTGTCATAACCTGTCAATGATGTTGATTAGCTGCGTATAAATGTGAATCATTGGCTGGAGCCGCCAGTCACCGGTCACTCACTGACTCACACTGCAAAACGGCACAGAATGAATTGTTACGTATATATTTTAATTTGAATTCAGGTTGGAATTCTTTGTGCGTAGCGCAGATTTTCTGTGCTCGGAGACCGTGTCAGCAGTGCGCGATTGCGCACACACGCAGCTTAGAGGGAACAGTGATGATGAGTTGATTATTGCCAGCTGCCTTACAGCCACTAATGTGATGGAGTAATAATAACTTGCACCAGGTTTTCAGCATTTTCATGACTTTAGAAGCAGTTTCGACAAACAAATATGAGAAAAAATAAAAGTACACGTGCAAGTGTGCTGCACAATGTTTGAATCACACGTTGTGCAAACAGCCCTAACCCTTTTATAAAGCAATACTGAACAAAAATAGCACAAAGCATTTAGTGATTTTCTAAAATGTAGTATGGATTTAATGACTTGAAATACTTTTCAACACATGAATGCATATTAAAGCTTGCACAGAGGAAGACAGAACCCATGAAACTGCACCATTATGTCTCACAGTACCGACTGTAGTTAGGCAAATATAGTTTCTCATTGATATGCTGTTTTTCACAGGCCACAGAATTGTCCTTTAATATTTTAACCACTACTTGGGGTTTGTTATTAAGAGCTTTATTTCAATTATAAGTCTCTTGAGATACTTTATGTACAATTCAGAATAGTTTTTTCTTTAAAAGATTTACTGAAAAAAATGACGTAACTACATAGAAATACTGTAATTCCGTGTTGCATGATTATAGAATTACACTATAAAGCCATCTCATTATAACAATGTTATCCTAAAACTGTAACTAGAAAAAAAGCTGCCTTTAAATAAGCTAACTATGGGATGTAGGGCTGAGTATATGGACATATATGGACTTCCTACGTTGAAGCTTGAGTTATGGCAGCTATGAAGCTGTAACACCTACTCAGTAAACTGAGTGCATGCCTTTCAGCCCTCTCCAAAGCCTTTATATCACAATAATGGTTCTTCCCAGATGTTGGATGGTGTCAGAATAAAGCTCGATATATTTTCACGGTCTTGACTTTGTTCAGACTCATATTGGACTCGAAGTGAAGCAATCGATATTTTCAGCTGATATTTTAATTTTCTTTTGTATACATTAACTTTAGTGTATTTACTGAAGCTTTGCCTTCATAGACTGAATATTTATGAGCTTCAGGCTCCCAGAGCACATCAGGAAGGTTCAAAATTTGGTGCTTTGTCTTTATTACCTCCACCAAGTCATTGGTCATTCTGCCTGTATTTGAGCCTGAGAGCTCAAAAACTTTGGCTTATATCCACAAAGGTCTTCGTAATGATTTGTTGATGGAAAATCGACAAAAAGCCTTGTAAGAATCATAGTTTCTAAGTTATAAGTGTGGTCTCTGTTGTCAAAATATAAAAAGTACCATGTAAAGGTTTAAAATATCACATCAGATATGACCTCTGACCTCTCCTTTAAGGGATATGAAAGATAGATTGATCTGAAGGTCAGAGTGATAAAAATGCTATAAATGGTAAATGGCCTGTATTTGTATAGCACTTTACTAGAAAAGGAAAAACTTGTATTAAGGCACTCCATGATGCTGGATGGTCTTTGAGACAATCGTAGGCATAAAGTGTTCTCACACTGTGGTGAAGTATGCTTTGGAGTCGATTGCTGGGACAGATACTTGCAAAATGCACCAAAGACTTGAATCCTATTGAACAAATTTGGGACAAAAGCTTCATCCGAAGCAAACCTCTGGAAACAGCTGGAAATTTGGAACTCAATAAAAAAAAAAAAAAAAAAAAAAACAGTTCGAACTTACATATAAACAATGTCAGCAAGAATTTGAAAAGACTTACATGCAAACAAAGCTCTTATTCATAATTACATCACACATAATTACATGTGTGAAAACGTGTGCATATTAAAGCTGTTAGATTGTTTGACCACACCTTGATTGCTTCAGTTCAAATCCACTGTGGAAAATAACCGAGGCAAAGATGTGAAACCTGTGTCACGGTCTAAATACTTGTGGACCCAGCAGTGAAATACCTCTTTAATAAAGTCCTTGTTTAGACGCTGTAGGGCAGCAGCTGTCTGTTCTGACAGCCTTCATTCGTCATTTATCTTGAGCTGAAGATTTCGATTTTTAGCACTGCGAGAGAAACTTCACTGCAAAACTACACAGGTTGACATTTTCAACATGATTTATTGATTCGAGATCAAAGGCAGCGCATGCTTTTCTGGGATCAAACAGAGCCAAATGTCTTAAAAACCTCAGAAAGGGTGAACTAAGGAGAGTACACGTGTATTATACAGGGAAACAGCATGAGAATCAGACTGCTCACCAGTATTGGGAATGAGCCACATCCTGTTTGAAAAGTGAAATTCATGTACTGAGCTGCAGATAAACCCTTCTTCCTACTAATAATTCAAGAAGTCTTGCTGCTCGTGTCTTCTTAGTCAGTCTCCAGCAGTTCATCCAAACTGCTTCAAAGTTGACACGTCAGTGGGGACAACACGTAAGTGTAGTGTTGAGTTTGATGTTGTCATGAAGAGTGTAGATTTAGACCAAGATGCAGACTCATAAACAGAACTGAACAAAAACAAAGCTTTATTTGGGAGAGCAGAAAGTCCAAAGGCAACCAGTAACAGAACCCGACAAACTCAAACTGGAAACACGGGAGGAAAGACCAACAGAGAGCAAACTGTGAGCATGGCAAGGAACTTATGGCAAACTTTATATATACTGAAGGTTAGTCAGAAGGACAAGACACAACTGAGGAAAACAGATGAAGTTAATCAGCCATAATTAGACTGGGGATGAAATCTAAATACAAAGCACACGGACCAAAAGACTATCAAAGTAAAACAGGAAGTAACATAACAGAGGAATGCCTAACACTGAGACTGAAGCTTAACAGGGAGCACAGTGACAAAGTGAAACAAGGACTATGACCATGAACATGACTTAGACAGCAAAGCTAAAACTTAGAAGGTCTATGAATATATCACAGATAAACTAACCAGGTGGCATCTGCTGAATAAACGATAGGCTAAGGGTTTATGGCACCAAAGTTGAGAGAGCATGACGCATGATGCCCCTTTTGTCATACAGCAAACAGTGAGCATAGCCAGATAGCAAGGCGATGGGTAGGTGGAAGTAGTCGTTACGTAGCAAAGACGTGCGCTTGCTCACTTGCAAGAGGCCGTTCATAAGTTGTTTAGTGCTGTCTTGCCTCCGTTTCACCTCTTTCTGCACGACCCACATGGAGAGGCATTCGGTAGCATTAATGTCACTTTCTCAGCGGTGAGACATCGATAAGAAACATCTCAATGTTTAAAGAGTTAATATGAAAGTAAACCACCCTGTTTTGCCTGGAATTTAGGCAAAATAAACTTCCAGCTGTGCAGAGTAATGCCAGACATGAAAAGATGGTGATAATTTTTTGAGTGTACCTCCCAATTTTGTCATATTGCAGATATGTGCTTTGCCTCGTGTCTTAATGAGCTGGTATGTTGTGTGGACGCGGGGTTACAAATCTCTTTACTTTAATTTTTGGGGAGTTTTCGAGGATTGAGTGAAAGTTTAGTCATAGATGTTTTATGTCTTAAAGTAACTTAAACTAATTATCCTGACACACAACCAGTGTTTTGCTTTGTTGACAGGAGCCAGGTGAGGTGATTCAGACATCTGCTTACAACGCCTCCAGGACGCCTCCCTGTGGTGGTTATTTTGAGCCACTGGGAGGAAGACAAAAGTGGGGAAGATCAAAAGCATGCTGCAGGGTTTAAATATCCCATCTGGTATGGGAACGCCCTGGGATCCCCCTGCAAACACTGAATCATCTGCTGGAGAGATTTTTGATCTAAAGAGGCGAGAGAAGACAGAGAGGGAGGGAGAGAGAGAGCCCACAGAAGCAACAAAGACGAGCACATAAGAGGAAAATATCTGAGGTCAATCAGCAAAAAGAGCCACAGATAAAAAGGCTTTATATATATATTTATTTTAGGATAAAAATGTCTTTACAAAGGATTATTTCACCCCACAAAAGAAGCACATAGTACCAGTTATTCAGTTGTTCATAACTCCAACTGGACACTTAGGAGCACCTGTTCAGCTGGTGTATATATCTAATCAACCAATCCATGTAGACAACCTGGGGTATTTAGGTACATAGATTAAGATGACCTGAGCATCAGAATGATTAAGAAAGGTGATTTAAGTAACTTTGAATGTGGTATGGTTGTTGGTCTGAATATTTCAGAAATTCCCAGATCAGCTGGGATTTTCTGGCACTTTTGTCTCTCTCTGGGAGAAGATGTCTTTTTGATGTAAGAGGTCAGAGGAGAATACAAAACTGCTTTAAAGTGTCAGGAAGGCCTCAGTATCTAAAATAACCACTTGTCAGAAGAGCATTTCAAGAACAGCAGAAGACCACACCAGGTGCCACTCCTGTGAGCTAAGAACACCAAACTGAGGTGTTGGCTCACCAACCTTGGACAACAGAAGTTTGGAAAAACATTGTCTGATCTGACGAGTTTTGATTTCTTCTGCTACATTCAGATGGTAGTGTCACAATTTGGTGAAAACAACATGAATGCATGGATCCATCCTGCCTTGGGATGTGCTTACGGCACATCTGCATCAAACTATATGATGCTAAAATGTCAAAATCTCTGAGGAATGTTTCCATTACCTTGCTGAATCTGTGCCGTGAATGATTGAGTCAGTTCTGAAGGGGCCTAGCCCAGTATTACCAGGGTATACTTAATAAAGTGACCAGTGGGTGTAATTCTTCCATAATGAATCAGATTCGCATGCAACAGGGGGTCCAACCAGATAGTAACAAGGTGTACCTAATAAAGTGGCTGGCGACTTTATATGCTTGTGTGACGTTTTTAATGATGACGATGTTTCCTACTGAGAATTTGTCTGTTTGCTTCTACTACAGCTTCTCGTAGTTTTACTGGAACTGGCTCTCAGCTGCAGTGGGGATAATGGAAGGTTCTGTGAAATACTCCATCCGCACGTTTTAAACATTACAGGCTCTGATTTTATTGTAATTTCCCACTTCAAATTGCTGTGTTGTGATGTTCTGGAGAGAGCCATGACTAAAAAACGCAGAGAACCCAAATCTGCTGCTGCAGGAGCTTCAACTTTGAGGGTTTTTGCACAAACTACTTTAAAAGTGACACATCTACAAACCTTTTTACCATAAGCCACATTCACTCTTTCTGTCACACACATTCACGCTCCGATGGATGCATCAGGGGCAGTTTGGGGGTTCAGTATCTCACCCGAAGACACTCTGACATCCAGACTGGAGGAACCCGGGGATCAAAACAGCAGCCTTCTGATTGGTAGACGGCCTACTTCCTCCACTCTGTATTGAATAAAAGATGATGGGTTTGGATGTTTTGGAGTTGGCTGATGTGACAAAGGTTCTGTAACAACCGTGATCATCACAGTCTATTAAAAACACAGCTGCTTTATTAAAGACGTAATGATGAGCTCTGCTTTTCCATCTCTGCTCCTGGTAGGACTCGCTAGCAAAAATTAAGTTTTACTTCCTTATTTATGGCAAAATGCAAATGTATGTTTCAGCTGCGTGGGGAAAAAAAGCAGAAGGGAAGAGCCCTTAAGTGAGTATGCAGAGTAAAAGGATTAAAGATGACTGTTACACAATGCAGGGTAAACTTATTTGACACATTTTAAGCCGATTTTTGGCTTTGAATATTTAAATTTGACCTAATTTTGTTGAAGCTTCTTTTCAGTCAGGCCTAAAAATTAAAGATGCACCAAAGAATTTAATTATTTTGCTTCCTGAATACATTTCCATGCAGCTCTCAATCACGTTGGCAGGTTTTGTGTGTTTGTGCTGGGATAATTAAATCTGAATAATAGCAATGAGAGTACATCCCTCCTTTGACTTTAATGCCCATGGGTCATTAATGGCAGATTTTGGGTGAGCTTTAAATCCAGATGAAGGTGCACAGCAGTGGCACGCTCCTGTTTACTCCTGCAGCGTTTCAGTGTACCCATTCTGTCCACCAAGGGGCGCTAGCAGCCTGCACTTAATCATGTGTCCTTTGGCAGTGCCAAGATTATGAGTCAACCAACTTGAAATCATGTTTTCCTTCAGCACAGCACAGAAATCCAGTGAAGAGAGGCTGGTTCATGAAGGCCAAGCCTCATCGCACAATAGGATTAGCCAGAGGATTTGTCGAGACTTTACAAGCAGGAAATGGAAAGAAGAGCAGAAGACTGAAGAATACTGAAAAAAACAAAGCAAAATCATTCAACGGGAAAGTGAGCTGAAGCTGAAGGAAAGGTCTTTAGTTTTACAGATAGTTTGTCAAGAATCTGAACTGATTTGAGGATTTTCAATTTAATCCACAACAGCTGTCAACTATTATATTTAAGAGTGAAATATTAGCATTGTTTCAACATTGCACGCATAATTATATTTAAAAAAATATGTGCGCAGACTCACAGACTGTTTTCTTATCAACATGCACTTGTATTTTTAATTGGTTTAATTAATTTGGTTAAAAATGAATTTGACTGGTAGCATTAATGTTACTTTTTAGGTATTTTTTTCATTATTTCATTCAATTCAGTTTAATTTATATATCTCCGGTTCACAATAACATTCATCTCAAGACACTACAGTGTTAGAGAGATAAGTCCAATAATTAAATGACCACTATGAGCAAGCACTTGGTGACAGTGGGGAGCAAGAACTCCCTTTTAACAGAAAGAAATGTCTGGCAGAAGAGGGTGAGGGAAAAGAGAAGGAAGAAAAAGAGAGCATAGGTAGACAGGACAAGAAACAAACCATGGGAGAGAGAAGGCACATTCTGATGGCTATAAAGCAATAATAAAGGGATGGTTCAGCCCTTATACTTTATCAAAAAGGAAGTTTTAAGCCTAATCTGACGGGAAGAGAAAGTGTCTGTCTCCTGAATCTAAAATCCAACATTTTATTTGAAATCCTTCTATGGAAGCCCATCTTCTATGGAAACAGCTTCCAATTTAAAGGGATTTAATGAAGCTATTATAAAAGAAATACACTTGCTGGTCCCCTTTATTAGGTACAACTTGCTACTACTGGTTTGTAGCCCTTCAGAACTGCCTTAGTTCTTCATGGTATAGATTCAACAAGGTTCTGGAAATATTCTGCAGAGATTGTGAGACAATAGCTTCATACAGTTTGATATAGATTTGATGAGTCTATACTTTCAAGCTGTTTATGCTAAATGGTGACCCTACCATCTGAATGTTGACCAGGCAAAATTTTTTCAACCTTATATTAATCCAGTTTTGATGAGGCTGGGTGAACTGTGGCTTTAGCTTCCTGTTCTTAGCTGACAAGAGTAGTGCTCAGTGTGGTCTTCTGCCACTGTTGAGATGCTCTTCTGCATACCTTGGTTGTCACAAGTTATTGTCTGAGTGGCTGTTGCCTTCCTATCAGCTCAAAGCAGTCTGACCATTCTTCTCTGATATCAACAGAAAACTGCCGGTCATTGAATTTTTCTGTTTTTTGAATCATTCTCTGTAAACCCCGGAGTTTCTGAAATACTCAGACAAACAACCATGCCACATTTAAAGTCCCTTAAATGATCTTTCTTCTCCATTCTGATGCACAGTTTCAAGTTCAGCAGGTCATCTTGACGATGTATTGACACCTAAATGCACAGTCCCTACCATGTGACTAGCTGAGTAGATGTTTACATTAATGAGTAGTTGAACATGTGTACCTAATGAAGTGTCCAGTGAATGTATCATTCTAGTCCCTGTTAATACTATTGCTGCGGTGTTTTTGAAAACAGCCTGATAATAGTAAATAACAGTAATCCAGCCTACAAGTAATAAATGCATGAACTAGTTTTTTAGCATAACTCCGAGACAGGATGTTCCTAATTTTAGCGATATTGCGCAGATGAAATAACACAGTCCTCTCTCTTTGTTTTATGCACAAGGACATATCCTGGTCAGAGATGACTCAAAGATTTCTCACAGTGCTACTGGAAGCCAAGGCAATGCCATCTAGAGGATTCAGGATTAAAATCTATCCAATATTTGCTTAAAAATATCACACAAATGCTTCAGTTCAGCATAAAATACAAGGTAAACATGGTGTGTAAACATTTGTTTGTATGTTTTTAACATATTAAATGCAAAACTAGTTCATGACAATAACTTATTAAAGATACCCCTCTGTCAGATATGCACTGTGCTGAAGGGTTCATTCCCATTCTTCACAGCTCAGCGGTCCGGGCCACCTAAAAGAAACCCTCAGAGATGTGAATAAAAATAATAATAACACATTAGAAACAACATCAAGAATTATGCATCACAAAGCCTCCCTGCTGGGGTTTAATAGATAAATTAATGCTCTTATTTAAAGATTGCCCTCACTTGATTTTGGCTTCTTGATTTGCCTTCTTATCTTATTTTTTCCTCTATTTTACACATTTATGCAGCCAGCACAAATCAGAAACCGCCCACTCGAGGAAAAAAAAAACTGCTGGATCTTTACTGGAGGGCGAACAGAAACGCTTGAAATTACAAGGCCTAATTTATTTATTTTTCCTCTATCCTTTGCTAATGATGAAAGCCAGTCATGCGTGGACTAAATGAGCAGCTCCGCATATGGTGCTGCAGCCATGAGGAATGTCAGTTTTAGTGGGCAGCAATTGTCTGCGTGTCCGTCCTGCACGATTCACCACGCTGCTTCAACATGAACTGCAAGAGTAAAAGAAATCAATGGAGGGGCTGGAAACCTGAGGTAGACACTGCCCAGAACTTTATGTTGTCAGAAATATAAATAAATGAGGCTTTTATCTCCATAGCAGCATTTTATCCACACATAGAGGAGCCAGTTATAATTTCATACAGGCATGAGTACCAGACAGCTCATCTGGCCCGATCTCAGCTACAGCTACCTCATGCAAACATTAATGTCACCCCCTTGTGCTGAGCTTTAATATCGGTTAACTGTGCACTTTTGTTGATTGCCTGTTGTAGATGGTGTAGATGTAGAAAGAATTTCCTACATGAAACAACCTATGAAAAGAGCTCATAAGTGCCATTTACAGCAGTTCCACTATATTCAAGAGAAAGCCAACATTAGTATCGACGATCATACTGTTAACTATTAATATTTTTATTTGACTGATATGATTCCCATTTTGCTGTGTAGAGGCGCTGTTTTTATGTAGATGTATAAATAAATTTGATACAGAAATATGTACTGAAGAAGTGAAACTTGCAGCTTGTAACGTACACTTTTTCTCAAAGAAACAACATGGTCAGGATAGTCGCCACAGTGGGTAGCTCTGCACGGTTGATCTGGCAGATTTTTATATACCAGATGCTGTTTCTGATGCAACCCTGAAGAGATTTGTCTCTTCGCCTAGGATCAAACTGGGAAAAATGATATTCTTCATACCTTGAGTCGTTTCTCTTCTTCTCCAAACGTTTTCTTCCCATCATTCTGCTACAAGTTCATCTTATTTTTTAATATGTCCAAATAATTTATTACTTTATTAATGATTATAACTATGCAGGCTTTCAAAATCTAAACTGACCTTCTTGTTCTTGAGTGCAACCAGTGGTTTGCACTCCACTGTGTTTCCATTCAAGAAGGCGTCTCTTTATTGTAAGCCTCGACAATGATACTCCTGCCTGCTCCACAGTGTTCTTGACTTGGTTAGCTGTTGTGAAGTTGTATTTATTAACTGTGTAAATAATTCTGTCATCATCTGCTTTAGTTTTCTTCTATGGTCTTTTAGTCCTTTTGGTGTGCTGGCGCACTCCTTTTTAAAAAGGAACCAGCCTGTTGCTTTGGGAACACATAAAGTTTTTGTTGTCTTTTACTTTCAGATTTTCAGCCTAATGATGGCCTCCCTCACTTGGACCTCATATTGAAAATACAGAACAGCTACCAAATGCAAGTTTGTCATGGAATAATTAGGCTAATGATCTCAACTGGCTCTCAACTTTGGGGTAACTACGGTGGACTGTGTATAACTATGGCTGTAATTCCTAAAGAGTAAATGCAAGGATGTCAAACTCATTTTACATTGTGGGCTACATACAGGTGGACCAGTGAAACTCCTTTTTCTGGCAGTGTAAAGTTTTTTAACTATGCATTTAATCCCTGAGAAGTGCAACATCAACAGAACATTTCTGTTTTTATTCATGATAAGGAAATGCCACTGTAGTAAATTATTGTAATTATAAAAGATTTTGTTAATTCACAGAAAATGCCTTTTTTAAAACTGTAGACCCTTTGTTTAAAAAGAGCTATATTTTTAATGACTATTCTTTCATGTAATTGTTTATCTGTTACTCATTTACTTGGTTTAGTATGAATGGCAACGATGGAGGTCTTTATCCGTTCCAAAGCTCTAGTCTTTGCTGAGTCGATTCTGTCCCTTCTCCTTAAGTTTGAGTTAATGCAATAGTTTTCTTAAACCCCTTAAATTAAGGCTAAAAGTCTACACTTCAAACAATCCACTGTGGTGGTGTACAGAAGCAAACAATGGTGGCATTGTGGACCAAACTCACTACAGGTTTATGTTGGGGGTCGAAACAGCAGGTACCAATGCAAAGCAGCAGTGATGACATCCCAGAGGGAGAGATGAATGAGACATTTTGCAGTTTAAACAGACTTCAAAATGGGAGGGTGTGTTTTGTATGAGGAGAGAAGCATGTATGATGTGGTGTAGCTGCCTGAGCTGGCTCGCAGGCTTTTGCTCCATTCAACTCAAAAAAATGTGCAAAGAGTTTAAGCCCATTATTATCGTGACCTTCATACTGGAAGTAGAGTTTCAGCGCCACTCCAGCTTCATTAAGCCATACTAATTCACCCAAGTGAGTCATCTTCATCTTGCCTGACACTAAACTGTTCATATCTGTCCGACTATCAAACATCCCCTAATCTGGTCTAATCTATGTTTAATACCTCAAACCAGGATTTCCTTCTGCTGCTTTGGTTGTATAGATTTTGATCAAAATCCTCAAATCTGCCAGGCGCTCTGATCTAAATGTGCTTGCATGGATTTGTGATCCCCGAGAAACACTTCCCATAAACATTTAATACTTCATATAAACTGTGCACATGTTTGAGGTATTTCCCAGTACACCTTCTGCTGGCTCTGGTAAATGCAGAAGAGTACACACACACACACACACACACACACACACAGGCCCTTTGCATACAGTATGGAGACACTCAGACGTGCACCCACACGCTAACAGTGACACTTCCAGTATATTCAGGGCATCAAGGCTTCAGTCCTACTGACACCCAGGGGAACTTGTGTCCTTTGTCAAAGCAACTGGTTCTGTTGCAATGGCAGCTTCAGCTAGAAGGCAGCCAGACTGTGTGTGTGTGTGTTTGTGTGTCTGTCTGTGAGTGCGTGTGTGTGTGTCTGTGGATAAGAGACACTATGAAGGTGAAATAACTGTATGTGTGCAGTATTCGATTGGCAGGTCTACAGTAACACCTACAAACCCAATCTGCATAAAATGCAAATGCAAAAGTGCTCTCAGCTGCCAGGTTTGATTAGCATGTGAGCTACAGCTGCTGCTCGGCTAGTGCTTAGCAACAAGAACGGAGACAAGATGCATCAGCACTTAATCTCTTATCCTGAAAACATTTTCCCGGCAGGGACTGCAGCCAAAAAAGGAAAACAATTGCTGTATGTCAGAAACGTCCACATTTAATTAGAAAGACCCACTGAGAAAACACTTATCAATAATCTGGAGTCATGGAGCAGTGCCAAATCTTACATCACGCCAGCATCCAGCATCCTAAGGTTAAATCAGTGGTTTTCGTTACAGTTCCACTGTAATTAAAAAAAAAAAATCCATTATACAATACATAATAATCTAAAAAAACTAATATTTTGCATGGCATCCTTGATAACAGCTTGCATTCTTGCTGGCACTGTTTAAGTGGGAGAAAATGGACGGCTAGATAATCTCTGCAAACACACATCTACATACAAACACACAAAGTCTTTCAGCGGGCCTTAAGATTTACAGAGTTGTTTGTAAAAAGTAAATTGAGATCATTTGCTCATCAAACATTACTTGCTTCAATCATTCCTTTGAAAAACTGCTCTTCTAATGTGAAGATTTGCTGCTTTTCCTGGTGTTCATTTATAACAAACAGAATGATTTGATGGAGAAAAAAGGCAATAAATCCGAAGACTTTATTTGGGAAGTACAGAGCAGATAATCAAGAAAATAACTAGCAGATTAAAGGAGAGCTTCTAGCATTTTTTTTTTTTTTCAAATCCGTGCCACTCTGGCTGCTTCAGTCGACTGTACTTGAGGCCCCCGAGGTTGTCTGGAGTGTTTGTGCATTACGGGCCCTCTAACTTTGCTAGTGTCAAAAACTGTCCTTCTGAGGTTCAGTGATGTTCCTTCGTGTGTGTTTGTGTGTGGGGTTGTGTCTCATCTCCAGCCTCTGGCATGGTCAGGTCCAATTTCTATCACTGTGCTCTTTGGACGGGCTAAGAAAAATGGTTTGCTCTGCCTCTGCAATGCACCAGTCATCCGTCCATTTGCTCATGCATCCTCTGTTCGTCCACCTATAGATCCTTCTGTCCATTGATTTATCCAACATGAGTTCTCTTCGCTTTAAATCATCTCCAGATGTGCATTCTTGTATTGCCTGCACTGCAGTTACCACACCCATAATCCCCTGGCTCATATCACTGCAGTTCAGCACATGGTTGCCCCTTGCAACATCATCATCCTCATCTGATTTCACATCTGCACATACCCCGCATCTTAACACGTCAGATCTCATCGAATGGCATGAGTCTAAAATCCTATCGGGACTGTTCCGGAGGAGCCCACGTGTCGATGAGTTGTGATGATTAAAATAGATTTCAGTCATAGTGTTTGCCGTGACTCAATACTAATGTTCTGTCCTGTATTACCACTGAGGTAATCCTCGGATTGGAGCAGACACCCTCAGAGAGAGACTGTGCCACTTCCAACGCCTCTGCATGTCTGCGGAGAGCAGAGAGACACACGCTGAAAATGTAAGCAAGGAGCACAAAAATCAACACAACTGCTGTGGTGGTTTTAAAGCTGAGCGGGGCAAGATTTTAATAAGATACTACAATTTTATCAGCACAGGCAAACGATTCATGAATCTGCCCTCAAGAAATGACAAATATCAGTTGAAGACCATCAAGGCTGGTTTGCAGCTTAAAACAGTGACTTTGAGGTATTTGATGAAGTCTGATGCTCTGCAAAAATGTGTTTAATGTTATGATACTAGCGTTTCCGAGAAGGTAGAAATGTTATAATAGGTGATAAATTATAGCAGGAATTTCATGTATAATCTTATGCTTGAGAAAAAAAGGATGTTTTTCTTCCTTTAAGTCTCAGGAAAAGCTACAGCAATAAGGCCTGCTGCTCATTTTAACCTGTTCACACAGCAAAATATAAAATAGTGTTCATCAAGAAAAACTGTGCCCTTTTGTTTTGCTTGGAATGAGCGTGAGGACTTTTGTTTCGCCATTTCACGGAGTCAGCAGATATACTGATGCAAAATGTTGTTGATGTAAATTTTTTTAAAAAAGGAGGGAAATGTCATATCCAGTATCATGGGAAAGTCTTGAGCCACCCTTCATTTCTTCACGTTTTGCTAGGCAAATGGGAAAAAGGTGCAACAATTTAAGCAAACCTGTGCAAACATACATGGAAATAAAGTATATAAGGTCTGATTTAGACTTCTAACCTATGTATGTGGCAGATGTCGTTATCAGCAATTACTGTGTGGACATGCCCCAGAGTTTTATATGCGGTACCAGCCGATTGAGACAAATAAAGTACTGTGACTTTTTCCCCTCCTGGTTCACAACTATTTATTGGGGACAGTGTTTTTTCAAAGGCAAACATATTTGTCCCTGAAGTTTTTCCACTTATTTGTGCATTTCCCTCAGGTCACTTCCCAGATGTCTCCCTCCAAGTAATTGCTGATGTTCGTGAGTTGATGCTATTACTCTTACTGCTAAATTTAACAGCTGTAGTGGAAAAGTACCTAAAAATACTCAAGATGAATTGACAGCACTGCATCGACCCGACGTGTGGTTACATTTCTCAGGAGGTGCATGTCAAGTTATGACGTAGAGTTTCTGAGTAGTTTGCGGTTACAATATAACAACGTCACCAATTTCATGCTGAAGTGTAAATCCCCAGTAAGGCCAAAACATAAAAACGACATCTAAACGAATTGCCTCCCCAGAGTCCGGACCTCAACATTATTGAAGCAGTGTGCGATCACCTTGACAGAGAACAGAACAAAAGGCAGAAACATCCAAAGAAGAGCTTTGAATGTCCTTCAAGAAGCCTGGAGAACTATTCCTGAAGACGACTTAAAGACATGACAAGAAAGCTGCCTAAGAGAGTTCAGACTGTCCTGAAGAATAAAGATGGTCACACCAAATCAGAGCAGGCAATGTTTTTCTAATCTTCAACTGACCAATTTTGGTGAGCTTGTGTGAATTTTAGCCTAATCCTAATCTAGCATGGTCTTATTAAATTGAACTCTTGTTTTTTTTACCATTGGTGCATTTTTTTTGTGCAGGCATGAACACAGTAATCGCACTTGCGTGTGCACCAAAATAACTGCACCGAGACCCCTTTGGGTGAGGTGCTTTCTGTATGGTCCCAACAAACTTCAGAGTGACTCGTTTACGATGTGAATGTGGCCCAACACCACTCTGAACCAGCTACCAGGTGTATGTTAGAAGTTTGAGCTAAAAGATTTCCCGTAGCCACGTATGCTTTGTATTCTCAATACAGGATGGTGCAATGGTCTGCATAGGCTAGCAACTAGCTGTGAAATGAACGTAAATTATCAGTGTTCTCTGATAGCCCAGAACACAACACCATCTTACTGTACTTACTGCTGTTGCCCCCACCTCAAACACATCTGGTCACTGAGAAGAGTGAATATTGTCACATGGTTTGTAGGGATGCATTTTGGTCTGCTTGGAGTTCACTTGGGTTTTTCTCTGTGTAAAAACAGACCAAACTACGCAAAAATTCTACAAGTTTACAAACTAACCAACTGATCTTGACCAGAATACACAAACTATAGGAGTGAAAACATCCTAAGTTTGTTGCTCACAGGAGTGGCATGTGGTCTTCTGCTTCCTCTTCAAGTCTAAATATCCCGTGTGTTCAGAGATGCTCTTCTGCATACCTTGGGTGTAACAAGTGGTTATTTGAGTTACTGTTGAAGAACTCTGAACTCTGTGACCTCTGACATAAAAAAAATATTTTTCTCCTGGAGAACTTGATATTTTCTCTTTTCCAGATCCTTCACTGTAAACTCTATAGATGGTTGTGTGGGAAAATACCAGAAGATCGACATTTCCTGAAAGTCTCTTAAATCACTTTTTTGCCTCCTTCTGATGCTCACTTTGAACTTAGGTTTGGCTACATACCAAAATGCACAGAGCTGATGCCATGTGATTGGCCAATTAGATACTGGTGTATTTAATGAAGTGGTCAGTCAATGTATGTAAAGCTCCGTTGCACCGACTTGATTTTTACATAAAGTGTTTTATAAATAAAAGACTATTTCTTCTTCCAGAAATTTAATTCGGTGTTGATAATAAATTCTGTAGCATTTAAAGGCCAAAGAAAAACTACAGCAACTTCTTTTGAAGGCCTTAAAAACTGAGGCAACAGTACTCTCTTTCATATAAAACCTCCAAACTGTCATGTTTGTTCTGATGTTTCATGTTTCAATTTTTAAACAGTCAGGATCCAAAAAAGAGGCAAGAATTTATCCTAATGTTTATCTGCTAAGCAAGTTAGACCCTGACAACTGTGAAGGAAGAAACGAGCCCCTAAGATGTTGAAGTCTATTTTTAGTCATGCTTTTCTCTTCTTCTTTCAAGGTAGACAACATCTGCATTTCCTAAGGGCGTTTTGGTTTTTCTAAAGAGGATATACTTTGATAAGAGATTTGAAGTAATCTGCAGCTTTGGAGTCAAGATAAGGCCACGTTCAAGTGTTGAGAAATGTGCAACTTCGGAAACTTATGAGACCTGTTTTCCATGCAAACTTGTGTTCATTGTTAAAATCGCTCCAGGAGATCAAGGTTAATATTTCATTGCATCCCCCTTCAGAGGACAACGAGATGGGAAACAAAGCCTCCCTCCTGACTCTGGTCATCAATGTGTAATATGTTTTCTTTTTCCTCCTGTGTGCCATCAAATAAACTAAACTTCCTTACAGATAAATGCCCAACATATCTCGCATTTGTGTTGTTTTTGAACACTAATAAAGTACGACCACAGCATTGGAGCCCAGAGGAGTCGCACACACTCAAAGCTCCTCACCAAACAAAAGTCTATTCATCATCGGTTTTTGCCAGGAGGCAATGTGTACCCATTATGGGCCGCATTGACCACATGAACAGAAAGGGTCAGACAGTATTTTCCATTAGGAGCGTGGAGCAGCTTTAGAGTTGAGGGCGAAGGCTTTTAGAGCATGCTGAACACTTATGAGTGCTTTATTGTTCCCAAGACATAGGAGTGCTCCGGTTTGAGCTATCGGGGATAAATTCTCAACATAAAAGAGGATAGGAGCACGTTATAAAAAGGAAATTGGTTCAAAAGGGCTTATATGTTGCTCTTCATTTTTGTCATCATTTATGTTTAAGCAAAGCTTCATCTTTATCACCAAACCGTATATCTACTTCTTTTTTTCCTACTACAGGCTTAGAAAAAATAATGTTTTAATACCAATAAAATAGGAAATTATTGGAGGTTTTTATGTCCTCAGCCAGATTTAAAATATTTCAAGAAAGAGCGGAGAGGGTGTATCAACTGTTCCTGTAACAAATATTTACTTTAATCACTATTTATAAGAGGAAAAAAAGATCCCCAGCATTAATACACCACCTTCATCAGAATTAAATGTTTGAATAACCATCAGAGTAATTTGATTTTGGTGTGACAGAAAGGAACCCTGAAATGGGTAGCCAAAGGAAAGATATGTGGATGGATGGATGGATGGATGGGTGGATAGATGGATGGGTGGATTGATTGAGAGGAGCTTGGCATTTGTGATTCTGAGTCAACATCTTAATCTGTTTCATGGATTACAGTGCTGATGGTCCAACTGGCAATCCACCCAATAAGGGTGATTAGAGAAGTCTAAAGTTGGCCAACACTGGCTTATTACCAATTCCTGCTAAGATTTTCACATGTTCAAATGAATATTGTGTCTTAATTATATTTGTGATGGTTATGTGTTGATTTCACTTTTGAGTTTGCAACTGTAAATACTGTGCCTTGTGATTTTTCTAGTGTGACCTGGTCCCTAGTTTGGCTTGTTGGTTGATTTTATTAGAACTTCTATTAGGCTGCAATCTAAAATGATTCAATTCATATCAGAGAGCCAATATAGGAGACCAGTGATACATTTTACAGATTCAAGCAGCCAGACAGCATTGAGAAATTCTTTTGGAGAAACCTGTCTGGTTTCTCTGCATTACTGCGTCTTCTCATCATGGAGTTTATCTGTTGAATCTGATAAGCAGCACTAACAGCACTGACAACAGAAGCTTGAAATACAAAAAACCAACACTAAGTGCACCAGTTAAAAAAGAAGTATCAAATCTCACATGGTAACAATAGTAGGACAAACTTAACACTTCAGGGGGAAAATGCTTTGATGTTTATGTATTTGAGTTCTTGGAAAGGGGCTCATGAAAGCAACAACATCAAATTAAAAATTGCACTCACCAGCCACCTCATTATAGATACATGTTCAATGAGTTGCTGCCATATGACTGTCTGATTAGATATCTGTATTAACAACCAGTTGAAGTTCAAAGTGAGCATCACAATGGGGAAGAAAAGTCATTAAAGTGACTCTGAACGTGGCATGGCATTTAGTCTGAATAATTTAGAAAGTGATGATCTTCTGGCATTTTCCCACACAGCCATCTGTAGAGTTTACACAAAACAGTCTGCAAACAAAATATATCCAGTGAGTAACAGTTCTCTGGGAGAAAATGATGATGTCAGAGGTTAGAGAAGAATAAGCAGAATTCTTTGAGATAATAGGAAGGAAACAGTAACTCAATCACCACCACTTTACAACCAATTTATGCAGAAGAGCATCACTACAGCATCAGAAGACCACACTTCAAACCACCCCTGTAAGCTAAGAACAGGAAACTGAGGCTTACAGTTCACAAAGGTTCAGCAACTGAAGAAACTTTGCCTGGTTTGATGAGTCTTAATTTCTGCTGTGACACTCGAATAGTAGGGTCAGCATGGGTCTATGCACCCTTTTGGTCCCCTAGTACCAACTGAGCATCATTTGAGTACCACAGCCCACCTGAGTGTCGTTGCTGACCATCCCTTTATGACCCCAATGTTACTATCTTCTAATCGCTGCTTCCAGCAGGGTGTCACAAAGCTCAGATCATCTCAGACTGGTTTCTTGAACATGACAATGAGTTCACTGTACTCACATGGCTTCCACAATCACCAGATCTGAATCTAACAGGGCTGGGATGTGGTGGTTTTTGATCTGTAACTGACAAATCTGCAGCAACTGTGTAATGCTGTCATGTTAATACAGACCATAGATGAATCTATATCTTCGTGGCATTGATGAATCTATGCCATGAAGAATCAAGACAGGTTTGAAGGCAACAGGGAGTCTAACCTGGATCTAGAATGATTTAAGTAAAAAAGTTTTGATTAGAAGCTGAGTGTATTTTTTTAAAAAGCTCTCGATCACATTTAAAGCCTCAGAGGAATTTACCTCAGTTTGATTTTGAAATAAGTCCAATAAAAACATCAATATACAACAGCCTTCAGCTGAAACAAGAAAAGATATAAAGGTAGATACAGAACCTATATAAAGTTCAAAAAGAAGGTAAAGGCTAACCTTAATATAGATTATCTGATGTGGGATGCAGAAAAACTGAGATCTGTATCTAGCTAATGGTAAAACCAACATTGTGTCCTTGAACACTTATCTGAAAACTCACTAGAATCCAGTATTAGAATAATAATAATATATAATATAACAGATAGGTGAAAATCTAAAATTACAGGGGGGCATGAATACTTCCTCGTGCTACACCAAAGCTTTATTAAAAAATAAATTCTGCTCATCTATGGATGTGTCAGCAGTGTAATTTCTCATAAACATGACTAAACCATGCCTGCAGTCATCTTTAAACAGCCATATGGCTTTTTAAAAATATCATATAAGGATTATTATCAGCATATAAGTGACAACACATACAGACAGATGCAGGAGGCCCAGAATATTGCTTTATGACACATACAAGTTTTATTAGAATATTTTGATATAATTTATTTATTCTTTACTTGTTTCATTTCCAATAATCAGCAGACGGTGTAGAGTTTGAGGATATTTTGAAAGTTGAATGGCTGTAGCCCAAGTCTATGACAGTCAGCGGTTACATGTTGTTGCTGTTACTCACGGAAAATCAATACTGATTGCAGAGGAAGGGATAACAGGCGTAGCTCAAAGTCAATATGAATCGTCACTCTCCTACTTTGCCTCTTTAATGTCCGCATGCAAGAGATTCATTACATTTCTAAGTTGTGGTGTTTCTCTGAGTCATTTTAGCACTTTTAATTCTAGTCTTTTATGTTGATTTTCTACTTTAGCCCAAGATGGCCTAGACTGAAGTCTGTGAATTGGAAACTCAAGGCACATGAGAGGCAATAAGCTGCATATTGCAACTTAGTGTTGTGCAAAAGTCTCGAGTCACTTGTTATTTCTTTATATTCTTCCCCCCAAAAAAGAAAAACAGGTGTAGCAATTTACACTGAAACAGCAAAAGAACACTATTCATTTTGGAATTTCCTGTATTTTGTGACTTAATAATTGCAGTGATGGTAGACACTGGTACTGCTGAGCCACCAGGACAACCCTTTATGAGTCTGAGTTTCACAACTAACATGGAAAAGTTGAATTATGCTGCCAGCTCTTCCATCTCTTTCCCCACATGTGCGACCACTTTCATCCTCTCATCAACAATCAGTGGGATTGACTGTCAGTGCGATCTTCTCTCACTCTCTCCTTCACGCCTCTCTGCCTCCATTAGGACCCTGGTACCCTGATAGGGGATGTGGGTGGATATGAGGACAGGCTCTGTTTGGCAGGAGTGTTGGGGGTGGGGGTACATTTACTGGATCAGCCTGGGTTCATCACCTTGCTGGAGGCCATAGGCGGCGGGGGGGTTGACTCTACTTATAGGGCCTTGGGAGTTGTCCCAACTCTCAGTGTGCCCAAAATCTGCCATCTTGGTCCTAAACTCCCAGACTGCACCCAACCTGCTCTGCCCTGATCAGGAGCATCCCTACATCTTAACCGGTAAGCAGTTTAACCTTTGACCTTTTGGTCCTTGTGGCCATTAACACTCCATCTCAAAACATTCCACAGATTCTCAAAGGACTGTCGTACTTAGAACCAGAAAAGATTAGACTTAATTATACAAGGGTGTTACATAAACTAGCTTTTTTTGATGGTTACCACTACTCTTGGATCTTTTTGGAGTTCTGAAGATGAGCCAAGACATTTTTTTTTTGTGGGGGGGGGGGGTGTCAAATAATGAGCAGATTTCCTCTGACGTGGTGCTCCATTTTACCCCACAGTCTTTCTCCTTCTTTGCCTCGTATGATTCAATGTGGAGCAAATTTAATGCTCTATTTGTAGTTTATCCCATGGGCCATTTTACAGTCGGGTGGGTAGGTGGGTAGGCATGTTTACCATTTAGTGGTCTATAGGAAGAAAAATTAAAAGCCTCATCACAAAAACCCGCTTTTTGTAATTTGATACATAATCAGTTTTTCCAATGGAGCGCTTCGGTGTCAAATAAAAAGCACAGACAAAGAGGTGAATCATGTTCTTCATTGTCTGCACTTGCCCCTAATCCAGACACTATAACCCCACTGTTTTGCTTTCTCCTGGCAGCTCCCTTAAATGTTCTGCCGCTGCTGCCGTCCCACCCTAATAATGTCAGATTAAGCTCTGCACAACTGTCCATCTGACATGAGGGCTGGATTTGTGCTGGATTTGAAAATCTGGATGGGATGCCTCCATCCAAAGCTCTGTAATTCTGCACACACACACTCACAGAAGCAGATTAAAAAGCAGAGGATGCGCAAGTCCACGACGTCTGTCGGTCCGCCACGCTGCCGTGCACAGTTTGGCGCGGGTGCATTTTGCTTTGACCTCGATCGCTTTGAGGTGTCTGGTTGCGTCAAGCCCCGAAAAAGTTCCTCAACTGTCCTGAGCTGAGTCCCTCATAAACAAGCACTTTGGCAGCAGTGCCGCAGCATTGTTTTAATCTGAGGTTGGGATTATTTGAACATGTAGCTGGGTTATTCATGTGTCGATTGTTATCGGCAACGACAAGGACGCCGGCTTTGTGGATTTCAGAGATTTGGGGGGTTGGTGGGTGCTCGACCCTCCCCTGGCACAGATGAACACCCCGGAGGCTACAGTTCTGATTCAGACCAGCCTCATCCCCAGACATGCCCCGGTGATGCCCGTGTGCCTCACTGGGCACGTCCCTATTTTGTTGCAGCTGACGGAAAGAGGGGGGTGGGGGGTGTTGGGGGTTGATGGGGTGGTGGGTGATGGTCACCCAGATTATGCCTCATCATACGGCCTATTTACAATTGACACCAAACAGTGCGGCAAACAGCGGCGCAGAAACGCAAACTGAGCTCATCGGGGGAGTCGGTTTTGTTTCATCATATAATTTCGAGGTCCGTCACGTGTTCCTCTGGTTGCTCATGTGACCTGTCGGCAAGGACCAATAGGGTGTAAGAGTTTGTTCTGGGCAGAGCAAAAGGCAAAAAAAATAATTTTCCCTTTGCAATTTTTAATCGTCCAACGCCGAAAGTGGTCGTCAGCGACTGTCTCCTGCACTGCATAAAGGTAATCCCTCTTCTTGTTGCTTCTATTCAGGAAAAACTTGTTAAAGCTCCAGAATGAGCCTTTTCCTTTACAATAATAATAATGAATAATTTACATTCTTATAAAAATGATTTGTTCTCTACTTTAGTTAAATACATACTTGAGTTGATTGCTTGACTTCCAGGCACATTAAACAGTTGAAACTTTAAAAAATGCCGCTCCTCGCCGAGTTGGGTATCGCCATCAATAATTAATTAACTTCATAACTTACCCACAGCGAGGATTAAATCATTACGCACATAATGAGCTGTGACATGGTGCAACTTATCGACCTATTGTTACCTAATTTGATGCTTTCAAGTTTACGTTTTTTGTAAGTTAGCCTCAGTGAGTGCCAATAAGATGACCCATGCGGGAGGAAATATTTTGGTTCTCCCTGGGGAATTTTATGGTCAGTCGATTTTGCTTTCAGGCGTCTCTTGATTCACATTGTTTAGGTGTTCATTGTCTTGGTTTAGATTCAAGCATGAGCGTTTTTATTGTTTCGAGAATTAGCAGTGAGCACGAAAACAATAGTAAGTGGAAGAAAACCTGCTTAAATTCTGCTAACGATGAAGCCGGACCGCCCGAATTTATAGTAGAAATGATGCTCAGTGGAATTGATACATCAGCCCCCGTGCCACCCCCCAACAAAAGATCATTATTCCAATTATCGTCACATAGATATTAGCACTGCTGATGGCCTTATTTGCAGCTAGTCATAGACCAAAAATGTCATTTGCCATTACTTCAGAAGCGGCTCTCTGTGTTGCACTTGGAAACCGGCGATGAATAACTCCTTTGTTTGGGTGAAAAGCTTCTGTTTGGCACTCAGATTAATAAAGTCTGATACACTCGAAAATTTTCTGTTGGGAGGTGACAGAGGCCGAAAAAGAAAAGAGGATGAGGACCTGGATGCGGATGCGATTTCGAGCCGTTCTGCTCGACCGCTCGGCGAAAGCCCCCACGTATGGAAGCCATGACTTTGTGACAAGCAGTGATCTCACATTACAAATTGTGGCAAATCTAAAATGGCCGACTTAACGCTGGGCTCTTAGCGCCGCATTCACATCACAACATGGTGCGCCTGCATTGTAAAGCTTACTCCTCGCCCTCCCCATCCACCCCAGGACACTTGGGCTATTTTAAGGGAACGCAGAGTAGGCGGTGAGGTATTTTTAAAGCCACTTGGTGATACTTGGTCTTCACGTCTTCCTCGCTCAATTTGTTCTCTGATTTGACTGGTCGCGGTGAAGATGTGGTGGCCAGAGTTTTGATTGTGATTTGGGCTGAGGTATCAGGATGCTGGGCTGCTGATGTGGGCTGACAGCTCTTGAGAGCACTGTCATAGTGCCGTATAGGAAGGCTAACTGGGCGGACGCCCCCCCACTCAGCCGCGTACAACAAAAGCCTGTGCCAGACGAGACGAGAGCTGCTCATATACCAGGAAACGCAGGGTGAAAACCTCAGGACTTAGAGCAACTCTTCTCCATTTCTTCTACTTGATCTTGCTACAGTTACTATTTCTGACAGCAGCTAGCAATTATACACCACCATTTTCCTGTTACTTCAACTATCACAAACTGCAACTGAGAAGAGATTTGTGGGTGTAAATGTAGAAGAGAATTGCCAAACAGTGATTTGAGCGGATCCACAGGAAACATATGGATCAATGAGGTCACCCTCTGCCCAACAGCCCGGTTTTGGGCAAACATATTGGCAACATTACGGATACACCTTTTCTCTTGGTTGCTTGACATGCACCTGCACACATCTGTCAAGGTGTTTGCAGCATCATTAAATACTGCACCACTGCATTAATTAACCCCATAACTGAAACGCAAGTGTTTACTGAACCTTCTGAAAAATTAAATATAAATGAATTAATACAATAAACATTAATTAGCATATGTACATTTTAATTTGCATCATATTTGTTCAGTTTGGCATTGTTGTGAAATTAATTTTGTTTTTTCAGAAGGAAGAAAAGATCACACTGATGTAGAGGTCTCAAAGACTCATGCATCAAATACGATACGAATGGGGTTGCAGGCTCAACGTTAGCATGGTTGGTGCTGGAGGTGGAGCTAACAGAAGTCAGAAAATTTTAAACAAATCTTGTCAAAATTTCTTAGAGCCAAATGCAGTTCAATTTTTATGACATAAAATACTAAAAATAAAATACCCCTAAATTTTAATGGAAAGAGAATCTGCTTTAGTCATATTCTCTTGGTTATCAATATGGTGGTCGACCCACATAAGCTCCACCCACCAAGTGCTTGAGAAACTAGACTGGCGACTAAAGGACCAATTGCATATGTTGTTGTTGCCCTTGGCAAGAGCGAGAGTGACAGCAGACTGTAAAAGTGCATCATCTTTTTTACGGCAGCTTTTGTAAATGGTAAAATTCAATAGTAAAAATATGTTGGTTAAAAATAAAAATTTGAATTTGTGGCAACACCTAACAATGAAAATAACGCTGCAGCTGGTGACAGGTCTGTGCTGATGCCACTGTTTACAACAAGTACAGTAAAAATAACGGGCCCTATTAATTAACCTTTATCAGAACTGTTGCAGAGATGGGAGTGTTGGGAGTGTTGGGAGTGCAGCTGTCCAAAGAGTTCGGGGAGACCTCATAAATGAACACAACACAAGAAATTGGATGGTAATCAGAACAAAGATGTCCAGATATTTGCATTATTATATTAAAGGTAATTAATTAACTATCCCATGAACACTTTTTAATGACAGAAGACTGCACACAACTCGCTTGAAACTTGCCACCTAATCAGTAAAAATCTTGCCGTCTCAAGCTGCAGATTCAATTTCACAAACCTCGGCCGTGCAGCTTTGGCTCAGGCTCTGTTTGATGTCGAAACGTCATAATGACATATCTGTAGATATGTGGATTAGGACGGAACAGATGACAGAGGCTTTGGCCTAGATTAGACTACCGGCCGCCCATTTAATGATTTTTCTTTTTCTGCTCCTCTGTTATTCTCGTGACACGAAACAGCAGCAGTTAGTGCCTTGTTTTTCTATTCCACAGGGAGGAGTTTGATTAATTATCCTCTTTGTCTTCGACTTTCACATTATGGCGGATGTCACGGTGACGGTTTGCACCGTCAGTTTAGCCCCGCAAAATAAAAACAGCTCACAGTCGAGGCCGAGGGTGGAATGAGAGAAAGTCGAAGAGAGTGACTTCATCCATAATGTAGCCCTTGAAATGCAAAGCACCGACAGCTTCTGAATTCAATAACCTACATTTTAAATCAGTATGTGAGGCACTAGATTAGTTTCCTGGCCAGATAAAGTTTCACATTGCATCTTTAATCTATAAAAAATGGCCTAAAGCTGAACATTTTATGCAGAAATCTGATGTTCTGACCCCTCACACCAAGTCCACTTTGATCTGCAACCACCTCTGCCCAATAATTTCCAATTAAGAATAGATAATACAGTTAATGTTAGTTTATAATCAATAACCAGCTTCCCTCCTTACTAAAACAATTTTCAAAAAGAGCCCCTTAACTTCACTTCTGCGAGTGTTTTTCCATCATTCACGCAACACCGGCTCTGCACAACAACAGCGTCTCCTCATTGTTGGCGGGAGATAAAAGAGGAGGAGTTCGAGTTCTTCTAGAGCGGCGCTCGAACCTTTTCTGCGGCGAGTGCCGAGCAGACGCAGCGTGAGATGATGGGAGGAGAGGGGAGTTGGGAAGAGTGTGTTTGCGGAGGTGTGGGGGGGGCATTTTGTGCACTGCGTTGTCCAGCCGAGCGTAAAGCGTGATTAATTCAATAGCCGCCATAGAGGAGGAGGCTAGCAGTGCTGCAACACCGAGCATGACCCACTTTCCCCATCAGATGTCATGAAAAATTCCCTCTCTGCATTCCCCTTCTCCAACTTCCTGCCTGAGCAATGGAGACAAGGAGAGCAGAATTATATATAAAAAATAAAAGTATATAAATCAGTGCAACAGCAGAAATGATGGACACAGGAGGAGGGACTCCTATCAGAGACCAATCCTTCTTTAGCTTTTATCAGGATGTCTTTAAATTAGAGTTTTTATCAGGCTTGGAATTTTTTTTTAAAAGCTGCAAGGTTTTTGCCCATTGGCACCAATGATTCACAAGGCCTTGACCCAATTCTATTATTATACAGGAAACATGAGTAGAATACAGTCTGAGAAAGCCACTACTGAAATGCAGCTCTTAGCGCTGTGACCCCATTCGACTCTGAGGTTCAGGCAGCCTCGATTTTTGTTGACCTAAATCTACAGAGAGGTTTCACGGTCTTAATCACAGGGAAGGAGGCTCCTCCATCGAGGAGGGGTTGTTGCTGGGAGGGGAGCTGTATTGTCCGAAATATTTAAAAAAGAAGAAAGGATGTGAAATGATATTTAATCTGAAAGATCAATCTCCCCAGCAAAGACCCTTCTTTAAGCACCTTCCTGCCCCTGATGTGAAGTTTAGAAAGGGATGAGGATCTTCCCTCGCTCATCTTCAATCCCGTTGTCAATCTTAAATGTTTTTGCTTTTTTTTATTCCCCTCTCTCTCTCTCCAAGCCCCTGGAGAGGACCTGCACCGCTGGCTTGGGTCTTAAACCCGGATTAAAGCTTTTTATGTAATCTGGTCTCCTCTGGGAGATTGGAGAGACAGCTGGCAGCAGAATCCCCGTCCTTATCTCTCGACCCTCCTCTGGCCTCCGACCAGCATCCCAGCGTAGATTAAAGGATGAATCTACGGCTACCGTTTCACAAAAAAGCATTATTTTCAACATATGTCTGTCTAGGTTAGAGGATATAAGAACTGTACATTACAAAAAGAAAGATGAGGCATTTAGTCTACTAATCAATTTTGATATATTCAATTATTAACCCCTTAGCAGTCGGACGTACCGCCCACGGTACGTCCGACTCCTAACCCTTTTAGGCAAAATTTGTAGGACTGCTAAGGGGTTAAACCCTGTGGGGTCACAGTTCATGGCATGTTTCTTTTCCCCAGCACAAACCATGAGTCTTAGGTCCAAGCCTGAAATTTCAGTTTAAGACAGTAAAAAATAAATAAATAATGGAATAAATAAATGCTTTACAGGCATGAAATGCTAAATGAAATGATACTTTGGTTTATTTTATTATCATAAACTCAGTATATTTCAGTTTCTGGACTGCTGGTCAAACAAAATGAGAGACGTGAAGCCATGTTCTGCACTTCATGTTGTTAAGGTTTAGGGTTTGGAGTTAATTCATTTCTTTAATGCGAATATTTCCTGCTTTTGTCCATTTTTATATGAAAATCACCTAAAACATCTTCTGGTTTTTGTACCTCTCTAATCTCTAGCACCCTGACTCCCTCACTTGGACTTTTATTTCACATATTCACAGCCAACAAAAAGACAAAAACTATTCAACATAACATCTTCCACATAAAGTGATGCCAAAAAGGAAAAATGTACAAGAAACTACACAAGTCTTGCACATTTTTACATACATTTTTAAAAAGGGAGTCACATACCGTCCTTTAGCTCAGAGCACCGAATAAAGCCGCCTGATCTGAAATGCGAGGCATCATAAAAGCAGATTTTTTTTGCCACGTAACAACTGCAACTCGGTCGACTGAAGGCCTCGACAAACATCTCACCAGCAGGCACAGCTGGTCGGGTCACCATTTCAAGCAACACTCATTTGAATGATTCACAGCTACAAATGACATCAAGTGATTAGAAATTACACAGGAAGGCAGCCAGAGAACACATTACACATTATATATATATATATATATATATATATATATGGAGAGAGAGAGAGAGAGAGAGATAAAACACAGCAATAATGACTGTGATTGGCAGACTGTGACATTAACTGTCTCTGCAGTCAAGGTCAGCCACTTCAGGATCTCTCCCATCCATATTTCTGTCTTTTTCTTGACTGCATTGTCAATCACCAGAATAAATATTCATACTGACTAAAGCAGAGGTTTCTAAAGCGTACTTGGGAAGGTTAACTCGTCTTGTACTTCCTCTGAATTTGATCTAAAAAAAGGGACATCTCTCTTCTCCCCCCCTTTTTTTTCTCTCTCCATCTGCAGTGCGTAACTCTTCTATTCCTCTGATTTATTTTAATAGATTTCCTAATAATTCAGGCTCACAAAAAATGGCTTTCCCTTCTGGAAAAAAAATTGGATTATCATCATTTAAATCTTGTTATATCAGACAATTCTCCCCGTCAAGATATTCCTGATTTATTTATTAGCAGGCACAGTTTCCAGTTGTGGATTTTAAAAAAAGAAAAAAAGAAAAGAAAGAAATCCTGCAGAGCCGCGTTCAGGTACATAGCGCCATCTTGTGCGTGCTCTCGTCACTGCGAGTCCTGCCTGAGTCATTACATCACTTGTCAGGCAGAATTAGAGGTGATCTGGCTGAAATGGGCTTGATAAAAATAAATATGGCGCTCGCCGTTTGATGGCTCATCTCGCGACTGCGGAGACATATGCTGACCTACATTTCAACTGCTTTTATTGCATTGGATCAGGAGACCACTTATCATTCCATGTATTCTGTAATATTTGTGTTATTACAGATATATTTAATACCTAAGGGGAGAATAACAAGATGCTCTTCTATTATTTAACCCCTTCTCCCATCTATGCTTCTGTGTGCAGTGGTTACTGGTCATTTTTAAATACAGTTGAGGTATGTGTCACAAAACCTGCACAAAAAAGTTGCAAAATCCAGTTTTTCTTAAAAAAAAGACAAAGCAGCGACATTAAAACCCTGATAATCTTCCTATAACACCTCTAAGACTATTAAAAACACAGAATTGAGCCACACCGTTGCACTGACCTGTTTCTTCATTATTATGAGCAAATACACTGTTGTTTATTTTCACTCAGTCCCACAGAGACTGAGAGTGGATTAATCCACAGCTAAAAATAGTCGACAACAAATCCAGTTTTGTTTTGCTGCTGTTTGAGTGATGGTTGCTATAAACTGCAGTTCACATCCATTTTGTTAAATTACATCTTTCTTTTTCTTTTACGACATTCCCAAATTTAGTAAGAACAAATTAGGCACACAGTCAAGAAAAATACTGAATGTAACCATGTTTGTAGTATTTTTAAATGTACATTTCCAGGTGATTTTAGACAGTCTGCATAATGAGCCGGCTCCCAAAGAGAAGCTCTCATGCAGGCCTACATTTTTATAAAAGCTTAAGGCGAAGACTGTAAATGTCTACAGCTTTAGACTTGCATGGTTTGGATCCATTAAAAAAAACAAAAAGTGCTGCACTGAATCTCTGTCCGACAGCGGCCCCCAGTGGGCCAAGAAGGCACTGCAGCTAGGCTTGTTTTAAATTATGAGTTAATATTTAAAAAAAGTGTAAAACCACAAAAACTAAGCCATGTCGTTATATTATTACTACATATTTAGTTTCTTATTATATATGTGTGTGTGTGTGTGTACACACACACACACATATATATATATATATATATATATATATACAGAGAGAGAGAGATAGAGAGATAGATAGAGATATATAATTCTGAGGATTCTTTTTAATTTCTCCGACCTATTATTGGCACAGAAAGAGTTAAAACTCCTCAGAGGATCGTAAAAGGATAATAAGTACAAAAATATAGTACAATGTAATGTTTAATTTAAAGGAATTTTGTATATCAAATTCATTACAGATGTTAAATTTTTCACAGTAAAGGTCAAAAGCTGGATAAAAGTTACCTCCACAACTAAAAAAACATAATTTCCATCTTACAAATATTAGAATAATGTAGTGTATCAACCACAGTTTGTATTTACGGAGTATTGTGGTTTTAAATAACTGACTGCTGTAAATCTTGTTTGTTCACTGTGGATGTAAGAGCCCAACAAAGGATACATGTTTACAGCTATAAACTCTACGTGCAGCACATCAGTATTAAAACCACGTTAAACATGAATTGCCCCGGTTAAATAAATACATACAAATAAAAAATAAATTTTTACAGATTTTACGTACTTTTTAAACACACATCAAATTTTAACACAAAAAGTAGAATTAACTGGCATTTTCTGTTTCTTTTACAGTGTGGGTTGTAGAAAGTGCTCTGATAGGTCAAATTTAAATTTGGAAATGGCTGCCCTACACTAACTGAAGCAGATTAAATTAAAATGAAAGCATCAAGCATTTTTGCATTTCTGCATTTCTTTTAACTGGCAGGTGACCGGTTGGCTGACTCTACCATCACACTCGCATTGGCCCTCGACTTCCTCTGTCACGTGACCACGCCCCTTCCTTCACATCCAATCCCAACATGGAGCCCATTAAGGTCCAATCAGAAGGTGGACTGAATGTGACCCTCACCATCAGGCTGCTGATGCACGGCAAGGTACAAACACACGAATTCAAACTTGACTTTTCTTGTTCTGCTTCTGCTTCCAATTATCTGTAAAAAGAGCAAAGAAAACAAAAACTAATTTCAAGGAGCCCATGGCATCTAACATTTCTTTCTGTTGTTTCTGCAGGAGGTTGGAAGCATCATAGGAAAGGTATTTATCACAAGCACAACAAGCAGAGCATGTAAAGCATGATAACGCCGGTGGGAAATGCACAAAACATCTCACTGCTCTTTCTCCCCTTTGCTTTCAGAAAGGAGAGACAGTCAAGAAAATGCGTGAAGACGTAAGAAGAATTTTTCTCAAACTCTTGTTAATTATTTTTGTCCTATAATCACGTATTTAATGCTTTTTTGCTCTCTCTTTCGCTCTAAAGAGCGGCGCCCGTATCAACATCTCAGAGGGGAACTGCCCTGAACGGATAGTCACCATCACCGGGCCAACAGATGCCATTTTCAAGGCCTTTGCCATGATAGCCTACAAGTTTGAAGAGGTACCAGTCATTATTTTACACCACAAAAAAAATCTGTTTTTACAACAATAATAAACTTGGTATTATTTAAGCACTGATTTCAAATCAAATTTGAACCATTTTCCTCTATAAGATTTTTTTAAAATGGCACATTTTAAAAGAAAAATTAGCAAATGTAGCAACATTTTTACTTTAACATCTTAGTGGTTGCATTCAAGAATCTTACAACTGTATGTAAAGTAATGGCGTAAAGGCTGTATGTGCATCTGAGTGCGACCGTACTTATGAGAGAATCCAGCACCACAGGCCGGCTTTAGCACCTGCACTGACTCATTTCCAGGTGGAATACAAAGCAGCTTTGGCCCTGATATGTAGGACAGAAATGTGCTGATCTAACCTTGCAACACCCTCTGAAAATGGGCCAGTGCTGTGTTTTGATTTGGGTGCCATATCAGCATACTTTCAGCCCGACCGAGCCAAGTGTCTCCATAATACAATAGACAGACTCAACCACTTATTATTCAGGCGCTGCACACAAGTGCAGCTTTAAGTAAGTGTGGAGATTTCAGTGTCAGTTGTTGTACTACGATGCAAACACAAGTCACTTGATTTTGTTTAACTCTGCAACTCAGCTACACTCATATATTAGTGTAGTCAAGGTGTTATCGATTAGGCCTGAATTCACTGTATAGTAAGTGTGAAGGTACCCACATGCAATGCTTACCAAATTATTAGAACCCCACCCCATGTAAGGTTTATGTCCCTGTAAGGGTTAATTCACCAGCATGTGCAGGCTCTTTAATTTAAATTATAGTTTTAATGCTAAAAATAAGAATTTTCATCACTCTTAATCAATTATCCATGAATGGAGTCCATTTACAAAAAAAGGTGAAAAAAAGGCAAAGCACATTTTTAAAAAAAATATTACAGTCTTTGCTCAATAATGATACGTTTAGTTTTAAATGAGTTTTTGACAGATTTCTGAAATATTTATCTTTTCCTCCTTTAATGACAGGTGGTAGTAATCACTGTACTTTGTACTTTTACAACCCCCATTAAAATAAATGTTGTGTTTGCTCTGTGCACTGTAGGTGAACAGGGACTACAGAATGTTAATCATTTAAATGCTCTATTTAAGTGAAAATATTTCACGGACTGCATGTTAAATTGGCAAACTGAGAAGCTTTTTATTTTTTATTTTTTAGGAATCATGGATGTCACGCTCTCTAGATAAGAAGATCTGTATTGTTATCAATGATAAGTTTAAAAGCCAGAATCTGTGATGCTAATTGAGTGTTGTGCCTGCAACAATGCAATTTATATGCATTTATACAGGGCTTTACTCAAAGCACTATTATGCAGAACTTTGTTCACAGCTAGCTTGTGGGAAATACATGTAGGCACAGGAAGATCATCTACTCCACACAGAAAGGCTCCAGCCAGGTGAGGCTTGAAAGTGCTGCCAGCGGACGTGGTATTAGCATGCAGCACATCTGTGAAGGCCCCACTAATGCTAAACAAAGCACACAGGTTTTAGAGCAACGCTGCCAACCAGACAAAGTGTTTTTCACCGACGTTGTTGCTTATTTCAGCAAGACTATGCAAAACAACAATCACATATCCCAGCAGCAGATCTTCATAGAACTTTTCAAAGTTGCAGAAATTTGACTTCTCAATGCCAAAACACTTGAAATCTGGTACAGTGGTCCCTCGCTATAACCCGGTTCACTTTTCGTGGTCTTGCTGTTTCGTGGATTTTTTTTGTGCAATTTTCCATATTTTGTTTTTGTTTGTGTTTTTTTTACGGCACATTGTGTTCTGCGTCCTGATTGGCTGTAGACCATTGCGCAGTGTCTCCTGTACAGTACAAAATGCGTTCGGCTTGTCAAATTTACATAAATCTTCTATCGCTAGCAGTGTGACTCTGAAGTGCTGTACTGTATGTTTGTATGTTTTCTCCCCAACAAACACAACAATGTCGAGGAAACGTTTTGCACCGTCAAAGGAAGCCACGGGTGCTTTGGTTTCATTCTATAATACTGGACTTATTTTTCTACGAAGGTTTGAACTTTGAGAGTGTGTAAACAACAGAGAAAAGTGTGAAAATGTTCATGCCTGTCTGAGAAAAGTGTATAAAGCTTGTAGTGAGGGGTTTTACAGCTTTAAAACGTCTATAATAGTTGTAAGAAATAAAGTTGGCGACTTCGCGGATTTCACAAATCGCAGGTTATTTTTGGAACGTAACTCCCGCAATAAACAAGGGACCACTATATCATTAAAAGCCCCTACCTTGACCATTTCACCTTTTTTTTCCTCCTCAAAAGAAGTCATATGCTACGGAGCCCCGCAGGGGACATGGGAGAAAAAAAAAAATTAAGACGGACTTTTGCGAGATCTCGCAAAACAAACTCGGGATCTCGCAAAACTTTCTCGCGAAAGTTGAATTCCAACAATGGCGGCAGCTACTTAGTTGTAATATTACTCTTTCTGGGTCACAAAATACACTTTTAAGATATTTTGAGGCGTGAATGTAGTTGTGTAAACGTCAGATACCTGCTCGGTTTACAAGACATCACATATTTGCAAAAGTGCTCCGACGTTTTTGGAGATCTGACACCCACTAGCTCGAAGCTAACGGGAGGTCGAGACCTACTACAGCCGGGAGGAACACCGCTTTCCCGGTACATCGTGCCTCGACCTCCCGGTCGGCTTCGAGCTGGCGGCCTCCGAAGAATGCGGCTAAAACTTTTGCGAGATCTTGCAATACTTTTGCGAGATCCCGAGTTTGTTTTGCGAGATCTCGCAAAAGTCCGTCTTAATTTTTTTGTTTCTCCCTAATTTTTTTTTTTCTCCCTAATTTTTTTTTTCTCCCATGTCCCCTGCGGGGCTCCGTAATATGCACATGATTTGGACATGCATTTGCCCATTAAACTTGTAAAAATCCTGCAACCACAGCTGTCTCTGCCACAAGGGCATAATGGTACATGTTAATTATGCTATTACATAATAAACCGAGGTAATACACGAGATCATGAGGGCAGAAATAAAACAATCGAGACTTCCATGTGTGGCAATCATACATTTACATGGTTCTATGATAAACTCTTTTTCAGTTTCCTTTACTTGATAAACAACTTGGAGTTATTTTTAGCTAAATGCAAAGGACGAGCTTTCTCTTGCAATAACTAGACTTAATTATATTTCTTGAAATAGGATTTTTGGACCGTGTATCAGGATTTTATGCTTCAGTGGCATTGATTTATTTAAGTAAACTCTCTTACGGCTCTGGCAGCCAAATTTGCCGTTTTGCACTGTCATCTCGACAGGATACCTTCTGTTAGTGCTTCATTATTAAATAGGATCATATTAATAATACTGCTTTGGTCAGTTTCTACTGCTGTACACTGGCTGTACAGTACCTTATAAAACAGGATTAGGTGGAAAATATTATAATTATAGCCAACAGATAAAATGGTCAATTTTAAAGTAGCATCATACTGAAATACAGAGGCTTTAACCCTGTTTATTAGAACAATATTAATAAAAGCAGCAACTTAACAGTATGAAGAGATGTTATTGCCAAAAAGTAAACATCATTCTAGCTTTTTAAAGGTCATTTTGTGCCGAAGCAAAGAGTTTTCTCAAAGCGCTGATGGTGAGTTAAGAACCATGAAGGTAGATTTATTACAAAGCCTCCACTTCACAGACAGAAAAACACTATGAAAGTCATCGCATCTGACAAAATGTGGCCTTTCCTCGCCCGCAGGATATTATCAACTCCATGAGCAACAGCCCAGCCACCAGCAAACCCCCTGTAACCCTGAGGCTCGTCGTCCCAGCCAGCCAGTGTGGATCCCTCATCGGCAAAGGAGGCTCCAAAATCAAAGAAATGAGAGAGGTGGCGGCACATTTTTCATCCTAACGATGTCCATAAACATAAAATCAATCATGTTTTTTAAAATAATGACACTGCCAGAGGATATGCTTATATTTATCCCTCATATAGCTCCCATGTAAGCTTCCCAAATCCCACATTTCTGGTTCATGTAGTTTCCATTTAAGTGTTCAGTCTTGCAAAATACCCGGTGTGCACTGCTCCAAGAGCTCATTTTGCTCTCCCATATCGGTTTCTGCTCAGTTTGAAGGGATGCAGGGTCATGTAATGAAATGATATTAATTTTTTAAAAAATGTTTCTTTCTTGCCTCCAGTCCACAGGAGCTCAGGTCCAGGTGGCAGGAGACATGCTCCCCAACTCCACTGAGAGAGCGGTGACAATCTCAGGAGCCCCCGAGGCCATCATCCAGTGTGTCAAACAGATATGTGTGGTGTTGCTCGAGGTACGGTGAGGGGGGTGGGGTGGCCACACAGGGGACATGAAAGAAATGTTATGTAGCTGAAAATTAGTTTGATACGGAGAATTCAGAGGCTTGACTACACTTTTTAAAGTAATTTACTCCTAGAGTTTCTGCTGTATCCAAAGATTTGTTTCTAAATGTAATTTTTCACATTTAATGTATCCGCATGTTTTGATATTGTTTATGTTTGCAAGTCTGGATTATTAACATTACTGCACTGCTGCAGACACATTTCTTTGCCTTTTAGATGGCAAATGTGACACCAAGTACTCAGTAAATGACGCCAGAGACGTGCAAATGTCCTGCACTGACTTAATGTTTGCACAGTCGGGAGAAAAGCAGGTTTCCATAGGTCGAAAACAGCAGCCTTAAAACCTCGTGTGTGGACTTTTGGGTGATTTTTGTTTACAGATAACGAACTGACACATCTGCAAATAGGTTCAGGCCATAAGCTGTACATAAAAGATGTACACAGTCATCATAAAGAAACTCTTTGTTTTTGTGAACTCCTATTCTGAAGCCTCAAATTTGGGGTGTAGTGCCAATTTGTGAACTAATGCTAATTAGCTGGGTTATTACAGTTCATACAAAGACCGGGGACTTAAATATGGATAGCTTTAAATAAATGCTAACTTGAGGATAAAACACTAAAATTTCACTCAGGAAAAACTGAAGTACAGACTTCCTCCAAACCAGAAAATAAACCACACAGCAATCTAGTAATACCACAGTCACAATGGAAAGGTTTACTTCACTTGAATTGTATGGTAAAGCCGACAGTGAAGAAACCTTATAGAGCTCAACAGTGAGCTTCCAAAAATCCCATTCCCATTCATATTGTTCATAGGGATTTTGATTATTACCATAATGCTGTGAGTCAACTTACTACAACCTGCGACACTGTGAAACGATGATAATCTCTCCTTTAGAAACCATAACTCTGCATTACACCTATAGTCCATAAATACAGGATTTTTAAGGCCAATACCAGTAGTGATATTGATACCAGTACCAATGCCGATACTGTATTTGGTAGAAACCCAGTATATTGGACAATAAATTTTCTTTCACAGATATGAAACTCAAACAGAGTTACGAAGTAGTTGTTATGTGTCGTTATTTATGAATCCTTACTGAGATAATATGACGGTATAGTTCAAAAGTTACCATGCGTCATTGTCACAACAAGTCATGAATTATTATGCTCGGTCTGATTCTGCTCGTCAGCTGGTTGATCTCATTGTGGCGTTCCAAACATGTGTTGCCAAGAGGGAAGTTGTGGAGTGCCCTCTGGTGGACAAACTATGCAACAGCAACACTCATAACAGAGCTGAAGGGTGTTTCTCCCATCTGTTCTGTATAGCCCTTTAGAAATGCCAGTACTGACATATGAGATCAACTTTTTTTTAGCAAAAAACACAGTTTAGTCGTAACTTTGGGGGGAAAGAATACTCTTCCACTTTCCTAAACTGAAACAGCAATTTCTCTGTTTTGTGAAAGTCACTGTTTAAACCTACGAACATCAGGTTGGTTAGTGAGTGTAAAACTTGCGGTGACTGCAGCCAAGAACTAAGCACCATCAAAAACAATACTACAACCTTACAAACTCTGAAAGCTATGACAATGAAAAGGAGGAGATTTAAACAGGCTGGAAGCCAATCCCATTTGTAGTGCATTATGGGATAAGTTGTTTCCTAACCCTAAAAAGTAATTATGTACATAGTCTTGTACCTCTGTCTTTTTTTATTATTATTATTTTCCTGGGTGTTTTTTTTTTATCCAAATCTAATTTTCTAATGGTCAGCATGGCTTTACAGTGGTCATGGCTTAGATCAAGGCTTAAAACTCTTTATGTAAGGATCTTATGAAACATTAACAGAGAAAGTTCACTCCTGGAGCCGGACTTCTTAAAAAAGTGGGCAGTCACTGCTGAGCTCAATCTATCACTATCTCACATTTACCCCTTATTACAAGTCAAGTGTTAAAATCCCACCCAACCTCAGTTTTAGAGTCAGCCTAAAGATATTACAATTACAGATTAAATTTTTACAGCCATGGAGTGTAGTTTATTAAATCCAAGATTAAACTCAGGATTGTGTTTAAGCTAGTTTGGATCACTGAAAGCTTTAACTTATGATATTTATATCATCTTCTAATGAAGGTGGATGTTGGTGCAAACTTTCACAGCAATCTGTCTCATAGTTGCTGAGATAATTAAGTGATGGACTTACCTGTGAACAGCATAAATAGCATTAACCCTTTCACGCACAGTGGTCACTACAGTGGACAGCTATTCAAAGACTGTTTTCTTGTATTTGTGTCAGTGTGTACTTACACATTAACCACTACACTGGACACTGCTGTGTCATCCTGATTGAGGTTGTCATAATTCATGCATGACAGGGTTAAAGCCTGATGTATCAGTAAGAAAAATTCACCCAAAAGATCAAAGCAGGAGGCATATATTTGATGTTTTTGACAAAAGTATTGTTACCTTCTTGTAATTCTGTGTCGAAAATGGAAAAAAAAATGCTTTGGATCAAAGGGCTACACGGTATTTAGGTGTCTCTCTTTTTCTTGCACCATTAATTTGAACTATCTGCACAGCCAGTTCTCCATTGGGCCTTCATGATGGCACCAGCCATGGATACTAGGACATTTGTGACATGACTGTAAGTCTCTAGACTTAAGAAAAACAAAACTTAAATAACAACAATATGTTGAGTCATCATTATCCAGTTGAAAGTGGTGTTCCAGGTAAATCCAAGTTTAGTTGTGCACTGAACCACGATTTGGACATGTAATGTCAGCATGAACGCACAGTGAAGAGCACTTTTTGTGTGGGTGTCCACAGGTTGTCTTCCCTAAGGCACTCTCCCTTCTGGTCTCACTTTATGCAACTTCTTTCTTTCTCTCTCTCTATTATTTTCTGTCTTCCCGTTCTAACACTCTCTCCACATCCCGCCCCTTCTTCTTCTTCCCCCCACTCTCTCCTCCTTTGCTCTCCTCAGTCCCCACCGAAAGGTGCCACCATCCCCTACCGCCCCAAGCCTGCCTCCACCCCTGTCATTTTTTCAGGTGGCCAGGTAAGAGCAGACCCACTGGGGGCGTCCACAGCCAACCTCAGCCTCTTACTGCAGCACCAGCCACTGCCTGTTAGTGTCGCACCAGGTTTTACTCACTTTTCCTCCCTTCCTCACTCCCCTCACCCACCCAAATCCCAACTAGCATGAAACCCTCACTGCTTTTATTTGTTTTTAAACTGTCATCCATCACCCCCAGCCACTCAAACCAGAACTGAGATCAATTGCGTTCAGCTCATCTGAGTCAGAGGATCCATCAGGTGACTTACCTTTTATTTAGTGAAAACGGATGCTGGTGCTTCTAGCTGAAAATACTCTGCTTAAAAGTCTAAAAGAAAATCAGGAAAAACAAATGTTAAGCTTGATGAAGCTTGGGGAAATTAAACTTTACTCTAAAGCCTAAAACTGTAACCAAGTGACCAAGACAGGAAAAATCCTCTAGAGTAGATACTCTTGGAAACACAGCTTTTTCTTAGTTTGGAACCAAAAGCAGTAAAAATACACAAATATACTTCTGTAATTCTACTTCAGCCATAAACAGACATAGGGAGTAAAGGAGCTCATAGCAACAGAGCCAGCCACAATGGGGAGGCTCACAGGAGCAAGGTGTGTTGCTATATAAGGTGGTCTGCAGGGGAAGGGAAACTCAGTGGCAGCAGCTAGTGGATAGGAGTAGTATGGCAGGACAACAAATGAAGCAGCAGCTTATATTAATTATATTTTATTCATTTCAAAGTACAAATTTTTATTTTTGGACTCTAATAGAGCAGCTTTGTATGATTCACAGTTAAAAATAATCCCAGTTTATCTTATACTGAGACACGTGCAGCTCCTTTCCTTTTATGGAAATCCATTGGTCAAGCAAGCTATCTTGTGATTGGCCACTCCTCATTAAAAAACAGTAGGGTGGGGCTTCTCTGCTCAGAGGCGGCTAATGGAAAGCAAGTTTTTTTGTTTTTAGAGTAATCCAAAAACTGCTTTTGAGCTGTAGGTTTTGGCTACAAGTGAGGTGTGTCTGGCTCACTTGTAGAGTGCTAAACACATTTTTAGATCATCTATAACAAAAGGAAGAAAACACCAATATTTTAGAAATCTGTCTGTTTAAAAAAAAATTATATTGATATTTGTTAATAGTATTATTATTATTAAGACACACACGCACAAACACAGGTCTTGCTTTTCTTTACTTTAGCTCCAATTAACTAGAGCTTATTTTTTACTATAGGCTATGTTCCCCTCAGCTTTGCTGATCAGTAGGTTGGAGGCTTTCTATCCTCTGCTATAACAGGACAATAGTGAAAACACCCAGCAAATGGCCTGGGGCAGATTCACACCTGTGCCTCTGCAACAGCCTTAAGGTATATGAATCACTTGAGAAACACTGTGAGTTAAACTGGCACCCCTGCTTGGTGGCTACATCAATTATAAAACAGGGCAAAATTGTGAAGGAAAAATCTTCAGAGTCATCTAAATTAATAAATATTCACATCCAAAAAGCTTGAATTTGTGGAAACTTGGCTATATTTATATTCAGCTGTGCAAATTACTGCTGGTTGACAAGTCTATGAATAAAAAAACTGCTTCAGCTCTATGTTATTCAGGTCAGGTTTGAGTCAAAAGATTCAATACTTCCCTTTAATTACCTTTAAGAGTGGAAAAACTTAATACAGCAACCCATAACAGGAGTTTTAATTAAATTATTCAGTTATTCAAATAGTTGCAGGCAAAGTTCTTGTGGATTGACTAACTGATTAATCACTTTAACTACATTCCTGTATAGCATCTATAATTTGTTTGTTTGTTTTTAGATTTTAGTGGTTGATGTCAGACTATTGAGAAAGGCAGTAAAATATCTAAAGCAGAAGCCACAGACTTGGTGTGTTTCTATTCTTATATTAAAAATCAGGTTTGTATCTTGTGGGATAAAATTCAATTTTGCTCAGTTCTGACCTCTGTGGCTCCTATAAACCACATGTCCAATAGGACACGACACCTTACTCCCCTCAGGGTCGCTCCTCTGGTTTACTCCACACCCTCCCAATCACCTCCCTGCTGTCTGATTTGTCCCTTTTTTATTTAGTTCAACTGGATTTGATTGATGAATTGTAGGAGAACTTGACAGGAAAGCTATAATGCATGACTTACATGTAATATGACTCATAAGATATAAAAAAACATTTAAGTCTATGTTGTCCTTGAGCTGTAGAAATGTCGACAGTTCATTTTTTCTTGATTTATATTTTGTTTCAGTCCACTTTTGTTTATTTAGCTTTTCAGAACTTATTGAATAATGTGTCTTGTGGGATCATAACAGTGAGCTCTTCTCCTCATGTTTGCAGGCGTATACCATTCAAGGACAGTATGCCATCCCACATCCAGATGTGAGTGCCCCACGAGGCAGTCAACCTTGCACCCTCTATAACTCTGTCTCGCTGCATCCAGATTTTCTTACTTTCTTTCCACCCTTATTAATATTAATTGTTAATATTAATACAGCTTTTATTCTGATATGTTATTTCCTATGTTTCTAACTTTTCTTATTCTTGCCTCTGTGCCCTCTGATTGGCATTAAACCTCATGGGGCTTGGCCTGAAGAAGTTATCAGATTAGTCTTGAAGTTCTTGATGGACTTCAGATCGGCTCCTGACCTCCACTCCATTTCTTTTTACAATTTAATTTTAATTAAACTAACTAACTTTAATTAAACTTTCCATTTGTTGGCATGTTCAAACAAGCTCAAGACGAAGAAGAGGAAAAATGCTGTTTTTTCAAGTAGAAAGGAAACTGTATGGAATCCCAAAATGAGGAATTTTCATTGATTAAAACGGCTGCTTTGATGGTAAAGATGACTTTGAATACAAGAAGGTTTTGAAATTCTCAGTATTCAACTCACCTCCAATTTGAGTTATTTATCTTAAAGATGGGGGCAAGCACTTGGTGAGAGTGGGAGGAAAAAGCTCCCTTTTAAAAGGAAGAAACCTCCAGCAGATTCAGGTTCAAGGAGCAGCAGCCATCTGTCATGACCAGTTGGTGGTAAACATTCAAAATGTAAAGTTACAGCTGTTAGAAAATGTAAACTCATGAGCATGATTGATTTACTGACAGTCAGTGAGCGTGAACAATATCATTGACTGACATATGAAAAGGTGATATTAGGCATTAGGGGAAGGTGACATCAGGGGATTACATTGGCAAACATCCATCTATCCTCGACTATCTAAAGTTGGATCACAGTTACCTATGCAGCCTATTCCAGATATCCATTTACTGGCAACGCATTACAGGAGGTATCCAGGAGTCATCCTAACAAGATCCCCAACTCAGCTGGTTGGTTGTTCGCTTGTGGACATTCAAGGCTTCAGTTGCCTATAATCCTCTAATGTTGTTACCACCAGGTCATATCTCAAAGGTATTTTTCTCTCTCATTGCTTGTAGCTTTAATCACTCACTTGGAAGTTGAGAAAAGGTTATCCCAGGTCCTGTCCACTTCGCGTCACCAGTAGTGTCGTTGGCAGGTGCTTGAAGTCGTGGAATGTCATTCAAATTCTGCAGTTTCTGCTCAGCAAGTTGCTGCAAATCACTTTCAGTTTGTATGGCTTTAAATGATAGTCACTAGTTTCATAATTTCATACCCTCTTTTGCTCTCCACACAGACTGTTTATCTGCATTCAAACAACACCTGCTTTAAAAAAAAAAAGGCAAATAAAAATCAGACAAGAAGCACATTACATATGGCAACCAGAATGCTTCTGCTACTAAAACTCTCATCTGTGGTCACCAGATTCTGAATGTCAACCTGTGCAGAGTGAATGATTGATTGCAGAGTTCTGTTCTAGAAATGCAGAGTTTAGTTCAAGAGTTTAGTTTAACAACTGCAAAGGTCTATTTCAGAACTGCAGCAATTATTTTAGCAAGTGCAGGATTCCAGGCCAGAACAGCACAGTGACATTTTATTCCCTAAACTGCAGTTTCAACATAGACTGTTATATGTGTAGCAATAGTAACAATGAGGGGCGGGGCTTATGAAATCCTCCCAAATGCTCCAATCTCAGGCCAAGTCCTTCATGAGGTTCTCCTCTTCTTCTTCTGTCTTTCTTTCATGGTCTCTCTTTTCTTTCTGTCTTTGTCCTTCACCTGTCAGTGTTGTTACTTCTCCTCAGATCCTTACTTTACTCTTGTAGCATTTCGGACTGACCTTTGTGCGTGCGTGTATGTGTCTGGTGAGCGTGTGCGTGTCAGAGTGCGTTTTTAACGATGACCTCATAGCTCTGCTGTCCTCCTCCTCCCCCCCTCAGCAGTTGAGCAAGCTCCACCAGTTGGCTATGCAGCAAACCCCCTTTACCCCCCTCGGACAGACCACCCCTGCCTTCCCCGGTACGTACCCACCTACACAATGACCCTCTTCACCAAAGATCCTTCTCTCGTTTTTACCTGTAGAGACGAACACATTCTCTTCCTCCTTTTTTTCTCTTTCTCTTCTTTTCCTGTCTCTGTCCTTTCTTTCTTCTTCTCGTTGTTCTCCTCCTAATGGTCTCTGTGGTTCACTGCCATTGACATGGCCTGCTGGTGGTCTGCTCTTGTTGATGTTGAGGCTTCTTTTGTTTTTTGTTTTTCCCTTAGTTTCCTTATTGTATAGAATTGCAGTTGTCTTGGATTTTTTTTCTTCAAAAGTTAGAACTCAAATTTGTGTATTGCATAGGCTCTGCATAGGGCTGAGCCACATTTCCAGTGACATGCGTTTGCTGCTGGTTTATAGATAACATAGTATTTTATAGTAGATAATCGCAGTTTGCCTCCTTAACGTGCCAAACTGTACTTTATGTCCTTTCCCTTTCCTCCACTCTTTCTGTCTGCTTCCTGTGTTCAGCAGCAGGTCTGGATGCCAGTAACCAGGCCAGTACTCATGAACTCACCATTCCCAATGATGTGAGTACATTTGTCATGATATGCAGATACCCAACAATGCGCTTTACTCACCATTCGTCACTTTCATTTTTTCCTGACAAAAAAGTTTAACGAAACTTGCAAACAGCAGTGGTTTAAAATGAGACATTTTTCACGAAATCTGACAGAGAATCAGGTTATCCATTATCAGGCTTCAGGCAAGTCAATATTGTGAATGTTGTTGCAGAAATACTGTTGTCTTCTTCAGTCACACTTATTCAGCAGTTTGGGTAATTTGGGCCCACTTTCTGCTGTTTTGTCACTCCCTAAAGCTATAATCGGGGTGAATGCTCAAAACTGCTACAAAGGAATAAATAAAACAACGGAAAGTCTGCATTAAACTGGTAAAACTGGTTATCAAAGCACAAACTCCCAGACATGCTCTGTTTCATCATCTTTTCACATGGCTTCCTGCTGAAGTTTCCAGCTATGCAATGTGACAGCAATTCAACTGCAACAATTATAGACAAAGTGCAGCCAAAGGCAGTTAGCTTTGCAAAGTGAATGTCCTTAATGGAAAAGACTTGTTGGACCTAAATAAGGAGCATCTAAGTTATAGTTGAAAAGCTGTCAAAGACTGGCCAGTACTCACACGCTCCACTGAGAATCAATCAAATGTCTCTTTTATGTCCCATCCTCTTTTCTTCCCAGCTAATAGGCTGCATAATCGGACGCCAGGGAACCAAAATCAACGAGATCCGTCAGATGTCTGGGGCGCAGATCAAAATAGCTAACGCCATGGAAGGGTCATCGGAACGCCAGATTACCATCACAGGGACTCCCGCCAACATCAGCCTGGCCCAGTATCTCATCAATGCAAGGTCAGAGATCAGTGACTGTTTGACTGCAAAAATAGTCCAAACAAAGAGAAAAGTGTGAAAAACTTCCTCCTTGTGAACATGGATGATATCTTTTGAATTAGTGCCTAATTAGCTGCTCTCACTTTGTCAAGATTTTGCAAAAGCACTTTTTTCTTCTCTTAATGAGCTCTCAGTGAGTGTTGTTTGTTTATTTTATTCTTTGTTTTTAATTGCCTTTCCATCAATGTTTTGCTTTGTAACATCACATGTTTTACTACCATAACTGTTTAAAATTACATCATAAATAAATAGTAATGTGCAAGAGTTTTGAGCCATCCCCCATTTCTTTATATTTTAAATTGTATATTTAGGCTCTTTGTTTCTAGCAGCCTATCACAGAGACAAATATTTCTATAACTCAATCTATGAAAAATACCAAAGATAAATATAAAATGGTATTTTAAAACATAAAAATGCATAAAATAGTACTTTTGAGTTACCGAACTTCAAATACATCTGTAAAAATTTAAAAAACTATCTACAGCAGATGAACAATATCTGAAAATCATGTCCTTAAGAAACTGTAAAAAATCCAGTAAACACCTGATACAGGACCTGAGCGATACATCTGGACCTTTAGAAATGGTCTCAGTTGAAGGGTGGCAGTCAATAAGCCATTTTTAAGGAAAGGAAACGGGGAAATGGGGTGAGGTATGCTGAATTACACAAGAACCCGACTGAAAATCATTTCCAATCATTCTCCTTTAGGTTCAGAGACGTGGCGGCTATGTGGACTGACCCATCTTCCATGACCACATCCTGAGATCCCTGACTGGCTCCTCCGTTTGGCCCTTTCCAATGACTGACTACTGCAGACAACCCTGATGAAGCCCTTCGGACTCTGGCTCTGGCTCTCCGAAAACCCTGACCACCTCCCCACCCTGGTTCAAAGCACCTCAGGGAGGATTGGGTGCTCACTTTTGTTTCAGAGAGCCACATTAAATTAACAAAAAAAGAAAAAAAGAAAATGGATAACAAAAAAGAAATTCTCTGTTGCTTAGATTTTTTAGAGAACTGTTGAAGCATGTTGAATGTTTATTAGGAACAACTTGTGTTACTCTTTCTTCTTTTTCTCTCTATCTCTTGCTTTTGCTTTCTCTCTGTCAGTGCTGCGTCATAGAACATCATTTAAAAGTAAAAAAAAGTACTAGTAAAAGACTGAACGTTTTTTGTAGGACGTAGTTATTTGCATATAACAGCTGCTCAGTGATGCTATCGGTAGAGTGCGTGGTGGGATGTAGCCAAATTATCAAATTTTGATAATGTATTTCTGAAAAGACAAAAAAATTGGACTGTTCTGCTTTTGTCCTAATTTGCATCTCTGTCGAATCTCTACCCATGACTCTTTGCTGCATCACATGACCCTTTCAAGCCAATGGTATCACTCCTAGAGCCTCCCTTCTCATGTTAATTTCCTAGGTTTGCATTATATTGCATGTTTTCAGTGTTGTATTGTCGCATATTTCAGTAAGCCTGTTCCGTGTACTTCAGATGTTATTATTATATCTTTGTTTTCCTGTTCTTTTCCGCAAACTGTTTTCAGCATTTTTGGCCACTCACGTCTAGTTCTACTCCCTGCCCAGACAAAAAACCTTCCGACACAGCCTCCTTCTATCAACACCGAATATTAGTATATAGATGCATGAATGGGAATTAGTGAATAACCAGTGGCTAAAACACTGACTGAAATTTAAAATGATTGTTTACTAACTTATTATTCTACTGTATTTGTTTTTGTATGAGGACTCTTGTGACTTAGCACATTAGTCGACTACGCGGCGCTCATGCAATAGACTACTCAACACTTTACTCTGGACTGCCTCTGATGTAGGGAGGATTAGTTGGACTTAAAAGCCAAGCGTTGCGTCCAAACCTTTCGGCTTCTTTCCCTTGTTTTGGAAAAAACTTGCTAGGCTGAGAGAAGTTTCTAAAAAATTAAAACTAAGAAATTGGAGGGAAAGAAGCCGAATTTTAATGGCACAGAGGCCTAGACGTTTGGACGAAGCCAGATGGTATTTTTTGGGCCAAGGAATGTTCAGGGGTTCATTGGGGGGAACCCGCGGGGCCTGGGCGGACGTGACCACTCAGTCTCTTTTTCACGATTGTTCATCTCGTCATGTTCTTTTCATTGTCATGCGGTTGATTTTAACGCTTTAGGTTTGAATGTCATTTTATTGTCGCGACTGTGTCAGCAACATAATTGTTTTTATTTTAAAAAGTAAAAAGAGGACAGGTTGGATGACAATTCCTGCTTTGCTGTTTTCTAGTAAAGCCAGCATGTATTTATTTATGGTGTGTTGATGCACTTATGAATTTTCATTCATTGATCATGAACATTAAGCTAAGTTAGTTTTGTTGTATTGTACTTAATATGAGAGGGAGGTGTGGGTGATATTTGGTATGATTCAGTAATTCATCTTCTCCCACCATCTTCTGCTTATGAAGATGCGCTAAAGATAATAGACAGCTTTGGGTCATCTTTACTTCTGAGTTTCAGCTAAGCTCTTTTCAGCGTTGACGCTAACAAACAGCTGTTGAATGTTATTGTCGACTCACATTATCTGCCATCCAACACAGAAACTTTCTGCATTTACAGAACGTTTGTTTTATTGCCAGTAGCCTACACTGAGCTTAAAGGAGAAGTTTAACAGTTTGGGGGAAAGCTTTTAGGGAAATATGCTTATTTCTGCATTTTTACATTGAACAATTGATGTTTGCATGCTAAACACTGACTAGCACAAGTCTATGAAGCTTATAAGCACATAAAGACTTTTAAATTGTATGCAGCACCTTATTTATACTATTAGAAATGGTCAAATCTTTTTGCTAAGCTAAGCTAACTGGCTCCAAGCTAAAGTTTCAGATCCCCTTTTCTTTTTTTATGTACCAGTGGTTCCTGTAGTTCATCCCACTAGAAACCATAGACTATCTAGTTGTCTCTGTTTTTCATGCTAGGTTAAGTAAGCTTACTGCTAACTTAGCCTAGCTATAAGTACACAAATAAGCATATTTACCAGAAGTGTCTATTCCTATGACTTTTAGGTGCGTTGATGACATAAATGGACCAAATGCTGTATCAATATACTGAAGGAGGCATAGTCAGTGATAATTCTGCAATAATTCTTACATTTTGATGTGAACTCAAGTAGTAGTGATAGAAATGACATTTGGGATTCGTGTTTCTTTTTGTTTTCACTTGTCATAGCTTGTATTCTAATGGGAATGTTTGTCAAATTACAAGAAATTTTGTTTTTTGGCAAACTTGTTTTTTTTTTTTTTTTCTTTTTAGAAATGTTAGCTAATACCTGTTAAGAGGATATTCTTTCTAAAATTGCCCACAACACTGTAATGGTGAAAAAATATCCTCAAGGGTATTGTGGCTCTTATAAAACAGTTATCAGTGCATGCTGAAATGTTTGCTTAAAACGTGAATAATCAATGACTAGACAGCCGGAGTGTGCATTTTACAAATTTAATCTTGTTGTGTTTTATGAATTTGATTAATAAGCAGGAATATTGACTTGTAAGTGATGGCAGTGTGACTTCAATAACATCAATTTTCATGTGTTACTCAGTGTTTGAAAACTGTATTTACATTTGTGTATATGCCTGAGTATACTGCGACTTTGAAACAAACTGCAACTAATGCAATAATAGGGTGCAATGTGCAATTATTTATTCAGTTTATTATTAGCATAGATACAGAAGAGCGGTGTAGCTTGTTTAAAAAAATGCTTTTTTGAATTTTATCCACTTTTCGTTTGGTGGCAACAGCCGGGAAAAAAGAATGGCTAGACATGTTTTTTTTTGGGTTTGTTTGTTTGTTTTTCAGCTTTTCTTTGTGTGTATTGCAGTTTGGGGGGGAACAAAATGATAGAACTTTGTAACTATTTTCAATCGATTTATTTGCTATGTGCAGATCTATATTAGTTGTGAGTAATTACATAGGTTTTAATTTTACAGTGTTGGTAAGTATACAAACAAATAAAGTTTCATTTTTTTCTTTCTGTGACTTGCCTTTTGACGTCTTTCTCAATTATTTTTTTCTACAACAGCTGATAAAATCCCATAGACACATTTTGAAAGTTCTTGAATGAAGCTAATTATTGTGCCACAATGAAATTACGATAATTAGATGATGAGATCTTAATGGGAAGCTCATCTGTCCTTTTTTGAAGGTTAGGTTTTGCATAAATCAGATTAAAGAAAGTCACCTAATTATTACCAAAGCTGCAGCATGCTTATTGTTTAGAGAAATGGTTCTAAAGTAAGGTTAGAGGGACCCTGTGAGGTCTTCTTACAGTTCTGCAGCCAAATGAGGGATAACTGTAATTTCTTAATAACCATTGACTATAATTTCATTTTAATTCATCCTAATTAAAGAATGAATTAAAATATTATCTTAATCACAGTCTCCTTTTGTTCCACCTACATAAGATAAAATCATAACTCAACGGGATGAGAGATCTCTTGGGATAAATTACGATCAACGAGGGGTGTATTAAAAACCTGTGTGGATGTATGAAGTTTAATGTATGCTTGGCTGGACCGTAATGAGCTCTCTCCAAAACAACAACAACAAACAAAACAAACAAACCTATGTTTAAAGTTTAATGCCAGTAAAGCTTCTACAGTGAGTTCAGGTTTTCACTCTTTGCCCATTGAAAGCTTACTTGCAGTAACCATTGAAGCTCTTTCCTAAACTAAGTTTTTATCATATTTCAGTCCTGCTAATAGAACAAAATGACTGGATGTGCATTACAAGTTGGGACAGTGGTTTCAGCCTATGTAGCTACCCTTGGAAAAATCAGTAAACTGTTCTCATGGTTGCTGAAATATGACTTTATTGACATAGACCTAGGTGTCAAAACCATAAATAATTATTAGAGATTATTGAAGGTACAGGGGAGGTCATCAAATGTCTTTAAGAGTTCATGTATAGGCAAAAACAAAGAAGTATGATGAAGTATAAAGTTAATGTGGAAGATCTGGTGCAAGTCCAGTACCTTAGTTACACACTTCATAACATTAACCAGATTCCCATTAAAATTTTATGCAAATTTTAACAATGTTTTCTGGTTATCTGCTCAACAAAATGCTAATATAGACTCACTGGCCACTTAATAGGTGTTCCATCCATCCATCCATCCATCCATCCATCCATCCATCTTCATCCGCTTTATCCGAGGCCGGGTCGCGGGGGCAGCAGCCTAAGCAAAGAGGCCCAGACCTCCCTCTCCCCAGCCACCTCCTCCAGCTTATCCGGGGGAACACCAAGGCGTTCCCAGGCCAGCCGAAAGATATAATCTCTCCAGCGTGTCCTGGGTCTGCCCCGGGGCCTCCTCCCGGTGGGACATGCCTGGAACACCTCACCCAGGAGGCGCCCAGGGGGCATCCTTGTCAGATGCCCGAACCACCTCAGCTGGCTCCTTTCGATGTGGAGCAGCAGCTGCTCTACTCTGAGCCCCTCCCGGATGGCCGAACTTCTCACCCTATCTCTAAGGGAGAGGCCAGCCACCTTTCGGAGGAAGCTCATTTCTGCCGCTTGTATCCGCGATCTCGTTCTTTCGGTCACTACCCACAGCTCGTGGCCATAGGTGAGGGTAGGGACGTAGATCGACCGGTAAATTGAGAGCTTCGCTTTTACACTCAGCTCCCTCTTCACCACGACGGACCGGTGCAGCGTCTGCATTACTGCAGCTGCAGCCCCAATCCGTCTGTCGATCTCCGGCTCCCTTCTCCCATCACTCGCGAACAAGACCCCGAGATACTTGAACTCCTCCACTTGGGGCAGGAACTCATCCCCGACCCGGAGTGGGCACTCCACCCTTTTTCGGCTGAGAACCATGGCCTCAGATTTGGAGGTGCTGATCCTCATTCCCGCTGCTTCACACTCGGCTGCGAACCGTTCCAGTGCGAGCTGGAGGCCCTCACCCCATGAAGCCAACAGAACCACATCATCCGCAAATATCAGAGATGAGATTCTGAGGCCACCAAAGCGAAAGCCCTCCGCCACTTGGCTGCGCCTAGAAATCCTGTCCATAAAAATTATGAACAGAACCGGAGACAAAGGGCAGCCCTGGCGGAGCCCATCACCCACCGCGAACGAGTCCGACTTATTGCCGGCAATGCGAACCAAGCTCTTACAATGGTTGTATAGGGATAATAGGTGTTCAACAGCTTAAAAAAGGCAAATATGTAATCAGCCAATCACATAGCAGTAACTCAGTGCATTTAGTCACGTAGACACAGTCAAGATGAACTAACTGCTGATCTTCTGGGATTTTCGCACACTACCATCTCTAGAGTTTACAGAGAATGATCTGAAAAAAGTGAGCAGTGAGCAGCAGTTCTCTGTGTGAAAATACCATGTTGATGTCAGAGGTCAGAGCAAACTGGCCAGACTGCTTCAAGCTGGTAAGATGGTAAATAAACACTTGTTACAACCCAGGTGTGCAGAAGAACATCTCTGAAGACAGGACACATCAAGGCTTTTAAAGCCATCGCTTTTTTCCCTGGCAACTGGATGATTTCTACATCAGTGCTTTCTGTAATTTCACATTTCATGCTGCAGCAGACATATCTCTTTCTGAAATGTTGAAATGAGGCTCATGCATCTCCTATGAAGCCTTTGTTTTCCTCTGCAAAGTGTTTCCCTCCACCCCTACTAAGAAAACGGGTCCAATACCACTCCTTTGTCAGGAACCTTTGCTGTGTACGCCTTTAAATTTAATCAGCAGACACACAGAGTAATGTCCAGAACACTCCTAAAATATTCTTTAACACCAACAATTACATGTTAGATGGAAATCTTCTCTCATCTGCAGCTTCACTGCCAATTAAGTGGTTGAAAATTTAGCTAAAGGGGTACCCAGTGCACTAAAAAGTGATGGATCTGGCTAAACATACATCTGAATTTCTACGTGGCTTCAACTAAAGTCGTGTACTTCACATTTGTTCTCATAGTTTACTGACAGTCAATTCATTTCCTTTTTTTCTAAGGGTATTGGCATACCTGCATCTGATCAGTACCTCTTTTAATGTACAGCTTCTCCTCTTTCATTAATATATCATATGTATGGACAGCATTTGTTCTAGACAGCAGCAGAGTGAGATCCAAAGATTCCTTCCTCACTGCAGTGAAAGACTCCCTTCAATGTAACATCTTGATATGAGCTAGCTGTCTTTGAACCTGCAAATTGCTTTTTCAGAGTGCAAGCTGAACATCCAAACCTGCAGACAGTTCACAGGCAGCTCCCAAACAACTGAGTTTTTCACCCCATTGGAGTAAATCATACAGCGATCTCCATTGAAACTAAATTATGTAGGAAGCTTGTTTGCAGGAAGCACATAAAATCAGGATGTCAGTTTTAATTTCTTGTATGACTCTTCTATAAAACGTTGTTCCAAGAGTTAAGGCTGAAGAGATCTGAAATGACAGAAAATTGGTCCTATTTTATGTTGCATGGGAGAGTGGGAACACTAAAGGCTTAAAACTAAGCACAGGACAATGCTGGAAAATATAAGTTTAATGCTTTTGAAGCCACAGCTTTAGAGAAAAATATAATAGCTCCTGGGCTCTCGGCTGGACTAAGGCCCAATTGAGATTTTTTGGGTGATCGCCAAGAAGCTGCCTGAGAAATTTAGAAGTGGGCAGGCTATAATCACAGGCAGGGATCCAGTGGAGAGCTTTGCAGTGTGTTGCAGATTTTATTGTGCTGCTGACAGTGTGCCTGACTTAGGACCTCCTGACACACGACAATCACACTGTACCATCAGGAAAGTCTTCAGGGAGACCTAAGCACTTCTGAGAGAAAGGATAGTGATTTATATATGTCGGCGCCGAAGCGATGAAACAAAAGTGAAACAAAAAGAAGTGAAGAAGTTGCCTACAAAGCAGTTGGAAGGTGACACTTTTTAAAATATCGTAATTGTTCCCCATCTTTTTTATTTTATTATCAGTCCTCCTCAACTTAGAAACACAGAGGTTTCCTAGATGTTTTACCTGAAAATGGTATAGAGGACAGTACATCCACCAGTTTTAGCTTTATAACATGGTAGCAAAATACCAGTGCCACACGGCCATGCATTAGTTTTGAATAGCTCCCTTTTTTTGTCTCTTTGCTCTAAACATGCAGAAGTAGGCTGCACTTCCCTTCTATATATTCATTTCATATATTATATAGAAGACCAGATTTAATGCACAGGTGAGAGCTGGACCCAGTTATTTGGACTTGATTGTGTTTCTCAAGTCTAATCACAGAATCTAATTAAGTGTACAAAATTACATGTAACACCAGCACACTAAATGTCTTTTGAGCATCCACTGGCAATTTTCTGTTTCTACAGTTCACAGGTTTCTTCTGAGTGTGCCACGTGCAGTGTACAAACAGTTTAACAGCAGATGAACTCAGTGAATGTGTGCATGTGTGAGATTGTTCCTGTTCAATTCGTGGTTGTGCAGACCAGGAAGATTGCAGGCTGCAATTTTCTCCAGAACCGGTCATCCAGAAAAAACAAGTGAGTTTATCTCATTTATCTCAATAAACCGGAGAGAAAAAGATAAACGAAATTAAATGTCCAGCTATCTTTGAACAGATCTGAGTCTCAGACCACCACAGTCGAGTCATGTTTTAAAAGTTATAACTTTGCGGCTGGATTTCATTTTTTCACACGTTTCAAACCCTTCAAATTGTTTTGTTTCAAGGTTAAGGGTTGGCCTTTTGATTAAAGTTGGATTTTGATCAGGATATGAGTTCTGCTTTTAGTTTTGATAGTTAACTTTGCAGTTCTGATCAGAAGTTTACATGCACTCATCTTGGGCATGAATGTGATGGTATTTTTGGACTTTTAATGATTTTTTAAAATTTTTCTTTTCCAGCATGGAATGATTGTGCATCATACATCTTTAATGACTTTAAAAAACAAGAATTGGGTTTGCATACATTATTTTTGGTTTTCTCTAATCTACAAAGGGTCAAAAGCATATATTCACCTAGAGCTATTAAAAGGTGGTTCTGAAGGTTCTACATTTACTTTTAACTTGACATGGCCTGTTAATTTCTTGTTAGCAATCTTTATTAGCTAACAGGTAGTTTGTATTTGCAGCATAAAAAGGATTTATTTGACAGCGCTCATTGGATTGACCAATACTCAGAACAACGGGAAGGTGAAGATCTAATAAGGAGAATTATTAGAGTTACACAAGTCGGGAAGGTCTCCTGGAGTCATTCCTAAACTGCTGCAGATTCCAAGATCATCACTTCAAACAATTATACTTAAGTACAATTTATTTGGAAGTATCACCATTTTTCCAAGGTCTGGAGGAAGAGCTGTCACCCTCAGATGAGAGGAAACTGTTTAGGAGATTCAGGAACAATCCAGGAACCACCAAGGCTCAAGTCTCCTTGAAACTTGTGGAACACCAGCATCACTATCCAGAGAGGGTGTCGACCAAGTGGGAAGTCACAAGAACAAGCCAAATGTCCTCTGGAGAAATTTTTATGGTCAGAATGAGGTATTGAGTCACAATGACAAGAAGTATGAGTAAAGGTGAGACTTTCAAACCTAAGAACATGTATCAGCTGTTGTGCATGGTGTTGGTAGCATCATGCTCGGGCTGTTTTGCTGCCAGGGATATTGGTACACAGGACAAAGCAGATAGACTAATGAAGAAGGAGGACTACCTCCAAATTCTTCAACTTCACCTCAAATCAATCAAACAGCTAGATGATTGAAACTTGGACACACTTGGGTGTTCTAACAGGACAATGATCCCAAACACATCAAAACTGATTTTGGAACAGACAAAGCAGGCCAACAAAACATCTGAAATGGGCTTCACAAACCCCGGACTTCAACCCGGTTGAAAATTATTGAAAAAAAGAGAAGACAAGGATCAATATATATATATATATAGCAGCTGGATAGCGTAGTGGTTAGACTACACGCCTTTGGAACAGAGGATCGCAAGTTCGATTCCTGCCTGCGGCTTCTGTATCCAGTAAGGGTCCTAAGGCTAGACCCCCTATGCTAAGCAAGCCTACCGCAGACATGAGCGAGACAGATAAATATGAAGGCATGCCGGCTCGGACGTCGCCCGGATCAACAAGGTCCGCGTCAGGTGTTGAGGAACCAGGGCACCCTGACGAAAAGTGGGCTACTGGAACACGAAGGGGGGAGATATCATCACCCCCACCCGAGATTGGGTACATAGCCCCAAGTGCGATAGGAGAAGGATCGTTGAGTGCGAGAGGAACTGACCTGAAAAATAGGATCATGGCCAAGCTTGAAACCTGGATCCCCCGTAGCCGGTTACCAAGATTACGTGAAGTACCCTCAGAAGGTCTGCTAGATGATGTTAATGCAGCACTACGGACAATACCTACTACCGGCTAAGATGAACAGGCACATGGGTCAATACATGAGCGGGACACAGAAAGGAATTGGCAAGAATACCAGAGGCGCAAATACTGGTCGACAGAACAGTCAGCCGAGACTGCAAGACCAGACTGACCAACCTGTGCACTGCCTGGATTGATTACAAGAAGGCCTATGACTCAATGCCCCACAGCTGGATCCTGGAATGCCTAGAATTGTACAAGATCAATGGGACCCTAAGAGCCTTCATCAGGAACTCAATGGGGATGTGGCGTACAACACTAGAGGCCAACTCCAAGCCCATAGCACAAGTCACCATCAAGTGCGGGATCTACCAAGGAGATGTTCTGTCCCCACTGCTGTTCTGCATAGGCCTGAACCCCCTCAGTGAGATCATTAACAAGACTGGCTACGGATACCGTTCCGTACCGACTACGGAACGGAGCAGTTGTCAGCCACCTCCTGTACATGGATGACATCAAGCTGTATGCCAAGAGTGAACGAGACATCGATTCACTGATCCAGACTATACAGCAATGACATTGGAATGTCGTTCGGACTGGAGAAGTGTAGTCGGATGGTAACAAAGAGAGGGAAGGTAGTCAGAACTGAGGGGATTGAACTACCAGAAGGCAACATTGCAGACATAGAGGACAGTTACAAGTACCTGGGGATCCCGCAGGCGAATGGGAACAATGAAGAGGCCGCTAGAAAAGCTGCAACCACCAAGTACCTGCAGAGGGTCAGGCAAGTCCTGAGGAGTCAGCTGAATGGTAAGAACAAGATCCGGGCCATCAACACGTACGCCCTGCCCGTGATCAGGTACCCTGCTGGGGTAATAGGCTGGCCAAAGGAGGAGATAGAAGCCACTGACATAAAGACAAGAAAGCTCCTTACCATGCATGGAGGGTTTCACCCCAAGTCCAGCACCCTGAGGCTGTACGCTAAGCGGAAGGAAGGGGGCCGGGGACTCGTGAGTGTCAGCACCACAGTCCAGGATGAGACAACGAACATCCAAGAATACATTGGGAAGATGGCCCCAACTGACCGAGTGCTGTGAATACCTCAGGCAGCAGAAACCCAAGAAAGAGGAGGGAGACGAGGAACCATCATGGAAGGACAGGCCCCTGCACGGTATGTACCACCGGCAGATAGAGGAGGTGGCTGATATCCAGAAATCCTACCAGTGGCTGGACAAAGCTGGACTGAAAGACAGCACAGAGGCACTAATCATGGCAGCACAAGAACAAGCTCTGAGTACAAGATCCATAGAGGCTGGGGTCTATCACACCAGGCAAGACCCCAGGTGCAGGCTGTGTAAAGATGCCCCAGAGACAATCCAGCACATAACAGCAGGGTGCAAGATGCTAGCAGGCAAGGCATACATGGAACGCCATAACCAAGTGGTGTAGTGTAGTGTACAGGAACATCTGTGTCGAGTATAACCTGGAAGTCCCGAGGTCAAAATGGGAGATGCCCCCAAGGGTGGTGGAGAATGACCGAGCTAAGATCCTGTGGGACTTCCAGATACAGACGGACAAAATGGTGGTGGCTAACCAACCGGACATAGTGGTGGTAGACAAACAGAAGAAGACGGCCGTAGTGATCGATGTAGCGGTTCCGAATGACAGCAATATCAGGAAGAAGGAACACGAGAAGCTGGAGAAATACCAAGGGCTCAGAGAAGAGCTCGAGAGGATGTGGAGGGTGAAGGTAACGGTGGTCCCCGTGGTAATCGGAGCACTAGGTGCGGTGACTCCCAAGCTAGGCGAGTGGCTCCAGCAGATCCCGGGAATAACATCAGGAGATCTCTGTCCAGAAGAGCGCAGTCCTGGGAACAGCTAAGATACTGCGCAGGACCCTCAAGCTCCCAGGCCTCTGGTAGAGGACCCGAGCTTGAAGGATAAACCGCCCGCAGGGGCGTGCTGGGTGTTTTTATATATATATATATATATATATGTATATATATATATATATAGATATAGATAGATATAGATATAGATAGATATATAGATCCTGTGTGGATTAGAGAAAATTAAAAATAAATCCAAATGTTTTAAGAGGCTTGAAAGTGCAATAATGTCAATGAATCACAAAGACAGCCAAATAAGCATGCCTGTATGTCTGTGCTTCCCCCTAAACACAGAGTGGAGCAGTCAGCGGTCACTTTAATGGAAAACTTTTATTGAAAATATGAGGACCACTCAGCCAAATGACCTCAAACTCAGCACTTTACTTTCTCGTGTCCCCAGCTTTACACCTGCCAAGTTTGAAATAGATCAGATAAAGTGTTTTTCAGCAAGAAAAGAACAGATAGATGGACGAATTCAGAGAGATTTCTCATATCTTTAGTATGATAAATGCAAACCTTGAGATGAGTTTGTTTCTTTTCTCAAAAGTAGCCCCAAACCCTCTGAAAGCTGGACTTTAATCCTACTGTGATCAGTCTGTCTCTCTGTGCTCTTCTCACTTAATTTACCCTTAATAAAGTTTCAATAAAGGTTTGTCCGACTGGCCTCGTCCAAAAGTTCTCTGCCCCAGTGTTGGCTCAGGGTATGAATGTTGGAGCCTGTCCATGCTCTCACTTAGCAATGCTGTAAGCTGCTTATAGACAACCTTCTCTCTAATGCAAACGACTTTTTATCAAAGCAATGAGGACAGCAATGACATACAGATCTCAAAGATGCTCCAAATCTTTTGTGAGCCAGGGTCTCGCCTGTCCTGGTCCTCTGTCACAGGGTCACAGAGCTAAAACATGCTGTGACTGAAAGCAACTGGAAGCAGAGTGAGCAAAATCCAATGTACCCTCTGCAGCCTGAAATCATTATCAAATGTACCGAGTGTGGCTTTGGAGAGGTCAATATATACTGTAGGGCAGTGCGGTGCTGCTTTCAGAGAGTGACTTTACAATGTCATCTATAACAAGCCAGGCAAGAGGTGTCAAAAACAGTATCTTTGTTCACAGGAAGTAATGTCATCTTTTGCAATTCAGCACTGATACAGCAAATGTGAAATATGACAGAAGTACTCTGTCTCTAATGCTTATCCGACACTTTAACTGGCCCGGCTCCATATCATTGTGATCCTGAGGAGGACTGAATTTATTTAAGACAGGATACCATGCAGGAATTTTGCCAGGAGCCTGACAAGATGAGTAAGGATGTTAAACAAATGCCTTGGCAAGTTTCACTAAGCTTAAATGGCGGCGGATGTGAGGTAAATCTATCACCGATCACCTAAGAGGCAAAAAAAAAAAATAAACAAAAAGCCGCCATTGAGCTGTTACAGCATTTATCAGCGTGCCTAGGACGGGCTGTGGATGCAGCCACAGTAAAAGCAAACTCATGCACACTGAAATGCTTCACTGGTCAATACAATCAATGATTCTGCCTTTCAGCAAAATTGACGGGGCTGAACTCTGCACATGGCTGCCATTTAATCATACAGATGCTTTGCAAAGCGCTGCCTGCATTCTGACAGTCTTTGCATGTCCACCATACCTTCAAAAAGGTCTTTTGTCACAGCCAGTGTGACAGCATTGAAGTCCTCCATCGGGGCAGGACAATTGTAATCAATGTTTATGAAGAATGACAGAGAGCGGCATGCAGGGCAAGCAATCAGTCACACACAGAGCACGGGGACAATAGGGTGGCAGTAGGTTAACAAAACAAGGCGCAGGGACCTCCAGACTTTTTTAAATGGGATGTTCATGAAGAGAATAAAAAGTTTATTGTTCCTTTTCATTAAAATGGATGCAGTATACTCTAAGTGGGCTAATAAGTGGGCAACTTCAATGGCAGAGTACAAAACACTCATTAATTTAGTTTGTCGTGCCTTTTGGGGCTGCAAAAGTGCTCATTGCAGTGTTGTTTCTTTTTAATAATCAAACAAATACAGAATGGGGTTAAAATATACATCAGAGAGGGAGAGAAGATGTCCCAAAGAAAAGGTTTAGCTGTCATTCAAAACTGCAAGCAAGCTTGAAATTTGAATTTGATACATCAGTAGGTGCCGGGAAATAAAGAGATAATGCACGTGGACTGATTTACACAATAGGGGAGTTGCAAAAACTCATTTTCAGGAGCTCAGCCAATCATTTAGTGGAGTGAATGCCACATATGATAAGCAGAACGTTTGTAGATATGCAGTTTGTCAGAAGCTTTCTCTGTATAAAACCCCCCAAAATGAATTCAGAATTTACAACACGCATGCATGCATTCATGTTTTCCAATCTTCTATTCTTCATTTTTGGTGAGCCGGTGATCTGAGTTTCCTGTTCTAAGCTGACAGCACTGGTTCTGCTCCTGCTGAGATTGAGTGATTCTTGCAGGTTGTCTTGACAACTTCTAGATGCACGGAGTTGTTTCATTGTGATTGCGAGTGCCTAAACGTCATTCTATATAAACTTATGGCCAGTGTGTGTATTGTTTTTTATTAGCAATACGCTCTAACCATTTAAGCTAACCAGTTAGCTATAAATCAGCAGGTGTACCTAATAAAGTGGCCAGTGCCTGTAACTTACAAACTGCAGACATTGAAGCACCACGATCTAACCATCTGAGCTAACCAGCGAGCTTCATGCCCCCAGTGTACCTAATGAAGTGGTCAGTGAGTATAATTTACAAGAAGACATGCTGACATTGTTGGCTGTTCTTGAGCTTGAACCCATGGACCCCCTCAGTGTTGTTAGCATCAGGCTCTAGCCATCAGAGCTAACTGGCTAGCTTCATGGGCCGTGGTGTACCTAATAAAGTGGCCAGTGAGTGTGATTCACTAATTGCAAATATTTAACCAAGAAAAGAGAAGAGCAAACAAGACTTTCACTGCAACTTTTTGACCAGCGTGTGGATTGAACCCTCTATTTAATAATCTGAGCTAACCCTTCAGCTATACACGAATAGCTGTATGCACTAAAGTGATCAGTGAGCGTTAACTTACAAACTTACAGCTTTACATCATAAACTACACAAGAGCAAATTTCCCTAATAAAGTGGCCAGCTACTACAATAGTTTTCTTTCCTCTGTTCCTTGTTTAGATGAGTAACTACATTTGAGCAATTTTGGGACATATATATCGCACCGGTAGCAGCGGTCGGTCAGTCGGTCGACGAGGACGCCTCCGGGGGCACCGAGGGTTGCAGCTGGGACATCTCTGCAACCTCCCCCTCCCTGTCGCAGTCTGCGGCTCTGATTTGGGGGTAGTTTGGGGGGGCACCTGCTGGTTAGGTCACGAGGTGAGCACCGGCTCGGCCCTTTCAGCCTCAAGGAGCGCCTCACGGAGGGTCTGAGGCATGGCCAGGCGGACATGTTGGCGTAGTCGCTCTGGGAAAAGTCCTCGCAGAAAAGCATGCAGGCTAAGCTCCTCACGGGCTGCTGCTGGAAACTCCGGGTAGCCACGACGAGCATACAGCAACACGTCTGCTGCAAAGGTGCCCTGGCTCTCCCCCGGTCGTCGGCTCCGGTTGGTTAGCTGCTCTCTGCTCTGATCAGTGGAGTGCCGCTGCCCGAATCGCCTCTCGAGTGCCGCGGTGAGGGCCTGGAGCTCATGCTGCTCTGCCGGGGCTAGGTCAAGGAGTATCTGCAGTGCATCTCCCTCTAATGCTAGCGCTAGGTGTGTAGCAGTCTCCTCTTCACTCCAGCCACTATGTCTGGCGGCTAGCCGCACTTGTGAGAGGTAGAGCTCTAACGGGGTTAGCCCGTTGTATTTCGGTACCTTAACTGGCGTGGTACGCATAACTGCTTGCGGTTGGGGGCTCGGCGTGTGGGTCGACAGAGGTAGCCCATGAAGCATTGCCCTAGCATCTGTCGCGACGGGCCGCCGCCGCGGTACGCTCGCGCCATTGGGACCCGTCGGGGGACTTACATGGCCGCTCACATCCTCTCTCTTCCATCGCCAGTTTCCCAAGCGGGGAATGTTCTCCTCGACGGCTTGCTCCAGCCTCTGAATGTCTCTCTCCATTACGGCGAGGGTGAGCTATCCCACTTCTGACACCAATGTGGCGAGCTCAGACAAGGAGGAGACGGAGGTATCGTTTGGTCTTGCTTCCCGTGAGCTAGCCAGGGAGCACAGCCGTTTATTAACATTTGCAGAAGAACACTGCCGCTAGCTAACTGCTCAGCGCGGCAACAACAACAACACACGGGGCGCCCTCTGACCCCGGAAGGACACACCGTCGCAGCGAGAGGACGTCACCCGTCACTATGGCAACATAGACAAAACATAACTGTACAAACAGAACCCCGAACAGCCCTGACCCGCTACAATATCAATAAAATAAAATAAAAACACCCAGCACGCCCCTGCGGGCGGTTTATCCTTCAAGCTCGGGTCCTCTACCAGAGGCCTGGGAGCTTGAGGGTCCTGCGCAGTATCTTAGCTGTTCCCAGGACTGCGCTCTTCTGGACAGAGATCTCCGATGTTATTCCCGGGATCTGCTGGAGCCACTCGCCTAGCTTGGGAGTCACCGCACCTAGTGCTCCGATTACCACGGGGACCACCGTTACCTTCACCCTCCACATCCTCTCGAGCTCTTCTCTGAGCCCTTGGTATTTCTCCAGCTTCTCGTGTTCCTTCTTCCTGATATTGCTGTCATTCGGAACCGCTACATCGATCACTACGGCCGTCTTCTTCTGTTTGTCTACCACCACTATGTCCGGTTGGTTAGCCACCACCATTTTGTCCGTCTGTATCTGGAAGTCCCACAGGATCTTAGCTCGGTCATTCTCCACCACCCTTGGGGGCATCTCCCATTTTGACCTCGGGACTTTCAGGTTATACTCGACACAGATGTTCCTGTACACTACACTACACCACTTGGTTATGGCGTTCCATGTATGCCTTGCCTGCTAGCATCTTGCACCCTGCTGTTATGTGCTGGATTGTCTCTGGGGCATCTTTACACAGCCTGCACCTGGGGTCTTGCCTGGTGTGATAGACCCCAGCCTCTATGGATCTTGTACTCAGAGCTTGTTCTTGTGCTGCCATGATTAGTGCCTCTGTGCTGTCTTTCAGTCCAGCTTTGTCCAGCCACTGGTAGGATTTCTGGATATCAGCCACCTCCTCTATCTGCCGGTGGTACATACCGTGCAGGGGCCTGTCCTTCCATGATGGTTCCTCGTCTCCCTCCTCTTTCTTGGGTTTCTGCTGCCTGAGGTATTCACTGAGCACTCGGTCAGTTGGGGCCATCTTCCCAATGTATTCTTGGATGTTCGTTGTCTCATCCTGGACTGTGGTGCTGACACTCACCAGTCCCCGGCCCCCTTCCTTCCGCTTAGCGTACAGCCTCAGGGTGCTGGACTTGGGGTGAAACCCTCCATGCATGGTAAGGAGCTTTCTTGTCTTTATGTCAGTGGCTTCTATCTCCTCCTTTGGCCAGCCTATTACCCCAGCAGGGTACCTGATCATGGGCAGGGCGTACGTGTTGATGGCCCGGATCTTGTTCTTACCATTCAGCTGACTCCTCAGGACTTGCCTGACCCTCTGCAGGTACTTGGTGGTTGCAGCCTTTCTAGCGGCCTCTTCATGGTTCCCATTTGCCTGCGGGATCCCCAGGTACTTGTAACTGTCCTCTATGTCTGCAATGTTGCCTTCTGGTAGTTCAATCCCCTCAGTTCTGACTACCTTCCCTCTCTCAATATATATATATATATATATATATATATATATATATATTAGGGGTGCAACGATATTCGTATCGATATTGAACCATTCGATACAGTGCTTTCGGTTCGGTACGCATATGTATCGAACAATACAACATTTGTAATTTATTTTATCAACTTTCCTTCTGACGATGCTGTCTGTGTTGAGCGCTCAGTGAATCTGCGTTCGACTACTCCGCCTAGGCTGCACTTTCGAGCGCAGATCCACTGAGCGCTCAACACAGACAGCATAGTCAGAAGGAAGAGCGCAGGGCAAGCTAGTGAGACAGAAGTTAAGCTCTCCTTGCAACATGGACCTCCCCCACCCTCATTCAGATCTGACGTTTGGAATTATTTTGGTTTTCATGTGACGTATGACCCTGAAGGTAAGCGAGTCATGGACTAAAGTAAAACAGTATGTTGGATGTGCCGTGCAATGCTCAATTACATGGGTGGGAACTAGTGTGTTAGCGCAGTTAGCTCGTTAACGTGTTGGCCGTCTAGCCCCATGCACGGGGCAATCGGCGGTAGCTCGTTAACGGAGATTTGCCGTGTTGAGGCGTTAAGGTCATTTCAACGAGATTAACCTGAAAGCACTAGTGGGAACACAACGAATATGACTGCACATTTACGCCGACATCATCCTAGTGCAAAGACAAAAACAACAAGCATGCTACTAACTTTAGCCGAGTCATTTAGACAGCTGTTAGCACATGATTCTCCTTATGCTGCTGAGAATATAGCCCAGAAGAAGCGGATAGTATAGATTTTATTTTGGAAAGAGACATTTCTCTGTAATAAACTCTCTTTTCCAAAGATGAGTGATTCCTCAATCAGATACAGGGCTCGCAATATCGCTAGCCCGACGTCCCGGAGCTAGCGATTTTTTCAGTCGGGCTACCAAAATCTATCTCTTCCCTGCCCGTCGGGCTATTGTAGGAAGGAAATATATATGTCAATGCTTTTGCATTCTTTCAGAAATGTAGCTGGGTAATTATGTCATTGGCATTGGTGAGCCACTGTCAATATGTGACATATTGACATGGCGTTTGAATTTGCGCTTGTTTTTTTGCTTTCACTTTGCAATCGTGCGAACTGTGTATAGAGAGCGACAGCACTGATCTTTGAGTGATGATAATTTGTGCACCAATTCCTCTGACATCGTCTTATTAATCGTTAGCTTACTATGCAAACATGACAAGTGAAATCTCCCGCAGCAAGCTTAAACATGTGAGAGGTTGATCACGCAGAGAATCGCTGAGCATTATGTGAGTGCATGTGTAAAAGCAGCAGGATATATATTTTAGTTCTGCTGAGCCAAATAAGACAGGTCAGGGTGAAGAAGTGACAGCCAAAGAAAAGCTTACCACAAAACGGAGAAGTTATGACAAATCAGACTATAAGGCAAAAAGAAAGTGCAGCTTTATGGTTTCATGGACAAAATAATTTCTGTGGCTGCAATATGACGAGCTAAATAACCAGGGCTGCACATAAGTGGTCCGCAGGTGCGCATTCGCTGTCAAAATAAAAAACATGCACAAGGGTTAGGGTTAAATTTAAAAACTGTACTTTTGAGTTAAAATATATATTTATAATTTTAATAAATGACAAATTAAAAAGGCATGAACATTTTTTTTGTATCAAAAAAATATCGAACCGTGACACCAAAGTATCGAACCGAACCGAACCGTGAATTTTGTGTATCGTTGCACCCCTAATATATATATATTCTGAATTAATTTATTTTCTAATCCCTTTGAGTTGGAAGAAAACAAGAAAACACGTTTTTCTATCACTGTGGGCGGGACCCCTCAAAATTTCTACTTAAAGATTAGAAAGATTTTTTTCTTCCATATTTAAAAAATGCTAGAATCTATCATGAAATGATTATCAACTTTAGTGTGTCAGCCTACAAAGTGGTAATATACAGTGCTACTGTACACGGACACACGCCAAAAAACTTTCTGTGTTGTGTACGTTTTCCCGGAGTCTTCCAAGTGCTGCATTTCCCGGAAGCAAACAAAGGAGGAACCGGGACTGCTACCTCACCTCTCCATCTCTGCACACACACACACACACACACACAGAGAGAGCGAGAGAGAGAGAGAGAGAGAGAGAGACTCACAGCTGCTGCTGCTGCTGCAAAGATCCACAGACAGGAGATCCTGACTAAACAGCTGGACTCTTTAAGCAGCTGCTTTTTCTCAGCTGGATTCTGAGCGGAGACGTCTGTTTGTTTGCAGAGGATGAGGCGGTGATTTACTCCTGGATGTTTCTCCAATCCGTTTAAGATCCAGCAGGACAGAGTGAAGCTGTCAGGTAAGTTGCCAACTCCAAATTTAGTTTAAAATAGTTAAGCCAAATGAGACCAAAATAGAAAAAAGAAAAAAAAATTCTGCCTGTATTGATCAGTATAAGATTACTTTATCATGAATAGAAATAATAATGTATGCAAAAGTGTTTCTATGGTATTCCTAAGGGGAGCTGGGCATTTATTGTTGTAACTGTTAATTAATATATCAGTTAATCAGATACTTTTTACATTAACAAATTAATTAAGTTTGCCATTTAGAATCTACTTTATCGTGTAAAATATCAAATAAAGAACAAAAATAGAAGGTAGATGCTTTAAAGGAAATTTAAACTCAATTAGCTGAAACTTATGAGAGTTTATCTCCGAATTATGCCCCCATTTAATAACATCTACACCTGTAATATCCTTTTTTATTTCCTGCATTCTTATCTCTGCTACACCCACGTTAATATCCCTGTAATTTCCAAAAGGGCACCGCAGTTTCTGAAACATTAGCTTATCGTATGAACATCATTCAGAAGCCATTACACAGCAGCTTGTTTGAGACTCACAGTCTTGATCAAAAAGCTGACGACAAGGTGCAGACTGAGTGATAAACTCAGTCTGCACCTTGTCGTCAGCCTGAATACAGTGCATCCTGTAGAGGGTTTTAATTTGCATCCCGACCTTCGATGCTCTCACATACATCACTGCTAACCTTATAGACTACAGGCAACTTCTTATTTAATCACAAATCACTGTTTTTCAAAGTTCATCTGATGCATATTGATGGGCCCACACCTTGTTTAATGACTTGTCGTTTTCTCGCGGGGACAGATTTTGAGTTGAGGGACCCATGCTATAGAAAACCTTGTATTATTATGATAATCTTGAACTTTACCGACTTCCCCCTCCAAGGAGGAAGGAGTCGGAGAAAAGGGGGAGGATTTTATTTATTTATTTACTTTTCCTGGAAAGAGGCTGTGAGATGAAGGGGCCGCGATATCTTTTTCACCCTTTGTTTCACTGTCATCTTTTTTTCTCACAGGTTTCTTGCAGCCGGGCGGAGAAGAGGTGTCCCTCCCACCATGGACTACATTTCCCACCGTGTACTGTCTCTGGGTTACATCATCCATACCTCACTGTGAAATCTCATTTAGCAAGTATGCAAACTTTCAAACGTTTGCCTTCTTTTGAGATGGATCAGTTAACTGTCGGAATAAACGATGTTCAAGCGAATGTTGAGAATGAAACTGTAGCGACATCATTTGCTTGAATGTATTTCATGCCTCTAAAGCAACACACCCTCATACCAGCAGCACTGATTTCAGTCCTAACGCTGGCTAATGGGGGCCTCTCAAAGGTGCAGGTCATCCATAAACCCTTCTTCTTTTAGTTCTCTTTTCTTTGTGGGAACACTTCTCTTCTCTTTGATGATGACCGCCTATGCCTGCCCTAAGCTCTGCCACTGCACAGAGAGGAACGGCATGGTGGTGCAGTGCACTTCGCGCAACCTGGAAAGCATCCCGCCGAACTTACCCAAGGACACTGTGGTTCTCCTGCTCTCGTCGAACCAGATCCGACACGTCCCGAAAGGAGCCTTCGCTGACCTTCACCGCCTCAGGGAGCTGGATCTATCTCACAACGTCTTGGAGAGTGTGGAGGTCGATGCCTTTCAGGGGGTTTCCGAAGCCCTGCGGACCTTGGATCTTTCAAACAACCATCTGAGCGGCCTCCCCAGGGACACCTTCACCAAGCTGCACGCCCGAATCCGCCTCTCCCAGAACCCCTGGCACTGCGAGTGCTCGCTGCAGGAGACACTGAGGGAGCTGAGGCTCGACCCTGAGACGGTGAACGAGGTCAGCTGTTTCACGTCAGAGCAGGAGGAGTACGTGGGACAGCCAGTGATCCAGGTCCTGGACTCGGGGATCAACTTTTGCAACTTCCACCACAAGACGACTGACGTAGCCATGTTTGTGGCCATGTTCTGCTGGTTCTCCATGGTGACAGCTTACATCATTTACTACATCAAACACAATCAGGAGGACGCCAGAAGGCACATGGAGTACCTCAAATCACTGCCCAGCACTTCTCACATGAGCAAGGACTACGACACAGTGAGCAGCGTGTTTTAGGATGAATATGGATCAAAGTGCAGCGATGAATACAAATGACAGAGAGGCGATGAATATGTTTACAGCGAGCAATATTGAAAAGTGACAGGCGTGAAGGCACAAAGATTTAAGGAGGAGGTTTTAAAATGTTGCTGTCATCATCAAGTGCAGGCTTTAAACAAAAAGAAAGACACAGCTCAGACTCAGATATTTTACTTCTTTAATAACAAAAGATGTCAGATCCTTATTTCTCACTCCAATGTGTTTAACACACCTCAAAAGTTTGCATATCACACCAAGTTATAGAAGTTCAGCTACCACCTGAGGAGAACCTGAGAGCCACTTGAGTGTGAAACAGAAATGAGCTCCTCGACAAATTATTCCCATGGCTTCACAGAAAAATATCCAAGTTTGATTTTGTTTAATGCATTTAAAAAAAAAGAAGAAGCAGGGGGACCTTTAGGGGCAACAGCAGAGAAATTAGCTGTAGTAGCTGTTAATCTCTGTTAAAACTGATATATGTTTCCCTCCTAATGTTAAGATGATGTATGCTTAATGATGCAATGCATAAAGGATATAGGTGTTGTAGAGGGGATTTGATGGCTGCAGGAACCCCTGTGACACCCCTGCACTGTCAATTTAAGGTGGCTTGGCAGCCCAGAATTACATTTCACACTTGAGCCCTCGTTTTGCTTCAAATGTTGATAAGTTTGTTACTTTTGGAAGAAGAAATATGATAAATTCCTGCCACAAAAACAAAGTTCAGTTTGAGAACTGAACTGATCGTCTCTTTCTCTATTTTTGCTTAACTAAACTGCACACACGAAATGTTTCATCAAATTTCAGATTCTGGAAAGTCTAGTCGGCCACAACCAATTTGGCTCAAGGATTCTTCCGGCTAAAAGGGAGATTTTCCTCCCCGCTATCGCCAAGTGCTTGCTCACATGGGTCACTGGATTGTTGTGGCTTTCTCTGTATTATTATAGGTTCTTAACCTTACAATATAAAGCGCCTTGAGGCGAGCGTTGTCATAATTTGGTGCTATATAATAGGGACATTGGCTTTGTATGACATCTTTCAGAGTAACAAGTAGAAAAAACAGTCCAAAATTGAGTATTTAGAGCAGTCTGAAGTCTGAGCGTTTTGTACATAAGGATTCCTTGATTGTATTCTGAGTGATTTACTTGAAATTTTAACCATGTTTATTATGAGCATTTACAAGTGTAACAGTGTATATTGCAGGATATAAGTGAAAGAATAACAGGTCCCCTTTAAACAAACTCGATATCGACATGATTTAATCTGTTGTCAACATGTAGGCTCATTGAATCTGCACTTCCCCTGCACGGTGGGTGCATGATTGTTGTTTTTTAATTTCCTCAGTCTCTTCCTGCTGCGCCTGACATCTGAAAGCAGCTTAACCAAAGTGGACCCCACCCACAGGTTTTTACACTTCCAACTACTTGACTGTGGAATTCACACCAATTAGGACCGGCTTGACTTGTAGCACTCGCAGAAAAAGAAGTGATGACAAATAAGGCAATAACCTGAAAACATGTGTTTTTGTTTGTTTTCATCTATTAATTTGGATTGCATCACACAAATTTCATGCCTGTTGACACACACACTGATTTTTACTGGAATAATTATTTTATTTAGACTTAACATAAAACCATATTTTTCAATATATGACCTTTTTTTGTGTACAAGTTGATGCTCATTAAAAATAGTTGGACAGAAATCAACCAGAAAATATGGACATAGCTGTGATCTCACCCGTTATGTGTGTATTGTTCTATTCATTTATGTATTTATTTTAAGTAAGGAGTAATAATCATAGAGTTGATCGTAACTGAGAGACACTGTGCACTGACAGGGTAGCAATTTGTAGGTAGTCACACCTGAAAGTATTCCCTACTCAGTTTCAAGGGAATTGTTGAAAGCTCTCCGCCAATCTGCTCAAACAATCTGCAGGCATAACACATTCCTCACAGTGAGATCCTGTTATCTGTTCGTACAGATTTTACGATGAAAAATACCCCTGGCTCCAAATATGGAAGTCATATATCTTCAGCTGCATAGATCTAGATGGAGCTGAATATTAATACGTCTTAAAACCCAGAAATAGTTTCATCCTACTAACGGCTCAAGTTCATAAATCTAACGAGCCATTGTGGAGGGTGCTTCAGTATCCACAGTGTAGTGATCCATTTATCCGCTACATAGACGTTTACGCGATTCATGTGGTTTCTATCAAACTGTGCAAAAGTCTTGAGCCACCCTCTTAATACATCTTCATATTTTGGAAGGAAAATGGAAAATGGGTGTAACAGTTTATTGGCCAGCAAAAACAGAGTATCAACTATCCTAATGAGCCTGAAAGTCAAAATTTGGTGTGACCACTTTTATTCTTTAGCACAGTCTGATCTGTCTTAGGCAGCTTTCTTATAATTTCTTTAAGGAATTGTAGCGGGGCGTGGTCGGTGGTGCCAGGGCAGGGAAGGCGGACACACCTGCAGGGCATCTGCAATCACGCCTCGCTGGGTTACAACTCTGAACGGGGTCCTATCATGTCGTTGTTGTGGTTGGTGATGTGTGCGGTTGGCAGTGGGAGAGCTGTGGCTGTTCGTGTGTTTATAAGCAACTGCGTTCATAAAGAGATGCTTAAAAGCATAAATATGTCATCGGGTCTGCCGTGGTTCATTACAGTAGTCTTCAGAAATAGTTCTCCAGGCTTCTTGAAGGACATTTAAAGCTCTTCTTTGGATGTTTCTGCCTTTTGTTCTGTTCTCTGTCAACATGATCCCACACTGCTTCAATAATGTTGAGGTCCGGGCTCTGGGGAGGCCAGTCCATGACTGATAGTGCTCCACTGTGTGTTTTTCTGTCCAGTTATGACTTCTCTGTATACTGACGATGATTTAGATTCATCACTCCATCAGCCCCGTTATCACTGATTTTCACTCTAGTTCTTGTGTAATTTTCATATATAAGGCTTTTCTCCCTGTTTCCTTTCCTTAAGAAGAGTTTCTTGCCAGCCACCTTTCCACTGAAACCATTTTTCAGTGTTAAGGTGAAATCTTTTTTGATGCTTAAATGATTCAGACATCAGTGTTAATTGGCTTAACAAACATTAACATTCCTTTGAAAATGATCAGGCACAAGGACTGGACTGAAAGTGAGTGAAAAAACAGCCAATGTCCAAAGAAATAGTTTCAAAGACCTTCAGAAATCCTGGAGAACTATTGCTCAAGAATTAAATCTGGCTGCTTGGAAGCGAAATAGAAAGAAACGAGGATGGCTCAAGACTTTTGTACCATATCCAGCCCCTAGAAAAGTGCATTTAACTTTCTTTTTTTTTTTTGCTTAATATCTATCGCTGACCTTGTAGTCTCTAAACCTCGACCTATCCCTTCTGTCACACAGTCAGGACTTTAATTACAATCCACATTACTTTGTCTTACAAGTCCCGAGGGCTGCAGTGTACATCATATTGAAGCGAATATTATTAATTATCTGGATACAGCTGAGGTCAGTGTGTCTCGCTAACTTTAAGAGTGGCACTTCATTAGAGCTGTGTAAGCGCTTTAGCCAAATGGAGAGAAATGCTCAGTACCGCAGCAGACAACAGCTTTTGTCGACACCTGAGAGGCGCACTGTGTCGATTAATAGCTTTCTTTGTTTGTTAAATACTAAAAACATCACCTCAGACAGGAGAAAGTCAATAAAATTATCTGTTTGTCTTCTCTCTGCTGTTTCTTCTTTGCCAGCACTCATGAATTTTTAGACCTTTTCTCCCTTTGCTTTGCTGTTTAAGTCTGTTATCAGTAGAATCTAAACAAGCCTCCAGTGAACTGAAATATGTAGATTTTTCTCCACAAAATAAGAAAATAAGACTAAATAAAAAGTCCCCTTATAATGAAGTCTTCATCAGTTGACTGTCACACTTCCATTTCTTTGACACTATGTCTTACAAAGTAATTTTAGCTGTTTTTAAGCAATTTTGGAAGGAAAAATTTAGGGATTAAAGAGTGCCTTTTGTGCCGTTGCGGAAGTTCGTATAAAATTTAAGGAGGCAAACTTAAATTTTAAGTTTAAACTGCCCCTGCAAAGTGATTTTTACTCTTTTTTTTTCAATGATTTTTAAGTGTGTGGGGATTTTTGAGGGGAAATGGAAAATGACAGCTTTGAATCTATTTTCCTTCTGGTTCATTTAGACAGTTCGCATCAAAACAACCAAAAAATCAAAGACACTCATTGTACTTTCAAATGTTAACAACCTGAAAATCAAAGTGCAATACTCTTTTGTTATTCTCACAAGCATCAACCACTCCCTGCAGATACAGTCCTGTGAAATAAGTTTTTATGAGTTTTTATGCAACTTTATAAGTGGAGGAATTTTGTCTCATTCTTCAGTTCACTGAGGTTTGTGGGCTTTCATTTATGTACAGCTCTGATTCATTGCTTTTCACTCATTTGCTGCTGTGCTTGGGGTCAGTTTCAGACAAGCTTTAGCTGTGAAACAGATATCCACACATTTGACTATGGACAACTTTGGTATACAGAGGAGTTCATGGTCAAATCCATCACTGCCAGGTGTCCAGGGCCTCTTTCTCCAAAACAAGCTCAAAGACCCCTCCACCAGAGTACTGACAGCTGATATGAGGTGTTTGGTTTTGTGCATTATACCAAACATCTCCACGTTGGTCTCATCTGTCCATAAGACATTGTTCCAGTCTTGTGGTTTCTTCAGATGCGCTTTTTAGAGAGAAGAGGCTTTCCCTGGCCTTTAGAGTCTTAGATGGAGCTCTTGGTTTTATGTAGTTACATTTTTAATGATAAAACCTGCCTACATGAAACACAATTACTATTTATACATATACTTACTAACCTTCAGAGTAAAATGGGAAGTAACCAAAGACAAATAACTTATACAGGATGTGAAAACTTGACAAGGAAAACATGAGAAGAAATGATGCCGAAGAAACTCAAAGCACCGCAAAACTAACGGGCAATGCAAACAGAAACCGTGTTTTTGTGAGACAAGGTGAAAACTTCTCACTGATGCTGAGAGATGAAATGGAGTTTGAATGTACCTGCTGTACTTACAAACCTAACACACACATGCTGTGGTGAATGGTCAGGTGGAAGGAGTGGACTGAAAATTTGTGAAAAAGCAGTCAATGTAAAAAAAAAAAAAAAACACGTTTGTAAGACTCTCAGAAAGCCTGAAGAACTATTGCTCAAGAGCACTTCAAAAGATTACAAGAAAATCTGGCTCCTTGGAAGCAAAATATGAAGAACTGAGGGCCAGCTCAAGACTTTTGCACAGTACTGTACGTCATGTTACTAATATATATATATATATATATATATATATATATATATATATATATATATATATATATATATATATAAATATATAATACAATGAAATATGTTGGAAGATGGAAGATTAAAAAGAATTTAATTCTTCCTTGGAGAGCACTTTAGGTTGTGCTACCAGCCGGACTCATTGAAAGTAATAACACCAGCAAAAAAGTTGTTCTTAGTTGACATATTCAGCAAGTTCTTCTGAAACTCAAAGCAGCTCCCTGGTGATTTTACTGTATCACAAAACTTTGACTGGACACAAGTGCAACGATGCTTCACACCAAAAGCACAACATCATATTGTTCATTCACAACAAGTAAAATAAACATTGAGTATCGTTCAAACACGTTTTGATAGGCAGCCCAAGGGCGCCCCAGTACAAACCCCTGCAGATAAACCTTGAACAGTGATCCGTGAAAGTGCGGCGTCACGCATCAGCTCTGACCGATAAAGGTGAAGCCTGCAAACGAGTATCTGTTTGTGTGTGCATCTGTGTGTAAATGAGCACTTCAAAAAGTCAGTGTGACCGAGAGGCGTTTAGATTTTGATGGATTGACAGTCGAACTTGATCAAGAAAACATTTTTTCAAACTACTGTAAAGGACAACAGAGAAACTCTCACTTTCATCTGTGTGAAAAACATGTTTAAATATATGGAGAGTTGCACAGTATCTCCTTAATGGCAGTGTGAAAGAGGGACAGACACTCAGAAACCACTGTGATAGTAGCACAGGCTCCCATAACACAACTGCAGCCAGATGGCAACAGAACAACCTGAGAGCTGATGAAGTGAGGAAACTGAATTATCCAGGTAATTTTGTGACATCCGAAGTACCTCCATGGATAAGTTTAACCCATACCATCTTGGGGTTTTTTCAACAAGACTTGCCTTATATGGATAATTGACCAGCTAATTTTGGTGAGCTCATAAACTGTATAAATGTAATGCACAGGTATAAATTAGTGATAAAATTAATAACCACATAATCTAACTCATGTCCAGTTTTGACTTGAAGTAGTGGATAAGGTCGAGCATACTCTTCTGATTCTGTCTTCCTCCCCTCACGCCCAACCAGTTGCAGGAGATGGGCGCCCCTCCCTGAGCCTGGTTCTGCTGGAGGTTTCTTCCTTTAGAAAAGGGAGTTGTTTCCTCCCCACTGTCGCCAAGTGCTTGCCGAAAGGGGGTCTTTACCATACAATATAAAGCGCATTGAGGTGAGTGGTGTTGTGATTTAGCGCTATAAAATTGAATTGAAATTGATTTGATTGGCTCGAGCTGCCTGTGCATGTGCCAATCATGGCCACAGCCATAACTCCACAGTCATATCTCAATTTTCATCAAGTTTTAAAGCTGTTCATTTCTGCTGTAAAGTTGGACAGTAGCCTCAAATTACCAGTAGAGGAACTGAAGTTTGTGTTGCTTTCATTTTTAAGATCCTTTAAAGTGAAATTAAAGCCAGACAGGTTGAATGTGAGAAAAATAAAGAAGGCTGACTTTTTAAATAAAAGGAATAGCCAATCGAACAAGTGAAACCAAAATCCAAAAATGTCAATACAAAAACCGGGACCAAGACAGCATGTTTTAAAGGGACAAGGTGAAGCATGTCACTAATGCTGAGAGATGATATGCCACTAAAAAAAGGTTGTAGTGGGAGGTCCACAACTGTGTCATCATACACTGATTAGGATGACACAGGAGATGAACAAACACAAAGACTCGAACACAGGCTGAGATAACACTAAGGGAGAGAGGACTAAGATCACTGAGAACTAAATCAAAGTCTGAAACACAAATACTGAGACGCAGACCCAGTACCGTGACAGAAGTGCTCCAATTATGATATGCGACTTCACCAATGAGCATCAAGGAGACATGGACTCTCAGAAACTGAACTTTGTTCCTCACAAAATTTGTCTTCCTGCTGACAGAAAGTAATTTAATGCTATTTCATTGTTTTTGACAGTATGTCTTTGTATAGCGAGCTAATTCCTTCAGGAATTTCTTCAAGCTGTTTAAGATTGTTATTAGATTGACTGATCAGATTTCTTATACTGTCATTCAGTAAATAAATTAGACAAGAAAAGACTGTAGCGTTTTACACAGAGCACAAAGATTGTATTATACTGTATAAGTAAATAAAATAAATAAAAACGATATATACAAATACAAATGTGCATTTTGAATGTAACAGTCTGGAGGCAGTTATATAAAAGTCAGCGGCAAGCTTACAAGGTAAGAAGTGAAAGTGAAAGGAACGCTATGATGTGAGGTTTGGAGATGGTGGCGCTGACAAAAAAAAACAGGATGATTTGATTTTTTGAGTGGACAAGATTAGAAATAAGTACATGAGCACCGAGCAGGTTGGAGACAAAGTTAGAGAGGCAAGGCTGAGATGATTTGGAGATTCACAGAGGAGGGAGAGTGGATATATTGGATGCTGAGCTACCAGGCAGGAGGAAAAGAGGAAGATGTAGTGAAGGAGGACATGCAGATGGTTGGTTTGACAGAGGAGGATGTTGAAGATAGAGGTGCAAGCAGATGATCAACTGTGGTGAACCCTAAAAGGAGCAGCTGGAAGAAGAAGAAGAAAAAGGCGGGCTTAATTACTAGAAGGTGGATCTTATACGTTGCCTTCTGGTTGCCAAAATTGCATTAAGTACCTTTAAACAGCCACAGGAAACATCATTTAATTATCTTGTCATTGAAGACATTTACCAGGGTTCATGTACTGCTTCCCACAAGAGTGCTCTGCTCCCACACGTTATTCAATTGCATCCTTAAAAAAATGTTTCCTTTAATTAGTGTAGCTGCTTAACAGCTATACTTGATGCACATTTAATGTATGCACTTTGGCTTTTTCCTTTTAAACATTTGAAATTCTCGTCACACATATATAAAAACACACACATGCAGAGCTATTACTCGGCCTCCCAGCAGCATTTATTTTTGTTCATGTTGTTTCTGAAGATGGACAAATGGTGTGGGCGAACTAGTAGACCTACAACAGCACATGCACAGACACAAACAATGTGCCTCAGTGAATACAAACTCCTGTTGTCAGGCTATTCATGGAGTGCATAATGTGTCACAGTGATGTCTGTTCTTCCATAGAGCACAGGAAGCGCATGCTAATGAGAGGAGCGTTAAAGCAAAGATTAATGACATGTTTGTTTTCCCGTCCATTCCGACTGCATTTCCTGGGCACATTTCAGTGTTTTTAATTAGTTAGGAAGCAATTAAGGAGCAGAAAGGAGACCCAAAAAAATCCAAAAAAACATTCACATTGCAACAGAAAGTTGTGAAAAAAGAAGATTTAGTGTTTCGATGTTTGGATTTGGAGTGGAGGGGGAATGGGAGGAAAAATCATTTATTTTCATTGTGTTGCACAAACATGCTCAGTTTGGGGTGAAGGCTGAAAGCTATGAAACAGTGGAAATGTGCTTTTTGAGGTGAGAGAGCGATGAGGCAGAGTAAGATAAAGAAAAAACTCTGAATGAATGAATTTGAACTTCTGAAGTTTTTAAATCAGTGACTGGGTGTCTGATGCTCATACATTACCAGTGACCTAATAGTTAAGGCGCTGCCCTCCTAAACCAGGGAATGTGGATCCTAGTCCCATCCATAGGGGAGGCCGTTACTCTCCTGGCATCTTTAATGACACATAAAAATACGATAAATGGTTAAAAATTTGTAGTGTGTGCAAAAACTTTCTTCAGGCATTTAAGTACAGGTGTCAAGTTGCTTCCCACAACGGCCCAAAATTCTTGGCACATTTTGGGCCCTTTAGTCCCAGCTGAGCATCATTTAAACACCACGGCCTGAGTATTGTTACTGACCATGTCCATCCCTTTATGACCACAGTGTACCATCTTCTGATGGCTGCTTCCAGCAGGATAACACACCATTTCACGAAACTTAGATCATCTCATATTGGTTTCTTGAACATGACAATGAGTTCTCTGTACTCAGATGGCCTCCACAGTCACAAGATCTCAGTCTAATGGAGCACCTTTGAGATGTGGTGAAACTGGAAATTCTTAGCACTTTGAATCACCTTGTTGTTGAATTGTGCTATACAAATAAACTTGCCTTGCCTTGCCTTGCCTATTGTGGATGTGCAGCTGACAAATCTGCACCAACTGTGTGATGCTGTCATGTCAACATGGACCAAAGTCTCTGAGGAACATTTCCAACACGTTGATGAATCTGTGCCGTGAAGAATTAAATCAGCTCTAAAGGCAAAAAGAAGTCCAAACTGGTACTAACAAGTAGTGGTGTGCGATACTCCAAATTTTGGTATTGATCCAATACCAAAAAAGTGCAAGTACAAGTGCTGATATCAATACTTATACCGATACTTTTATTTATTTTATTTTATTTTATTTTATTTATTTATTTATTTTTGCCTGTCCCATTTGGTTCTTTAGCCGTCAGAATTGCTGTCTGAAGACCAACAAGGATACCCAATGGATTTACTTTGCCAAATGGATCACGGCCTTGCCGTATTGGTCCATTTGATCAATACCGATACTTTTAAATTATTAAAAAATAAGGCAGCTTATGTAGGAAGGAGCAGTGTGTAATCATTTATGAAATCAATGATCATTTATTTGCAAAATCTGATTTTAACAACCACGAAATCACTGTGATTTTTAATTTCCACAATAATTAGTTAACACAACAAAACACACCTTTCAGCTTTTCATGTATTTTGAAGCTGGATTTTGAGACCTGGAATGTAATTGTGCCTTTTCATAGAGCACTTTGGGTCAGTTTCTGTTTTTTACACACTGAACGTAGAGGATAGGAACAAACTATCACGACAGTATCGATCCGACACCAGTACCAGCATTGGTATCAAAACTATCGTTATCTGGATCAATCCGTCCACCTATACTAACAAGGTGCACCTAATAAACTAGCAGGTGAATAGATATACTTTGAAAATAAATACAAAAGTGTGGTAAATAAACATAAGCAGGTAATTAAATAAAGGAAAGTGAAAATGAAGATCAGTGTGCTAAAAATAAATGCAAATGGGGGGGGGGGGGGTCTAAAGCTACAAAGTGGCTGTAAACAGCATGTTCAATTCAATTAAATGTTCTATTTAACATATTTCTAAATTGACTAAATCAGTAAAAAAAATCGCCAACACTTTAATTTTATTACAATATAATAACATAAAAGATCACAAAATCTTAGAATGATTGAATGCTGCAGATACTCTTGTTGAAACACAGATAAAACACTTGTTTTCTTCTCCCTCGGTTTTCATTAACCCTTTAGAGCCAGTCGGAGTGGGCACGCTCTGTTTTGCGTAACTATTTTTAAATCCAGGTAGCTCTGCAACCACGTAAGCTAGCGCAATAATTTTTTTTGCATATGAAACCGGAGGAGTTGTACTTACATCTTATGCCATCAGCTTGTCCGAGGTCACGGTTTCCTTCCACATAAAGCTTTGCAAAAACTGCATAAAAAGGACTTGCAGCAACAAAAACATAATATTCCAGAAACACGCTTTGCCAATCCGATCAGCTGTTCATAACACTTCCTACGTTGGAATAGACGTCAGCGCAAACTTTTGCATGTCCGCCATTACCTGCCCGAAACCGGAAGTGACGTCATTTTTGCGGAAATGTAGTTTTTTTTTTTACCATCAGGGCCTCGGGGCCTATACTGGTGTTTTTAAAAGTTATGTTTGACTTTATGACTTTCTGTGTCCTTTCTGGGATGCTTAGGACTCACATTGCACTGCTGGAAATAGTTTATTTTGATGCATATGCTGCTTTTTTGCAAATTTGCATTATAACATTTATTTTCGTTTTTCCTGCAGTATATAAAAATTGGTGTATTTCAAAAATAAAACTATGAAGACACTCAAAATAAATTTCCTGTGGTAGGAAGCTATTTTGTGCAACTGTTTTGTATTTACAGTTTTGAGGGATAAGCCTCTTAAATTTCTCTAACTAGAAATATATGTTAAAAAAGCAAAAACGATTTTCAATTTTTTTGTAGTTTATTGCACTTTTTTGCAATTTATGTAATTACTATGCACTTAATGAATACATATCATTAAAATCTGGGCTATAATTGTTGTATTGATGTATAGCAACTTGAAATGCTCCCAAAAATGGCACCACACCATGTAAAAACATAATATAAGCTCTGGCGGACTTGGTTCTATGGTAGGTCTTAAAGGGTTAAGATTCAAAACAGACAAAGCAGTCACCCTACTGCAGAGGAGAAGCCAGGCCCTCAGCAGCCCATTACCACCAGTGGCCAGGGAGGTTATTCTTCAAAAGCTGCTACAGCTCTCAAACCAGAGGAGCACACAACAAAGAGCTTGATTATAGCTGTGAAGGGAACCATAAACACAGCTGTATCACCAGTGTTGGGACCAGAGATGGGCAGTAACGCGTTACTTGTAACGCGTTACTGTAATCTGATTACTTTTTTCAAGTAACGAGTAAAGTAAGGGATTACTATTGCAAAAACGGTAATTAGATTACCGTTACTTTCCCGTAGTAACGCTGCGTTACTGCGTTACTAAAACCGTGATTTTTTGCGAGAATGTCTCACGACAGTGACGTAAGCGAGTGCGACGTTCGTGACAACAGCTGTGTGCAGATCAACAATGGATCACATATCGACTGTGGGAGAGAGTATGAGCGTGCAGCGTTTAAAGCGTGGAAGTACTGACCTTACTTTGAGTTTGATTCCACAAAAAGTGACAAAAACATTAGTGTCCGTTGTGCGTGGGAAGAAAACTTTTTACAGCGAAAAAACCCCTAAACTTCCAAGCAAGCACTGAGTGCGCAACGACGTAATGGGAAACTCACAGAGAAACTCGCGGATTCTTCAACTGACCGCTGCGGCACACCTGCACCAGGGTAAACCTCCGCCTACCGCAGTCCTGCTTTACAGGTGAAAATAGAGCAACAGGACCGCTGAGTCTTTGACTTTATTTATTTTCTGCTGTGTTTTACTTGCATCTATTTGAAAGACTGAGTGTAAACACAAAAAATATTTTATTTTATGTGCTGGAATGTGTAGAAAATAGGTTTAAATGTTAAACTAATTTATTCAAGTCAGAGAATGTTGCATATAATTACATTTTTGCTTGATGCATAAAGTTAAAAGATTAAAACTGATTGTTGGGGGAAAACTCTGTAAAAACCCAGGAGAAATAAAGACACAATGAGACAAGGTTACTTTTTATGCTTTAACGTGTACACGGGTGAGCTGCTGAGAACAACTCACAACCATGAACAGAGGCTTGGCATTTTTATAGGCACAGAGCACAGAGACAGTGAGAACAGGATAAGAAAATAATAAACAGATAAAATAAACAACTCCATATGTGGCGCTAGTCTCGTCAGCAGAGAGCTGGGAGAAAGATAAAACAATCTGAAACAATATGTCCTTGCTGGGAAAATCTGAAAGACACTTCTAAACTACTTATCTTAAACACAGCTTGTACATTTAAAAGAAGGTAAAGTTACATAGAATCATTTTTCCTCTAACATATTCCCTCCTGTTTTAACTTCTTTTTAAATGTTACAACAATATCTGAAAAGGTCATTGATTAAGTATGTTTAGCAAGGTTTAAATTGTGAGCATAGCAAAAATGTAAATCATGTGGTCTAAAGAATAAAACAAATAAAAGAATAAAAGAATCAAGGAAAATACAATAAAAGAAAGTATAAAAGTAATAATGAAGAAAAATAATAAAACTAAAACTACAAAAAATAAAATAAAATAAAAGAATAAGAAAACCTTATGTTGTACCTGTATTAACTACTAATGTGTTAATCAGTGCATGATCACTTGACAAGTCATTTTTAATCACCACGTCATTTATTAGCAGCTATTACAAGTTCCTCTAACAGAATTGCAACGGGATGCTGTTCTTCCTGAGGCACGGCAACATAAGCAGTCATTGTAGTTGTTATCATCTTTGAAATCATTACTCTTAGACATGGCAACACACACAACACTAATATGAGCAGTGCTATCATGATGAAACCTAGAAGGACAAACGGTTTTGTTACAGCAGCCAGCCATGGACCGCCGAACAGCCAGTCCAGCCAGCCTTGTGCTGTAGCTGCTCCAGGTGTGTGGTCAGTGACATATTGTTGCAGAACGGTCAAATTCTGCAAAGCTTCATAAATGTCTCCTCCAGCTTCGTATCCATCAGGGATAAAAGTGCAACATGTCTCCCCTATCAGCTTGCAAACTCCTCCTTGTGATGCTGTCAGCAGATCCAGAGTCAGTCTGTTCTGCAGTACCATCGTTCTGATGGCCTGCTGTTCTCCTGCTAAGGCCGTTCCCAGGGCCTTAGTTAAGTTGATGTGTCGTAGCAGAGCATATCGGTTGATTTCCACGTGATCCCGCACCTCGGCAACTCCAATGCCGGGGACCAAGCTCTGTAAGAATTTCACTCCTCCTCCCCAGATGCGAAACTCTCCCGGCACTCCAGTGTCCACTGTAATGCCGAAAGAATTGGGTGAGGCGATGTCCACTTCACGTCTCTGTCGGCTGCTTGGGTGATGTGCAACACGTTGCATGAAGAAGACGTGATCTGATAATTGCACCAGGGCGCACAGACCTCCCCAACCTTCAGGGAGTGACAGATAAGCCTTATTGCCACATAGGAAGTACCAGTCAGCCAAAACTCTGGTTCCTCTACTGCTGGGTGCCGTCCGTGCACATCCTGTCTGGTACTGAGTCTTTGTTTGTAGTGGCATTCGGTAGCTGTAGTCGGGGCGACAGTTGAGGCTCATCAGTGTTGCGTTACTGGCACAGGTTGTGTTGGTTGAACAGGCCATACACTTCCTCTCATTCCTCGGTGGGCAGAAAGTGTATATGTATTTACATAGGTGAGTAGGCAGCTCCCCCACTGCCCGCGATCCGTTGTTCATCACACATACTGGCAGTTGTGATGCGTTCAGTTTGTTCAGTAGAATTACATCAGGCAGTGGGTCTGAGACTTGGGGCCAGGTCAGTAGGTAGGTCTGTCCGGAACAGTGCACATTCGTGAGTGACGATGACCTCCAGGTTGCTTTTGCTGGGATGCTGTAGTTGGCCTTGGACCAAGGAGTACCGTAGCCTGGATGTGTTGCCAGGCCCAACAGGCACCAACTGCGATCTTCAGGTATGCTGTACGGCCACAGGCCAGACGTCTGTGAGGATAGGGGCATATGGGTACATGCATAGCAGTCAGTTTTATTATTCAGGTGAGCTGTAGTGTTCATAAGCTGCCACCAGAAGTTAGTGGCGTAGCCATGGGGAAACTTGGTGTACTTTCCTTTGTCATACAGTGTCTGCCTTTTCTTCATATAGCGTGACTTGTTGTCCCTCACGGAAGCAAAGATGAGGAGCCCGGCCAGGGTCAGGGCCGCTGCAGTTATTAGGAGCCACCACCTCATGACAACAGGACACACCCTCCTGTCGTGAGTAGACCCCCCGGCCAGAAAGGCTGTTCCCTCCACCGGGCGAGATCACAACAATTGGGTGAGCCTGTGTCTGCTGAGTTTAGATGGCTTCACTTACTCGCCTGCAGTGACTCTGATGGATCCAGGATGGTCGTTCCGCAATTTTGCAAGCGGTGGGCGTGGTGAGGAGAACCTGATGTGGTCCCTCCCACCTGGGTGCGCTCCAGTTTTTCCTTTGGAGCACCTTGATCAGAACCCAGTCACCGGGCTGTAATCTGCAAGACACTTGATAGACATCATTACATTCTTCGTTATTTACAATCATCTCTTTATTTTCCTACAACTTAGACATACATTTTGCTACTGAAATTGTATCTGCCTTTTTCACTGGGTAGATTTCTGGCCACTTTGAGAATACATCTATAACCACTAGGGCGTATTTTTACCCTTGGCATTCATTTAGCTCAATAAAGTCCATGTGGATTGTTTTGACACGTCATGCACGTTCTGACAAATTGTTTTGCTGATGTTTCAAAATTTACAGTGTAGAATTTACAGTGTAGAAATGAGAGTTGACAATACTGGTCAGTCCCCCCGTTGACAAATGCGGCCGTTTTGAGGAGGGATTTTGGCAACACTGGCTTGCCATAACGCATCATTAAGTTGTTTGTCAGAACTGCACCATGTTTTAGCCATTTTGCCTGCTCGGCTGTGCTTGCTGCTTTTTGTTCATTTTTCAACACATCCAGTGGAATCTGATGTGTGTCTACTGCCATCAATGTGATGTTTGTCGTTTGCGCCGCCTGTTTTGCTGCTCTGTCAGCAAAGTTATTGCCTGTAGTAATTAAAGAGCCATCAGTTTTGTGTGCTGCACATTTACACAATGCGAGTTGTTGTGGTAAATGTATTACAGTCAGTAGGCGTTGTAGCAGGCTGGCATGCTGAACCGGTTTTCCGGTTGGTCTAATCATTCCTCTGTTTTGCCAAATTTTTTGCAAAATGATGCACAGCAGAGAAAACATACTGGCTGTCTGTATGTATATTTATTAGTTTGTCTTTGTGTATTTCACTTTCGCGTATCACAGCTATCAGCTCAGCGCTCTGTGCAGGACATGAAGAAGAAAGTGGTTTTGCTTCTATTATTTTACTATCTGTGGTTACTGCGTAACCTACACAATTTCGGCCTGTGCTGTAAGGTCAAATAAGTTCTTAAGTGGCTGCCTCAAAACTGTTTTGCATTATTTCTCTGTGGCCTACTCCTACAATCTCGTGTGAAGTGACCTTCCTCTCCACGGTTCTAGCAGGCGTTGTCTCTATGTTATCTGCTGTTTCTGCGTGGCTGTCTGCAGCCTTGGTGTTTGTGACTTTGCTCGCCTCTCTGTCCCTGATAGCCACCTGCGGATTAGTGTTTTAGTCTATTGTCAACACGTCAGCCTTATTTTTAAGTTACAGAATGCTTCTTCTTTTTTTTTTTCTTGGTTTGGGAGAATAGATGCAACACTACATTTTCACTTAAGGCAGTTTTAAATAATTTCTAGTTTTTCAAACAATTCATGCATCTCACACATTTCAAACTCTGAAGTTAGGGTTGTTTCCCATTTATACATATATATATATATTTAACTTTGCATTGCTCACAGCTCATAGCTCACAGCTCTAAACCTAGGCATTTTTCAATCATATGCCTAATCACTGTGTGTCACTGTGATTCTCAAGTATTGTCACAAGTTCGTTTAAATTTGTTTTCAAAACCAACAAAATAATCAAACAAAAACAAAAACATACACGTGTCAGGACACAAAAGAAAAAAGAAAAAATGCTGTCATCCGAACAAGGCAGAAGTCTGCATATGTTGGCTTTTAATAGCATGCAGCTTGTAACATGGTAGACTAATGTGCCTGTGTTAATTCAGCTCCATATTATTGTGTGAAGTTGCACTGGGTTGGGAGTGGTTTTGTGTGTGTCACATTTTTGGTGAGCCAATGGCTGGAATCGGGTTGGACTAATTAGAGGCAGGTGTACTTGATTGCACTGATACACTGGTCTACTTATAGCCCACACTACAAACACTGCTGTGTTGTTTTGTCTCTCTGTGCAGGTATGTAATGTGATGAAATCAGATATGTTTGGGATGGATGGGTTTTGCGCTATGAATTTTATATTAAGTGTGTCGTTTTGTCTTTCTGTGCAGTCCAGGGCCTATTATATGCCACAGCCTAAAGGCAGCAGAGTTGCAGAGGCTTGAGTGACCACTGACTATATGCTTGCAGGGTGGTGGGTCTCCAAGGACAACTTCTAACCCTGTTAAAGGCAACATGTGGAGTGTAACTTGGCCGTGTGGCATAGCTGGCTCTGGCCTTGGGACTGTGTGTTTTTATACAATTCATAAGTGGGAAACTGGACTGCTTTATCTTTTATCTCTTGATATATTTTTCGTCAATAAATTATCTTTTAGAATTTTATTGACTGTCATCTTTTTGCCCATGACTGAGACGGTTGGTCAGACCTAGAGTCTTTCTTTGGGTGTGTTACAGCAGCTTCTGCTCTAAAAGAAACAAATAAATAAAAGGAAAAGAAAATGTGGAACATGCTCATCAGCTTAGCAGTGTCTACATATTTAATTCAGCTTCTCAATCCTGTAGTTTTAGCTGTTGTCTACAGGGTTTTGCTTATTGGTTGTTGTTATTATAGGTGTGCTCTATATCTCAGCAATGTGTCATTCTAGGATGATAGGTTTCAAGCTGGTCAAGTGCCTCTATGCACTTCATTAGTTATTCTCTGTATTGTCTTCATCTCACATGTCATTACACTGAGTTTCAGCAAACCTTAAGCTTGATGCAGACTACTGCTTAACAATTATCCACCTCACATCATAACCGATTAAGGTGCCTCTTCATATTAATATTATGTCATTGTTAATATTATCCTCTTTGTCTTATATAACAGCAATAGCATATTATAATATTTTATTAGTGTGTACCACTATACTACTACTGAGCCAATTTGTTAGTAGGATCATCTTATTCAGCAAACAGATAATTTAGAATTCATCCAATCTGCGGTCACATTTGTTCTCTCTGTTGCATGGCGGACCAGGCAGGTCTATTATAATATATTATTTATATTTTATTTTGTATCCATCAAGGGCTTCAGATGACCTGCAGAATCATCCTTTTCCCAAGGTGGAGACAGTTACCTTTTCACACACTGTCCTTGGCTGAACAGTGACACAGCCTTAATATACTTTATTTATTTTATTAAAATATTTTCGTGTGAATTATTTGCTTTATATTCATTTTATGCACTGTGGGCATGGTCATCATGCCAACCGTGTTTCATTGTTAATATCACTTTACAGGTTGTTAATTTCTACTGTAATTTTCCCTTTGTTCATCTTTATTTCGTACTTTTTATATTTATATCTACTCAGTGGGGTCTGTTTTCAACCCTTTTAAACTACTTCAAAACTACTTTGATCTCTAGTTTTCACTTAATAAGGGATTATCATGTTCTTCCTGATATGGGTGTTGCTGCAGATGCGGCTGCAGGAATGAGTGAAGGTTTACTAAAAGGATTGTGGGCACTGCACAGTGTCTCGTCTTCTGGTTTTACTAAACTGGCAGTTGAGTTCTGTTCTTCTGACTGTTTATTTTGTTTTCTTAAATCTCTCAGTTTACAGATACTGTTTTTGTCCGGCGCCTGGACTTTTCTTTTCTCACCACTGCTCGTCAGCAGGAGTGAGTTTTAATTTCACTTGCTTGATTACCCATCTTATTTATGTATTTACTTATTTTTGTTTAAGTAATATATACACAATACAGCTGCTATCACCTTCGCTGGTATTAGAGACGAGAGTGGTTGCTCACACGCCCTTCGACTTTCGGACTAGTTCCGAAAGCGGTGTGAACTTTACGAGACGGAACTCGACCGTTCTCTCAACTCACCAGTATGTCAGTGAACAGCAGTAAAAAAAACACAGTAGGAGCAGCTCAGTCTCTTATTGGACCGTGAAAATTCAGCTTGCTCCGTTAATTGAAACAATACACACACACATTCACATTCACAGCTTCGACGCGCGCGCGACCGGAACCCTTATGATAAGGGGAGCTCCCAGAGCTACTTACTCCCTAGACCCAGTCTAGACCCAGCTGGGGGAGCTACCCAGAGCTCCAAAGCTACCAGTCGACGAGCTCCCAGAGTCAGCAGAGAGCTGGGAGAAAGATAAAACAATCTGAAACAATATGTCCTTGCTGGGAAAATCTGAAAGACACTTCTAAACTACTTATCTTAAACACAGCTTGTACATTTAAAAGAAGGTAAAGTTACATAGAATCATTTTTCCTCTAACACTGATAAAACAAGTTTTAAAAAGAGACTTTTCCATTTGATTACATTTTGTATGATGGATTATGTAGAAAAAGTAGAATTGGGCTGAAAGATCTATCGCTTTATCACCTCTTCAGGTTGTAAATTGTGTTTTTAAAAAGTAACTAAGTAACTAATTACTTTTGAAAATAAGTAATCAGTAAAGTAATGGGATTACTTTTTGGGGGAAGTAATCAGTAATTAGTTACTGATTACTTTTTTCAAGTAACTTGACCAACACTGGTTGGGACTAACGCATTATTAAGTAACGCGTTACAGTAACTACGTTATTATTGTGGTAACAAGCACGGTAACTAGTTATTATGCCAAAACCAGGAACACGTTACTCGTTACTGGGATTTAGATAGGCTCGTTATTCGTTACTTCATGTGGTGGCTATCGCGGAGCCTCCACAGATTCAATAACATTAGCAAGTGGTGGAGGCCAGCAGGTGGATGAAGGAAAAGGGACGCAGAAGGAAAAGAGACCCGAGGCGGCCGCTGGTCCGAGTGTCAGGTGAACTGAACTTCAGGTAAGAAGTTATAACCTGCAGTCTATCTGGGTCAGATATAAACCAAGTTTAGTTGGAGTTTATTTTCGTTATGCTGACTTTTTCGTACTGCGTGCTAGCATGAAGGAGTTTCTATACAGCTGGGTGGGTGCTATGATGTTACTGATGTTGAACTTTATTTTGTTCATAAGGTTAATTATTAGAGTTGCCAACCGTCCCGTAAAAAAACGGAAACGTCTCGTATTCAGAGAAAATATTTCGCGTTTCGTATTGAGGTGAAGAGGAACAGTTTGTCCCGGACTTCAGCTACAATGAAAAAGACACAAAGCTGGAGTTATTCTGTGTCTTTGCTGCACAGCTGCCTCTTCTTCTCTCATTCTCTCCCCCTCCCTCTCCTGTTTCTACTTCAATCATGAAACTGATCAATGATCAGCTGATCGACTTTTCTCTCGTTTGTTTATCGCCCACTTTGCACCAGAAAGAGGACACCAGCGGCAAAGCAGCACATTTAAACTTGATCAGCTGTTGTTAGAATTTATTTAATATTACTTTCTAGTATCAGCTGATGTTTGCTGGAGCCACAGCTGTAAACCTGCTGGTCATGATATCGGTTTGGTTATCTGGTGAGAGGGAAACATGAAGATGAAACCAGGAGATGTCCTTACTGAATCATCAGAGCTGAACAGGTGATGGAGAAACAGGTTTACCTTTTAGGTGACATGGATGAGTTGAAGGGAAGTTATGAACTGTTTCTGAGAGACAAATAACACCAGGATCCTTTTTTATGTAGCTGACAGCTGATAACTGTGCAGGGGCGTCTAGCAAAGTTTTGCCAGGGGGCCAGGTAGGGCATTAACAGGGAGAAGAGGGGGCACAAAGAAATACTTTTCTTTCTTATTCGCATTTTAAAATGTCTAGCGTTAAAAATAATAATTATCTGAATCTTACAACAAACGATTGATAGATTGATGCATATATATATGGGGCGCCATTTGTAAAGTGAAACATGCTGAAATTAACGGCAACATTTTTCCACATTTAGCTCAAAACCTTACAAAAACATACTTTTTCGAGTAATTTTTTACAACATTTAGTAAAATATTTGTAACTTTTCATCAAATGTTAAATATTAAATCTAAATATTATATTTAAATCTAAATGTTAAATGTTAAATCTAAATGTTAAATATTAAATCTAAATATTATATTTAAATCTAAATATTATATTTAAATCTAAATGTTAAATGTTAAATCTAAATGTTAAATGTTAAATCTAAATGTTAAATATTAAATCTAAATATTATATTTAAATCTAAATGTGAAATGTTAAATCTAAATGTTAAAAGTTAAATCTAAATGTTAAATGTTAAATCTAAATGCTAAATGTTAAATGTTAAACCTAAATGTTTAGGCTAATATGCAAATTTATTGTACGGATCAACGGAAATACCAAAATAAAAGCTTCCCGAAAACCTCCGGTGCAAAATTGTGTCTGTTCTCCTCCTCACTTCTCCCCGCCATGTGCTGCTTCACTTCTTGCCTACGAGCATGTCCAGCGATTTTGCTGGACATGTGCTGCAGCGATTGTGAAGTGGAGACTGCAGCTGCTAAGAGTGCACTACTGCTAAACCTTTGGATGGCAGACAAAACGGATCTTCCGATGTTTTCAGCTAAATCGCCGGACGTGCTTTCTCATGGTCGGGTTATGGCTGAATTCCAGTGGAATGACGGTCCCGCCATAATAGACGTTCCAGCCCTAAACCTAACCTTATCCCTAACTATAACCTTATTCCTAACCTTTACTAGCAGTTAAATGACGTAAAATAGTGTTTTCCAAATCGATTTTTAGAAAATGAACGAACATGTGTAGATTGAGTCCAAACGGTTCTCATGTGCTCTCCTTTTTCCGATGCCGTAATTTAGGAACGTGTTGGGTACCCGAAAGCATAAAATGTTGACAATTTGTCATCTAGCGAAAATTATTACGCTTTGGGAGTGAGAACGTGTCTGACCACTACCGGCACACTTTTGCACCGGAGGTTTTCGGAAAGCTTTTATTTTGGTATTTCCGCTGATCCGTGCAATAAATTTGCATGTTAGCCTAAACATTTAGATTTAACATTTAACATTTAGCATTTAGATTTAACATTTAGATTTAGATTTAACATTTAACATTTAGATTTAAATATAATATTTAGATTTAACATTTAGATTTAACATTTAGATTTAGATTTAAATATAATATTTAGATTTAACATTTAACATTTAGATTTAAATATAATATTTAGATTTAACATTTAAAATTCTGTTTTAAATGTGAAAAGTTACAAATATTTTACTAAATGTTGTAAAAAATGACTTGTTTTGAGCTAAATGTGAAAAAATGTTGCCGTTAATTTCAGCATGTTTCACTTTACAAACGGCGCCCCATATATATACCATCAGAACAGTGTACATCACTGTCACAACAGTGTTTGTTTTCATTCAAAGTCTTTAGGATTATTCCTATAATGGTGGGCCGGTCTCTAGTCAAAACGCCCAGGCCGATTTTTTTTATCCCAGTCCAGCCTGTAAGCAGCTCATCTGCAGTCTGGTGTTACCTACATCTTCCTATTCAGAAGGCAGAATTTCTGAGTTCTGAGTACAATCGAAAGCACCACGACTGCAGTTTTTGTGTTGGATGTAAAAAGCAGGCTAGAATCATGGCGGCGGTCAACGACGGTCCAGGCGTGGGATTTCTCTTGTGTAAATGTGCACATTATTTTTTCCTTTCTATTGGTAGGTGACACAGTGCACTTGTGGCAAGTAAGCAAGCTAGAAGACTGGCAATCTTGCTGGGTATCCAGTTATGGAAGCAACACATTAACAAGAGAATTCTGAGTAAAACCAAAGTTACTTTCCCTAGTAACTGGTTACTTTAAAAGTAACGAGTAATTGAGTTACTTTTGATAGAAGTAGTAATGTAACTAAGTTACTAATTTAAAGTAACTTACCCAACACTGTGTATCACAGCCAAGTGTACCTTTGCAGAGTAAAATGTTTCTCCCCTCATGACCACTGGATCACTGGATCACCACTTAATCTTCTCCTTCTCCACTGCTCCAGGGCCAGAGGATTGTCTTAGAAGGAAATTTGTCATTCAGAGGATTTTTGAGCTCCCAGAAGTGTGAGAGGTGTAAATGTTTAAATGATAGGGCTTACACCTGTTTCATAAATCTGTGAGTCAGGAAAACATTCAGCAATTTCCTGGAGCTCAGCCAGCAGAAGGTTAAGTCTTCTGTGGCCTTTAGCTGAGAGGAAATCAAGCAAAAGAAAAGACAAAATTTAAAAGAAATTGTTATTAAATGCCAGTCTAAGAGTGCCTTGTCCTAAAAAACAACTTTTGAGGTCCCTCAAAGTCAAAGGCATGGACGGTAGGTTTTTAACACATGCATTTTCCCCTTCTAAGACACAGTCAGACCTGAAAATACATAAATAAATGAAGCTATTGCCTTCTCATTGCCTGTCAGAGGGTTTTCTCCAAGACTTTTAAAACTTCCCCGAGACCAGCAGACTGTGTCCGTATATGTATTTCTCTGACCTAAAAGTGCATCGGCCCTGAACCTGGCACGATTACAGACCGAAAGCTGAGAGAGCAACAAACTCCCCAGAGTAATCCTGCAAAATGTGCAATATATTTTGACACGCTATTAAGTCAGAAGAGATTTGCGCAGGAAGTAGCTACAACAATGAAATATTACAAAACTGAATGAGAAGATGCCCTTCAAAGTCTGCAATGTAACAAAAAACAAACATTTTTTTAATCAAATACAAGCAGAAACCTTACAAGACTGTCTTTAAGACCACAGCAACAAGACTGAAGTCAGTAAAGTGTGTTGTGAAACAATGACAATACCAGCCCTGCGTTTTTTGCAAAAAATTTGTCCTCAAAAAACGCACTGTGAAAAAAAGGACTGTACTGAGCATCTCACAACAAATTTGCTTTGCTTTTGAGTTTTTAAAACAGATTTAATATCTCTTGACCTTTTGAAGGGGTCTGGATTCCTAGTTTGGTTCCACTGAGTGTTGACAAACTTCTGTTCAGGTTTGTAGCCACCAGTTTTTGAAGACCTGTTTTTTAAGCCTTAAGTTTTGACACCAGACATGGATCTGACTTTGAAACCATATGGTTACTGATTGATGAGTTGTAATTGATAAGCCAGACCACAAGATATTTACTGAGAGCTTAATAATGTATGGTTTGTTATCTCACAGTGCATAACCTTGGAGGATTACAACCACGACTACAAACACTTCAAGCTGGCAAAGTTGGCTAGTGGCAGGATTGCAAGGATACCAGAGGCACTAAAAGGAACGTTTACAAGGTGGGACTAAGACCTGCTGTGATGTATGGTTTGGAGACAGTGGCACTGCCAGGAAGCAGAGCTGAGGATGTAAGATTCCCATCAGAAGGGACAAGAATGACAGACATGAACCGGTCCCTAGGGCTGCGAGAGTGGGGCCTTATCCACTTGACCTTAAATTAGTATCGTGATTCTCAGTCCCTCTAAGTTTGCTCCAAAACGCAGGGTTGGTTGGAGGAAGGGTTGAAGCAATCACTGAAGACCTCACGGGATTCAAAGTAGCGTCATTTCAAAAAGCTCCCACAGAGAAATGTGCTGACACACTAGCAAAAAGATTTATTTGTCAGTTATGTCAAAATAATTTTACATTGTGGACACATACAGCCCACTTTGACTTTAAGTGGGCCAGACCTGTGATTTTAAGGTTTTGTTCCTGATAACCAAAAAGAAATGAATGAGAGCAAATTACATTTTGTGAGCACCAGCCTTGCTTCTAGACTCACTATAATAGGGAGCTAATTAGTAGCCCTTTGACTTGTTCTCTTGGCAGGCGTGAATAATGACACGAATAAAGGCATACCAGGTTACAGCTGTGCTTTTCCTGCTTCCATATGTCAGACTGTCGTAATAAAAAAGTCTATTGTGCAGGCTAAGTGCGAGACACGAGTCATATTTATAACCCTGACGTCCATATATCTACTCACTCGTAATTAAGCTCAACAAGATGTGAAACTAACTATAGAATCCATGTGTGAGGTCATTTGATTAATGCGCTCCATTAATTAACCCTGGCACAGTGTGAAGCAGATATGGAAAAAAAGAAAGGAAAAAATACTGCACTCCAATTTTTTGTCTTCATGTCTGTGAAGCTTTAGTGGAAAATATCCCACAAGGCAACATGAAAAGAGTAGTTTTCTTCTCTGGAGTATTTTTATTTTCTTCTTGGATTTGGTGGAACTTAAGTTGCATTGAGAATGTGCAAATTTGCAAACAAATCACAAAATCAGATGAAACGGATGAAGGGATTTTTACACAGAAAATGATTTCCCTCTATCAACACATGCATTATTTATAAGCTCTCGGATCCACACTCTCACTGACGGCCTTATCCGAACAGTAGCTTTACTCTGACTCGTGGATATTGTAAAAGTCGATTTGCACCGAAGTTATTTGTCTGGAGGATTTATGTGACACATAAGCAAACCGACTTTATACATGTGGCTTCAGTAAAACTTTAATGTTACATCAAAATAAAAGAGCACTTTAGGTTTGACAATTAGTGTATTTACATAAATACTTTTTTTTTAGTCATAAACATGAGTACCAGGTAAAAAACATCTTCCTGTTTTTCCTTTACAACACGTTGAGGACGTCTGCAGTCTGGTGCTCCAGCAGGGAGTAGCGGTTCTGCTCCTCAGCAGCAACCTTAATGGATGCCCCTTGACTGGGTGAGCGGCTGGAGAAGCCGGGTGGAGTCATGCCGCTTGGGTTCCTCTGTTCCCAAGTTGCGTTGGGGAGAGCGGGACTGCGCCGCCGGCCGTCCAGACCCAGATGTGTGCTGATCTGAGACGAACGAAGGCTCCTCATTTGGCCTCTAGCACGCATCTCATAGAGCTCCACTGAGGTTTTCTTGTACCTGGAGGAAATACGGGGTGATTAATTTCACTACTAAACTCAAGCGAGAGAGTGAAAACAGACCAGGTATGCGGCAGAAGGGAAAACATGAGCTTCATATCACATAAAGTTTATTGTGTTCATCTGGACGCTGAGATTTCAGACAGATAAATGTTTTTAGTCTGAGCTGACTGCACGTTTCCCCACTGCATAAACAGTATATTTACATAATTAATGATACTGGCACCACTGACTAACTAACAATGGGCTGTGAGGTCAGTGTGAAGTCAGTTTCATGATCATCCCAACCGGTCGCAGCAGATGGCCGCCCCTCCCTGAGCCTGGTTCTGCTGGAGGTTTCTTCCTGTTAAAAGGGAGTTTTTCCTTCCCACTGTCGCCAAAGTGCTTGCTCATAGGGGGTCATTTAATTATTGGGTTTTTCTCTGTATGTATTATTGTAGGGTCTACCTTAAAATATAAAGCGCCTTGCGGTGACTGTTGTGCGATTTGGCATTATATAAATAAAAACAAATTAAATCATTGAAATGCAGATTTTCCTTGTCCAGTATGGGGTGAACCTGTGACCTTGGCATTATTAGCACCACACTCTAACCATCTGAGCCAACCGGCTGGAATCCCTATGAGCAAAAATGTCCTAAGAAAATGTGCTCCATGCCATTACACCACCACTCCCAGGATGAATTGTTGATATAAAGCAGGATGAATCCATGTATTCATACTGTTTTCGTCAAATTCTAAACTGAAATAGACTCATCCGACCACGGAATATGTTTCCAGATATCTATCCGATTATTAAGTGATGACGTGACGAATCCTACTTCCGGGCCTAAAGTAGTCTGCATTTAATATGGCTTTTGTGTTGTTAACATGTTTAATGTTATGTATTTTCTTCTATTTAATCTCAAAAAGCTCCTAAAAACAGTCAGTGATCACTGTTGACCTCCCTCGGCTTTTATTACCGCTAATCATTTATTTAAGCTCAGTTTTTAAAACCTTACGATGTAACTACAGCCCAGCCCATGCAGCAGTATATGAATGACTAACCTCGTATTGTGGATGGATTATCTCAGTTGTTCTCCTGGCTGAAGTTTGGTCCTTTTACAGCATCCTGCCATGCGATTACATTTGTTCCTGACCACTGAGAACCCTCACGTTAACTTTTATCGAGTGGAAAAAAAGTTAGCTTGTTTATATTATGCTAACATAGCTGTGTCGCTAGCGGTCACGTAGCACATCATTATATACCAGCTAGCCAAACTTCAGTAACCCTACAAACGTCACTGCTGTTTAGTTTTCTGTCTTCATTTATGTTGGAAGTGATAAGAAAGCTGTACATTTTAATTTGTTTCCAAAACCCCGCAGTCAGGACATGCTATATTGTATTTAGATGGAAGCTAGCGAGCTAACTTCCTGCTAACTTCTAACTCCGTTAAATGTCATAAATTCCGTTTTCATGGATGCCTGGATGTTAAACTCAGTTGTTACACCTGGTAGAGCAGAACGCTGATAATTTTATTAAAGATGAAAGACTTAAGACAGTGTTTTAACTCTCAGTAATGCCACAGTGATCATTTGATATATGGACCTGCAGCATAGTTTAGGCCCAGACACGGCTAGTGACGTCAGACTGAACAATCGGATTGTCCAATTTTGGTGAGCCCCCGTGATGCACGATGTATCATCTTAATTTCCCTCACAGGGGTCATTCAGGCACCACCAACAGGTCTGATTTAAATTGTGGCTGCTTTGTCCTGCTGTTTCCTCCCTAATCTTTAATATAAGTGTAGATAATGTAAACGCAGATGGACTCACATTTTCAGCAGTAAAGAAGACAGGACCACTGAAACTGATGAGGCGGCCATTGCAGCTGAGCCCATCCAGGGTTGGAGCACCAGGCCAACGGGCATGAACACACCTACGACCAACAGTTCACATTTGAGAAAGAGGCACCTCAATGTCATCCACAATGTGCCAGGATAAGAATAATTTCTGTTTTCATTTTGGATTTTGGTTTCCCAAAATATCGAGCTTGCACGTTCACCTTGACTAGAGTCCGTTATTGGTTCAGGATTTTACTGTAGCTCTCACCTGCAGCAATTGGTATTCCAACAAGATTGTAGAAAAGAGCAAAGACAAAGTTGATCCTTATCCGACGCACCGTCTTCTTGGACAGCTCGATGCTGGCCACCACATCTAGCAGGTCGTTCTGCAGAGCGCAAAAAGTTTCAAGTGAGACAGTTTAAACGAGCCAATGTATCTGCACACAGACTATCTGCCACCTACTCGGATCAAGACAATGTCAGCCGCCTCAATAGCCACATCGGTGCCTGTCCCGATTGCGATGCCGACGTCGGCACGGGCGAGGGCGGGGGAGTCGTTCACGCCATCTCCCACCATGGCCACCCGCAGGCCTCGTTTCTGCAGCTCCTGGACTTTTGCCACCTTGTGTGATGGCAGCACTTCTGCAAATACCTTTCTGATCCCCACCTGCAGCCAATCAAACGCTTTGATTACATGTTAAACATTAAGGTAGATTTTAAGAGTGTGCAAGTGTTACCTGAGCTGCTATGGCTTTAGCTGTGCGCCTGTTGTCTCCCGTCATCATCACCACCTCAATGCCCATAGTGTTCAGTGTATGCACTGCTAATGCTGACTCTGCTTTCACTGTGTCTGCGATGGCTAACATTGCACACAAAACACCTACACACACACACACACACACACACACACACACACACACACACACACACACACACACACACACACAGCATAAGATGAAGTTTAAATGTGGCACTAAAGCCACAAAGAAAACCTTGATTTCCCCTCACCATCTATAGCCACCAGTATGGCTGTCTGCCCTTTGGTTTCGTGGCTCGACATCGCGGCATCCACATCTGCTCCTATGTGGTGGCCATTCCTCCTCATCCACTCTCTGTTTCCAATCAGGACAGAATAAAACAGCCCTTCAGCTGGAAACAGAAGAATGTGATTAAAAACAATGACTGCTTACAGTTACACCTCACTAGCACCAGGTTGGACGCTCTTTGCCTTCAGAACTGCCGTGATTCTTCATGGCATAGATTCAACAAGTTGCTGAATGGTACTCTTTGTGGTCTTCTGCTGCTTTTGAGATTGTCTTCTGCATACCTTGGTTGTAACGAGTGATTATTTGAGTTATTATTGCCTTCGTCTAACTAAGTGAATAATTTCCCCTTTTCAGACCATTCTCTGTAAACCTTAAATATGGTGATGTGGGAAATATCTGAAAAACTCAGACCAAAAATCATGCCACATTCAAAGTCACTTAATCACTTCCAAACTCTGATGCTCAATTTGAACTTCAGCAGGTCACTTGTTAACATCGCTGCCAACTGAACATGCATAGCTTGAAAAAACAAAACAAAAAAAGCCAGTGTCTGGTATCTACAAAGAACTCTTCCTTCTGTGGCCAGTATGGGGCTTGAACCTATGACCTTGGCATTATTAGCACCACGCTCTGACTAGCTGAGCTAACTGGCCTACACAGTCTGAAAAGTTGCTCTTGGAGCCCGGGTGGATGATCACAGCAGTTTCCTGAGGGGTTTAACACTGTCTATTAATTTTAATTAATAGACAAATGCTTCACTACTATAAACGTCAATAGAATATTCTGGTATCTGTACTTGAGTCGTTTGTTTCTGACAACTCCCTACATTAAAAAATATATCTGTACTTTATACTCCTTACATTTTCAAAAGGGGTCCATGAATTTATACTTGGGGGTGAAACATTTCTTTAAGTGGCTGGTTATTACAAATTACCTGACAACTATACACTGTGTAAGATAAAGACAGTATAAACAGTATAGTGTCAGTGTAGAGGATGGACATTAGCCATGATAGCTGTGAAACATCTGCTGACATCTTGTTGAATTCAGTTATGTGCATCCACAAAGAGCAGCAGGTCAGCTGATCACAGCCTGTACACTAAGAAAATCTACTGAAGCTCATATTAGAAATTATTGTGAGTTGTGATTCTATTCCCCACACTGAGCCACTACAACCAATTTCAGGTTTCCCCACCTGCTAAATCCCGGTGCAATCCTTGACTGTTCTCATTTTCCTGTTTATGTGTGGAGCGAAAGGCACCCTCTACAATGTAGGCAACAGAAAAAGGTTTTGTTTTTTTCATTCACTTTCACTGCAGGGGACCTACATAGCAGATCACACTGAGTACATTCATTTAAATTTAAATTCAAATAATTTTTGAATTCTTGTGTACTAATGTTATTTTATTATTATATTAACACAGCACAAGGTTCAGTTACCTCTGTACAAAAGTGGTTAATAGACTACTTTTTACTTTTGTACTTTTAGTACATTTCAGAGCCTGTACTTTTATACTTTTACTTGAGTAATAAAGTTGCTTTAGTACTTCAACTTTTACTGGAGTATTTTTAACCCAGGTATTTGTACTTCTACTTAACTAAAAAAATCTGTACTTTTGCCACCTCTGCTTTGAATAAAGTTTACAGTTACAGTTTTTTTCTGACCTGCAGAGGTGGACTCTCCTGCAGGCAGCATGCTGCTTTCTTCAATAGTAGCCCCCGGCAGCAGGAATCCCTCCTCGCTCGGCTGCAGCAGCAGATGTTCCACGCTGGACACCCGGCAGCTGATCCCACAGCCGGGCACGGCCTGGAAGTCCTGGCAGCACCCGAGGACATCGGAGCCCAGCTCCTGTCAGAAAGTTGATAGAAAGTCAGTAAAGTTTTCTCCTGAACAAAAAGGCAGGCATAAATAGACCTCTCACCTGTTTGCAGTGTTTGGCAACTGCTATGCCTAGCGGGTGCTCGCTGCTGGCCTCGGCGGTACCCACCACTGCCAGGATCTTCCTCAGGGGCATGCGGGCCACTTCCCACAACACCAGGACTCGAGTCACCCGCGGCACGCCGTTTGTAATAGTGCCAGTTTTATCAAACATCACCACACTGATCTGATTGAGACACATAGAGGTCAGTGTCAGGTTTAAAAGGGTTTCTAAGAGGTGCTTTATTACACTCTGAGCACTGCACTCTAAACATTCCTTCTCAAGATTACTTGATATTATTATTTATCTGATTTTTATAATGTATTTATTTACTTGTTTTTTGTTTTTTTTATTTATAACATATTTGATCTCTGGTTGGAGGGGCCCATTTCTGCCTCAGGCCCCAACAGATGCTAGAGTCGCCCCTGGCTGTAATCAAGCAGCAATGCCACATGGTGTCACCAGTTAATTAGAATAGAGGCCGACGCAAATATTAAAGTGAAATGTTACATTTCTGTGGTTGTTCCAGCTCTTTTCTCTTTCATTTATTCGCTCATTACAGACATATTTTCTTTCTACCCGCCTCAGTGTTTCTGCAGTTTTTTAAAAAAAGCATTAAATGAATCGTAAGGGTCTCGCCTTATGTGCCATCTCCAGCGGCTCGCCTCCTTTAATGAGGATGCCATTCTGAGCGCCGACCCCCGTGCCAACCATGACCGCCGTCGGAGTTGCCAGCCCCAGAGAGCAGGGGCAGGCGATGGAGAGAACGGTGATGGACGCCTGGAAGGCGAAGCGGACGATGACCTCTGCCTTGGAGATGCTCTGGTTGTAACCCTTTGAGGAGGAGAGTGGTGTGATCAGGCTACAGCTGTTTTTATTCACACACAAGTCGTCTGCATGTACACTTACCGGGAAGTTCTCCTTCACAATGTCGAAGTTGACAAAGCCAATGGCCAGCCACACTATCAGTGTTAACAGGGACACGATAACAATGAAGGGCACGAAGTAGCCACTGAGTCTATCTGCAAACTGCTGGATGGGGGCCTGAGGAGGAGAAGGGAAAGCAAAATGAGTCTTTATTCTCTTTGTTTTATTCATTCTAGTAACTTTTCCTAAGAGCTTTTCTTGTTTGTATGTAGTGCATAAAGCCCTTTTTTGTATTATACATGCAGAAATTATTTGAAGGAGTTACCGTAGTTTTCGGGTCATAAGCCGCTACTTTTTTCCCCACACTGTGAACATTGCAGCTTATACTGACATGCGGCTAATGCATATTTTTTTTCATGCGGCCAAAAACATTTTGCCTGGTAACAGTAGACCAATAAAATTGATAAGTAGTATATATACAGTATATATTTTTACCGGTGGTTAAGAGACGTTTTAATGTTGTTTGTGCACTGTTCCGTAAAAAAACCATAAGCAACGTAATTTCTGTGTTACTGATACATATGTATACTTAAAGGTAGCCGTGTTACAGGCGCTGGTGGAGGAAAAAAAGCATTTGCAGTATGTATTTTTGTATGTTACCATAACGTTTATGTTACCATGTTTATGTTACCTTACGGATTAAATTAAACGTTAAAAATCCTCACGTGTAATATTCTGTGTAAATATCTCATATTACAAGTGAAACGCATACGGCTTAAAATCCGGTGCGGCCTGTACAAGTACAAAATTGATTTTCTTTCTAAAATTAGAGCATGTGGCTTTTAATCAGGTGCGCTCTGTAGTCCGGGAATTACGGTACATTAAGAACAGTGAGTGACCTTTAAAGGCAGCAAGTGGCCAGTATGGGGGTTGAACCCATGACCTTAACGTTATTAGCAACACAGTCTAATCAGCTGAGCTAATTGGGCAACTGGAAGACAAAGCAAAACGTCTAAATGTGGAAAAGTCTAAATGACAAAGGAATCCAAAATTTTTATCCTTACTTATTCAAGCAGAACCAGGGGCAAAATACAACATAGTTTAGTGTTAACAGTCTCTTTTTGTGAACAGTCTCTTTTGAGTGTCTACAGTGTCTGCACACCACGGTAGCAGTAAGCACTGCCTTCATCATAACTACACTGTAAAAACTCAGCAACAAGAACTTTTCAACCATGCAGGACTTCCAGCCCTCCAAGAGCAGGTTCTTTATGGAACTTTATGCATTTGCCATGCTGTCCACATGACAGCCAATCGTATTACAGTAAATTTATCACTGTTAGACAACCATACGAACTTTAACGTGACCTTGGTTTCTTGGTTCATCTCTTGAGTTGGGAGCCTGTTTATGCTTGAATGATTCCTAGTAGAGTGTTAAGTGGCTTAACAAACAAAAATAATAAATTAAAAATTTCCTTTAAAAATGCTCAGATACAAGGACTGGACTGAAAATGAGTCCAAAGAAACAGTTTAAAGAGCTTCAGAAAGCTGGAGAACTATTGCTCAAGAAAGTCTGTAAGCTATTAAGGGACTGCTGCAAATATTCCATTTGTGTCATCCGATCATATAAAAACAGTCCAAAATGCGGCAGCCCGCCTCCTGACTGGTACCAGGAAATTCTGCTCTATTACTCCTGTTCTAGCTGGTTTGCACTGGCTGCCCATTAAGTACCGTATTCAATTTAAAATATTACTCCTTACATTCAAAACTATTAATAAATTAGCACCAAGTTATCTTAGTGAACTTCTCAGGCCACATACTCCTGTTAGAACACTTAGATCTGCTACTCAACTACTTCTGGCGCAACCTAGATCTCAGCAGAAGTCTTGGGGTGACCGTGCGTTTGCTCTGGCTGCCCCGGTACTGTGGAATAACCTCCCTCTCACTATCCGCGCCTCTGATTCTGTTGCATTGTTTAAATCACGACTAAAGACCCACTTGTTCAATCTTTCCTTTCCTTCTAGTTAACATTTGACTTGTGATTTTACACTATGCACTTTTATGCTCATTTAATTCCTTGTTTGTTCTGTATCTGCTGCTTCTCCTATGTATCAGTGACAGTTATCTGCTTGCATACCTAGTACTTGCTTTGGTCCTATTTTTACTTCTATTATCTTCCTTTTATTCTCTATGTTACTTGTTAAGCACCTTGGTATAAGCTTGGTTTTAAGTGTGCTTTATAAATAAAGTTTATTATCATTGTCATTATTATTAAACACATGTGAGTAACCTTATAGTTTAAAATTGTGATTTTTATAGCTTACCTTAGAGGTCTGTGCCTCTTCGACCAGTTTGACTATTTGTGACAGTGTTGTTTCAGTACCGACATGAGTGGCCTCCACCAGAAGGGCACCGTGAGCGTTAATGGAGCCGGCAATCACCAAACTGCCCACCTTCTTACTAACGGGCATTGGCTCACCTGACAGAAAGAGAGGAAAAAAATTGCAACAAGTGACTAAATGATGGTGTCACAGTCATCTTCTGCCTTTTGTGTAACTGTGGTTTGTTTCTGCTCCAGAGGTCCTTTCAGAGGCTCAACTGCTCAACCACTCTGTTGGATCACTGGCTTTCACCCCTTCTTCTTCACCCACCAATCACCCACCAGCTGTAATTAAGAACTGGCTTTCTCGAGCACTCTTGCTTGTTACAGCAGTCCAAAGTTGTGGCCTCAGACTCATGAAATTTTGATATTTCTGATTAATTTCCCTTTATCTTTTTATGTCAGTATTCTTAGTTATTTTCTTTTCTAGTTCTGGTTCCTAATAAATTGGTATAAAATCAGATTCTTTGATTTTCAATAGGTTGAATCTAAAAAATGCCAGATGATTCTTTTTATTAAAATGAATGTTTTTTTCAAACCTGCATGCAAAAAATTTTTTACCTACACAAACCAGACATCTCTGATTACATTTATAAGACTTTATAACTTAATTACACAAATGTAACCTCTGGGACTAAAGATCTGCAATGCATGCCACTTGTTCTGCCACACAGAGACGGAAAACTCACAGAAATTAATTCTAAATTTGGCTTAAGATGCCTGAAATCCACATTCAAAGCCAAGGATTCGCATCATTCACTCCCTCCTACCTGTAATCAAGGACTCATCTGCCATGGAGCTCCCTTCAATCACTTTCCCATCGACTGGGAACTTCCCTCCAGGGACAACCTTCACAATATCGCCCCTCTGAACAAGCTCCACCAGCACCTGCTCCTCACTGAGGCATAAAAATATTTTTACAGACACACACGTCATGTACCACAGAGGTGATGGTTTTATTTATTTATCTTACATGTCTCACCTGATGATGGATTTGTCAGATCCCAACGTGACCACAGTGGCATCGGTGGCTTGAAGTGACATTAATTTGGCCAAAGCCTCTGAGGTTTTACTCTAAGACAGTAGAAACAGCACAGGAGAATGTATCGTTACAGTCTTAAAACAAAGATGTACTGCACTAATGGTATGACCTCATACACTCTCCTGTCTACTAAGTATGAGCGTTTTGAATTGCTACAGTCACATGGTTGTATAGTTACCGCGGAAATGTGAGAATTTGTATGTATCTAGGTTATATCTGCATAAAGTAATTTTGCAAGAAAAATCTGTGTTCCCAGATTTTCACAAGTGTGCCGCTGAGATGGCGACAGAAGAAAGTTCATGCTCTCCTGCTGGTAAATATGCGTATAATGAATGGGCCTTCTCTCACTGGTGTTAAAACACCTGCTGCTAGTGTCCCACCACAAAGACAGGAAATTAATCTACAGCATTTCATTTCTGAGACGGCTCATATAACAATGTTTTAGCTTCTTTGTGTTTTTGTCCAAGCCAGAGTACAGAAGCTTATGATGAATCAGTTAGTAATAATTTCACATATGCAGATGTAAGTTCATGAGGAAAAAACAGCACAAGAGAAAACCTGGCAAAAATGTGGGGAAAAATGAGAAATTTAGCAGAAAAACATGAAGATTTATTTGTCAATTTATGATCTGTCACATTTGTAAGAACAAAATTTAAATTAATGACTAATTTTTTTTTTCAAAATATAAATAAATATCAAACTTTATGATAAAGATGTCAAATTTATAGAGGGGGGAAACCTTTTAAAATCTGAGGGAAAAAAACAATCGAAACAATTGTCAATTTTCACTGGCCAACTCTCGGGGAAAAAAAAGAAAATCTATTAGTAAAACACCTGTAAAATTTGCCAAAGCTTTACAAAAATAAATAAATAAATACATTTAAAAGTAAAACACTGGCAAGAGTGAAAGTTAAAGTTAACAATCAGCAAATTTCCCATAAAAATAGCAAATTTGTGAGAAAATACTGTCAAGTTTATAAGGACAAAATTGTATAAGAAATAAACTGTTAACATTTAAAGGACAATTGTCAAACTTGGATAAACTTTATGAGAACACAGTGTCGGAGATCCTGGCACAATTCTGTGCTGGGACTTTTAGATGTCTGAAACTCACGTAATGCAATGGTTGCAACAAAAATCTGTCAAAATTACTAGAAAAAAATATTAACATTGCAAAGAAAAACTAATTAGGAGAATGATACATTTGGCAAAATTTTCAAAACTTATTTTGAAAAGAGCATCAAAATAGCAAGAAAAAAAGATTTATAACAAAAACATGGCAAATTTACTAGAAATTGCAAATTTCGAAGAAAAAACGAAAAATTCACAGGAAAGAATAGAAAATTTACAAGTAAAATACTGGCGAACTTAAAAGAAAAGATTGGTAACCAGCGGGTGAGGTCATGGTGGCTAGCCATCATCAGAAGCCAGTGAAGTACTAATAGTAAATAGTAATAACTCTGTTACAGCTATTATTTGAGTACTGCACAAGATAATAAAAACCATGCACTGCAGATATAAAATGCAAGCAACTTCATCATCAAATTGAATGCAGTCCTGTGATTGTGATGTAGCATCAGCTGATGTTCAGTTAATCATTGTCTAGCACAATAAAAACATCAGCCCTCTGAAGAGTCATTAAAATATGGCAATAAAAGCCTGGAGAAAAAACAAACATGCTGCCTAATGCAAACAGTGCAAGTTTGAATTAGGTCATATATAAGCAACTGTAGTGAGCTGATTCCAAGAATCAGCAGTGATTTGACAGTTTATAGTTTCCTAGAATTAGGCCTCATCAGTGTTGGGACTAACGCGTTATTAAGTAACGCGTTACAGTAACTAAGTTATTATTGTGGTAACGAGCACGGTAACTAGTTATTATGCCAAAACCGGGAACGCGTTACTCGTTACTGGGATTTAGATAGGCTCGTTATTCGTTACTTCGTGTGGTGGCTTCCGCGGAGCTTCCACAGATTCAATAACATTAGCAAGTGGTGGAAGCCAGCACAGGTGGATTAAGGAAAAGGGAGGCAAGAGGAGAGACCCAAAGCGGCCGCTGGTCCGAGTGTCAGGTGAACTGAACTTCAGGTAAGAAGTTATAACCTGCAGTCCATCTGGGTCAGATATGAACCAAGTTTAGGTGGAGTTTATTTTCGTTATGCTGACTTTTTCGTACTGCGTGCTAGCTAGCATGACGGAGTTTCTATACAGCTGGGTGGGTGCTATGAAGTTAATGATGTTGAACTTTATTTTGTTCATAAGGTTAATTAATAGAGTTGCCAACCGTCCGTAAAAAACGGAATCGTCTCGTATTCAGAGAAAATATCATGCGTTTCGTATTGAGGTGGAAAGGAACACAGTTTGTGTTTCAGCTACAATGAAAAAGACACAAAGCTGGAGTTACTCTGTGTCTTTGCTGCACAGCTGCCTCTTCTTCTCTCATCCTCTCACCCTCCCTCTCCTGTTTCTACTTCAATCATGAAACTGATCAATGATCAGCTGATGGCTTTTCTCTCTTGTTTATTTATCGCCCACTTTGCGCCAGAAAGAGGAAACCAGCTGATGTCGCGTTAAACAACAGCAGCACTTTTAAGCTTGATCAGCTGTTGTTAGAATTTATTTAATATTAATTTCTAGTATCAGCTGATGTTTGCTGGAGCCACAGCTGTAAACCTGCTGGTCATGATATCGGTTTGGTTATATGGTGAGAGGGAAACATGAAGATGAAACCATGAGATGTCCTTACTGAATCATCAGAGCTGTGATGGAGAAACAGGTTTACCTTTTAGGTGACATGAATGAGTTGAAGGGAAGTTATGAACTGTTCCTGAGAGACAAATAACACCAGGATCTTTTTCTAAGTAGCTGACAGCTGGTAACTGTGCAGGGGCGGGTCTAGCAAAGTGTTGCCAGGGGTCCATGTAGGGCATTAAAAGGGAAAGGGGGGCACAAGGAAATACTTTCTTATTCTCATTTAAAATGTCTCACTTTTAAAAAAATAATTATCTGAGTCTTGCAACAAACAATTGATAGATTGATACATATGTACCATCAGAACAGTGTACATCACTGTCACAACAGTGTTTATTTTCATTCAAAGGTTTTATGATTTTTCCTATAATGGTGGGCCGGTCTCTAGTCAAAATGCCCGGGACGATTTTTTTTTTGTCCCAGTCCAGCTCTGTATGCAGCTCATCTTCAGTCTGGTGTTACCTACATCTTCCTATTCAGAAGGCAGAATTTCCGAGTTCTGAGTACAATCGAAAGCACCACGACTGCAGTTTTTGTGTTGGATGTAAAAAGCAGGCTAGGATAGAATCAGGCGTGGGATTTCTCTCGTAGAAATGTGCACATTATTTTTTCCTTTCTATTGGTAGGTGGCACAGTGCACTTGTGGCAAGTAAGCAAGCTAGAAGACTGGCAATCTTGCTGGGTATCCAGTTATGGAAGCAACACATTAACAAGAGAATTCTGAGTAAAACCAAAGTTACTTTTCCTAGTAACTAGTTACTCTGAAAGTAACGAGTAACTTGAAGTAACTGAGTTACTTTTGATAGAAGTAACTAGTAATGTAACTAAGTTACTAATTTAAAGTAACTTACCCAACACTGGGCCTCATAAACCTGTTTTTATTTTTATTTTACCTTTGCGATGTGTTCCAGCCATCGTCCCAAAGCGATGAACACAAAGAGCATGGGTGGAGTGTCGAAAAAGGTCACAGGGCTCTGGCTGGCCTGCTCCGCCATGGCCACGATGAGGACCACGCAGGAATAGATGTAGGCAATGGAGGTGGCTAACACAATTAGCACATCCATGTTGGCAGTGCGATGTTTTAGCGAACGGTAGGCCTGAATGTAAAAGTATCGACCTCCAAAGATCTGCATCAAGGAAGACACAAGGATCCAGTGAGGGGAAGGATTCATGCTCCACCGTGAGTCATACACTTTTACCATCCTTAGCAAAGAAAACGCACTCATGTGTGATTAAAGGTTTAGCTCAGATTGTGCTTCCTCACCTGGACAGGTGTGCAGAGCACAAAGAAAAGCAGGTTAAGGATGGAGAGGCCCGGAAGTACATTGTGCTCGGTTGGCATGGAGCCCCCGTGTTCTTGGTGCAGGTTGTCCATCACCATCATGTAGATCATGAGACCCATCACAGGCAAGCCAAAGACCAGGCTCAACAGAAATGAGTTCTTCCACCTGCAAAAACCAGGCAGACATGTCTATTGTGAAAAAAACATTCATCCTTTGCACTGATTTCTTGTACTGCTAGTCATTTTTATGGAAAAATTTAGCGGTAAGCTAATAATCTGACGCCTTTTTTAGCTGCACATGTTCCCCTGGTGGCCAAACGGAGAAGGGCCGGTAATTTCAAATTGCCTGACAACTGTATACAGTCTAGTATGGTGACAGTGTAGGGGATGGAAAATCAGTCATGATAGCTGTGAAAAATCTGCTGACATCTTGTTGAATTCAGTGTTCTAAATTCACAAAGAGCAGCAAGTCAGCTGAACGCAGCCTGTACACTAAGAAAATCTAGTTTTACCACCTCTGGTCTTGCACCTCTCATATATAGCTAAGAGCAGAAACAGTCCATCTGTATGACATTTAAGGAAAAGTGAAAGTTGGTACAAGTACTAATTAATAGAAATGTTAACTCTGACCTAAATCTAAAAAGCCTTTTCCAGTAGTGAAAGAAAGTGTAGTGAGGGATTGTGGGTTTAAGCATGACCTGGGGTATATATAGATCAAAACCACCATGTGCTGGTTATAACTCTCCACCTGTCAATGGCATACTCTCAGGGTTTAATTGTTAGAAAATTGTTAATTGTTAAAAAGTTAGCATCCATTTAAAAATAAGAACTGTAAACCAGATACTTGCTGTCGAATTTCTTCTTTGTGATCGAGGTTGTTTTTGAAGCCCGCCTGCTCCAGCCTGGCCTCAAATCCAAGACCCTGAAATGAGGAGAAACTCCAAGGTGTGAAATTGCATGTGTAAAAAAAATTGTAGGTTTAAGATGGCTTTTAAAAGTCCTGTGATAAACACCTGGATGATCTTGATAATATCCCGAGGTCCGAGCACCTCTGGGTCAAACTCAACCTGAGCTTTGTTGGTTGCCAGTGCGACCGAAGCCATGAGGATCCCTCTGGTTAAGTTGAGCTTGGACTCGATGTTGTGGACACATGATGCGCACGTCATGCCTGTTATCTGCATGTGAACTACATGTGATGTGGAATTTGCACAAAATTCTGCATTATATGGTGTCCCGCAGACTTACAGTGAGGTCCAGCTTTCCATGTGCTACTGCATTATCCTCAATCACTTTGGCACCAAAGCCCAAGTCTTTGATGAGCTCAGTCACTGCAGCAGCATCCAGGACATGTGAATCATACTTCACCTCCGCCTTACCGGCCATTAGCGACACCAACACTGAGAGGATTCCTGGTTAACAAACACAGTACACTTTATCAACAATCTTCATCTCAGTTCAAATGCCTCATCCCTGGAAGTCGCTCACCTCTGTGTTTGAGCAGGTTCCTCTCGATGTTGGACACACAGGAGGCACAGGTCATCCCCGTAATGCAGATGAAGCATTTCTGTGCTTTTATCTCAGGCGAACTTGCAGATGGTGCCTGTGAACCCGTCCCATTGCTGACTACAGGCCTGTTTGTCGACATGTCAGAAAGTCCAAAGCTTACAGGCTGGGACTTTTCATGACTCTGAACACTCTTTATAGGTTCTGAAAGGACAAAAAATATGGAGGCGCCATATAAGTTTGTAGCTCTACAGATTTATGAGGCTCAACTTAGAATCTTCAATCACCATAGTCCAACTAGAAATTTTAAAAACTCATCCTATTCTCTCCCTGAAGGGAGGGAGGATATAATCTCTTTCATTTATTTTTTTGTCTGTTTGTTAGCAGTGTGGCAACCAGAGTTTTCGAATTTTGTGTGATGGTAGATAGCAATAACCGATACCAATAACAGCTTGAGGTGATTTAATTTTCAAGAAAATCGGTCAAAGTCAAGGTCATACCAGATGCGAAAGTTAGTAAAATCTTTATATCACCCATAATTTTTCAGATTTCACAGCAATATACTAGGCCCTGGGGGACATGAGTACCTAGGTTGGCTAAGTATTTAACATTGACATTTATTGTTTAAGGTCAAAGTTGACCTTGGAAAAAACACTTCAAGGAATAATATCAAGTAATATATCCTGTGAAAAGGCCTGGAGAGGCATCACAGTGACGCCATAAAGTTTTGCAAAATCACACATGCATGAATATATCTTAAAATGTCAAACTTTCACAGCTTATAGAAGACAAGGGTCAACGGTCAGGTTCACACAAATTAGGAAAAAGCCTTATTTTCCATGGGTCATCTCCAAACTTTAAAGCAATAGGAACATAAGTTACTTGTTTGCTTGAACTCTTTAACCCTTGTGTGGTGTTCATATTTTTGTTACTCAGCCAGTGTTCATGGGTCTGGTGGACCCGCTAGAGTTTTGGCTTTCCAAATTAACACTATCAAACAATTTTATGTTAAATTACTCAACAGATGTTTACTTCATCCCAATTACAAGCCATATGAACAGCAAACATGGTTAATTTTTTCCCTTTACCTTTGTTAGATCACATTTATGAATCAATGTGCTTCTCGGTTTTTTTTGGGGTTGGTTTTTTCATAAAATGTTATAAAAAAATAAATCAGTTATAATCAAGTGGAGTGAGTGGAAAGACAACACATTTACACGTGAAGCAATATGTTTCACAACTAAATGGGATCAGCTGCTCATCAATGGTGACATTAGGCCCAGGTTTGTAAAACAGGGGGAGGTGGTGCACCCACTTATCCCACATTGTCCTGATGGCAGCTAGCTTGTCTCTCTGCCGTCGAGCTGGTCTGTCGTCTCAGTTATCAAAACGGATAATCCTGGAAATTTTGTGGAAGTTTTCCAGAGACATTGATGCACGGAAAGGTTCTTGCCAGTTTCTGCATCCCACAGGGATTCTGTGGATTCCCCTTCGGACCTGAAAACTCCTGCAAGAATAAGAACCCCAAAGTAGGCCTTTGGGGTTCTTAGATGAATTTGGTCCATCTCCTTCCACCTCTCTCCAAAAACACACCTTCCTTCTAGATTACTGCAATCCAGAATAATTTTCTGGATGGAATCTGGGATGAAAAGCTCAAATGAAGACTTGATGTCCTGCACATGAGTAACTGTCAGCCGTGTTGGCCCTGGCTTATCACAGTAACAGCTCTGCAGGGTGGCTCATTTCTTGGGCAAGAAGACCATTCAATTTCACCAGTTATTGACATCCATATTTCTTCACTTGCTGTCTGGTGGGCTTGTTCTGGTCCTGGAGCTGGCTGCAGATGGGGTACTCGTCTTCGTTTTGTTACTAAATGGTGCTCAACCTCATCCTCTTCTTCAAAGTCACTGTCAGACTCTGAATTTTCAGAAATGTAAAATGTTCTGAAACCTCTTTGTCAACATCATCATCCGAAGCCCCTCTCTCTTCCAAAATCAATTGGATGGCCCTCGCAGCAGATAATCTTTTGCCATCTTGATCAGTTGCGATAAAGAACCACACTGGCAAAGTCTTATTTATAGTATTATGCCCCTAATTTTCAGGTGGGACAGGGTATGAGAAAATAAAATTTGGATCCCTCAAGAAAGAGGGTAAAATGTGCGGGAATGTCAGAGCAGACGGTGTTGGTAGTTGAATTTTTAACAATGTTGCAACTTTGTGCGGGAGCAGGAGGGGAAGAAAACACTATCAGCAGCACCAGAAAGGAGGAAGACAGAGCGTGGGAACACAGGACCTACACTTTCAACACTTTTATTAGACCTGGGTCCAGTGGACCCGAACACCTTGTATGTAATGTAAATGCGTGGGGGGAGGTACAGTATGAGGTCATTGAAAATTAGTTCGGATTTATGTTCTTCACAGAAAATAAGCCAAAGCCAATGAATTTCAGGTTGAAAAAATAATTAATTGTTTCATTTTTCTTTTGAAAAAAAGTGAAAACGGGTCTCACAGACCCGAACACCATACAAGGGTTAAAACATTGTATGCCTTCACAGTGAAACAAATGGATTAATGGATTGGATAACATGGTAGGAACTAACAACTCGGTTGTCAGAGAACATCTGCAGGTGGCATGATTCCCTGTTGTACTGGAAATATATGGCGCACAAAGTAAACAGGAATGATTTTTGATTGTTTAACTCTCATATAGCTTCAAAGCACAGAATTGGAAACGAGCATGAATGGCATTTCTAAAGCAAGCTGGATTTATTTTATTTTTTTTACTTTAAGTCCACAATCTTCTCCCACACCTTCTGCTAAACAGATAATGCAGAAGAGAAAATAACCAAGCATTTGCTTAGTTTGAGAAATTTGGATAGACTTTTTTTTACAGCTCACTGGCATATGATATACAACCACATGATATATAACTTCTATCCCAATAAGAGGCCAATAGAGGCCAATAAAACCTGACACTGAGAGCTGAGCAAGATAAAGAGAAATTAAAGAATTTGTTCATAATCTGCCTGCATTAATCCCTCATCTTGGCAGGCTGTTTCTGCAATTAAAGCCCTGGTAAGGATAAGGGCTCTCAGAGTTTCACTGAGGAGTACAGTTGTCTGGTTCCCAGAGTAACCGTTGAGTTTCTGGTTTACTCTAAACAACATACCTCTTCTAAGAAACCCTTTAGATAGCATGCACACGATTTTACGGTTAATGGCAGACATTTTCTAAATGAAAGCAAACCCCTCCAAGGACATCAAACAATGGGTGCTTTTCTACCTCGGGTGTAAAAACTAGTTCAAAGATACTTGAGTTCCCAACTCACTCCTTGCCTGACAGAAATAGCAGATGAAGAGATGAGGTGCCACTGAGGCATGAGAGTTGTTTTTCATGTTCATCCCATTGGTCTGTGTATGCCTTTAATCAGTATTATTATTATTATTATTATTATTATTATTATTATTATTATTATTATTAGTTATAATATTGCATAAAATGTAGACTTTACTTTTTTACTTTTTACCTCTTGTTTCTGTCTTGCCCTGACACCTGAGATCAGCCAATACAGCAGTGGGCCATAACAAATTAAAAATTGGTCAGATGATCCAGCTGTGCTACTGTTCTTGCATCTCTGGTGAGAGGCACTGAGATTTGGGGAAATGATGTACAAACTCAGAAATGGAAAGATAGGGATAGGGAAAAAATGCACCAACCTGTGCCAAATTCTACCCAAAATAAATTAAAATGCACAACTTCTTGTCCAAGCCTGATCAGCTGGAGTCAAGCTAACACCTGCTACCATGTGAACTAATGGGTAAGGTATCTAGTTCCTGAGTGTTTGTGTCCCTTTATGTTGGAGAAGTTCTGGGATCTTTAGGTTGTGATCTGGACCAAGTGCTGCGGAGCTCAAGTAAGATGTTAAAGAAAAACAGGATGGCAAAAACAAATGCTAACTGTTCCCTGGATGTTCAGTCAGTTGTCACCCTCACTATTTATTAAGATTTGACACACTGAAAAAGAAAACTGAAATAATCCTAAAATAATATATTTTTTAAAAGCTTCATTAAGCAAACATTTATTTTTGTTACCTACCTTTAAGTGAGGCGTCAAAGCCCATGTCCTCAATAGCTGCCCTGAGCTGCTCTGGCTCTGTCAAATAGGGATCAAAGGTTATTGTTCCCTTTTCCACCTCCAGGGACACCGCTATGAACCGCACTCCAGTCATCTGAGAGATCCTCCCTTCTATTGTCTGCACACAAGAGCTGCAAGTCATCCCTCCAATCAAAATGGTTACAGTCTGGGTGGAGGCATCCACCTCCTTTTTCTGCCAGAAACTTAAATCTTCTACTGATGGGTCCTCAGATAACAAAGCAGTATCAAAGCCCATGTCCTCAATTTTGTCTCTCAGCTCTTCATGTGTGACTAGAAGAGGCTGAAAAACAATCAGCGCTGCTTTGTCCTGAAGAGACACCTGAATATGTGAAACCCCCTGCAGCTCCCCGATCTGTCCCTGAATGGACTGCACACAGGACTGGCAGTGCATACCATCCACCCTGATCTGCACCACAGACTCCACGCTGTATCCCAAGGTCTGTAGTTCCAGGGCGATCTCTTTGGTTGGAATAACTGAAGCATCATAGTCCACCTTGGCCAAACTGTTGGGTACAGACCATGTGACAGCAATTATTCCATTCAGGCTGCAGATTCTGGTTTGGATGATGTGGACCTCATGCTCAGAGGTGATCCGCTGAAGTTTAAAAGCTGCTCTTGAGGCAGCTTTAGGTGGAGGGCAGAGCTCAGTCTGGCTCCCATACTCGTAGGCCAGGTTTTCAAAGCCTTGTTTCTCAATGTCATGGTCATTCTCCTGGAAGGACAACAGAAGAGCATATCAATTCAGCATTTTTTTTATTTTTGGAAATGTAGGGACAATAATTATTACAATTTATCTTAAAATTACAATATCTTAGGTCATATTTTAAGAATAAAGGCCATCTTTACAGAATGCTATTATTAAGATATGTAGTAAGACAGAAGGATAAGATCCAGAAACCGT